>NC_091288.1:100688875-101308709 GCF_032444005.1 Ranitomeya imitator
GAGCAAAATAATGAACGCAATACTTTACAATTGCAACAAGACATGATCCTAAAAAACAACATCTTGTGACATCTAACCACAGAAAGACAAAAGGCAATAAAAACCATTCTAGATAACAAGCAATAAACATTACGGGTCAACCGCTGTAAAAATATACAGCAACCCAAACATAAACCATAGCCAAATAGAAAATAAAACACATGGAATTTTTAAAAAAGGCCACCACCAAAAATAATATAAACAAATAAAAATTATACTACACACTTCGCAATGCAATCAGTCAATGAAGGAAGATATATGCCATACGGAAAACGACGTAAAAACATCAGCGATATTTTTTAAAATAAAGGGAAAGTACAATTGAAACTATAATGGCATAGCAGCAGCACGGAACTATACAATACAAAGACATCATAAATGTTGCCCCCCCACCAGCAAGAAAATACACTCAAGGAAAGAAAAAATAAAGCCAACAGCATAATCCAAAACACAGCAAGACATGAGCCAAGAAAATGCCACACAGTTACCACCAACAATAGAAACCAGAAAAACATGCACCAGAAATTTTACAAGACAAAATGAGCAAAAATCAATACATTGAACAACCACATGACACAAGAACAAAACACATAACCAAACCCAAAGTAACGTAAAAAAAAAAAATAAAAGAAAAAAAAATTAAATAAAATAAATGCAATCCTATCAGAACCAGACAAACAATTTTTCAATAACAACCCATAACCGTAATAGCACAGACCAAACATTACAAAAATATAGACAAATCAAGAAATAAAACACAGAATACAAAATGTGCAAAGAGAAATATATACTTACAAGTTTGGAAAGCAGATTCTCCAGTCTAGTCTTGTCTGGTGTGATGACTTGTGAAAGACAATGGCAAACCCCTCGTTTCTTTATATATATAGGTTGTTTTTTTTGTGTCTAGACAAAGTCTAGACAATGTTTTGCATTTTTTATTGGAAAACGCATGCGTCGTACAACGCACCACGACGCAAGTACTTGCGTCGTCTGCGTTGTCAATACAAGTCAATGGGAAAAAAGGCGCATCGCCGACGCAAACACGACGCAAACACGACGCATGCGTTTTTTAAAAGGTCGGCGCCACCAGAAAAATGCAACATGTTGCGTTTGCCGCGCCCAGACAGGTGCGCCCTAACGCCGCATGCGGCGTAAAACGCAACACAACGCAACACAACGCATGCACATGCGGCCCCATGCGGCGCCAATGTTAAAGATAGGGCCGCACGACGCATGCGTTTTGTTGCGGCGGCGACGCTGCGGCGCAAACCGCAAATGTGAACGTACCCTTACAGAGACTATTTGTTTTCCAGCCTTGTGTATCCTCATAAAGGTTATGTGGATATAACCTTAGCACGCTCCTCATTACCAGAGACTATTATCCAAGTAGCAGGGCTTGTACACTGCTTTCTTGTTTACCAGACCATAACTAAGTAGCATTTATGGCCATGCCGCTTGTTTCCTTGCAGCACTCTGTGATGAACTGTGATCACTGCCCAGTATTCTGGATTCACTGGGATGGGGCGGCACATCCTGGTGGGTAAATCAGGTGAAGATGACATATTAGTAGAGTACACGTCACATAGCGTAAGTAGAAATATTCACCAGCTAAATCATGTTTTGCTCCTATTCAGATACTGTCCAACCCGATATATTATCTAAGTGTTACAGTTTGTTAGAGACATCTAGATATTTCAGGAGCAATCTTGTAAAGCATTTTCCTTCACAAGCTTCTCAGCTAGAAGATCCCTGGCCCTTGAATACTCATTTTCCTTGTCACCTTTTTCAGTATTTTTTCCAATTATTCTAATTTTAGATTTTCATTTCCATTAAAATACACGTAATCTTAGATATTTAACCTCTGCCGGTATCATTCCTAAAATATCTTTTTAAATATTTTTATTGAAACTTTGCATAAGAAATGGTAGGGGATAAAGGGAAGGGAAGATGGGGAAGGGGTTAACATTGGAAAAAAAAGGGTGAGGGAAAAGGGAATCAATATAATTAGAGAACCAAATATCAATCTCGAATAGACAAGAAAAAAAAGACATTAAATATGATCTTTTGAATAGAATATACTACAATTTTTCTTATGCAATGCATTGGAAAAAGATATAAAGTAACAATCTTTATCCACTTTGCATGACTACAAGAAATTTACTCTTTACAAAACTTGTAAAAGTTGGATGATTGTCTTTCGCTAATTTCACCTCCTGTAGAAATACAATATTGGCACGAGAACGAATAATCTCTTTCCAAATGGTAAATCTTTTATTAGGGCTGTTGATGCCTCTAACATTATAAGAAAGGATTTTCATTATTAATTATGAATGAAACAAAACTGAGCGATAAAGATAAATACAACAAAACTGGTGGTTGGCCTATCTAAAACTAGCCAAAATACACAAGAACTAACTTAGGGGTTCTCCTGGAGGACTCCAAATTTATTGAGTCTCACGTAAGTGTGGGGTATACAAGACTTGTGGCTGAGGCCCACAAAGACACCTCAGAGTTAGAGGTCTAATGAAAGAATGAAATTATGAAAATAATAATAAGCATATTTTCTAATGTTTATCTTTAAAGGCAGGTTCTTCCATGAGGAATTTAATAAATCTCAAGCCTTCTTGAGGGGTATCGATTGGATAATTTTTGCTGTTGTACCACACTAAGAGTTTTGTTGGGAAGCCCCATCTATAGGGCACTTTGAAGTCTCTAAGTTTAGCTGTTATGTCTTTAAATGATCTATGCGCATCCATCGTCGCTTTGGAGAAGTCTGAGAACAATTTTATGTTCCTATACGGGTCAGGGAAGGAACCTTTTTCCTTGATGCCTTTCAAAATCTTTTATTTTGTATCGAAGAAATGTACTCTAAGGATAGTATCCCTGGGCTTGTCTTGGGGTATCCCCTTAGGATGTGGCAGGTGATGGATACGGTAAATGTTCAGTTGTAAGTCAGAGAGATTGGGGACCAGTTGTTTGAATAGATTTTTAGTGTAGTTTCAGAGGTCGCCTTGCAGGACGGATTCAGGAATGCCTCTTATCTTTAAGTTATTTCTTCGACTACGATCTTCGAGGTCTGTTAACTTATTTTTGAGGGTAAGGATCTCAGCTTGAAGATTAGAATTCTGTTCGGATAGGTAAATGGTGTCTTTTTCAACAAGAGTTAATCTTTTTTCATTCTTCTCGAATCTTTGAATGAAATTGTTGCAAGTTTTCTGCAGGGTTTTGCTCTGTAATTCAAATCCTATCCTCATAGATTCATTAAATGACCTAAAAAAGCTAGCCAAGAAACCTTCAGTGGCAGGCTTGTTAGAACTAAGTAATTCATCCAGGTTAATTAAAGGAGGTGGGCTCTTCGCTATTGGTGGCACCTCTATGTGATCTGTTTTAACTCTTTGTCTGTCTGGGCTATTGTTCGGTGAATAGTCATCAGACTGGTTGTCCAAATCTTCAGTGGAAGGGTCATTTTTACTCCCATGGTCACTAGGACCTTTTCTTTTAAATGATCTGGAAGTATCCATTTCATTAGGTGAGATGGTATTTAGAATTGGAAGTTTGGACACTCCATTGGGGTCTCCTTTACGGGATGACATGCTTATTGGCAATTTGGATGTTGAATTTTTTCGTATAGTCCCTTCCTTTGTAGCTTTACTATATGTTAGGAATGAGAATTGTTTTATATATGTAGAACTTGGTTCCCCTGACTTAACAGGGGACCTTGATCTAGTAGGACTAGGTGAGTTGGGGAAATCTTCATAAGATTTAGAGTGAGCCCTTTGTAGAGATTGTCTACTTGTTTGGGATTTATTTTTTGTTTTCCCTGTTTCTGTCTGCATTTTGGTCGGTCTCATTTATTGACACTTGGATAGATATAATAGTATGATACAATTAATTATAGTATATAGCCCTTGGAACTCAATATACAGGGGGGACGTGGCCTAGGCAGCAATGGTGTAAGGTGTGCGGTGCCTAAGCTCCTGAGTGACATCGTCTGAAATCAACTCAAACCATGGAAAAACAGCATCCTTTGGTAAAAATAATCGAGGATATGTTCCCAGTATCTCTCTAGGATAACAGAGAGCCTAAATTTGTGACTTAATTGTCTCTTCTGAGAGAAATTCCTGTCAGCATTTTGAGGCCTGTCAATCTTTGTGACAGGAATCCTCAGCTGTTTTTCCTGCCGGTTTTCTCCCTGTTAAATTGACTGTGATTCCTCAACTTGTCCACCAAGTACTGTGACAACCCACCTGACAACAGAAGAACCCTCAAAATTAACGGGTCACAGAGTTTATTACCTTTACCCCGACACCGGCCCGGCTAATTAGAGAAGTACCAGCTCTCCGGGCGCCATCTTAGAAAATCGTCATCTGACACAATAGGAGTATTTACCTGCCCATCTCTATACAGCACCAAGCCTCCCCGGTCTGAAAGGCGGAGGCAGAAAAGAACAATTAAGGATTCAGGGAGGATCCGGTGAAGTGACAGACAGCGCTTCTCGCCACCTCCAACACTCCCCTGGACTTTGCATCATAGGAGAAAACAGAAGACGCCGCCATTTTATTAGTGGCCAGCGGCGGACCAGGCGACACACACGACCGACTCCTGTTAAAGCTGCGCTGGACAACCCAAGCTGGACCCGATCAGCTGCAAATCTAATCGGCGGTAAGTTCCAGCTCCTGGCTGGGAAAGACCCTGCACCGGAAGACGACAACGCGGCAACACAAGCTGAGGACTTAGACAGCCGGCCGGACTGCTTCAGCGCCATTTCTGGAGGTGGTGAGTTCCAGCTTATGCTGGATGCTGCATCACAGGGGGTAGAGAGATTAACGGAGTCCGACGGTCCGGAACGCCGTTGGCTTTGAAGACCCTGCCAGATCCACTAGCAAGAAGAGGAGACTACAACACAACTAATCCTGCTGACGACTAGTTAGGAGCCTGAAGGGCTTTTAATGCAAAAGAGCTATAACCTAATTTCTCTGGTAGGATCAAACCCAGGTGAATAGTATTAGTTTACACACCCCGCTGCATCTCTGCATAGTCATAACTACTGCCTGCCTATATAGTACCTTCTCTCTCCTAAATTATATTCTTAGGGTTATTCTAATAAGCAACCCTTTGTCTCTTACTTCAGAGTTACCAGTAGAGAATTCTGATTAATCCTCCCTGAAATTCTTCCACGACAACATATAAATCATTCTATATAACTCCAACTTTGCTGGGAGATTTAGAGTGTGGGCAACCCTCCTACCCTATTCTGTGACTGTCTTAGTTACTACTATCTGAATTCTAGAGCACGGATCGGGGATAATTATGAGTAAATCCTCGGCCAAACCCCAATTCTTAAACATGGCCTTATCTAATTCTCAAAAAGCCCAAAAATTTAAAGGGGTAGGGCGAAATACATCAAAAGACTTGATAACTAAAACAAGTCCCAATAGGTCCAGGTCCCCACTAAAAGATGAGGAAGATTCAGACCACGAAAAACTCTGTAACCAAAATGAAGTAAAACAATCCTCCCCCACTACTATTATAGAGATGGATTCATCTACCTCTTTAAAGAGGAAAATTCCAGAGGTTATAGCCGAAAAATACACTACTCCACATGACTCATCTGACGAGGTCTCAGAAACCTCTCCTAACTTGAGTCCAGCTAAATCCAAGCAAAAAATAAGCAACCCAAACATAGACGATACCCAGGGATTTGATCTGAATTCTGTGGGGATTCTTATATCTAAATTGACAGAGAAAATGGACAAATTCGAAAATGGTATGAATGAAAAATTCGATAAACAAAATAAATTACTAGAAGACTCATTGTCCCTCCTCAGCAAAAGGATGGACGGGTTTGAGGACAGAATTAAAAAAATAGAAGAGAGGCCAGATCTAACCTCTAAAATAAATAAAGACATCACAAAAGAGTTGCACAAGCTGAAGCTCAAAGTAGCGGATTTAGAAGATCGAAATCGCAGAAACAATATTAAAATTAGGGGCATCCCCGAGACCATAGGCCCAAACAAACTGGAGGAATTTACCAAAAAATTATTCAGGAAAATTATTCCCTCCCTAACAGAGCAAGAGCTAGAAATTGACAGAATACATAGGCTGCGAAAACCGCCCACCATCCCTAAAGACCTACCCAGAGACACACTCATGAGAGTGCACTTCTTCAAAGCAAAAGAAATAATCCAAAATTACTTTAGAGAAAATAAACATTTCCCTGAGCCATTTGAAAAACTAAAAATATATGCTGACCTCTCCAAAGAAACGATTAAAGGGAGGAAAACTTTTCAAAGCATTACCATACCTCTCAGGGACAATGAAATCTCCTATAAGTGGGGATTCCCACTCAAGTTAATAGTCAACTACAAAGGCAACTTTATCGTTCTTAATTCTCCAGAGGAAGGCAGAGACTTCTTGCACTCCATCAGTATTCCTCTTCAACCACGACATAAGGATCGCCTTGACTCTGATGGTAAAACATGAAGAGTTTTTGTTCAAGTTTATTGTTTACTTAAATGGGAAACTATCCCGATAAGAAGCTAATACCTATTTTTGGTCGTTCTTGTTAATGTTGCATGGGTATAAGTTCAACAACCAAGAAGGTGTTGCTTGGGAGCTAGTAACACGAACTTTTCCCCCAACAGGTGAAGTCAGGTTCACTGTAGTGGACCACTTCAAGTGGACATTACAGTTTATTGTTTATTGTTCTTACTCTTACTTAACGTATATTGATTTCTTAATCCTCACAGGTTTGCTGCTACACAATGAGTTTAAAGACATTATCTTACAATGTTAGAGGCTTAAATAGTCCACACAAAAGACACACCCTTTGGAGAGAACTATCCAAAAGCCATGCCGATATAATTTGTTTACAGGAATCCAAATTTAAACACTCAGACAACCCAAAATTTTCGCATAAAAATTTCCCACATATTTACAAGTCGGACAACACAAAAAAGAAAGCCGGTGTGGTCACAATCGTTAAAGGATCTATCTCATTTGAATTTCTAGAGGAGATCAAAGATGCTAAAGGGAGGATTCATATTCTTGTTTGTTCCTTGAATAACCAGATTTGCACAATCATCAATATTTGCGCCCCCAACACAGGTCAAATAGGTTTTCTGAACAAAGTAAATAAAAAAGTAATGTCAATCAAGAGAGGTGCCATGATTTGGTTGGGAGACTTTAATTTGGTACCAAATGCAAATATGGATTCCTCCACCCCAAATAGATACCGACCACATACTTTAGACAATTGGATACACCAAAATGAATTATTTGACATCTTTCGGTGTCTAAACACCACTTCAATTGAATACACCCATTTCTCTGACCCTCATCAATCAGCGTCACAAATTGATTTAATCTTATCGGACATTTTTACGCTCCCTAAAATCTATAGAATCACAATAGAAAGGAAAACATTCTTGGACCACTCCCCAGTTTCAGCAGAAATCCAAATTGGCCACTCGGTTAATAAAAATTCACTATGGAAATGTGACGCTAACCTACTACACCACCCTGACCATAGATCAATATTAGAAAAATCACTAACAAATTATTTCACAGAGAATTCACCTACTGAAACATCCCCTTTCACCCATTGGTGTGCCCATAAGGCAGTCATGAGGGGTATCATGATCCAAATCTCTGCAAAAAGGAAAAGGTTGCTTAGAATTCAGATTGAAGACATTCAAAATAAAATAAAAGACAAAGAAAACAAACAACTAAGTTTAAACCCCCCGTCTACTCAAATTAAAATAGAGCTACTGAACCTCAGGCAGGAGCTTAAGAAAATCATATTTTCATCATTCCACACCATGGTCAAAATTTCCAAAATGAAGCAATATTCCTCAATTAATAAGCCAACGCGTTACATGATTAATAGAATGAAAAAAATAAGACAAGCAAACAGGATCACCAAAATACAAACAAAAAATGGTACAACGGTATCTCATCCCCAAGATATAGCCAACTCCTTCGCAGATTATTACAGCAAATTATATAATTTACATTCCCAGCCCTCCACCCCACTTCCAAATGTTTCTGACATTGAAAAATTCTTGACCTCAATTAGCCTTCCAAAATTGACCCTTGATGATTTAGAAAACCTAACCTCCCCTTTTTCCCTAGAAGAAATAGAAAGAACCATTCTTCAACTCAAGGACTTTAAATCGCCAGGCCCTGATGGTTTTGGAAATGAATATTATAAAACCTTCACCAAATTACTCTCCCCACATCTACAAAACCTTTTTAATATAGCTAGTTCCTCAGGTAAATTCCCAGCAGAAATGTTAGAATCGACAATTATTTTAATTCCCAAACACAATTCGGACTTAACCCTTGTTAATAATTACAGGCCAATTTCCTTAATCAATACAGATCTGAAAATTTACTCCAAGCTAATTGCAAATAGGCTCAAATCCTATTTGCCGTTATTGGTTCATGGGGACCAAATGGGTTTTATAACAGGTCGTCAAGCGTCAGATGGTACTAGAAGACTTATCAACTCAATTAAATTGATTCATTCCTCTAAAGTGCCATCTGTAATTATTACTCTAGACGCCGAAAAGGCTTTTGACCGATTAAACTGGCTTTATTTAACATCAGTACTTCAAAAATTTGGGTTTAATGAAAAATATATCAACAGCGTAATGGCACTCTATTCAAAACCAACAGCCAAAATTTATGCAAACAACTACTCCTCTACACCATTTAACATTTCAAATGGTACAAGACAAGGGTGCCCTTTATCTCCGCTGCTTTTTATTTTATCAATGGAACCACTAGCGCAATCAATTAGGCAAAATAATTCCATAAAAGGTCTACAAACGCGAACACGCCATTATAAGATAGGGCTCTTTGCCGACGACATGATGTTTACCCTGACGGACCCCTATGAATCAGTTTCGGAGCTACAAAAAACCCTTCAATTTTTTTCAACTATTACCCTTTTTAAGATAAACGAAAATAAATCCAAAATATTGCCATTTTACTTGACGGAATTAGAAACAAAGAAAATAAAAGATATAGTTTCATTCAGTTGGTCGGAAGGAGACCTAGACTATCTAGGTATAATCATTTCAAAAAACTTAGACACATTAATGAAGAAAAACTTGAACAAACTCTTGGAAAATATAAACAAAGACCTGGGTTTCCTCGGTACAAAAGGCCTCTCATGGTGGGGCAGAGTATTGGCAACTAAAATTTTTATTGTCCCAAAAATCTCTTATATACTGAGAACACTTCCCCTAAAAATCAACACTTCCTACCTGACTAGCTTCCAATCAACAATAAATACGTTTATTTGGAATAAAAAAGGGCCCGCATTTCCACAAACATTCTATATAAATGCAAGGAATTTGGGGGCATAGGCTTACCAAACATTACAGCTTTATATCTATCGAATTTAATAAAACAAAGCCAGTATTGGTTCATGAAAGAAGATCCTCCGAATTGGCTTGACCTTGAAATTGAACTTAACCATAGGAAATCTCCCAAAGAATTGGTTTTTGACCATATTCTCAACAGACCTTATAAGGCATACGCCCATCACCCTATCTTTTCTCCCATTATATATGCCTGGAATAAATTGTCCAAACGAAAGAGAGGCTCCAACAGGAAAATCCTCCTCCAAAATACCCCTATAGAGATTATCATGCTTACCCAAAATATTAACCCCTCCCCCATATGGAGAGACAATGGGATTCAAAAATTAAATGATATTCATGATGGGGTTAAATTTCTCACCTTCAGCTCTATTAGACAACAATTTAAAATACCCTCCTCAGCCTTTTTCCCTTACATGGTACTAAAGGATCAAGTTCAAAAATTCATTACAAACAAACCAAAAATATCTGAAGCAACTATTAATTTACTAAAAAATCCCACACACAATTTATTTTGGAATAACAAGCAAATATATCGGTGGTTTAACAATGACATACAATTCAATAAGTTAGCTCATATGATAAAATGGGAAGGGGATCTGAATGTAACGTTCACTCCAGAACAGTGGGAAAATGCAATCCACTTTACTTATGCATCAAACATCTGCATGACACTGAAAGAGGCCTATTATAAAATAATAACAAGATGGTACTATACTCCGGCTCGCCTTTCTCATCTGCCGTCAGGAGGATCTCCATTATGCTGGAGAGAATGTGGAGAGCGTGGAAGTTTGCTACATGTGTTTTGGTCATGCCCCCGGGTAAAACCCTTATGGAGGCAAGCCATAAAATTAATTAACAAATTATTAACAGGTAATATTATAGTTACCCCTGCAATGGCCTTGTTGTCCCTGAACTGGGAAAAAATAGACACAAATGTGAGATCTCTTATCATCCATATCTGCCTTGTGGTCAAACAAATTATAGCTTTCCATTGGAAGAATCCGACTTTACCGGCTTTTACTGAAATTATAGACCAAATTAACTTACACAAGACATACGAAGAAAACTTCGCAATAGTAAATAATTACTATACGAAACATGATAGGAAATGGAAGAAATGGGTTGAGGTAAACTCCAATCTATCGCATTAAAGGAAAGATGATGGCTTCTACATACCTGTGAGGTTATTACGACTTATTATATGCTCTTTGCTATTATTATATGCTATTATATGTTACTATATGTTAATCTGTTAAAAATTGTTAATCATTATCAAATTTTGTTTAAAATGGACAGTGTGTCCACAATGTTGTTCTTACCTTTCCCCAAACCCTCCCCACCTCCTTCCCCTATTCCCTTGTGAGCTGACTCCACATGCTAATATTAAATTTCAAAGATATAATAAAATTATTTGAATAAGTATGATCACAGGTTACCATTCCCCAAACCCATCTCCCCTACCTCCCTCCCTCTCCTTACCCTTATTCCCTTGCGAGCTGACTATATGATTATTTCCACATGCTAATATTAAATTTCAAAGTTATAATAAAAATTATTTGAACAGGAACTCAATATACAGGTAATTGCATGTAAATATTGCTATATTATACAATATATTGATAAAAGAATAGCTGTCAGTCAAACAAATAAAGTTGGTAACCTGAAACACAAGATACTACACACAAAGGTTCAGCATGCGAAGCTTACAAGTTAAAGTAGGCAGATAATTACCTCATAGGCCTCTCAAGTTTTGTAAAGAGTAAATAGGGTAATGTAACTTTTAGATCTAGAATCTTTCATGTGGTAGCGTAATGAGATTTATATCCAGCCAAGAAAGAGGTTAAAGATTAAATAAACAGCCTGTGTAAGGTACAATGGGAGTATAGGAAGATTCTTGATTCCTTGATCAGGATGAAGAAAAGAATACAATGATTCCTATTCCTCAAATTTGCCCAAACAAACTGCGAGTAACAGAGCTGAGCCTATGGATGACAGTAGGATTAGAAGATAAGGGGAGTAAAGTCTCATTAATATTATGTATTATAGGACACTTATAAGTCCCCTAATTAAATATATATGGGGCTTGGATGCCACTAACCAAAATGAAATATGAACTATAAGGTATAAACTTATAAGGCACTATTTATGAGATGGTCTATATACAACCCCTAAATCCTCTCCCTTTGCATTCTAGGTACAAGTAACCTTTAAAGTTCTCTGAAAGCCGTCAATTCCTTATGGGACTGAATCCCAAGACACCACCCAGGCAACCAGAGTCGCCTTTTTTGTTTCAAAATGTCTTCACCTTGAGATTCTTATCTGGTTGATAGGGAAACAGGATCCTACAATGATGGGTGCTATTTAAAAAAAAAAAACAAAAAAAAAACTATCCTCCTCCTTTCTGGTGTTCCAAAATTGCAGTCTCCTTCGGTGTTCTGTCTTCAAACAATTCAGCCCCTTTGATCTTAGATAAGCAATGTATCTGTATTGATGGTCGGCGGCGTGGAAGCAAGTGCCTGAAGTGCTCCTGGATCTGTAATCTTGCTGAAGCAGGAGCTTGCCGCAGTAAGTCAAATGGAGCGTCCGGAACTACTTTCTACCTCAGGTGAAAATGCTGTTAAGCTGTGCAGTATTCCAGCCGGGTTTTACTGGTAAATCTCGGATGTGCCACCTCTAATCTTTCAGATATATGTGTCAAAATGACAGGATGATAAATCTAAGTTGTCCACTGAGTTAAAACTAGGTGCACTGGTCATCAATTTAATTATATCCTGCAGTCAAAAATATATGAAGTGGGTATCCCTCCGCCTTTACACCGTAGGGAAGAATGCAGTTTCAGTGCACAAGAGACCCAAATAAAAATAAATCTCAGCAATATGGGCACCCAAATGACCAGGGATAACTGTCCAATTGGCTCTTAGGTGGAAAATGCAAGCACTGACCTTAAAGTTGAATCCTGGTGTGAAAAAATAAAAAAATAGGTAAAGGTATCCCTCCGCTTTTCAAAATGTCGTCTCCGGTTTTATCTCCTACATTCTATGAAGTAAAAATTCTTGATTGAAAATGTTTTTTGACAGTAAAATGTTCCAATTCTGTTGTAGAGGGATAATAACTCAATAAAAATTATAAATAAATGCCTCTTGTGGATTTTTTTCGTCGCTTTTTGGGTTCTTTAGTGGGAGCTCAGAGCTCTTACCGCCTACATCGCCAGAGCTCAGGCCACGCCCACCTCATTCCTAAAATATCTAACCACTTTCCTTTTTTCTTAGTGCTTAGTGCATCTTCTCAAATTCCAGTAACTTTTTGAAACCTATCTTTCAGTCTGGCAAATAGTTCTCCATTCTGACTGTGCAGTGCAAAACTGCGTCTCTAAGCAGAAAGGGGACAAGGGGAATGGGCGCCAAATTTCATAAAATGACTTAATATTCCAGCTACAGGTCAGTACATCTAGCAGCCAAACAGCACAAAAACGTTCTGCCATTTCACTAACAGGAATATATGAAGTCCATAGCAATGCGTCGGCTATATCCATGCAAGAAGTGGTCCGCTGCCCCTCAGCACAAACAGACTGCTAATCACCAGCCCACCAGACTCCTCTCATCAATACCGAACTCAGAACCCTCAGACTACTGTATGCTTTCAGCACTCCGAAGAGCCAAACAGCACAACGTTTTGTGCCATTTTTGCTACCAGGTGGATGGATCTGTAGATACATATTAAATGCCGCCAGAATGTATCTTTTCCCTAAGAAAGAAGTCACAAATAATTTGGATGCACTACCTCACTTTTACTTCATCCCATTGATAATTTTCACCATTTTTTGTATGTTAGACTACCCACCATGTTAATATTATAATTTTAGCTTATGTGATTTACATACATACGGACACATGCCTACTAGATGGGCGTGGCCTCACTCAATGTAAGTGTATTGAGCGAGACTGGATACAGTCTAGTCAGAATGTGGTCGAAAGTATGCAGATCGCACCCGCTATGAGGATTCACATGTCTGCAGTCACATAGACTAACTGCAGACTTGTAGCCTAAGGCCAGACAACCCCATTAAAGTCTTGTAAGTTGTCAGGTGGGGTCCCCATGCATCCAACATCCCGCAGACACTCAATGTGACTGAGGTCTTGAGATTTTAGTGGGAAAGTTATACATTAAACTCTTTGTTACATTCTTCAAACTATTCGTGAAATGTGTTTGGAGTATGACAGGATGCATTACTGCATTACTCTTCTGAAAGATGCTACTGCTGCTGGGAAATACTGTTGCCATGAAGAGGTGAGCTTGATCTGCAACAATGTTTAAGCAGGTGATACACTGCAACGTAACCTTTGCATAAAGGTATACTGCCTCTGCCGACTTTCCTTCTTCTTAAAGTGCATCCTTGCGCCATCCCCTCGCCAGATAAACAATGAACAATGGTAAAAGAAAGCATAGTTCATCAGATCAAGCCGTGCCCTTAGGGCATGTGCACAATGATTTTTTTTAGGCATTCATAGAGCACAGACTCTTCAAATACTCCTAAAAACACAAAACTCCTCAAAATCTTGAAGTTTCTGGGTAGTTTCCACTTCAAAGACTGAGCAAAAAAACTCCATGTGAACACCTCCTTACACTGATCCACTGTTTCGATGCATTGTTCACATGCTGATAGTAGGTGCTTTTGACAGTGGACAGTTCCATATAGTCGGACCAATCTGAATGAGCCCTAAATGTATATTGCTTCATAGCTGAGGAAAGGGACAAGAACATTTTACAACTTCAAGCTCTGAAAGGCTGAATGCAATGAAAAAAGTTTAATTACAGAAATAATCCAAAGTTTAATTACCGTTTCATTATAGCTGTTTGGAAGATTCTTCGTGTAGCCATGTGCAGTTAAGATGAATTGACTGTATGAGTGTATTGTCAGGAAGCAAATCATTTCTGATTTTCTTATCTCCACAAAATCTACTACAGCCTTAGTTTCTGGTTCTGAAACAGGTGACGTTCCGCAGAATAAATTACTTGTGCAATTTGTAGATGATCCAAAACCTGAAGAGATAAAATACACAAATAACAGAAAGATATATTTTTTATTTAATACTACTGTGACTATTGATATAGGTTTTATTGCTCGCAGTATTAGAAACAAAATAAAACAATCATCTTCTAGATATGGTACCTTTAATTTAATGACTAACAAACCTGAACAAAGAAAGTTTGAGAAATGTCTCCTCTCTTCTGTGCTTGTATAGATATATTTTTCCTCAGACCTAAGGCTATCGTCACACAGTAGGGTCTTGTAGGGTTTTTTCACGTGAATCCTCTCCAATAATGCTTCCTAATCATTTCTACGAGAAATCTAATTTGCTGTTTATATCAGTAGAGTTTTTTTTTTTTCTTTTTTTTTTCTTGAGGAGGTTTTGGAAACCAACTTAAGGATAAATAAAAGAGCATGTAACTTCTTAGAAGTGCACCCTGAAGCAATCTGCTCCAATCTTGACACCGTCAAATCTAAAGGCTACAAAAACTGTTTCAGGCAAAAACTCTTTCAAGGGTATGTGCACACAGCATCTTTCACAGCAAAAAAAACATTTTCATAGACTGATTTTGATGGCATCTTTTCAGATGTTTTTGCGTTGGGTCCACCGCTGGTGTTTTTTATTCAATAGTATAGAAAATGGGCTTCCTAGCAGAAGCTGCCCGAAGGGGGGACATGTTACTTTTTTCATCCACTTCACAGTTTCTGAAGATTCCGAATCCTGAAGCAATTAGAAGAATTGCCATAAGATGGAACAATGTCATTTTGAAATTTCTGTGCACTTACGTTAATTTTATCTGGTTCTTTTGGGGCATTTGTTTTAGGTGTATTTCAAACTGAATCCACCTGAAAAAACACACATAGTGCACATACCCTAAAACTGTTCAAATCCATTTTAAAAGAGCTTTAGAAAAAAGAAAAACTCCTCAAAAAAATCTCAAAATGGGGCATTTCCTGAAACAGTTTCCACTTAATATTATTAAATTTATGTTTCCTGAGCATTTTTCCTGTATTTTTTCTGCTGGCGTTTCTTGGGGTGTTTTTTCCAGGTGTTTTTAAACTCCATTAAGCAATACAGAAAACACTTTCATTTTTTTCTGGTGGAAACGCTAAAAAAAGTGTGAAAAAAATCTTCCAAGAGCCATCTTTTTAGCCTTCTCCTTGACTTGTATTGTAAATATAGAGTGTTTTTCGAGAAGAAAATGCCAGAAGAATGTATATTTCTTCTTTTAAATACTTTGTGTCTTTTGAAAGCCTAAAGCATTTACAATACACACAAAAGCCTGAACATATGAACAGCAAGTCATTTTTATATAGAAATAGATGTGTTTATCCTTTTAAGCAATTTTTTGTGGGTTTTTTTGCTGCATTTTCTATGCAAAAATCAGCAGAAAAACACGCAGTGTGAGAACACTCAAAAGTTAAACTCAAAAGTTTATTTTATAATATAATTTCTGACTATCCTACTGTAACTCTACATCCTGATTCACTTCAGGCAACAACTAAAACAAGTTTACTTATTCTCCATGTGTTTCTACGGTATACAAAAAAAATAAAGTCTGTATTTCATTGTGATTTCTTAAAGACAACAATACTCACTGCACCACTTCACATTGAAGTTGCGGTTAAGGTCTACACCATAACAGGTGCCATTTTCATGCTTGGAACGAGATTTCCTCCAGAGTCTGTCCTATTTGGTGATATTGAAGAATTAGTTTTCGCCATAGCTAATAATATGTCTGTTGATTCATACATTCATTTTATCTGTTTACAACATATTGTTTTTATTTTGCTCTATTTAATCAAGCATTTCCTATCATTGTGCTCTCCTATATTTTCTATAGCTTGTGTGTAATTCATTCTTCATTTCAGGCTATTGTGTGTAATTCATTCTTATCAGTCGTCCATGACAGCACCACGGAGAGAGGGGATCCGCCCTTCAGGAACAGGAAACCTACAGCTACATAAGGGCGGCACCTCTCCCACGCATCAGTTGGTTTCCTGTTCCTGGAGGACAGGATTCCCTACAGATATGACTTCGTTCACCTATCAATACCTAGGCTGGCTGTCCGACCCAGGTAGCGAGGGGGTCTCCTACCTTGGGCAGTGCGGGTCCCTGGAAGCGCCACGGTGGGTCCGGATAGGGCTCCATGACAGTGAGCGGTGCAGAGTGGAACGGCGTCCGGAGGAGGTTCGTCTCCAGAAGCCAGCGAGGTAAGTATGTCTCCCTTCACTGGGGGTCCATTCACTCTCTTGGGCCTCTGTCTTCCCTGCCTCTAATCCTCGTCGGTGCAGTGCCAGGCTTCCTGGAGCGCCCCTCTGCGCTCCTTTCGGTTCAGAGGTCGGCGGAGCCAGGAGTCGGACGCTGGCTTCTGCCACAATCGCCGCCGTGCTGTGGCCGCACGCGGCGATGGTGTAGCGGCGTGCGGCTGGGTGGCCGGCGCCGCCGTCCATGGCTTCTGGGCGCATCCCTGAGCGCACTGCCCGATACCGGAAGTGACGCGCAGGGGGCGGGGCCGGGACCGGAAATCAAACGCCGGCCGGCTTTAGCTGGGAACGCCGCTGTCCTGCATGCAGCAAGGGTGGCAGGGGGGAGCGATCAGAGGTGGAGGGGGGTGGAGCAGTGACCAGCACGTGGGGGGATGGATTCTGGCCACACACCTGCACATGTTCCGGATCCAGGAGAAGGGCTATATATAGCTGAACAGAACACTGCAGGGCTGCTTGTGAGCCCATCTGCAGCTATGGATGAGCTGGAAGCTACCGTCGGTCTGCTGGAGCAGGAGCAGGACAGAGCCTCAGAGAGGTCCCATGCAAACCCCCAGCCGAAGACCTGCGGACGCAGTAACCAGCCCAGTCGCAGATCCAAACAGAAGGATCTGGGGAGACCCCCCAGTAATCCGGTACCTACCGCTACTGCCTGGGTAAGAGATCTTCGTGAATGTACCCTGATGCAGTCTTTTCCTATGTTTATTTCCTTAGGGGAAAAAATGCGCTGGTAAGGTAAAGAACAAGGAGTGCGCGCTATGCGCTTGCCCTTTGCCAGACGCCTACCCTAAAAGACTTTGTCAGTCATGTGTGCGGCAGACGGTAGGGAATAGATTGATGGGAACACTGTATAGTGGTAGCACCGGATAAATTACATAGCCTTTTTCTCCGCTTCAAATCTCCTGATTTTACTTCAGACCTTAGGGAGATTATCAGGAAGGAAGTAAAAGATTCCTTAAAATCCCTGTCCCGGGGGGAGCCTTCCAAAAGAAGAAGGGAGGCTAGCGCCTCAGATTCGGATTCATGTGCTGGCCCTAGAAGGGAGAATGATTCAGAAACCGCTGTCTCCTCGGCGTCCTCTTCAGAAGAGGATTCTAATCGTTTCTGCTTCCCGCTGGACCAGATGGACAAGCTGATTAAATCAGTTAGATCCACCATGGGGGTGGCTGACGAAAGACCAGAACTTTCAGCGCAGGACCTAATGTTTGGCGGGCTAGACCCGAAAAAGCGTAGATCATTTCCGCTTAATGACAAGGTTCAGAACCTTATCAAAAGGGAATGGAAAAAGCCAGAGAAAAAAGGCTCCTTTCCACTGGCCTTTAAACATAGATATCCCTTTGAGGACCCCCTGGTGAACACGTGGGATAAGGCACCAAAATTGGACTCAGCGGTGGCTAAGGCGTCTAAAAAATCATCTATTCCCTTTGATGACATGGCTTCCCTAAAGGATCCTCTCGATAAGAAGGCAGACTCGTTGCTTAAAGGGACATGGGAGATGTCAGCGGGTGCCCTAAGACCTGCAGTAGCTGCGACATGCGCAGCCAGATCAATGATGGTCTGGCTGGATCAACTAGGGTCTAAATTGGAAGATGGCGTCTCCAGAGAGATTCCATGTTAAAATTCCTGCCAACAAATCAGAATGCCGCTGCCTTTCTCGCGGACGCATCTGCAGATTCTGCAAGAATGGCGGCTAGAGCAGCAGGATTATCAAATGCAGCACGCAGGGCCCTATGGCTGAAATGTTGGCCAGGTGACCTTCAATCCAGATCCCGTCTGTGCTCTATCCCATGCGAATACCTGTTCGGTCCAGTCCTAGACGAACTGCTGGAGAAAGCCGGAGACGAGAAAAAGAAATTTCCCAGTCTACCGACTACTTCTTACAGGCGTCCCTTCACAGGGAAAAGGTTTTTTCGAAGAAGACCAGCTAGAGACCAGAGCAGATGGGACGATAAAGAGAAGAAAGGTACTGGATTTATGTTTGGAGGTGGGGGACATCAGGAGCCATCCCGTGAGGTAAAAAAACCACCCCAATGACTAGTCGCCCTGGTGGGAGGTAGACTATCTGCCTTCTACCCGGCCTGGTCCAAAATTTCCAGTAGCGATTGGATTTTGTGAATAATAGCTACGGGTCTGCGGCTAGAGTTCTCCTCTATCCCTCAGAATTTCTTCACAATTATCCCACTCAGGTCCTCTCCAGCAGAGCAAGTGGCCCTGGAAATGGAAGTTCACGACCTGCTCGATAAGAGTGTCCTATCGGAGGTTCCAGAAGGAGAACAGGATAGAGGGTTCTACTCTCCTCTATTCCTGATACGTAAACCTGACGGCTCCTTCAGAACAATTGTTAACCTTAGGGCTCTTAACAACTTTCTGACCGTACAATCATTTAAAATGGAGACTATTAACACCGCAATAAAGCTGCTGTTTAAAAACTGCTTTATGGTAGTATTGGATTTAAAGGACGCCTATTACCATATCCCCATTTATGCAGGACACCAACGATTCCTGAGGGTGGTGGTACGGTTGGATGGGGTAGTCAGACACTTCCAGTATAGGGCCCTCCCTTTTGGTATATCGGTCGCCCCTCGGGTGTTTACCAAGGTAATGGCTGAAGTTATGGCCCACCTACATGAGTCTGACATTCTAATAATTCCCTACCTGGACGATCTCCTTATCGTGGATAAAACGGCGGATCACTGTTTAGATCAATTGCATAAAGTAATGTCTGCCCTGGAGCATCTGGGGTGGTTGCTGAATGTCAAAAAATCACGGTTAAAGCCCATGACAGTGCAGCGATTTTTAGGCCTGACCCTGGATTCCCTGGTTTTGGAATGCCATTTACCTCACGAGAAAATTGATCGCCTGCACCTTCAGGTGCTAAACGCCTCTAAAATCCCCACCATGTCCCTGAGAAGAGCCATGTCTCTGTTAGGCTCTCTCTCGTCCTGTGTTCCAGCGGTCCGATGGGCCCAGTATCATACAAGGATACTTCAGGGCGAGGTGCTGTCACAACTAGGGTTGAGCGACTTTTACTTTTTCAGGATCGAGTCGGGTTTCGCGAAACTCGACTTTGTCAAAAGTCGGGTCGGGTGAAATCGGCCGATCATTGCGAAAAGTCGGGGGGCCGACTGAAACACGAAACCCAATGCAAGTCAATGGGGAATAAAAGTCGGCAGTGAGTGGAGGATAGAAAAACACCTACAGAGCCCCTTTTAATGTCAAAAACATCAATTCTTGTTACTTAAGCTTGTCAATCCTAATTAACCTTATAATAATAGTTAGGTATTGAAAATTGGGGGTCATTTGGTTAAAGTTCTGGGGAGGGGGAGGGCTGGCTCAATTTTTTCTTGGGCCCAGGAAATGTGGAATACATCACGGCGGTGGAGCAGGGAGAGGTAAGTATTTCAACTTTGCAAGTGCTGTGATCCTGAGCAAGCAGGGGGGGGCACACTCATTCGCATTGCCACTGGCACAGGGCCCCTCAAAGTACGGCGTTGTGATTGACGGCAGGGGCGCCTCCCACTGGCAGAGACACTTTTGCGTACTATGAGGGGCCCTGTGCCAGTGACGTCGCCAATGAGTATGCCCCCCCCACCTGTTGAAGGAACCTGCACTTTCATCTGCACCTTCCTCTTTGTCCCATGTAAGGTGGTATAGTATGCGGGAAGGGGAACCTGAGTTTCAGCAGGGTCAGATTCAGGCTGTGTAGAGTGCAAGGGGAATGTAGTGGTCTGTGTCAATGTACCAGCAGACTCATCTAGCAGTGGCTGGGCAATGGGCAGGAATGAGGAGGAAACACAGATATAGGCCCAAAATAAAAAAGTAGGCTAAAAGCTGTTAAAAATTGGTAACAGGAGTAAACAGGCGGCATTCGTTTGTTCAGTGGAGGAGAACAACAATCAGCGGCAGACACCGTTAGTAGGCCCAACCAAACAAGTAGGCCAAATGCAGTTTCATATTCTAAATATAGGCCGAAAACCTGAAGATTGAAGCTCAGCTTTGTGTAGTAGAGGAAAACAAGAGGCAGCAGCAGACAATGTTACTAGGCCCAAACCAAGAAATAGGCCAAATGTAGTTTCATATTGTTGTTACAGGCCGAAAGCCTGAAGCTTCAAGCTCAGCTTTGTTTAGTAGAGGAAAACAAGAGGCGGCAGCAGACAATGTTACTAGGCCCAACTCACCAAGTAGGCCAAAATGCAGTTTAATATAAAAAATATTTAAACGAAAGCCTGAAGATTGAAGCGCAAGAAAAATAAACCAGGAGAACACCAAGGAGTGGCAGACACCGTTAGTAGGCCCCAACCCAACAAGTAGGGCAAATGCAGTTTAATAGTTGAAACGGGACAACAGTTGAAGTTCAGCTTTGTTCAGTGAAGGAAAAAAAAGATGCAGCGGCAGACACCGTTATTACGCCCAAATAATAAAGACAGTGGTAGTAGGTGCAAAGTATTTAATGGAGTCCAGGGCCCCTGTATATTTTAACTATCATCTATCATTTCAAATAATTCGTATTGGCAGTGCCATTTCAGGTTTTACCCGCACAGACTACACAGTGGTGGAGCTAGGAGAGGTAGTATTGCAAGTGGTAGAGCACAGTTCAATCTGGGGGGGGGACACTCTCTCGTGGGCGGCGGTACTGGCACAGGGCCCCTCATATTACGACGGTGTAATATGAGTTGTGGTTCAGTGTCTTCCCCCCAAAAATGAGGAAGTCTGGTGGAAGAGGCCGTGGGAGGGGGTTGCCAGCTGCTACTGATGGTGCTGGTGGTGTTGCATCTCATGGTAGTGGCAAAAGCACAGTAGCACCTAAGGCTGGAGGTGTTCAACCTGCGTCATCGTCTGGCTACACAAGGCCTCGAAGGCTCCCTTACCTGGAAGTAGGAAAACAGCTTTTAAAGCCGGAGAAGCAGGAAAAAGTGTTGTCTTTCCTTGCTGACTCACCCTCTAGCTCTTTCGCCTCCTCTTCCCAAAGTTCTAAATGTAAGAGCAGCCAGTCGTCAGTGGATGCTCCCGGTCAGGAAAAAGACGTTTCCTTGTGTCCTTCTCCCAAACCAAAAGTGAAGGATGCAGCAGGCGACACTGCAGGCTACTCCGTGAAGCTCTTTACACATACCGTGCCTGGGTTCGAAAGGGAAATTGTACACTGCCAATTACAAGAAGAATAGGACATGGAGTGCACTGATGCACAGCCACAGCTAGATTGTGATGCTGTTCCATTGACTGTGATCACTACATTGCCCTTGCAGTTTACTGAGCCAGAATGTGACCCGAATGTGACTATGGTGCCCTGTCCCGAACGCTATAGCACCTTACACGGTGACACTGAGGAAGGTGCACATGACATTGATGAGGAGGTGATAGATGACCCAGTTGTTGACCCAGATTGGCAGCCATTGGGGAAAGAGGGTGCCGTTGCCACTAGCTCAGAAGCGGAGGAGGATGATCCGCATCAGCCATCTACATTGCAACAGCTGTCATCTGGCAGGCCCGTATCAGGCCAAAAATGTTTGCAAAAAACAAAAACAGTGTTAGGAGAGCGTGGTCATTCGGTGAAAGTAGTACAGCACACAATGCCTGAAAAGGTTTTCGATAGTAGGAAGAGTGTAGCGTAGCAATTTTTTCACCAAGATCAGAATGATCAGTCAAAAGTTATCTGTAAGAAATATTCCAAGACCTTTAGCAGAGAGGAGAATCTTCAAAATTTAAATACAACGTGCATGCTTATACATTTAACCACCATGCACTTGCAAGCCTGGACTAACTACGAAACGTCCCGTACCATTGGTTCACCTGCTCGGAGTGAAGGTAGTCAGCAATGCTACATTGCTTCCCTCACTGTAAGCCCACCGGTTAGGACACCACCAGCAGCAAATGTGGAGGTATCGTCGTAAGGCCAAAGCAGTCAGGGAATCACAAGGTTATTGGTAGGAAAGACTCTATGTTGGGCAACAACAAGAATACCATAACAAACTCTCTCTCAATCCGCCATGTCCACCACCACCACCACCGCTAGTTCCGCCATATGCAGCTCTCCAGTCCAGCTCACCCTACAAGAGACTCTCGTTAGGAAAAGAAAGTACTCATCCTCTCATCCGCGTACACAGGATTTGAATGCCCACATTGCTATACTAATCTCATTACAGATGATGCCCTACCGTTTGGTTGAAAGCGAAGCTTTCAAAGACCTGATGGCCCACGCAGTACCATGCTATGACCTACCCAGTCGACATTTCTTTGCGAGAAAAGCCATCCCAGCCCTCCACCAGCATGTCAAAGACCGCATTGTCCATGCCTTGAGGCAATCAGTCAGTGGAAAGGTGCACCTCACAACAGATGCATGGACCAGTAGGCATGGCCGGGGACGTTACGTGTCCATCACGGTGCACTGGGTTAATGTGTAGGATGCAGGGTCCACAGGGGGCAGCCATAGTGCGACAGTTCAGCCTATCCCACAGTCTCAGGAAGTTGGCATACAGCGTTCGCAACTCCTCCTCCTCCAGAAGCGAAAGCTCGTGCACAGAGCGCAGTCGCCCTACCACTCCATCCGCAGCTGCCAGTGTTGCACACGGGGTGTCCCATTATCGAACAGCTAGTGGTAAGCATCACCAGGCTGTGTTGCAAATGAAGTGTTTGGGCGACAACAGACACACCGCGGAAGTACTGGTGGAGTACTTGCAGCAACAAACTCAGTCATGGCTGGGCAGTGTACATCTTGAGGCAGGCAAGGTATTCAGTGATAACGGAAGGAATTTTATGGCTGCCATAGCCCTATCAGAACTGAAACACATACCTTGCCTGGCTCACACTTTTAACCTGGTGGTTCAGGGCTTCCTCAAAAATTATCCAAAGTTACCAGCCCTGCTCCTGAAGGTGCGAAGGCTTTGCTCGCACATCCGCCAGGTGCCCATACACTCCAGCCATATGCTGAACCATCAGCGATCGCTGAATCTTCCCCAGCACCGCCTAATAATCGACGTTGCAACAAGGTGGAACTCCACACTGCACATGATTCAGAGGCTGTGCGAACAGAGGCGTGCTGTTATAAATTTGTGGGAGGATACACGGGCAGGCACTTGGATGGCAGACATGGAGTTGTCTGGTGTGCAGTGGTCGACGCCATCCTAAGCATTAACATCCCACTCATGCGTCTGCTGATGCAAAGTTTGACGCACATTAAGGAGCAGGCGTCTGCAGCCGAGGAGGAGGGAAGCCTTGATGACAGTCAGCCATTGTCTGCTCAGGGAACTGTACAGGACGAATTGGCGGACGAAGAGGATGAGGAGGAGGATGATGGGGATGAATATGTATGGGAGGAGGATGATTCTCAGGTGACAATAGAAACTGGTGGCATTGCAAGGTCTGGTACAGGTTTATTGCGGGACACTTGTGATGTTGATTTGCAAGAAAGTGGGCCTCAACCCAGCAGAAACAGTTAATTCACACCTGGAACATTGGCCCACATGGCTGAGTATGCCTTGCGTATCCTAAAAAGGGACCCCCGCATTTTTAAAATGATGACCGATGACGACATCCGGTTGGCCTGCCTCCTGGATACAAGATATAAAGGAAAACTGCAAAATATCATGCCACATGAGAACCTAGGTCAAATATTGGCTACCAAACAAGCAACTCTTGTAGACCGTTTGGTTCAGGCATTCCCAGCACACAGCGCCGGTGATGGTTCTCACACGAGCTGCAGGGGGCAACATGGCAGAGGTGCTTTAGGTGCAGAAATCCGAAGTGGCGTTGGACAGAGGGGTTTTACGACAAGGTTGTGGAATGATTTCGCAATGACTGCTGACACGACAGGGACAGCTGCATCGATTCAAAGTGACAGGAGACAGCATTTGTGCAGTATGGTTACAAACTACTTTTCCGCCCTTATCGATGTTCTCCCTCTCAGGTCATTCCCCTTTGATTACTGGGCATCTAAACTAGACACCTGGCCTGAATTGCCAGAATATGGATTACAGAACCTCGATTGCCCTGCTGTCAGTGTGCTTTCAGAAAGAGTGTTCAGTGCTGCTGGTTCAATACTGACCGAAAAAAGGACACGTCTGGCTACCAAAAATGTTGATAATCTAACCTTCATTTAAATTAACCAATCATGGATTTCACATTCTTTTGCCCCACCTTCCCCTGCTGACACATAACTTGCCTGAAAGATGACTTGCTTTTGGGCGGAGACACAGAACCCCAACTCTGGCCCTGTGGTATAACACAACACTATGAACGTGGAACAAAGTGTCTGCCTGATATACGATGCACTAGCAGTACAGCTAAATATACACTGTGTGAGAATTTGAATCTCCATTTTTGGGGGGGAGACACTGAACCCTAACTCTGGCCCTGTGGGATAACACAACACTATGAACATGGAAGAAAGTGTCTGCCTGATATACGACGTACTAGCAGTACAGCTGAATATACACTGTGTGAGAATTTGAATCTCCATTCTTGGGGGGGAGACACTGAACCCTAACTCTGGCCCAGTGGGATAACACAACACTATGAACATGGCAGAAAGTGGCTGCCTGATATACGACACACTAGCAGTACAGCAGAATATAAACTGTGTGAGAATTACGATCTCACTTTTGGGGGGAGACACTGAACCCTAACTCTGGCCCTGTGGGATAACACAACACTATGAACGTGGAAGAAAGTGTCTGCCTGATATACGACGCACTAGCAGTACAGCTGAATATACACTGTGTGCGAATTTTAATCTCCCTTTTTTGGGGGGGAGACACAGAAGAACAACTCTGGCCCAGTGGTATAACAGTAAACTATGAACGTGGCAGAAAGTGGCTGCCTGATATATATGACACACTAGCAGTACAGCAGAATATACACTGTGTGCGAATTTTAATCTCCCTTTTTTGGGGGGGGGAGACACAGAAGCACAACTCTGCCCAGTGGTATAACAGTAAACTATGAACGTGCCAGAAAGTGGCTGTCTGATATATACGACACACTAGCAGTACAGCAGAATATACACTGTGTGCAAATTTTAATCTCCCTTTTTTTGGGGGGGGAGACACAGAAGCACAACTCTGGCCCAGTGGCATAACAGTAAACTATGAACGTGCCAGAAAGTGGCTGTCTGATATATACGACACACTAGCAGTACAGCAGAATATACACTGTGTGCAAATTTTAATCTCCCTTTTTTTGGGGGGGAGACACAGAACCACAACTCTGGCCCAGTGGTATAACAGTAAACTATGAATGTGCCAGAAAGTGGCTGCCTGATATATACGACACACTAGCAGTACAGCAGAATATACACTGTGTGCGAATTTTAATCTCCCTTTTTTTTTGGGGGGGGAGACACAGAAGCACAACTCTGGCCCAGTGGTATAACAGTAAACTATGAACGTGGCAGAAAGTGGCTGCCTGATATATACGACACACTAGCAGTACAGCAGAATATACACTGTGTGCGAATTTTAATCTCCCTTTTTTGGGGGGGGAGACACAGAACCACAACTCTGGCCCAGTGGTATAACAGTAAACTATGAACGTGGCAGAAAGTGGCTGCCTGATATATACGACACACTAGCAGTACAGCAGAATATATACTGTGTGCGAATTTTAATCTCCCTTTTTTTTGGGGGGGGAGACACAGAACCACAACTCTGGCCCAGTGGTATAACACAACACTATGAACGTGCCAGAAAGTGGCTGGAATTATTATTTAAAAAAAAAAAATAAATAAGAAAAATAACAAGCTTCCTACAATGAGCTGAGGACAAGTATGGCAGCAATAAAAAGGACTGCTTAACACAAAAATGTGCACAAATAAACAAGATAGGTAACTGTGCAGAAAGGAGCAACAGGAATGTTGCTTTAAAAAAATCAGTTGGTTTGCACAGCACCGTGCACACAGCTATGCAGCTGCTGCACTAAAATACGACCTCCACTGTCCCTGCACAAAAAGGTGGTGTGGGACAGTGAAAATCGCTCCAGCACAAGCGGTTTGGGGGTTTATATTTCCTCCCTAACTCTGTCCCTGCTTCTGACTAACTGCAGCAACACGTCTCCCTATGCTCAGATCGGCAGAAGTAAGATGGCGGTCGGCATGCACGCCCCTTTATACCCCCTGTGACGCCACAGACAGCAAGCCAATCACTGCCATGCCCTTCTCAAAGATGGTGGGGACCGAGACCTATGTCATCACGCTGCCCACACTCTGCGTCCTCCTTCATTGGATGAAAAATGGCGGTGACAGCGTCATATGAAACGCGACTTTGGCGCTCTGATCGTGTACCGCATGGCCGATCCCACTGTAGGATCGGTTTGGGTTTCATGAAACTCGACTTTGCCTTAAAGTCGACGATTTATGAAAATGACCGATCCGTTTCGCTCAACCCTAGTCACCACAAAAAAGGTTGGGGGGATGTCTGGAGAGCCTGCTGACCCTATCCCATGACGCTATTGTATCCCTTGAATGGTGGCTAGACCGAGAGAACCTGTCCGCTGGGGTCCCCTGGACCCCCCATGCCTAAGGGCTATGTCAATATCTAACCTATGGGTCTTGCCAGACATCCCGGATCTCCTATCCCAGGGCCCAGTCTACCATCCTCTTGAGCGGGCGCTGTTAAGTGATAGGGGGTTCTCTCCGGGCCTCATTAACACTCTGCTGAAGAGCAGAAAAATAATCACCACAAAAATTTATGTCAGAATCTGGAAGAGATTTCTTCAGAACTCAGGGGTATTAGCTGGTCAGTCAATACCAATAGACCAGATTTTGGAATTCTTACAGAAGGGGTAGATATGGGGTTATCCCCAAATACGTTTAGAGTACAGGTATCGGCCTTAGGGGCCCTCTTTGGCTGCAACATTGCTGAGAATTACTAAGGGCTACAAAATGGTCTAGGCCAATGGTGAAGAATAGGGTCATGCCATGGGACCTGAACCTAGTCCTCTCAGCCATGACAGAGGCCCCATTTGAACCAATTTCTTCAGCATCTATTAAAAATCTATCTCTTAAAGTAGCCCTAAAATCGGCACGTAGGATAGGAGACATCCAGGCATTATCCAGGGTTCCCCCTTATATGCAGCTTAGGGATGATAGAGTGATACTGTCCCCTGATCCAGCATATCTTCCTAAGGTTGTGTCCAGATTCCACAGAACACAGGAGATAGTTCTTCCATCGTTCCTCCCTAATCCTACTAACGATAAGGAAAGGAAAGGAAGCTACACACTTTAGATGTAAAAAGATGTATCCTGGAATATCTAGCAGTGACTGATCCTTGGAGGATAGATAACGCCCTATTCGTGTCCTATCAGGGTAGCAGGAAACGTCATAGAGCATCGAAATCTACATTAGCTAGGTGGATCAGGGAGGCTATCTCGCTAGCATACATCTCAAAGGGCAAGCCGGCGCCTGAAGTTCTAAAAGTGCATTCCACTAGAGCTATGGCGGCCTCGTGGGCGGAAAGATTGGAGGTGTCGATCAACCAAATTTGTAAGGCTGCTACTTGGTCTTCTCCAACCACATTCTATAACCAATATAGATTGAACCTGGGTGCCTCTTCGGACCTCTCTTTCGGTGTAAGGGTGCGGCAAGCCGTAGTCCCTCCCTAGATAGTTACTCTCTGTTAGGGTTGAGCGACTTTTACTTTTATAGGATCGGGTCGGGTTTCACGAAACCCGACTTTTTCAAAAGTCGGGTCGAGTGAAATCGGCCGATCCTATAAAAAATTCGGGGTCGGGGTCGGCCGAAACACGAAACCCAATGCAGTGCATTGGGTTTCCAATGGTTCCCAGGGTCTGAAGGAGAGGAAACTCTCCTTCAGGCCCTGGGATCCATATTTAAGTGTAAAATAAAGAATTAAAATTAAAAATATTGCTATACTTACCCTCTGACGCGCCCTGGCACTAACCGGCAGCCTTCCTTCCTTAGAATCAGCGCGTGAATGACCTTAGATGACGTCGCGGCTTGTGATTGGTCGCGCGACCGCCCATGTGACCGCTCATGCGACCAATCACAAGCCGCGACGTCACCGAAGGTCCTTCAAGCGCTGATTCTTAGGAAGGAAGGCTGCTGGAAAGAAGCAGGGCGCGTCCGAGGGTGAGTATATTCCTATTAGGTATATACTCACCCTCGGACGCGCCCTGCTTCTTTCCGGCAGCCTTCCTTCCTAAGAATCAGCGCTTGAAGGACCTTCGGTGACGTCGCCGCTTGTGATTGGTCGCGTGAGCGGTCACATGGGCGGTCGCGTGACCAATCACAAGCCGCGACGTCATCTAAGGTCATTCACGCGCTGATTCTAAGGAACGAAGGCTGCCGGTTAGTGCTAGGGCGCATCAGAGGGTAAGTATAGCAATATTTTTTATTTTAATTCTTTATTTTACACTTAAATATGGATTCCGATACCGATTTCCGATATTGCAAACATATCGGAACTCGGTATCGGAATTCCGATACCAGATTCAGAAGATCGCCGACCTCATGGCCGACCCCACGCAGGGGTCGGGTCGGGTTTCATGAAACCCGACTTTGCCAAAAGTCGGCGACTTCTGAAAATGGCTGACCCGTTTCGCTCAACCCTACTCTCTGTAATTCTCTCCGTGGTGCTGTCATGGACGACCAATAAAGTCTTAGTTACTCACCGGTTAATGGTGTTTTTCGGAGTCCATGACAGCACCCGTACATACCCTCCCGTCTTCTTAAGTTCTGGGTGTACACCTCTTCCTTTATTTATATAATTCACGGGTAGTGAATAGTTAATTGTTGTATCATTGTTTATTAAGTATGCTATTAACCTTGGTGGTCTTCTTGTGCTCTGTAAACCAACTGATGCGTGGGAGAGGTGCCGCCCTTATGTATCTGTAGGTTTCCTGTTCCTGAAGGGCGGATTCCCTCTCTCCGTGGTGCTGTCATGGACTCCGAAAAACACCGGTAACCGGTGAGTAACTAAGACTTTCATTACAGGTTCTGGACATACTCTATAACTTTAATACCCACAAAGTTTGGATGCTGTGTAAAATGTAATGAAAAAACAAGAATGCAATGATTCAGAAATCTCTTTCACAATAGAACATAAAATAATTTGAGCATCAGACATTTTTTCATTTCATGTGAAAAGTTAACTCATTTAGAAATTGATAGAAGCAACACATCTCAAAAAATGTAAGACAGGGCAACATCTACTTTTACATAGTTAGCAACATAGTAACATAGTTAGCAAGGCCAAAAAAAGACATTTGTCCATCCAGTTCAGCCTATATTACGTCAGAATAAATCCCCAGATCTACATCCTTCTAAAGAACCTATTAACTGTAAGATGCCATATTGTTACGCTCCTGAAAGACATCCAGGCCTCTCTCGAACTCCTCGACTGACTTTGCCAACACCACCTCCTCAGGAAAGGAATTCCAGATTCTCACTACCCTAACAGTAAAGAATCCTCTTCTATGTTGGTGGAAAAACCTTCTCTCCTCCAGACGCAGAGAATGCCCCCTTGTGACCGTCACCTTCCTTGGAATAAACAGATCTTCGGAGACATATTTGTATTGTCCCCTTATATACTTATACATGGTTATTAGATCGCCCCTCAGTCATCTTTTTTCTACACTAAATGATCATAATTTTGCTAATGTCTCTGAGTACTGTAGTTCCCCATCCCCTTCATTAATTTTGTTGCCCTCCTTTGTACTCACTCTAGTTCCATTATATCCTTCCTAAGCACCGGTTCCCAAAACTGTACACAGTACTCCATGTGCGGTCTAACCAGGGATTTGTACAGAGGCAGTATAATGCTCTCATCATGTGTATCCAGACCTCTTTTAATGCACCTCATGAACATGTTTGCCGCTCCAGGTAAGTTTATCATTACCTAGGATCCCCAAATCCTTCTCCATGTCAGATTTACCCAGTGGTTTCCCGTTCAGTATGTAATGGTGATATTGATTCCTTCTTCCCATGTGTATAACCTTACATTTATCATTGTAAAACCGCATCTGCCACATCTTGGCCCAAGTTTCCAACTTATCCAGATCCATCTGTAGCAGAATACTATCTTCTCTTGTATTGACTGCTTTACATAGTTTTGTATAATCTGCAAATATTGATATTTTACTGTGCAATCCTTCTACCAGGTCGTTAATAAATATGCTGAAGAGAATAGGTCCCAACACTGACGCCTGCGGTACCCCACTGGTCACAGCAACCCAGTTAGAGAATATACTAAGCAGAGACACATAATAAGAAAAGCTTTTCCTTCTTGTTGGCAGTCTCCATGTAACAGGAGATTCTCTCTCTCTACTCTGTGTAAACACAAACAGAAAACATAATTAAAAAATGCCAAAGTTCACTCAAGGTCCTTGTTATCAGAAGTGTCATCCAACTGTATAGAAATAACACATTACTCCATGATCCATAGGGATTCTTATACTTGATACAGTGTGTGCACTTGTGCTATTAAATCATGTGCCCTTGGCTTTCTGCACTGCTGATCAGCTATTTTACTATCTTACTGTATTCTTACAATCATTATTACTGTAACAGGCAACAATTTTTAACTTGACTTACTGTGGTCCAGGTATAGATGTAGCCATCAATGTTTAGAACAGGCAGGACATACAGATCTATATTCTTCAGAACTTTCTGTATACGGGAATCTCTCTGGTGGTTCAGTACAATCTGACAAGGAGAAAATAATTTATTTCACATAGTACCACAAATGCGCACAGTACTGTGAAAACGTTTTAGGCAGGTGAGGAAAACAATTCATTTTATTCACTTTATTTTTATCAATTAATAAAATACAATCAACATATCTATTTTTAAAACATTCTAACTTTGCCACTTTTTTCAATAACTGCCTTAATTTTTTGCATAGTACAATATATATATGAAATTTATTTGTTTGTTGTTGTCATGATTAAGGGAGCTTAGTCTCCAGAAACGCGTTGAGATTCTTACCCATATGGTTCGTGCTAAAGTCTGTATCCTCTATGCTTAAAGTTTGTGAATAAAGAAAACTATTTTTTACGGATTCAGTGAAGCTGGACATTCTCTTCTTTTTTTGGACTTTATACGCCTGGACACAGCGGGTCCGTGCTCCTGAAGTTTGGTTTATGCATCACGGGTGAGCTGGCTTATATTTCTTCTTTCCTACATTCAGACGTCCATATAAATCGACCGTGATTGGACAGCAATGCACTAACAGGTGACGGGTCTCCTGAACTCTGAAGCATGACAGCTTCATAGAAATATCTGAATCTCTCATGATCGGGTCGGGAGACCCGTCGGCCAGTCTGTGCATTACGGTCCATTCTCAGTCTGATTTAAACAGATGTCTGAATGCACCCTTAGTGATAATTGTCAGTGCACTAAATCACTAAGTTTTCAAAAGATACATGGTCCCTTACACTCACCTTTTGTTAAACAATATAAATCACTTAATTTGGTTTTTTTTTTCACCACTATCGGGAATTTGGGTCAAGCTTATTACATAGTGACTTATAAGGCTACTTTCACACTAGCGTTTTTTTCAATACGTCGCAATGTGTCGTTTAAGGGAAAAAACGCATCCTGCAAAGTTGTCTGCAGGATGCGTTTTTGCCCCATAGACTAACATTAGCGACGCATTGCAACGCATTGACACACGTCACAACCGTCGTACCACGGTTGCGCCGTGTTGTGGCGGACCGCCAGGAGCAAAAAACGTTACATGTAACGTTTTTGCTTCCGACGGTCCGCCATTTCCGACCGCGCGTGCCCGGCCGAAACTCCTCCCCCACCTCCCCACACCTCACAATGGGGCAGCGGATGCGCTAGAAAAATGCATCCGCTGCCCCCGTTGTGCGGCGCATTCACTGCTAGCGTCGGTACCTCGGCCCGATGCACTGCGATGGGCCGAGTACGACGCTAGTGTGAAAGTAGCCTAAACTGTAGATTGGAAAACTCACCTCTTTAACAAACCACTGGCAGAAAGCTGGAGCAATCCATTCACGAGCGTGAATACCACAGTCCATCCAGATAATTTTTTTAGGGTCATTTGAAGGTTTACTGATCTGCAAAAAAAAATGGTATTAGATTATCCATTTTGTGATGTGGTGTCAGTTATGCCTTGTACAGAAGTAATATCTTAGTGACAGACCAATGTTTTTTAGTGGTGATTTTTTTTATCCTAAAGAAATATTGTTTTTTCTTGTTCATGGAATATATTATGCTTTTGTTACTCACCTGTCCCAGCACCAGTTGCAGGCCTTGCTATATTCCTAAGGCTAGTTTTACAATTGCGTTTAAATCCGCAGCGTTTAAAACGCTTCCGCAAGTGGTGGAAAAAATGCATATAAACGCGTACAAACGCAGCATTTTTTAGACGCATGCGTTGTCGCATGCGGTTAAAAAAATGACGCGTTTGTACGCGTTTACATGCGTTTTTTCCTGCGTTTGCATTTTTTGTGCGCATGATGAGAAATTTCACAAGAGAAAAATCAAGATAACCAGACACCACCAATGGAACTACAGAGGGCATGTATTATGGGATCTCTATGTATAGACCCTAGGGCTACTGAAAATGTAACAGTTTGCTACTGTATCCTGTGTCATGATGGATCTTCGCATGGAGAGCTTTTATTTCAACCTGGATTTCAGCTTCAAGCTGTTTCTTGCCTGTGTTTTTGCTTGGGAGCAAGACAGAAATCGCGAAAGATGGAGAAGGAGACAACGTAGGCGTTTTTGGAGGCACCCCATTATCGAACTACGTGAGAGCCGTGGAGCCTATCACACGCTCTATGCCGAGCTTAATGCCAACCCGGAGAAATTCCAGGAATACACACGAATGTCGCAAGATTCGTTCTGGGATTTGCTTTCTCGTGTCCAAGGAGCCATACGGCGACAGGACACCCAGCTCCGTAGAGCGACTCCACCCGAGGAACGTCTGCAGGTTACATTAAGGTACGTTCAAAATCTAAACCAATGACAGTCCAAATTTAGTGTTTTCTGACATGTATTTTTTGGGTATTTTCCTTTCTTTATCGTAACCACACCATAAAAAGAATAGATTGTAATTTTTTTTGTGTTTGTTTTTCTTCCAGATTTCTGGCCACCGGAGAGAGTTTATCATCCTCCCACTTCCAATACCGGCTTGGAATATCCACCCTGTCTGGAATAGTTGTGGACACCTGCCAGGCTTTGTGGAATGTACTCCGGGATGAGTTTATACCCCTACCCACCTTGGACATGTGGCTTGAAATTGCGGAAAAATTCTAGAATGTGTGTGATTTCCCCAACTGTTTAGGAGCGGTGGATGGAAAGCACATTCGCATTATCAAACCAGCCAGAACAGGATCGGAGTACATCAATTACAAAAAATATTTTTCTGTGGTGCTCATGGCAATAGCCGATGCGAACTGTCGCTTCATCGCCATGAACATTGGAGCTTTTGGCCGTGGCAACGATTCCCAGACTTTCAAGAACTCGGATATGGGCCGCCGTGTGTATGGTAACAATTTCAATTTTCCACCGCCACAACCTTTCCCCAACACTCAAGGTGCACCGATGCCATTTGTTATGGTTGGGAATGAGGCCTTTCAGATGTGTGAAAACCTACTGAAGCCCTATTCCAGTCGGGACTTGAACCACACTAGAAGGATCTCTAACTACAGACTGACCAGGGCCCGAAGAACAGTAAAGTGTACCTTTGGCATTCTGGTCGCTAAATGGCGCATTCTTGCATCAGCCATAAATCTAAAAGTGTAAACAGTCGACGATTTGGTCAAAGCCTGTGTGGTTCTGCACAATTATATAATGGTTAAGGAGCAACCCAACATTGAACTGGATGAACCAGTTGCACACCCACTGCCCGATTTCCAGCATCACCCGCTGCAGTCAACTGCAGCCGTTGGTCACATGCGGGACCAATTTGCTGCCTTTTTTGATTCAGATATTGGACGTGTGTCATGGCAGGACAATGTTGTGTAAATGTCCTGTTGTAATTACATCTGTACCAGTAATTTTCTACAATGATAATAATATTTCTCATTAACAAACTTTAGTTTTGGTTGTGTTGACCGTCTCTCCTATCTTTTTCCTCTCCAAACCAAGGCTGTCCTAAAACTGGCAGTATTTGAACTGTATTTAATATCAGTTTTTGTAATCCAAAACCAGGAGTGGGTGATAAAGGCAGAGGTGCTAGTTATTATGTTAACCCCTTTACCTCCAAGGGTGGTTTGCACGTTAATGACCGGGCCAATTTTTACAATTCTGACCACTGTCCCTTTGTGAGGTTATAACTCTGGAACGCTTCAACGGATCCCAGTGATTCTGACATTGTTTTCTCGTGACATATTGTACTTCATGACAATGGTAAAAATTATTTGATAGTACCTGCGTTTATTTGTGAAAAAAACGGAAATTTGGCGAAACTTATGAAAATTTCGCAATTTTCCAACTTTGAATTTTTATGCAATTAAATCTCAGAGATATGTCACACAAAATACTTAATAAGTAACATTTCCCACATGTCTACTTTACATAAGCACAATTTTGGAACCAAAATTTTTTTTTGTTAGGGAGTTATAAGGGTTAAAATTGACCAGCAATTTCTCATTTCTACAACACCATTTTTTTTTAGGGACCACATCTCATTTGAAGTCATTTTGAGGGGTCTATATGATAGAAAATACCCAAGTGTGACACCATTCTAAAAACTACACCCCTCAAGGTGCTCAAAACCATATTCAAGAAGTTTATTAACCCTTCTGGTGCTTCACAGGAATTTTTTGAATGTTTAAATAAAAATGAACAGTTAACTTTTTTTTCACAAAAAATTTAATTCAGCTCCAATTTGTTTAATTTTACCAAGGGTAACAGGAGAAAATAGACCCCAAACATTGTTGTACAATTTGTCCTGAGCACGACAATACTCCACATGTGGGGGTAAACCACTGTTTGGGCGCATGGCAGAGCTCGGAAGCGAAGGAGCGCCATTTGACTTTTCAATGCAAAATTGACTGGAATTGAGATGGGACGCCATGTTTCGTTTGGAGAGCCCCTGATGTGCCTAAACATTGAAACCCCACACAAGTGACACCATTTTGGAAAGTAGACCTCTTAAGGAACTTATGTAGATGTGTGGTGAGCACTTTGACCCACCAAGTGCTTCACAGAAGTTTATAATGTAGAACCGTAAAAATAAAAAATCATATTTTTTCACAAAAATTAACTTTCGGCCCCCAATTTTTTATTTTCCCAAGGGTAAGAGAAGAAATTGGACCCCAAAAGTTGTTGTACAATTTGTCCTGAGTACGCTGATACTCCATATGTGGGGGTAAACCACTGTTTGGGCGGATGGGAGAGCTCGGAAGGGAAGGAGCGCTGTTTGACTTTTCAATGCAAAATTGACAGGAATTGAGATGGGACGCCATGTTGCGTTTGGAGAGCCACTGATGTGCCTAAACATTGAAACCCCCCACAAGTGACACCATTTTGGAAAGTAGACCCCCTAAGGAACTTATCTAGAGGTGTGGTGAGCACTTTGACCCACCAAGTGCTTCACAGAAGTTTATAATGCAGAGCCGTAAAAATAAAACAAAAAATTTTTCCCACAAAAATTATTTTTTTAGCCCCCAGTTTTGTATTTTCCCGAGAGTAACAGGAGAAAGTGGACCCCAAAATTTGTCGCCCAATTTGTCCTGAGTGCGATGATACACCATATGTGGGGGGAACCACTGTTTGGACGCATGGGAGGGTTCGGAAGGGAAGGAGTGCCATTTGAATGCAGACTTAGATGGAATGGTCTGCAGGTGTCACATTGCGTTTGCAGAGCCCCTAATGTACCTAAACAGTAGAAACCCCCCACAAGTGACACCATTTTGGAAAGTAGACCCCCTAAGGAACTTATCTACATGTGTGGTGAGCACTTTGACCCACCAAGGGCTTCACAGAAGTTTATAATGGAGAGCCGTAAAAATAAAACAAAAATTTTTTCCCACAAAAATTATTTTTTTGCCCCCAGTTTTGTATTTTCCCGAGGGTAACAGGAGAAATTGGACCCCAAAATTTGTTGTCCAATTTGTTCTGAGTGCGCTGATACCCCATATGTGGGGGGAACCACTGTTTGGGCGCATGGGAGGGCTCGGAAGGGAAAGAGCTCCATTTGGAATGCAGGCTTAGATGGAATGGTCTGCAGGTGTCACATTGCATTTGCAGAGCCCCTAATGTACCGAAACAGTAGAAACCCCCCACAAGTGACACCATTTTGGAAACTAGACCCCCTAAGGAACTCATCTAGATGTGTTGTGAGAGCTTTGAACCCCCAAGTGTTTCACTACAGTTTGTAACGCAGAGCCGTGAAAATTGAAAAAAAAAATCTTTCCCCCCAAAATTATTTTTTAGCCCCCAGTTTTGTATTTTTCCGAGGGTAAGAGGAGAAATTTGACCCCAAAAGTTGTTGTCCAATTTGTCCTGAGTACGCTGATACCCCATATGTTGGGGGGAACCACCGTTTGGGCGCATGGGAGGGCTCGGAAGGGAAGGAGTGCCATTTGGAATGCAGATTTAGATGGAATGGTCTGCAGGCGTCACATTGCGTTTGCAGAACCCCTAATGTACCTAAACAGTAGAAATCCCCCACAAGTGACCCCATATTGGAAACTAGACCCCCATGGAACTTATCTAGATGTGTTGTGAGAACTTTGAACCCCCAAGTGTTTCACTACAGTTTATAACGTAGAGCCGTGAAAATAAAAAATCTTTTTTTTTCCCCACAAAAATTATTTTTTAGCCCCCAGTTTTGTATTTTCCCAAGGGTAACAGGAGAAATTGGACCCCAAAAGTTGTTGTCCAATTTGTCCTGAGTATGCTGATACCCCATATGTTGGGGTAAACCCCTGTTTGGGCACACGGGAGAGCTCGGAAGGGAAGAAGCACTGTTTTACTTTTTCAACGCAGAATTGGCTGGAATTGAGATCGGACGCCATGTCGCGTTTGGAGAGCCCCTGATGTGCCTAAACAGTGGAAACCCCCCAATTATAACTGAAACCCTAATCCAAACGCACCCCTAACCCTAATCCCAACAGTAACCCTAACCAGTAACCACACCTCTAACCCTGAAACACCCCTAACCCTAATCCCAACCCTATTCCCAACTGTAAATGTAATCTAAACCCTAACCGTAACTTTAGCCCCAACCCTAACTGTAGCCTTAACCGTAGCCCCAACCCTAACTTTAGCCCCAACCCAAACTGTAGCCCTAACCCTAGCCCTAACCATAGCCCTAACCCTAACTTTAGCCCCAACCCTAACTGTAGCCCTAACCCTAGCCCTAACCATAGCCCTAACCCTAGCCCTAGCCCTAACCCTAGCTCTAACCCTAGCCCTAACCCTAGCCCTAACCCTAGCCCTAACCCTAACCCTAGCCCTAACCCTAGCCCTAACCCTAGCCCTAACCCTAGCCCTAGCCCAAACCCTAACCCTAGCCATAGCCCTAACCCTAGCCCTAATGGAAAAATGGAAATAAATACATTTTTTAAATTTTTCCCTAACTAAGGGGGTGATGAAGGGGGTTTGATTTACTTTTATAGCGGGTTATTTAGCGGATTTTTATGATTGGCAGCCGTCACACACTGAAAGACGCTTTTTATTGCAAAAAATATTTTTTGCGTTACCACATTTTGAGAGCTATAATTTTTCCATATTTTGGTTCACAGAGTCATGTGAGGTCTTGTTTTTTGCGGGACAAGTTGACGTTTTTATTGGTAACATTTTCGGGCATGTTAAATTTTTTGATCGCTTTTTATTCCGATTTTTGCGAGGCAGAATGACCAAAATCCAGCTTTTCATGAATTTCTTTTGGGGGAGGCGTTTATACCGTTCCACGTTTGGTAAAATTGATAAATCAGTTTTATTCTTCGGGTCAGTACGATTACAGCGACACCTCATTTATATCATTTTTTTATGTTTTGGCGCTTTTATATGATAAAAACTATTTTATAGAAAAAATAATTATTTTTGCATCGCTTTATTCTCAGGACTATAACTTTTTTTTTTTTTTTTTGCTGATGATGCTGTATGGCGGCTCGTTTTTTGCGGAACAAGATGACGCTTTCATCGGTATCATGGTTATTTATATCTGTCTTTTTGATCGCGTGTTATTCCACTTTTTGTTCGGTGGTATGATAATAAAGCGTTGTTTTTTGGCTCGTTTTTTTTTTTTTCTTACGGTGTTTACTGAAGGGGTTAACTAGTGGGCCAGTTTTATAGGTCGGGCCGTTACGGACGCGGCGATACTAAATATGTGTACTTTTATTGTTTTTTTTTTATTTAGATAAAGAAATGTATTTAGGGGAATAATATTTTTTTTTTTTTTCATTATTTAGGAATATTTTTTTTTATTTTTTTTTACACATTTTGAAATTTTTTTTTTTACTTTTTTGCATTGTCCCAGGGGGGGACATCACAGATCAGTGATCTGACAGTGTGGAAAACACTCTGTCAGATCACTGATCTGACATGCAGCGCTGCAGCCTTCACAGTGCCTGCTCTGAGCAGGCTCTGTGAAGCCACCTCCCTCCCTGCAGGACCCGGATCCGCGGCCATCTTGGATCCGGGGCTGGAGGAAGCAGGGAGGGAGGTGAGACCCTCGCAGCAACGCGATCACATCGCGTTGCTGCGGGGGGCTCAGGGAAGCCCGCAGGGAGCCCCCTCCCTGCGGGAAGCTTCCCTGTACCGCCGGCACATCGCGATCATCTTTGATCGCGGTGTGCCAGGGGTTAATGTGCCGGGGGCGGTCCGTGACCGCTCCTGGCACATAGTGCCGGATGTCAGCTGCGATAAACAGCTGACACCCGGCCGCGATCGGCGGCGCTCCCCCCGTGAGCGCCGCCGATCGCGCTGGACGTACTATCCTATCCATGGTCATGGGGGCCCACCCCACCTCGACGGGATAGTACGTCCCATGTCAGAAAGGGGTTAATATCATAATTTACCTCTAATTGTTCCACTCCTTGTTTTGGCTTACAAATACTGATATAAAACACTGGCCACATACTGCTAGTAATGGCAGCCATGTTGCTTTATTGGTAAGCTTGTTGATGTCATTGCGTCATGATTCTCTTCTCCTGTATCCATTGGACACAAACTGAAGAGACAATCACTGTCACACTATCTATACTCATCAAGTCAGGTGTCAGACATAATAAATTCATGATAAACATATACAGGCTCATGAATTCACTATTTCTGACACCTGTGCAGGTGAGCATAGATATGTAGTGTGTGACCACCATTGTCCCCTCAATTTGTGTGTAATAGATTATGTATAAAGAAGAGAAAATGGTGGTTATACAAGGCAGTTATCTACTCAACAGGTCAGGTGTCATAACTAATGAGTTTTTTGGCACCTGACCTGTTCAGTAGAGGTCTGCACCATTTTCTCTTCAGACTGCCACACTAGGTACAGACAAAAAGAGATTATGGAGATACATGTAATATTTTTTGGCCCACCTCATATCTGTATACTAAAGACACACAAAGCTGCAGTCTTTTTATTTTTAACTACTGGAGATATGATGTGGCCCAAAAAGTAAGTGTGTGGCGACGTTTCTTGGCGCACGGTATGTGTTGCCGGCGGCAGAAGACACAATAAACCAAACATAATTGTGGCAAATCAAGCTTTTTTAATTTTGTTAACAACTCAAAAAATTATTTTTTACTGCGCCGGCTTGGGGTAGAGTGATGTAAACGGGGGGTGTGAAGAACTGAGGCCTGGCTAACCGTGGACGACGCAGAGGTGGCAGGAGAAGGGGCAATGAAACTAGAAGGGTCTGGAAGTTCAAGATGGGGCTTGACACATGACAGGCTTGAGACGCACTGGAAGGGTGAGACAAACCTGACATTACAGACACATTGGTAGGTGAAGGGGGAGGAATGCTAAGAGTCCTCTGTTTTTTTTCCTGTGTTTTTTTTTTGGTTTGCCTGGTTGGGGGAGGTCTTGGTGGGCTCATATGGCGTGGCGTGGTGGCGGGTGACCTGTCAGGGTCTGGCTGCACTGTGTCAGAGTCCATAGTGCTCGTAGATCGTGCAGCCATGCCAGAGTCCATAGTGCTCGTAGAGCGTGCTGCCATGCCAGAGTCCATAGTGCTCTGTTATGACCTGGTGGTGAGGACAATAATGGACCTGGTGGTTAAGAGCACACGGAATGACCTGACAGTTACTAATAATACAGGACAAGCTCTGAGACGTGGGAACTCTGCTGACCGCAATCCCTAATCCTATCTCACACACACTAGAAATAGCCGTGGAGCGATCCTGACGCTCCCTAGGCGCCTCGTCACAGCCTAAGGAACTAGCTAGCCCTAAAGATAGAAAAATAAAGCCTACCTTGCCTCAGAGAAATTCCCCAAAGGAACAGGCAGCCCCCCACATATAATGACTGTGAGTAAAGATGAAAATTACAAACACAGAGATGAAATAGATTTAGCAAAATGAGGCCCGACTTACTGAACAGACAGAGGATAGGAAAGGTAACTTTGCGGTCAGCACAAAAAGCTACAAAAAGACCACGCAGAGGGCGCAAAAAGACCTTCCGCACCGACTCACGGTGCGGAGGCTCTCCCTCTGCGTCCCAGAGCTTCCAGCAAGCAAGACAAAAATCAAAATAACAAGCTGGACAGAAAAATAGCAAACAGAGAAAAACAAGCAGGAACTTAGCTTCTGCTGGGAAGACAGGTCACAAGAACGATCATGGAGCGAACTAGACCAATACTGGAACATTGACAGGTGGCATGGAGCAAAGATCTAGGTGGAGTTAAATAGAGCAGCCAGCTAACAAATTAACCTCATCACCTGTGGAAGGAACCATTCAGTAGCCGCCGCCCCACTCACAACCACCAGAGGAAGCCCATGGACAGAACCAGGCGAAGTACCATTCATGACCACAGGAGGGAGCTTAACAACAGAATTCACAACAGTACCCCCCCTTGAGGAGGGGTCACCGAACCCTTACCAGAGCCCCCAGGCCGACCAGGACGAGCCAAATGAAAGGCACGAACCAGATCGGCAGCATGAACATCAGAGGCAAAGACCCAGGAATTATCTTCCTGACCATAACCCTTCCACTTGACCAGGTACTGGAGTTTCCGTCTCGAAATACGAGAATCCCAAATCTTCTCCACCACATACTCCAACTCCCCCTCAACCAACACCGGGGCAGGAGGATCAACGGATGGAACCACAGGCGCCACGTATCTCCGCAACAACGACCTATGGAATACATTATGGATGGCAAAAGAAGCTGGAAGGGCCAAACGAAATGACACAGGATTGAGAACCTCAGAAATCTTACACGGACCAATGAAACGAGGCTTAAACTTCGGAGAGGAAACCTTCATAGGAACATAACGAGACGACAACCAAACCAAATCCCCAACAATGTCAAATTGTCCACCACATGAGTCCAAATCTGCTGCAACCTATCCACCACAGTATCCACACTAGGACAGTCCGAAGACTCAACCTGCCCTGAAGAGAAACGAGGATGGAAACCAGAATTGCAGAAAAACGGCGAAACCAAAGTAGCCGAGCTCAGCCAAAGGCAAAAAGGACACCCAATCATCCTGATCAGCAGAAACAAAGTATCTCAGATATGTTTCCAAAGTCTGATTAGTACGTTCGGTTTGCCATTTGTCTGAGGATGGAAAGCCGAGGAAAAAGACAAATCAATGCCCAACCTAGCACAAAAGGACCGCCAAAACCTCGAAACAAACTGGGAACCTCTGTCCGAAACGATGTTCTTCGGAATGCCATGTAAACGATCCACGTGCTGGAAAAACAACGGCACCAAATCAGAGGAGGAAGACAATTTAGACAAGGGTACCAAATGGACCATCTTAGAGAAGCGATCACAAACCACCCAAATGACCGACATCTTTTGAGAGACAGGGAGATCCGAAATAAAATCCATAGAAATATGCGTCCAGGGCCTCTTCGGGACTGGCAAGGGCAAAAGCAACCCACTGGCACGAGAACAGCAGGGCTTAGCCCGAGCACAAGTCCCACAGGACTGCACAAAAGAATGCACATCCCGTGACAAAGACGGCCACCAAAAGGATCTAGCCACCAAATCTCTGGTACCAAAGATTCCAGGATGACCAGCCAACACCGAACAATGAACCTCAGAGATAACTCTACTAGTCCATTTATCAGGGACAAACAGTTTCTCCGCTGGGCAACGGTCAGGTCTATCAGCCTGAAATTTTTGCAGCACCCGCCGCAAATCAGGGGAGATGGCAGACAAAATTACCCCCTCTTTGAGAATACCCGCCGACTCAGGAACACCTGGAGAGTCGGGCACAAAACTCCTTGACAGGGCATCAGCCTTCACATTCTTAGAGCCCGGAAGGTACGAAACCACAAAATCAAAACGGGAGAAAAATAGCGACCAACGAGCCTGTCTAGGATTCAACCGTTTAGCAGACTCGAGATAAGTCAAATTCTTGTGATCCGTCAAGACCACCACGCGATGCTTGGCTCCTTCAAGCCAATTACGCCACTCCTCGAATGCCCACTTCATGGCCAACAACTCTCGATTGCCAACATCATAATTGCGCTCAGCAGGCGAAAACTTTCTAGAGAAGAAGGCACATGGTTTCATCACCGAGCCATCAGAACTTCTTTGTGACAAAATAGCTCCTGCTCCAATCTCAGAAGCATCAACCTCGACCTGAAACGGGAGCGAAACATCTGGCTGGCACAACACAGGGGCAAAAGAAAAACGACGCTTCAACTCCTGAAAAGCTTCCACAGCCGCAGGAGACCAATTGACCACATCAGCACCCTTCTTGGTCAAATCAGTCAACGGTTTAGCAACACTAGAAAAATTACTGATGAAGCGACGATAAAAATTAGCAAAGCCCAGGAACTTTTGCAGACTCTTCACAGATGTCGGCTGAGTCCAATCATAAATGGCCTGGACTTTAACAGGGTCCATCTCGATAGTAGAAGGGGAAAAAATGAAACCCAAAAATGAAACTTTCTGAACTCCAAAGAGACACTTAGACCCCTTCACAAACAAAGAATTAGCACGAAGGACCTGGAACACCATTCCGACCTGCTTCACGTGAGACTCCCAATCATCCGAGAAGACCAAAATATCATCCAAATATACAATCAGGAATTTATCCAGGTACTCTCAGAAGATGTCATGCATAAAGGACTGAAATACTGATGGAGCATTGGAAAGCCCGAATGGCATAACCAGGTACTCAAAATGGCCCTCGGGCGTATTAAATGCTGTTTTCCATTCATCGCCCTGTTTAATACGCACCAGATTATACGCCCCTCGAAGATCTATCTTGGTGAACCAACTAGCCCCCTTAATCCGAGCAAATAAATCAGACAGCAGCGGCAAAGGGTACTGAAATTTGACTGTGATCTTTGTTGTGAGTTCTGTTTTTGGGCTCCCTCTGGTGGTTACTGATGGTACTGGGTGATTTGTGTTCTGTTGTCTCTGGTGTCCACCTGTTCTATTAGCATTTGGGAGTTTCCTATTTAACCGGGCTTTCTTGTCATTTCCCCGCCGGCTATCAAGGTTATCAGAGTGTTTTGTTACCTCAGCTTCTGGCTTCAGTAATCTTCAGGACAAGCTAAGTTTTTGATTTTCTTGTTCCACGTTTTGCTTTATTTTTGTCTTGTCCAGCTTGCATATAATTGTTTCTTTGCTGCTGGTTGCTCTAGTGGGCTGTAATTGCTCCTCATGTTCCATGAGTTGGAACATGAGTTCAAGTAATTACAGGATGGTTTTTTGAAGGGTTTTTTGCTGACCGCGCAGTTTACTTTTGTATCCTCTGCTATCTAGTTTTAGCGGGCCTCATTTTGCTGAATCTGTTTTCATACTGTGTATGTGCCTTCCTCTCATTTCACCGTCATTATATGTGGGGGGCTGCTATTTCTGTGGGGTATTTCTCTGGAGGCAAGAGAGGTCTGTGTTTCTTCTAATAGGGGAAGTTAGATCTTCGGCTGGTGCGAGACGTCTAGGATCAACGTAGGCACGTTCCCCGGCTATTGTTATTTGTGTGTTCAGGTTTAGGGTCGCGGTCAGCTCAGGTTCCATCACCCTAGAGCTCGTTGGTGCTTGTCCTTTTGTGATTCCCTGCCATTGGAATCATGACAGATCTTATTAAGAAGGCGGTAATCTATACAAGGTCTCAGCGAACCATCCTTCTTGGCCACAAAAAAGAACCCTGCTCCCAATGGTGACGATGACGGGCGAATATGACCCTTCTCCAAGGATTCCTTTATATAACTCCGCATAGCGGCGTGTTCTGGCACAGATAAATTGAACAGTCGGCCCTTAGGAAACTTACTACCAGGAATCAAATTGATAGCACAATCGCAATCCCTATGAGGAGGTAGGGCACTGGATTTGGGCTCATCAAATACATCCCGGTAATCCGACAAAAACTCCGGGACTTCAGAAGGGGTGGATGACGAAATAGACAAAAATGGAACATCACCATGTACCCCCTGACAACCCCAGCTGGACACAGACATAGATTTCCAATCCAATACTGGATTATGGACCTGTAGCCATGGCAACCCCAAAACGACCACATCATGCAGATTATGCAACACCAAAAAGCGAATATCCTCCTGGTGTGCAGGAGCCATGCACATGGTCAATTGGGTCCAGTACTGAGGCTTATTCTTGGCCAAAGGCGTAGCATCAATTCCTCTCAATGGAATAGGATACTGCAAGGGCTCCAAGAAAAAACCACAGCGCCTGGCAAACTCCAAGTCCATCAAATTCAGGGCAGCGCCTGAATCCACAAATGCCATTACAGAATCGGATGACAAAGAGCAAATCAGAGTAACGGACAAAAGAAATTTAGACTGTACCGTACCAATGGTGGCAGACCTAGCGAAACGCTTAGTGCGCTTAGGACAATCGGAGATAGCATGAGTGGAATCACCACAGTAAAAACACAGCCCTTTCCGACGTCTGTGTTCTTGCCGTTCAGCTCTGGTCAAAGTCCTATCACATTGCATAGGCTCAGGTCTATGCTCAGATAATACCGCCAAATGGTGCACAACTTTACGCTCACGCAAGCGTCGATCGATCTGAATGGCCAAAGACATAGACTCATTCAGACCAGCAGGCATGGGAAATCCCACCATGACATCCTTAAGGGCTTCAGAGAGACCCTTTCTGAAAATTGCTGCCAGCGCACATTCATTCCACTGAGTGAGTACAGACCACTTCCTAAACTTCTGACAATATATCCCTACCTCATCCTGACCCTGACACAGAGCCAGCAAGATTTTCTCTGCCTGATCCACTGAATTAGGTTCATCATAAAGCAATCCAAGCGCCAGAAAAAAACGCATCAACATCACGCAATGCCGGATCTCCTGGCGCAAGGGAAAATGCCCAGTCTTGAGGGTCGCCACGTAATAAAGAAATAATGATTTTCACTTGTTGAACAGGGTCACCTGAGGAGCGAGGTTTCAAAGCAAGAAACAATTTACAATTATTTTTGAAATTCAGAAATTTAGATCTATCCCCAAAAAACAAATCAGGAATTGGAATCCTAGGCTCTAACATCGGATTCTGAACCACAAAATCTTGAATGTTTTGTACCCTTGCAGTGAGATAATCCATACAAGAGAACAGACCTTGAATGTCCATATCTACACCTGTATCCTGAACCACCCAGAGGTAAAGGGGAAAAGAGAGACAAAACACAGTGCAAAGAAAAAAAAAATGGTCTCAGAACTTCTCTTATCCCTCTATTGAGATGCATTAGTACTTTTGGCCACCTGTACTGTTATGACCTGGTGGTGAGGACAATAATGGACCTGGTGGTTAAGAGCACACGGAATGACCTGATAGTTACTAATAATACAGGACAAGCTCTGAGACGTGGGAACTCTGCTGACTGCAATCCCTAATCCTATCACACACACTAGAAATAGCCGTGGAGCGCTCCTGACGCTCCCTAGGCGCCTCGTCACAGCCTAAGGAACTAGCTAGCCCTAAAGATAGAAGAATAAAGCCTACCTTGCCTCAGAGAAATTCCCCAAAGGAACAGGCAGCCCCCCACATATAATGACTGTGAGTAAAGATGAAAATTACAAACACAGAGATGAAATAGATTTAGCAAAGTGAGGCCCGACTTACTGAACAGACAGAGGATAGGAAAGGTAACACACGGTGCGGAGGCGCTCCCTCTGCGTCCCAGAGCTTCCAGCAAGCAAGACAACAAATTAAATAGCAAGCTGGACAGAAAAATAGCAAACAGAGAAAAACAAGCAGGAACTTAGCTTCTGCTGGGAAGACAGGTCACAAGAACGATCCAGGAGCGAACTAGACCAATACTGGAACATTGACAGGTGGCATGGAGCAAAGATCTAGGTGGAGTTAAATAGAGCAGCCAGCTAACGAATTAACCTCGTCACCTGTGGAAGGAACCTCAACCTCAACCTCAACCACTCACAACCACCAGAGGAAGCCCATGGACAGAACCAGGCGAAGTACCATTCATGACCACAGGAGGGAGCTTAACAACAGAATTCACAACAGTGCTCGTAGAGCGTGCAGCCATGCCAGAGTCCATAGTGCTCGTAGAACGTGCAGCCATGCCAGAGTCCATAGTGCTCGTAGAGCGTGCAGCCATGCCAGAGTCCATAGCGCTTGTAGAGCGGAAGGCCATGCCAGGGTCCTGCTGCATCATGGTGGTGGCAATACGGAAGGCCATGCCAGGGTCCTGCTGCATCGTGGTGGTGGTGGTACAGAAGGCCATGCCAGGGTCCTGCTGCATCATGGTGATGGCGGTACAGAAGGCCATGCCAGGGTCCTGCTGCATCGTGGTGGTGGCGGTACGGAAGGCCATGCCAGGGTCCTGCTGCATCGTGGTGTCAGTGGAGGAGGTCCAAGCAGGAGCAGCGGTGGTCATGGTGGTGGTGGTGGTGGGATATCCAATTGCACTCGGCATGGTGGTGCTGTAGTGGTGTCTGGCTGTGGAAGGAATTGAGATGGCCGTGCAGTGGGATGCAGCATAGGTCGGCATTGAGGACAATCATGACAGTGAAGGCACAGGTGGATATGCCCCCACTGTCTGCTGGAAATACCGACTCTGCTGCATAGCCTGCACGTAAGCAGCATTGCAGGCCTGCATGACACTCAGCTGGAGATCAGGAGTAAGGTGTTCCAACATGCCCTGCTCAATTTGATTAAAAAAATGATGTGCTGGCCTCTGGAGGTCGGTTTTCACTTGATCAAGGCTTTTGGTGACCTCCTGGATACGTGCATTTAAGAGGTTATGTGAAACATCCATTCGGTCACCCAAAGCCTTGATTGCGTCGTGTAAAACCGAGCTCAAGTGCAAAAACTCGGGCATGAGTGAATTGTTTGAAGCCCTCTGCCGCTTCCGGGATGAGCTCCAAAAAAAGGGGGCAGTGGAAGAGGACTGCGGAAGGGGAAGACCTGATGGACCAACTCCCTGGTCTCCAGTTAGTGTGGAAGGCCCACTTGCTGCTGCACTGCTGGATGGCTGGGACAGGCCCGTGGCTGTCGGATGAAGGACCGCTCCAGAACCTGGACCGACAGTCGTGCTGTATGTGCTGTGAAAAAAGGAAAAAGAAAATTATTATCAAAAATTTACCAGACGCAAAATCCTGTGGAATTTAAAAATACAGATTATGGCAATACAATACAACCTAATGCACGTGATAAATACTTACGTTCTCTGGACAAGGACCGCGGTCTTAAAAATTACAGAACGCGATGGTATTTGTAGCGTCTGATCCTTGCTCCTGAACCACTGGGAACACGGCTCTCTTGACGCACGTCCTTGTTGAAGCGGTCCTTCATCGAACGCCAACGTGTTTTGACTTTGCCCACTGTTAAAAAAAACATTATGGTCAGAAAATGGACTTTTTGCTGTGCTCACACAACTGTGTGTGATGAGAGAGACTCCTGAGAGTTTCTCTCATTACACACAGTTGAGTGAGCACGGCCAAGGTCTCTGCTGCTTCACACTGCAGTGCAATACTTACCAAATGCAGTTCGGACCCATGTCGGGGTGTTGTTCCAGCCATCCCACATCGCTTGGGCCACCTCATTCCATAACCGCCGGATCGTGATGTTGTTCGAGTGCAGTGGATCCCGGCTCTCCCACAACGGGACTTGCTCCTGGACCAGGGTGATAAGGAGGTCATTCTCTATCAGATCATCATCCCGTTGTGAAACCGAAAAATTAAAGAAAGTCATTAAAGTTTGCTCAATTACATAAGGAAAAGAAAGAAAAAAGATGCTGAGAAATGGCATGAATAGGAAAGTCAACATACAAAAGGATTCCAGAAAAAAAAGTAAAGAAATACGAGTGGAAAGAAAGGAAGATTCAAGAATATTACACTGAGGACAGTAAGCTTTGTATACGTACCCGCTGCCGTCTTTCCACCGGACCTTGACTCCGCTGCTCCTGCCCTGTCTCTGCCGCAGTAGAAGAGCTCTAAAAAAAAAGGAAAAATCAAATTGTCACATGTGTCGATGTGAAAGTGAATACTTACCAATCTGACGAGGCAAATACTCACCTCACTGACATGCTCCACTTCCGACTGTCCTGGCCGAAACTCCTCACCAGATGAAGAATCCGAAGAAGACATTCTGATGCATGTAGAAAGAAAGAAATGGCAGAAATTAGGACATGTAGAGACAGAAAATAGAAAATAAAGGCATTGGCTAGGATATACTCACATTGTTCAGGGTCTTGTTATCCTCCAAGATGTAGCCTGTCTGTGTCTCGTCTGCTTCAGAGTCTGGTGAGAAGTGACATGCAACTGTCCACACCCTCCCTTTTATCACCTTGATGGTGGGGGGTGGCTTATCAGTGTCTAGACATGTTTTTCTCAATTGAAACGCATGTGTTCAAAAACGCAACCAAACGCATGTGCTTAAAAACGCATGCGTTTACCTAGACAGCAATGCGTTTTTTTGACGCAAACCTTGCGCAATCGACCGCATGCGTTTCCTGGCGGCAAATAGATGCCTCTAAAAATTACTACATGTTGCATTTCCGCGCCAAGCCGCAAACGACGAGACGAAGCATGCGTCGTCAAACGCGGCGAAACGCGAACAAAAAAAAACGCATGCTTTTTAATGTTAAATATAGGAATACACGACGCATGCGTTTATATGCGGTACAAACGCTGCGGCAACAACCGCAAATGTGAAACCAGCCTAAGTGATCCAATGAAGTATCTATTTATCTTCCCAGCTACTTATGTCTGCAGTCCAGCAATCAGCTACTAGTTACAAGTTTAGTCTAGCAACTTCTGGCTTTATTGCACTCTCAACTCTAACTGCATCTCTGTAAGCAAGTTCCAGTTTGTCTAGACATCTCTGTTATTCCTGTGTCTAACTGCATCTCTGTAAGCAAGTTCCAGTTTGCCTCTGCATCTCTGCTATTTGCGTGCATAACTGCACTTTTGCAAGCCAAATTCCACTTTGCATATAGATCTCTGGTATGTCTGTGGTTATCTGCACTCCTGCACAAAGATACCAGTTGCCTACATATCTCTGCTGTTCCTATACTATCCACACACCTGGCTCAGCTGAATCTAATGAGTCTATCTTCACTTGCCCACCTGCTGCCCTGCATACCCTCATCACTGATCTGCATGCCTTTTGGCAAGTCCTACTCCACAGCATCATTGCCTCCAGGCTGTGCTGCTCACTCTGATATACAGTTTAGATAGTCCACCTCACCAGGTGATCCCTTAACACCATTAAAATAGTACTAAAAAAGAAGCAGTAAGCATTATAATTTTTAGATATGAATACATTTTGCTTCATTGCTTCCATTTGTAACACATTACTAGAAAACTATATAAATACAAGACCTACCCAGATATTTCTGTAGTCTACCCAAGTAATCTTATACCAAATGTATCAATGTACAATCTCATATGTTGTACCTTAACATTAACAACATGCACTACACCTTGTTCTGTAGGTAGCTGGTCACTTTGAGACTGTCGTTTTGTGCATGCCTTGGCACGATGGCAATATTGTGTCAATCGGCCCGCTTCTTGCTACTGTTTGACACCAGATATGCCATGAACTGGAGTTAGGTGAGGATATGATTTTTTTTAATGCTAATAATAACTGTAGGGTGACTATAGAGGCAACATACAGTGCGGTGGCCTCTGTGGGGTCTTCGTAAAGAGTGGGTCATTATACAGTGTCTGGGCTACCTTGAGGACCATCAAACTGTGTGGGATATGCTTTGGGGCATCATACTGTGGGGTCATCACACATTGTGGGGACTACTATGAGTACAATCATGCATAGTGGGGACTATTTTGGGGGGCATGATATAGTGAGTGTGGAGACGACTGTGAGGGCCATCATACAATGTGGAGACTACTGTGGAAGCCATCATACAGTGTGGGGACTATTGGGTCCAGCATACAGTGAGGCTATGGGTGCATCATACCATGTATAGGACTACTGTGGGCCCATCATACTAAATATAGGGGGCTGTGGGGCATCACACTGTGTGTTGGAAACTGTGGGCCCATCATAATGTATACTGTGTGCACAATTAGGCAACTTGTATTTTTGATGATTAATTTTAATATTGAACAACTAGAGTGCTGTTGGTCAATACAAAAGTTTAATAAACCTAAATGTTTAAGAAAGTGAAATGTTGTCTTTTTGTGTTTGTATATCTTGATATATTTGACTTTTCCTGACATGAAAATACCAAATATGTTTATTTTTTAAATAATTTCTTTATTTTTGAAGGTGGAATTTTTTTTATACATATAAACATATTTTTTAAACATTTTGGAGTAATTCTTTTTTTGGCCCTGTATGGGACTTGACCCTGTGATCATTCAATCACTTATACAATAGCATGCAGCATCACAGTATTGTGGTTTATAGTGATATTGTGGTTCCTCTATAAAGATCCTCACAGGAGGACCAAGATGGCCGTTATGAGGCCCTTCAGCAGGCCCCTGGCTGCCATGGTAACACATAATTTCCCAGTGATTACATAATTTAAATGCAGCTGATAGAGATGGGCAGCAGCGTTTAAGTGACTAACTACAGGCAAGCTCCAGTCGCTGTAGTGATGGGCAGATGCCAGCTATGTAACACTGCTAGCGTCTGCTTAGTATGAAGTGGGCTCCGTGCCATAGGTAAGGCTCAGGCTAAGTTTCATAGGTCAGGTTCAAACTTTTTGTTTTCAGTTGTTTACCAGTTAATTTGATGGTTGACGATGCAAAAACATATGTTCACCAAAAGTTCAATATTTTTATCAATAGAAATATATTCTATCCTAATAACTAGTAAAACAGAAGATGATAGAAGTTAGATTTTATACTAGGACCAACCTTTAAATAATGAATTGGCCTGGACTCGTAGGTGAAGCCCAAGTTGTGCTGAGTTACCAGATCACCGTGCTTCTCTGTCATTAGATTGATCCAGTCGTAAATCTGGAAGTAAAGAAACAATAAATGTTACCTGTATCGGAAAAATGTGTTTTTCCCACTGATTATAAACTTTTTCTTGCATCTGTTACATTTCCATAGCTCAAGTCCATCAACTTTGGTTCACATGCCCAATGTGAATTCTCTGTGATCGGTGGTTCCCTTCAATTTTTTATATTAAAAGGGGTAAAGATTTTTATTGGCTTTTACTGCAGGCCATTTTTCACAAATTAATCATGTCAGGACTTTTTCCTGCATGAAATTCACCCATAATCTGTACAAATTCATTGAGAAACAATCTGAAATTATTTTGAGGGGAAGGCGGGGTGGGAAATGAAGTAGCGAAATTAAAATAATGTAGTTGCTTAAGTGTGAGCACTCTCTTATAAGATGTGGTTGTGTTCAGAATTTGCAAAATCACATTTACACTGATGTTAAATAGTAGTCAGTACATAGCTGCCATCATACAAACTGATCCTGATTAACACCATGCAACAGTAAATTGAGAGGATAGCGGCACACCACTGATGAAAAAATGAAAAAGCTTTATTTAGGTATAGCAAGCCATATTAAAAACATGAACAGCCTTACGCGTTTCAGGTGCATGCAGGATATACAATTAAAATCACAGCCAGAAGAAATATCAATGAACAACCAATCACAGATGACAAATGATTAATTACATATGCACAAGATGTGGATGCAAACACATCAGCGAAGGGGAAAAAAACACATGTCAACAAATATAAAATAAATAATTTCTTGAGTTCATGCCCATCAGATATCTCGTGTCCAGCTCTAGAATCCAGAATGCCTCCCTTGAAGTCAATAGTTTGTTTGTTTCCACCCTGAATAGGATTAAAAATCTTTTCAAATGTATAAAAAGCAAAATGTGTGACGTCTCCTTGGTGAATATTCACAAAGTGTTTTGAGGCACAGGCGTAAGACACATTTTTGTTTTGAATATTGGCTAAATGTTCAGCTATGTGTTTTTTAATCTTTCTGTAGTGCAACCAACGACAAACAACAGATGCAGTAAATTACATATTGTGTATCACAATTCATGAAAGACATAACCTTCTGTGAAAAACCGGAAAAAGAACTAATAGATTTAGTTTCATCAAGTGCGTAAACGCACACATTGCAAAGATTACCAGCACATTTGTAAAAACCAGTAGTGGACAACCAGGATTTAGGAGTAGAATGTTGTTTGAAAACACTAGGAGAAAGCGCATTACCTAAACTAAAACCTTTCCTTGCTACATATCTGCTGCCATTCCAGGTAATTTGACGTACCGTATATACTCGAGTATAAGCTGAGATTTTCAGCCCAAATTTTTGGGCTGAAAGTGCCCCTCTCGGCTTATACTCGAGTCAAGGTGGGTGGCAGGGTCGGCGGGTGAGGGGGTGAGGGCGCTGAGGTATACTTACCTAGTCCCAGCGATCCTGGCACTGTCCCTGCAGTCCCACGGTCTTCTGTGCTGCAGCTTCTTCCCCTCTTCAGCGGTCACGTGGGACCGCTCATTAGAGAAATGAATAGGCGGCTCCACCTCCCATAGGGGTGGAGCCGCCTATTCATTTCTCTAATCAGCGGTAACGGTGGCCGCTGATAGAGAAAGAAGCTGCGGCACCGAAGACCGTGGGACAGGCAGAGGGAGCCGGACGTCGGGACCAGGTAAGTATGTCATATTTACCTGTCCCCGTTCCAGCCACCGGGCGTCGCTCCATCTTCCCGGCGCCGCTCTGTCTTCCCGGCGTCTATGCGCTCTGACTGTTCAGGTCAGAGGGCGCGATGATGCATATAGTGTGCGCGATGCCCTCTGCCTGATCAGTCAGCGCCGGCCGGCACCGGGAGAATCTTTGGGGTCTCGGCTGCCGGGGGTAGCCGAGACCCCAAAGAGCATGAGCGGGGTCGGTATTACCGACCCCTGTTTTGCGATCGCCGGTAATTAACTGTTTACCGGCGACCGCAAAAAAAAAAAAAAAAGTAAAGTGTTCTCTGTCCTCTGATGTGATCGCACATCAGAGGACAGAGAAATAGGGGGATTCGGGGACCCTACAATACTCACCTGTGTCCCTGGATCCTCTTGCTGCTCCTCCTGGCCGCCGGCAGAAGAACATGGCGGACGCATGCCCAGTGCGCCCGCCATCTGTCTCCATCTGCCGGCCGGCAGGAGAACAGCAGTTGGAGCTAAAATTAGGGTTAGGGGTAGGGTTAGGGTTAGGGGTAGGGTTAGGGTTAGGGGTAGGGTTAGGGCTAGGGTTAGGGGTAGGGTTAGGGGTAGGGTTAGGGTTAGGGGTAGGGCTAGGGCTAGGGTTAGGGGTAGGGTTAGGGGTAGGGTTAGGGGTAGGGGTAGGGTTAGGGGTAGGGTTAGGGGTAGGGGTAGGGTTAGGGGTAGGGTTAGGGGTAGGGGTAGGGTTAAGGGTAGGGCTAGGGTTAGGGGTAGGGTTAGGGCTAGGGTTAGGGCTAGGGTTGGGGCTAAATTTAGGGTTAGGGTTGGGGCTAAATTTAGGGTTAGGGTTGGGGCTAAATTTAGGGTTAGGCTTCTTTCACACTTACGTCGGTACGAGGCCGTCGCAATGCGTCGGCCCGACATACTGACGCACGTTGTGAAAATTGTGCACAACGTGGGCAGCAGCTGTAGTTTTTCAACGCATCCGCTGCCCAATCTATGTCCTGGGGAGGAGGGGGCGGAGTTACGGCCACGCATGCGCGGTCAGAAATGGCGGATGCGACGTACAAAAAAACGTTTCATTGAACGTTTTTTTGTGCCGACGCTCCGCCAAAACACAACTGATCCAGTGCACGACGGACGCGACGTGTGGCCATCCGTCACGATCCGTCGGCAATACAAGTCTATGGGCAAAAAACGCTTCCTGCGGGCACATTTGCAGGATCCGTTTCTTGTCCAAAACGACGGATTGCGACGGAATGCCAAACGAAGCAAGTGTGAAAGTAGCCTTAGGGCTAGGGTTAGGGTTGGGGCTAAAGTTAGGGCTAGGGTTGGGGCTAAAGTTAGGGTTAGATCTGGGATTAGGGTTAGGGTTTGGATTAGGGTTGGTATTAGGGTTAGGGTTGGCATTAGGGTTACGCTTGGGATTAGGGTTAGGTTTGGGATTAGGGTTGTGATTAGGGGTGTATTGGGATTAGGGTTAGGTTTGAGGTTAGGGTTGAGATTAGGATTAGGGGTGTGTTGGATTTAGGGTTTTGATTAGGGTTATGGTTAGGGTTGACATTAGGGTTGTTTTGGGGTAAGGGTTGTGATTATGGTTAGGGTTAGTGATTAGGATTATGGATCAGGTTGGGATTAGGGTTAGGGGTGTGTTGGGGTTAGGGTTGGAGCTAGAATTGGGGGGTTTCCACTGTTTAGGTACATCAGGGGGTCTCCAAACACGACAGCCAATTTTGCGCTCAAAAAGTCAAATGGTGCTCCCTCCCTTCTGAGCTCTGCCGTGCGCCCAAACAGTGGGTTACCCCCACATATGGCGCATCAGCGTACTCGGGATAAATTGGACAACAACTTCTGGGGTCCAATTTCTCTTGTTACCCTTGTGAAAATAAAAACTTGGGGGCTACAAAATCTTTTTTGTGAAAAAAAAAATATTTTTTATTTTCATGACTCTGCATTCTAAACTTCTGTGAAGCACTTGGGCATTCAAAGTTCTCACCACACATCTATATAAGTTCCTTGGGGGGTCTAGTTTTCAAAATGGGGTCACTTGTGGGGGGTTACTACAGTTTAGGTACATCAGGGGCTCTGCAATCGCAACATAATGCCCACAGACCATTCTATCAAAGTCTGCATTCCAAAAAGGCGCTCCTTCCCTTCCGAGCTCTGCCATGCGCCCAAACAGTGGTTTACCCCCACATATGGCGCATCAGCGTACTCGGGATAAATTGGACAACAACTATTGCAGTCCAATTTCTCCTGTTACCCTTGTGAAAATAAAAACTTGGGGGCTACAATATCTTTTTTGTGGAAAAAAAAAATATTTTTTATTTTCACGACTCTGCATTCTAAACTTCTGTGAAGCACTTGGGCATTCAAAGTTCTCACCACACATCTAGATAAGTTCCTTGGGGGGTCTAGTTTCCAAAATGGGGTCACTTGTGGAGGATTTCTACTGGTTAGGTACATCAGGGGCTCTGCAAACGCAACATAATACCCGCAGACCATTCTATCAAAGTCTGCATTCCAAAACGGCGCTCCTTCCTTCCGAGCTCTGCCGTGCGCCCAAACAGTGGTTTACCCCCACATATGGGGTACCAGCATACTCAGGACAAATTGGACAACAACTTTTGGGGTCCAATTTCTCTTGTTACCCTTATGAAAATAAAAACTTGGGGGCTAAAAATCTTTTTTGTGGAAAAAAAAATATTTTTTATTTTCACGGCTCTGCATTATAAACTTCTGTGAAGCACTTGGGCATTCAAGGTTCTCACCACACATCTAGATAAGTTCCATGGGGGGTCTAGTTTCCAAAATGGGGTCACTTGTTGGGGGATTTCTACTGTTTATGCACATCAGGGGCTCTCCAAACGCGACATGGCATCCGATCTCAATTCCAGCCAATTCTACATTGAAAAAGTTAAACGGCACTCCTTCTCTTCCAAGCTCTGCGGTGCGCCCTAACAGTGGTTTACCCCCACATATTGGGTATCAGCGTACTCAGGAGAAATTGCACAACAACTTTTGTGGTCTAATTTCTCCTGTTACCCTTGTGAAAATAAGAATTTGTGGGCGAAAAGATCATTTTTGTGTAAACAAAAGCGATTTTTTATTTTCACGGCTCTACGTTATAAACTTCTGTGAAGCACTTGGGGGTTCAAAGTGCTCACCACACATCTAGATAAGTTCCTTAAGGGGTCTAGTTTCCAAAATGGTGTCACTTGTGGGGAGTTTCCACTATTTAGGCCCATCAGGGGCTCTCTAAACGTGACATGGCGTCCGATCTCAATTCCAGCCAATTCTGCATTGAAAAAGTCGAACGGCGCTCCTTCACTTCTAAGTTCTGCGGTGCGCCCAAACAGTGGTTTACCCCCACATATGGGGTATTGGCGTATTCTGGAGAAATTGCATAACAAAATTTATGGTTACATTTCTGTTTTTACACTTGTGAAAATAAAAAAAATGGTTCTGAATTAAGATGTTTGCAAAAAAAACTTAAATGTTCATTTTTTCCTTCCACATTGTTTCAGTTCCTGTGAAGCACGTAAAGGGTTAATAAACTTCTTGAATGTGGTTTTGAGAACCTTGAGGGGTGTAGTTTTTAGAATGGTGTCACACTTCATTATTTTCTATCATATAGACCCCTCAAAATGACTTCAAATGTGATGTGGTCCCTAAAAAAAAATGGTGTTGTAAAAATGAGAAATTGCTGGTCAACTTTTAACCCTTATAACTCCCTAACAAAAAAAAATTTTGTTTCCAAAATTATGCTGATGTAAAGTAGACATGTGGGAAATGTTATTTATTAACTATTTTTCATGACATATTTCTCTGATTTAAGGGCATAAAAATACAAAGTTTGAAAATTGCAAAATGTTAAAAATTTTCGCCATATTTCCGTTTTTTTCATAAATAATCGCAAGTAATATCGAAGAAATGTTACCACTAACATGAAGTACAATATGTCACGAAAAAACAATCTCAGAATCAGCGGGATCCGTTGAAGCGTTCCAGACAGCCAATTTTGCGCTCAAAAAGTCAAATGGTGCTCCCTCCCTTCTGAGCTCTGCCGTGCGCCCAAACAGTGGGTTACCCCCACATATGGGGCATCAGCGTACTCGGGATAAATTGGACAACAACTTCTGGGGTCCAATTTCTCTTGTTACCCTTGTGAAAATAAAAACTTGGGGGCTACAAAATCTTTTTTGTGAAAAAAAAAATATTTTTTATTTTCATGACTCTGCATTCTAAACTTCTGTGAAGCACTTGGGCATTCAAAGTTCTCACCACACATCTATATAACTTCCTTGGGGGGTCTAGTTTTCAAAATGGGGTCACTTGTGGGGGGTTACTACAGTTTAGGTACATCAGGGGCTCTGCAATCGCAACATAATGCCCACAGACCATTCTATCAAAGTCTGCATTCCAAAAAGGCGCTCCTTCCCTTCCGAGCTCTGCCGTGCGCCCAAACAGTGGTTTACCCCCACATATGGCGCATCAGCGTACTCGGGATAAATTGGACAACAACTATTGCAGTCCAATTTCTCCTGTTACCCTTGTGAAAATAAAAACTTGGGGGCTACAATATCTTTTTTGTGGAAAAAAAAAATATTTTTTATTTTCACGACTCTGCATTCTAAACTTCTGTGAAGCACTTGGGCATTCAAAGTTCTCACCACACATCTAGATAAGTTCCTTGGGGGGTCTAGTTTCCAAAATGGGGTCACTTGTGGAGGATTTCTACTGGTTAGGTACATCAGGGGCTCTGCAAACGCAACATAATACCCGCAGACCATTCTATCAAAGTCTGCATTCCAAAACGGCGCTCCTTCCTTCCGAGCTCTGCCGTGCGCCCAAACAGTGGTTTACCCCCACATATGGGGTACCAGCATACTCAGGACAAATTGGACAACAACTTTTGGGGTCCAATTTCTCTTGTTACCCTTATGAAAATAAAAACTTGGGGGCTAAAAATCTTTTTTGTGGAAAAAAAAATATTTTTTATTTTCACGGCTCTGCATTATAAACTTCTGTGAAGCACTTGGGCATTCAAGGTTCTCACCACACATCTAGATAAGTTCCATGGGGGGTCTAGTTTCCAAAATGGGGTCACTTGTTGGGGGATTTCTACTGTTTATGCACATCAGGGGCTCTCCAAACGCGACATGGCATCCGATCTCAATTCCAGCCAATTCTACATTGAAAAAGTTAAACGGCACTCCTTCTCTTCCAAGCTCTGCGGTGCGCCCTAACAGTGGTTTACCCCCACATATTGGGTATCAGCGTACTCAGGAGAAATTGCACAACAACTTTTGTGGTCTAATTTCTCCTGTTACCCTTGTGAAAATAAGAATTTGTGGGCGAAAAGATCATTTTTGTGTAAACAAAAGCGATTTTTTATTTTCACGGCTCTACGTTATAAACTTCTGTGAAGCACTTGGGGGTTCAAAGTGCTCACCACACATCTAGATAAGTTCCTTAAGGGGTCTAGTTTCCAAAATGGTGTCACTTGTGGGGAGTTTCCACTGTTTAGGCACATCAGGGGCTCTCTAAACGTGACATGGCGTCCGATCTCAATTCCAGCCAATTCTGCATTGAAAAAGTCGAACGGCGCTCCTTCACTTCTAAGTTCTGCGGTGCGCCCAAACAGTGGTTTACCCCCACATATGGGGTATTGGCGTATTCTGGAGAAATTGCATAACAAAATTTATGGTTACATTTCTGTTTTTACACTTGTGAAAATAAAAAAAATGGTTCTGAATTAAGATGTTTGCAAAAAAAACTTAAATGTTCATTTTTTCCTTCCACATTGTTTCAGTTCCTGTGAAGCACGTAAAGGGTTAATAAACTTCTTGAATGTGGTTTTGAGAACCATGAGGGGTGTAGTTTTTAGAATGGTGTCACACTTCATTATTTTCTATCATATAGACCCCTCAAAATGACTTCAAATGTGATGTGGTCCCTAAAAAAAAATGGTGTTGTAAAAATGAGAAATTGCTGGTCAACTTTTAACCCTTATAACTCCCTAACAAAAAAAAATTTTGTTTCAAAAATTGTGCTGATGTAAAGTAGACATGTGGGAAATGTTATTTATTAACTATTTTTCATGACATATCTCTCTGACTTAAGGGCATAAAAATACAAAGTTTGAAAATTGCAAAATTTTAAAAATTTTCGCCATATTTCCGTTTTTTTCATAAATAATCGCAAGTAATATCGAAGAAATGTTACCACTAACATGAAGTACAATATGTCACGAAAAAACAATCTCAGAATCAGCGGGATCCGTTGAAGCGTTCCAGACAGCCAATTTTGCGCTCAAAAAGTCAAATGGTGCTCCCTCCCTTCTGAGCTCTGCCGTGCGCCCAAACAGTGGGTTACCCCCACATATGGGGCATCAGCGTACTCGGGATAAATTGGACAACAACTTCTGGGGTCCAATTTCTCTTGTTACCCTTGTGAAAATAAAAACTTGGGGGCTACAAAATCTTTTTTGTGAAAAAAAAAATATTTTTTATTTTCATGACTCTGCATTCTAAACTTCTGTGAAGCACTTGGGCATTCAAAGTTCTCACCACACATCTATATAAGTTCCTTGGGGGGTCTAGTTTTCAAAATGGGGTCACTTGTGGGGGGTTACTACAGTTTAGGTACATCAGGGGCTCTGCAATCGCAACATAATGCCCACAGACCATTCTATCAAAGTCTGCATTCCAAAAAGGCGCTCCTTCCCTTCCGAGCTCTGCCGTGCGCCCAAACAGTGGTTTACCCCCACATATGGCGCATCAGCGTACTCGGGATAAATTGGACAACAACTATTGCAGTCCAATTTCTCCTGTTACCCTTGTGAAAATAAAAACTTGGGGGCTACAATATCTTTTTTGTGGAAAAAAAAAATATTTTTTATTTTCACGACTCTGCATTCTAAACTTCTGTGAAGCACTTGGGCATTCAAAGTTCTCACCACACATCTAGATAAGTTCCTTGGGGGGTCTAGTTTCCAAAATGGGGTCACTTGTGGAGGATTTCTACTGGTTAGGTACATCAGGGGCTCTGCAAACGCAACATAATACCCGCAGACCATTCTATCAAAGTCTGCATTCCAAAACGGCGCTCCTTCCTTCCGAGCTCTGCCGTGCGCCCAAACAGTGGTTTACCCCCACATATGGGGTACCAGCATACTCAGGACAAATTGGACAACAACTTTTGGGGTCCAATTTCTCTTGTTACCCTTATGAAAATAAAAACTTGGGGGCTAAAAATCTTTTTTGTGGAAAAAAAAATATTTTTTATTTTCACGGCTCTGCATTATAAACTTCTGTGAAGCACTTGGGCATTCAAGGTTCTCACCACACATCTAGATAAGTTCCATGGGGGGTCTAGTTTCCAAAATGGGGTCACTTGTTGGGGGATTTCTACTGTTTATGCACATCAGGGGCTCTCCAAACGCGACATGGCATCCGATCTCAATTCCAGCCAATTCTACATTGAAAAAGTAAAACGGCACTCCTTCTCTTCCAAGCTCTGCGGTGCGCCCTAACAGTGGTTTACCCCCACATATTGGGTATCAGCGTACTCAGGAGAAATTGCACAACAACTTTTGTGGTCTAATTTCTCCTGTTACCCTTGTGAAAATAAGAATTTGTGGGCGAAAAGATCATTTTTGTGTAAACAAAAGCGATTTTTTATTTTCACGGCTCTACGTTATAAACTTCTGTGAAGCACTTGGGGGTTCAAAGTGCTCACCACACATCTAGATAAGTTCCTTAAGGGGTCTAGTTTCCAAAATGGTGTCACTTGTGGGGAGTTTCCACTGTTTAGGCACATCAGGGGCTCTCTAAACGTGACATGGCGTCCGATCTCAATTCCAGCCAATTCTGCATTGAAAAAGTCGAACGGCGCTCCTTCACTTCTAAGTTCTGCGGTGCGCCCAAACAGTGGTTTACCCCCACATATGGGGTATTGGCGTATTCTGGAGAAATTGCATAACAAAATTTATGGTTACATTTCTGTTTTTACACTTGTGAAAATAAAAAAAATGGTTCTGAATTAAGATGTTTGCAAAAAAAACTTAAATGTTCATTTTTTCCTTCCACATTGTTTCAGTTCCTGTGAAGCACGTAAAGGGTTAAAAAACTTCTTGAATGTGGTTTTGAGAACCTTGAGGGGTGTAGTTTTTAGAATGGTGTCACACTTCATTATTTTCTATCATATAGACCCCTCAAAATGACTTCAAATGTGATGTGGTCCCTAAAAAAAAATGGTGTTGTAAAAATGAGAAATTGCTGGTCAACTTTTAACCCTTATAACTCCCTAACAAAAAAAAATTTTGTTTCCAAAATTGTGCTGATATAAAGTAGACATGTGGGAAATGTTATTTATTAACTATTTTTCATGACATATCTCTCTGATTTAAGGGCATAAAAATACAAAGTTTGAAAATTGCAAAATTTTTAAAATTTTCGCCATATTTCCGTTTTTTTCATAAATAATCGCAAGTAATATCGAAGAAATGTTACCACTAACATGAAGTACAATATGTCACGAAAAAACAATCTCAGAATCAGCGGGATCCTTTGAAGCGTTCCAGAGTTATAACCTCATAAAGTGACAGTGGTCAGAATTGCAAAAATTGGCCTGGTCATTAAGTACCAAATTGGCTCTGTCACTAAGGGGTTAAGTATATAAGGGGACAATACAAATATCTCTCTGAGGATCTGTTTAGACGAAGGAATGTGACTTTCACAATGGGGCATTCTCTGCATCTGGAGGAGGGAAGGTTTTTCTACCAACATAGAAGAGGATTCTTTACTGTTAGGGCAGTGAGAATCTGGAATTACTTGCCTGAGGAGGTGGTGATGGCAAACTCAGTCGAGGGGTTCAAGATAGGCCTGGATGTCTTCCTGGAGTGCAACAATATTGTATCTTACAATTATTATGTTCTTTAGAAGGACGCAGATCTGGGGATTTATTCTGACGTAATATAGGCTGAACTGGATGGACAAATGTCTTTTTTCGGCCTTGCTAACTATGTTACTATGTTACTATGTATGTTATAAAAAAAAGACTATCCTCATCAGGAAGGGGTTAATTCATGGCAGCAAAGATTACCTATTGTATTAAATTTGTCATAAATATTCACCTTCATTTCTTCTTTGAACAAAACTAAGTTATGTTCGGACAGCACGATGGCTCAGTGGATAGCACTGCAGCCTTGCAGCGCTTGAGTTCTGGGTTCTAATCCCACCTTGGACACCATCTGCAAGGAGTTTGTATGTTCTCCCCGTGTTTGCGTGGGTTTCCTTCGGGTTCTCCGGTTTCCTCCCACATTCCAAAGACATACTGATAGGGAATTTAGATTGTGAGCCCCATTGGGGACAGTGAGGATAATGTGTGCAAAACTGTAAAGCGCTGCAGAATATGTTAGCGCTATATAAAAATAAAGATTATTGTATTGTATATTATTAAGTTGCTCTTGCTTCAGTTGGTTATTATGATCATGATCATTAGTAAAGGCTATCTTACTTCTTCCATTGGATGATATTTGGTGTAGTCATAATCTGATGTGGATCGTTGCTGTCTTATTCTTGTTTCCTTTGGACTGCCCGTTAGCTGCGATAAATTGTCAACCAGAATTCTATAAAATAAAAGGAGGACCACTTATTACTTATATGTCTGATTAGTTCATATGAGCACAATCTATTATTATCTACAATGAGGAGGACTATAAACTGTTGATTGAATCATGAAATTGACACTTCTTCTTGCAATGAGGCACTGAAAATGTATATGTCGCACATCACCATTTACGATACGATACGATACGATACACTTTATTGATCCCAGGGGAAATTACTTTATTACAGCAGCAATACAAACAGCAGTACATAAAATATTAGGACACAAATCTTACACAAGTATACCAACATTACATAACAAATAAATGTGTGTAGTTCAGGTATATACAGTAAGTACTATTAATTGACATTAGTACACCTGCAATCAGTCATTGTTGTCTACCACCCTTAGGAAATTATGTAGTAGGTACAAATGATTTCCTGAATTTCTCCTTTTTACACCTTAGTAGGATTAGTCAGCTGCTGAATATGCTATTCTGAATGTGAATGTTGCGAAGCATTAACTGATGACTTTTCACTAAAGTTAAATGAAAATTTTATCTGCATAATTTGTGCCTTCACTTGCCAAAGGACTGAATGAAGGAAGGTGGCTTCAGCATCCAAGGATTATTATTGCAGTACAAATCCAGGAACAGAAGCAACGTCTCAACCCCTAGTATAGATCTGAGCCAACGGACTGAGAAAGGGACATATACATTCATTGCCTGTGCCCCTCAATTAAAAGAATGTTGCATAGAACCTCCTCAGGACCCAGGTACAATTGAATAGAATGTTGAGGCAAAAAGCCGGTGGAGAAGTCTTTTATTTACCACTAGATGGTGGCCCGATTCTAACGCATCGGGTATTCTAGAATATGCATGTCCTCTTAGTATATTGCACAGCCCACGTAGTATATTGCCCAGGCACGTAGTATATTGCCCAATCACATAGTATATTGCCCAGCCACGTAGTATATTGCCCAGCCACATAGTATATTGCACAGCCACGTAGTATATTACCCAGTGATGTAGTATATTGCCCAGGCACGTAGTATATTGCCCAATCACGTAGTATATTGCCCAGCCACGTAGTATATTGCCCAGCCACATAGTATATTGCACAGCCACGTAGTATATTACCCAGTGATGTAGTATATTGCCCAGGCACGTAGTATATTGCCCAGCCACATAGTATATTGCACAGCCACGTAGTATATTACCCAGTGATGTAGTATATTGCCCAGGCACGTAGTATATTGCCCAATCACGTAGTATATTGCCCAGCCACGTAGTATATTGCCCAGCCACATAGTATATTGCACAGCCACGTAGTATATTACCCAGTGATGTAGTATATTGCCCAGGCACGTAGTATATTGCCCAATCACGTAGTATATTGCCCAGCCACGTAGTATATTGCCCAGCCACGTAGTATATTGCCCAGCCACGTAGTATATTGCCCAGTGATGTAGTATATTGCCCAGCCACGTAGTATATTGCCCAGCCACGTAGTACAGGTCCTTCTCAAAAAATTAGCATATAGTGTTAAATTTCATTATTTACCATAATGTAATGATTACAATTAAACTTTCATATATTATAGATTCATTATCCACCAACTGAAATTTGTCAGGTCTTTTATTGTTTAAATACTGATGATTTTGGCATACAACTCCTGATAACCCAAAAAACCTGTCTCAAAAAATTAGCATATTTCACCCATCCAATCAAAAAAAAAGTGTTTTTTAATAACAAACAAAAAAACCATCAAATAATAATGTTCAGTTATGCACTCAATACTTGGTCGGGAATCCTTTGGCAGAAATGACTGCTTCAATGCGGCGTGGCATGGAAGCAATCAGCCTGTGACACTGCTGAGATGTTATGGAGGCCCAGGATGCTTCAATAGCGGCCTTCAGCTCAACCAGAGTGTTGGGTCTTGCGTCTCTGAACTTTCTCTTCACAATATCCCACAGATTCTCTATGGGGTTCAGGTCAGGAGAGTTGGCAGGCCAATTGAGCACAGTAATACCATGGTCAGTAAACCATTTACCAGTGGTTTTGGCACTGTGAGCAGGTGCCAGGTCGTGCTGAAAAATGAAATCTTCATCTCCATAAAGCATTTCAGCCGATGGAAGCATGAAGTGCTCCAAAATCTCCTGATAGCTAGCTGCATTGACCCTGCCCTTGATGAAACACAGTGGACCAACACCAGCAGCTGACAAGGCACCCCACACCATCACTGACTGTGGGTACTTGACACTGGACTTCAGGCATTTTGGCATTTCCTTCTCCCCAGTCTTCCTCCAGACTCTGGCACCTTGATTTCCGAATGACATGCAAAATTTGCTTTCATCAGAAAAAAGTACTTGGGACCACTTAGCAACAGTCCAGTGCTGCTTCTCAGTAGCCCAGGTCAGGCGCCTCTGCCGCTGTTTATGGTTCAAAAGTGGCTTTACCTGGGGAATGCGGCACCTGTAGCCCATTTCCTGCACACGCCTGTGCACGGTGGCTCTGGATGTTTCCACACCAGACTCAGTCCACTGCTTCCTCAGGTTCCCCAAGGTCTGGAATCGGTCCTTCTCCACAATCTTCCTCAGGGTCCGGTCTCCTCTTCTCGTTGTACAGCGTTTTCTGCCACATTGTTTCCTTCCAACAGACTTACCATTGAGGTGCCTTGATACAGCACTCTGGGAACAGCCTATTTGTTGAGAAATTTCTTTCTGGGTCTTACCCTCTTGCTTGAGGGTGTCAATGATGGCCTTCTTGACATCTGTCAGGTCGCTAGTCTTACCCATGATGGGGGTTTTGAGTAATGAACCAGGCAGGGAGTTTATAAAAGCCTCAGGTATCTTTTGCATGTGTTTAGAGTTAATTAGTTGATTCAGAAGATTAGGGTAATAGGTCGTTTAGAGAACCTTTTCTTGATATGCTAATTTTTTGAGACAGGTTTTTTGGGTTATCAGGAGTTGTATGCCAAAATCATCAGTATTTAAACAATAAAAGACCTGACAAATTTCAGTTGGTGGATAATGAATCTATAATATATGAAAGTTTAATTGTAATCATTACATTATGGTAAATAATGAAATTTAACACTATATGCTAATTTTTTGAGAAGGACCTGTATATTGCCAAGTGACGTAGTATACAGCACAGAGCCACGTAGTATATTGCCCAGTTACGTAGTATATTGCCCAGTGACATAGTATACAGCACAGAGCCACATAGTATATTGCTCAGTTACGTAGTATATTGCCCAGTGACATAGTATACAGCACAGAGCCACGTAGTATATTGCCCAGTGACATAGTATACAGCACAAAGCCACATAGTATATTGCCCAGTTACATAGTATACAGCACAGAGCCACGCAGTATATTGCACAGCGACGTAGTATACAGCACAAAGCCACATAGTATATTGCCCAGCCACGTATGTCACAGGTTAAAAAATAAAAAATAAACATATACTCACCTTCTGAGGGAGCCCTTGTAGTCATGTCGCCTGTGTGCGGTGTACTCGGTAGCTTCCGATCCCAGGGTTGGTAGCGCAGGACCCGTGATAACGTCGCGGTCACATGACTGTGACGTCATGGCAGGTCCTTGTCGCATACCATCCTTGCCACTGGAAGCTGCAGCTTGCATGGAGCGGTTAACGGAGCGTCGCGAGGAGCTGGAAAAGTGGCGGAAGGTGAGTATATAATGATTTTTTATTTTTTTATTATTTTTAACATTAGATCCTTTTACTATTGACGCTGCATAGGCAGCATCTATAGTAAAAAGTTGGCGACACACAGGGTTAATAGCGGCGGTAACGGAGTGAGTTACCCGTGGCATAATGCGGTCCAATACCACTGGGATTAACCCTGTGTGAGCAGGGACTGCGGGGAGTATGGAGCCGGTGCCGGACACTGACTGGAGGGGAGTAGGGAGGGACTAATCGGACTGTGACCGTCGCTGATTGGTCGCGGCAGCCATGACAGGCCGCTGGCGAGACCAATCAGCGACAGAGAGAGACAGAGGCCTCGACCAATGAATATGCGTGACAGACAGAAAGACAGACAGAAGGACAGAAAGACGGAAGTGACCCTTAGACAATTATATAGTAGACACTGCCTAGGTAGAGCCTGAAAAGGTCCTGCAAGTGCCTGTGTCTGTAGGGCTTGGAGGCATCAAGAGCATTATACTGCGGTCTGCGTAAGAGGGGCTGTGGGTGAGTCATACTGTGTGATGGTTTTGGGAGCATCATATTTTATGGGGGCTGTAGGGAGATAATACTGTGTGGGGAACTATAGGGGCTTCATACTGATTGAGAGTGTGGGGGAATTGCACTCTGTTGGAAACTGTAGAGGCATCATACTGAGTGTGGGGCATAATGTTATTCCAGGGGCTGTGAGGGGCATCATGCTTTCTGGGGGCAGGGCTTAGCTGTCAGCCAGAGCTTTGAAACTTCCAAATGAAGAACGGTCTTGATGAGCTTTGAAGTGGCAAGTAATCCTTGCAGTGTGACTGACTTGTTTATCAAGTGGTTTGTGCATACATAATTGTGCACATGCTGTGTGTTTGTGCTTGCCTGATATACATATATACATATATATATATAATTGTCTAAGGGGTACTTCCGTCTGTCTGTCTTTCTGTCTGTCGGCAACTTCCGTTATGGAAATTCCACGTCACTGATTGGTCTTGCCAGCTGCCTGTCATGGCTGCCGCGACCAATCAGCGACATGCACAGTCCGATTAGTCCCTCCCTACTCCCCTGCAGTCAGTGCCCAGCGCCCGCATACTCCCCTCCACTCACCGCTCACACAGGGTTAATGCCAGTGGTAATGGGCCGCGGGTACCGCACTCCGTAACCGCTGCTATTAACCCTGTGTGGACAAGTTTTTACTATTGATGCTGCGTATGCAGCATCTGTAGTAAAAAGATCTAATGTTACAAAAAAAAAAACGTTATTCTCACCCTCCGACGTGGCGCTGTCCTCGGCAGTGCAAGCGGCAGGTTCTGGTGCTAAGGATGCTATGCGAGAAGGACCTGCCATGACATCACGGTCATGTGACCGCAACGTCATCACAGGTGCTGCGCTTATACCAATCCTGGGACCGGAAGCTGCCGCGTGCACCGCACACAGGCACCAGGACTACAAGAGCCCTTCAGAAGGTGAGTATGTTTATTTTTTATTTTAAGTCTTTTTTAACCTGTTACATACGTGTCTGGGCAATATACTACGTGGCTGGGCAATATACTACGTAACTGGCCAATATACTACGTGACTGGGCAGTATACTACATGTCTGTGCTGTATACTACGTGGCTCTGTGCTGTATACTACATTGCTGTGCAATATACTACGTGGCTGGGCAATATACTACATGACTTGGCAATATACTATGTGGCTTGGCAATATACTACGTCGCTGGGCAATATAGTACGTGACTGGGCAATATACTACGTGGCTGGGCAATATACTACGTGGCTGGGCAATATACTACGTGACTGGGCAATATACTGTACTACGTGACTGGGCAATATACTACGTGGCTGGGCAATATACTATGTGGCTTGGCAATATACTACGTCGCTGGGCAATATACTACGTAGCTGGGCAATATACTACGTGGCTGGGCAATATACTACGTGGCTGGGCAATATATTACGTGGCTGGGCAATATACTACATGGGCTGTGCAATATACTACGAGGACATGCATATTCTAGAATACCCGACGCGTTAGAATCGGGCCACCATCTAGTATATCTATATACATATATATATACTGTATACTGTATATTCTGTTTGTGTTCTGCAAGTCTGTGCTCCATGCTTGTCTGATGTGTCTGCTGTGCTTGTATGACATGAAAGATGTGTGCGCTATGCTTGTGTGATGTGTGCGCTGTGCATGTGTAAAGGTCATCCAGGGCAGTAGTCGTGGCTAGGTTTCTCTGGCAAGATATACCCTTTTCTCCCCTTACAGAAAACTCATATGCCTCTTCATTCCTGGCGCCCGTGGGGCCTACCCTCCTTTTCGTTGGGTCGCGTTTGGCCTTACGCGAATGAACAGAGACACAGTCCAAGTATAACTCAAAATGCAAAACTTTACTTTCAGAACTTTGCAGCACATGCAGATTAATTTCATCATTGGCGACAGCTTCCACATTGTACATTACTGCATCTTTCCCTTCTCTTCTCTCCCTAACACACGGCTCGAGGTCAAGTCGTACCATCCTGTACATTTTCCCGTCATCCTCATCATATGGGTTCACAGCGCGCTGGGGATCCCTCATCTGTTTCGCACCGGCACCAAGGGAGTCTACCCATTCTAGCAATCTCCACATCTTGAGCGACCTGGCTGCCTGTCCTGCCGTGTCCTGTTCTGCAGTCTTCTTTTCTGGGAATCTCTTTCCCCTGTCACTGACGCTGTCACTCCTTTAGCTGTCTTACTATTTCTGGATGGCTGGGCCTTTCCTTTAATGTCACAGGGTATTGGGATGCTTGTGCATATTGCACACCTGAGCACTGTGGGTTTCCTGCCTAACTGACTCCAAACTAGGAAGTCCTATTCTCTTACTCCCCAGCAAACCCCTCCTATGGTTAACTATTAACAGGGTGACTAGACGAAGGACTCTGTATCCCCATCTAGTGGCTTTAGCACTAACAACACTGTCCCTATAATATACATTGTGCAGCAAGAAGATATGTAACACACATATACACTACCGTTCAAAAGTTTAGGGTCACCCAGACAATTTTGTGCTTTCCATGAAAACTCATACTTTTATTAATCAAATGAGTTGCCAAATGAATTTAATGTCTAGTCCAGACATTGACAAGGTTTGAAAAAAAGATTTTTATTTGAAATAATAATTTTCTCCTTCAAACTTTGCTTTTGTCAAAGAATGCCCCTTTTGCAGCAATTACAGCATTGTAGACCTTTGGCATTCTAGCAGTTAATTTGCTGATGTAATCAGGAGAAATTTCACTCCATACTTCCAGAAGCCCCTCCCACAAGTTGGTTTGGCTTGATGGGCACTTTATGCCCACCATATGGTCAAGCAGCTCCCACAGCAGCTCAATGGAGTTGAGATCTGGTGACTGCACTGGCCACTCCATTACAGATAGAATACCAGCTGCCTGCTGCTTCCCTAAATAGTTCTTGCATAATTTGGAGGTGTGCTTTGGGTGATTGTCCTGTTGTAGGATGAAATTGGCTCCAATCAAACGCTGTCCACAGGGTGTGGCATGGCGTTGCAAAATGGAGTGATAGTCTTCCTTATTCAATATCCCTTTTACCCTGTACAAATCTCCCACTTTACTAGCACCAAAGCAACCCCAGACCATCACATTACCTCCACTATGCTTGACAGATGGCATCAGGCACTCTTCCAGCATCTTTTCAGTTGTTCTGCGTCTTACAAATGTTCATCTGTGTGATCCAAACACCTCAAACTTAGATTTGTCTGTCCATAACTCTTTTTTCCAATCTTCCTCTGTCCAATGTCTGTGTTCTTTTGCCCATATTAATCTTTTCATTTTTTTAACCAGTCTCAGACATGGCTTTTTCTTTGCAACTCTGCCCTGGAGGCCATTTTGAGAGTTTAATGGAGCCAACAAATGTAATGCTCCAGATTCTCAACTAGCTCAAAGGAAGGTCCGGTTTATGCTTCTCTAATCAGCCAAACTGTTTTCAGCTGTGTTAACATACTTGCACAAGGGTTTGCAAGGGTATTCTAACCATCCATTAGCCTTCTTACACAGTTAGCAAACACAAAGTACCATAAAAACACTGGAGTGATGGTTGATGGAAATGGGCCTCTATACACTTCTGAAGATATTGCATTACAAACCAGATGTTTGCAGCTAGAATAGTTATTTACCACATTAACAATGTATAGAGTGTATTTCTGAATCATTTAATGTTAGCTTCACTGTAAAAAAAAGATTTTCTTTAAAAAATAAGGAAATTTCTAAGTGATCCTAAACTTTTGAACAGTGGTGTATATATACAGCAGCATATATTATTACATTACACAGGAGGACGTGTTTAAGGGCTTAGCGGTGTAATATAGTCCTTGTAACCCCTTACATTTCCCCTTCCTTTTACCATTGTCATCCCGGACAATCTTACACCAAAAATACAACTTTATTATGTTACAATAAATGCTCCACACAGGGAGACCTCATATATACAGTAGCTCAACAGGAGCCAAGTCCAAATGAGTTAAGTGTTCAATATTTTTTTTCCCTAGTGCCTGTACAGACAGTCCATAGGTGGTGTCCATTATATCACCAATATATAGGGTAGGCCATTTATATGGTTACACCTAAATAAAATGGGAATGATTGGTGATGATATCAACTTCCTGCTTGTGGCACATTAATATATGGGAGGGGGAAACTTTTCAAGATGGGTGGTGACCATGGTGGCCATTTTGGATCCAACTTTACTTTTCCCAATGGGAAGAGGGTCATGTGACACACCAAACTTATTGAAACTTTCACAAGAAAAACAATGGTGTGCTTGGTTTTAACGTAGCTTTATTCTTTCATGAGTTATTTGCAAGTTTATGACCACCTATAAAATGTGTTCAAAGTGCTGCTCGTTGTGTTAGATTGTCAATGCAATCCTCTTCTCCCACTCTTGACACATTGATAGCAACACCGCAGAAGAAATACTAGCACAAGCTTCCAGTATCCTTTGTTTCAGATGATGCACATTTTGTATCTTCACAGCTTAGACAATTGCCTTCAGATGACTCCAAAGATAAAAGTCTAAGGGGGTCAGATCGGGAGACCTTGGTGACCATTCAACTGGCCCATGATGACCAATCCACTTTCCAGGAAACTGTTCGTGCAGGATGGCTCGGACCTGACACCCATAATTTATGGTATGGTGTGGTATATGGGGTACAAAGATAGTGGGGCCATTCTTCATCAATGGAAACCTCAATGCCACTGGATATCTGAAATTGCTACACTGAAAGCATCAAAACTATGAATTAACACATGTGGAATTATATACTTAACAAAAACGTGTGAAACAACTGAAAATATGTCTTATATTCTAGGTTCTTCAAAGTAGCCACCTTTTGCCTTGATGACTGCTTTGCACACTCTTGGCATTCTCTTGATGAGCTTCAAGAGGTAGTCACCGGGAATGGTTTTCACTTCACAGGTGTACCCTGTCAGGTTTAATAAGTGGGATTTCTTGCCTTATAAATGGGGTTGGGACCATCAGTTGTGTTGTGCAGAAGTCTGGTGGATACACAGCTATTAGTCCTACTGAATAGACTATTAAAATTTGTTTTATGGCAAGAAAAAAGCGGCTAAGTAAAGAAAAATGAGTGGCCATCATTACTTTGAAATTAAGGTCAGTCAGTCTGAAAAATTGGGAAAACTTTGAAAGTGTCCCCAAGTGCAGTGGCAAAAACCATTAAGCGCTACAAAGAAACTGGCTCACATGAGGACCGCCCCAGGAAAGAAAGACCAAGAGTCACCTCTGCTTCTGAGGATAAGTTTATCCGAGTCACCAGCCTCAGAAATCGCAGGTTAACAGCAGCTCAGATTAGAGACCAGGTCAATTCCACACAGAGTTCTAACAGCAGACACATCTCTACAACAACTGTTAAGAGGAGACTTGTGCAGCAGGCCTTCATGGTAAAATAGCTGCTAGGAAACCACTGCTAAGGACAAGCAACAAGCAGAAGAGACTTGTTTGGGCTAAAGAACACAAGGAATGGACGTTAGACCCGTGGGAATCTGTGCTTTGGTCTGATGAGTCAAAATTTGAGATCTTTGGTTCCAACCACCGTGTCTTTGTGCGACGCAGAAAAGGTGAACGGATGCACTCTACATGCCTGATTCCTACCGTGAAGCATGGAGGAGGTGTGATGGTGTGCGGGTGCTTTGCTGGTGACACTATTGGGGATTTATTCAAAACTGAAGGCATACTGAACCAGCATGGCTGCCACAGTATCTTCCAGCGGCATGCTATTCCATCCGGTTTGCGTTTAGTTGGACCATCATTTATTTTTCAACAGGACAATGACCCCCATCACTTATTTTTCAACAGGACAATGACCCCAAACACACCTCCAGGCTGTGTAAGGGCTATTTGACCAAGAAGGAGAGTGATCGGGTGCTACGCCAGATGACCTGGCCTCCACAGTCACCAGACCTTAACCCAATCGAGATGGTTTGGGGTGAGCTGGACCGCAGAGTGAAGGCAAAAAGGCCAACAAGTGCTAAGCATCTCTGGGAACTCCTTCAAGATTGTTGGAAGACCATTCCCGGTGACTACCTCTTGAAGCTCATCAAGAGAATGCCAAAAGTGTGCAAAGCAGTCATCAAAGCAAATGGTGGCTACTTTGAAGAACCTAGAATATAAGACATAATTTCACTTGTTGCACACTTATTTGTTAAGTATATAATTCCACATGTGTTAATTCATAGTTGTGATGCCTTCAGTGTGAATGTACAATTTTCATAGTCATGAAAATACAGAACAATCTTTAAATGAGAAGGTGTGTCCAAACTTTTGTTCTGTACTGTATATATATACTAGCTGAAGAGCCCGGCGTTGCCTGGGCATAGTAAATATTCGTGGTTAGTTATAGCACCTCACTTCTCTTATTTTCCCATCACGCCTCTCATTTTCCCCATTACATCTTTCATTTTCCCCCTCGCATCTCTTATTTTCTCCTTCACACCTCTCATTTTCCCCCTCACTCCTCTTATTTTCCCCCTCACTCCTCTCATTCCCCCCTCACTACTCTCATTCCCCCCTAGCACTTGTACTTTCGACCTCATATCTGTCATTTTCCGATCACTCGACTATTTTCCCTCACTCCTCTCATTTTGCACTCACACCTTTTCATTTTCACCTCACACCTTTCATTTTCACCTCACACCTCTCATTTTCACCTCACACCTCTCATTTTCCCCTCAGTATATACATGTTTGTCATCTCCCTTATATATAGTATACACCTGTATGTCATCTCCTGTATATAGTATATACCTGTATGTCATCTCCCCTGTATATAGTATATACCTGTATGTCATCTCCCCTGTAAATAGCATATACCTGCTGTATGTCTTCTCCTCCTGTATATTGTATATACCTATGTGTCATTTCCTCCTGTATATAGTATATACCTGTATGTCATCTCTTCTGTATATACAGTAGTATATACCTGTATGCCATCTCCTCCTATATATAGTATATACCTGTATGTCTTCTCCTGCATATAGTACATACCTGTATGTCATCTCCCCTGTATATAGTATATACCTGCTGTATGTCATCTCCTCTATATACCTATGTGTCATCTCCTCTTTTCTATAGTATATACCTGTATGTCATCTTCTCCTGTATATAGTATATACGTGTGTTATCTCCTTCTGTACATAGTATATACCTGTGTGTCATCTCCTCCTATATATAGTATATACCTGTATGTCATCTCCTCCTGTATATAGTATATACCTGTGTGTCATCTGCTCCTGTATATAGTATATACTGTACCTGTGTGTCATCTCCCCTGTATATAGTATGTACCTGTATGTCATCTCCTCCTGTATTAGACCTCATTCACACGTTATTTGGTCAGTATTTTTACCTCAGTATTTGTAAGCTAAATTGGCAGCCTCATAAATCCCCAGCCAACAGGAAGCCCTCACCCTGGCAGTATATATTAGCTCACACATACACATAATAGACAGGTCATGTGACTGACAGCTGCCGTATTTCCTATATGGTACAGTTGTTGCTCTTGTAGTTTGTCTGCTTATTAAACAGATTTTTATTTTTGAAGGATAATACCAGACTTGTGAGTGTTTTAGGGCGGGTTTCATATGTCAAGTTGTGTGTGATGAGTTGCGTGTGGCGACATGCATGTAGCGACTTTTGTGAGATGAGTTTTGTGTGGTGACATGCGTGTAGCAAGTTTTTGTGTGTCGAGTTGCATGTGACAGGTTAGTGTAGCAAGTTGTGTTCAGCAAGTTTTGCTCATGACGAGTTTTTCGCGTGGCGAGTTTTATGTGTGGTGCGTTTTGAGTATGTGCAAGTTTTGTGCGAGGCAACTTTGCATGTGTTGCAACTTTTGTGCATGTGGCAATTTTTCCGCGTGTCCAAGTTTTGCGTGTGGCGAGTTTTCCATGAGGTGAGCTTTGCACGTGTGGCGAGTTTTGCGTGAGCCTAGTTTTGCATGTGGTGAATTTTGCGCGTAGCGAGTTTTGAGCGGCAACTTTTGTGTTTTGACTTTTATGTGGCGAGGTTGGTGTATGTGTGGTGAAATGTGTGCTGAGGGTGGTACAGTATATGTGTTCAAGCACGTGGTAGTGTGTGGTGCATTTTGTGTGTGTGTTCATATCCCCGTGTGTGGTGAGTATCCCATGTCGGGGCCCCACCTTAGCAACTGTACGGTATATACTCTTTGGCGCCATCGCTCTCATTCTTTAAGTCCCCTTGTTCACATCCGGCAGCTGTTAATTTGCCTCCAACACTTTTCCTTTCACTTTTTCCCCATTATGTAGATAGGGGCAAAATTGTTTGGTGAATTGGAAAGCGTGGGGTTAAAATTTCATCTCACAACATAGCCTATGACGCTCTAGGGGTCCAGATGTGTGACTGTGCAAAACTTTGTGGCTGTAGCTGCGATGGTGCAGATGCCAATCCCAGACACACACACATATATTCAGCTTTATATATTAGATATATACAGTAGCATACATTATTACATTACAAAGGAGGACATGCTTAGGAGTTAGGGGTGTAGTATAGTCCTTGTAACCCCTTACACATGCATGACATATCTGATGTGTGCTCAGTGATTTTGTGGTGTGTCTGATTGGTGCACTGTGTTTGTGTGATATATGGGCTGTGCTTATGTGATATGGCTGATGTGTGCGCTATGCTTGCGTGATGTGTAGAATCTGTGTGCAGTACTTCTGTGATGTGAATGATGTTTGCTTGTGTGATTTGTCTCATGAGTGCTATGCTTGTGTGGCATGTCTGACGTGTTCACAGTGTGCATTGTGTTTATGTGATATGACCAATGTGTGTGCTGTTTGGCTAATGCTTGCATTGTGCTTGTGTTATGAGTTTGATGCGTGCAATGTGCATGTGTGAAGTATTTTATGTTCGCACTATGCTCTTGTGATATCTGTGTTGTGTGCTCCGTGCTCATGTGATGAATTTGCTGTGCTTTTGTGGCGTGTCTGATGTGTTCACTATGCTCTGTGGCATCATACTGTGTGGAGGTCTGCGGGGTCATCATACTTTGTGAGAAGGGATGTGAGGGCATGATACTTTGTACAGGAGAATGTACTGTGCGGGGCATTATACTATGTTGTGGGTTGTATTTTAAGGGTTATTATACTCTGTGTGGGCAGATGTACTTTAGTGGTTATTATACTGTGTGTGAGGGGATTACTGTGAGGCATCATACTGTGGGGGAATGTACTTTGGGTGCATAATACTGTGTGTAGCATCACTTTTTTGCATGGAAAAGACTGTGAGAGAATCCTACTGTATTTGGTAGCATGATACTGTGTGTGGAGTGATGTTCTTTGGAGGCATGATACTGAGTGTGGAGTGATGTTCTGTGCAAGCCTTATTCTGTGTATAAGGGGGAATTTAACAACTGAGAAGGGATTGGTCAAGATTCCTCCTATATGAATGTTTGGTCACAGTGGATGACAGTTCTGATGTCCAATCTAGGAATGGGGCATGTTGAACTGTCAGTATGGTGATGGACATATCAGCCGTCCAATCAGATACTGAGGCATGCTGAGCTATCAGTGTCTGGAGTGACAGTTTAGACATCCAAGTGCAGCGCCCGAGAGATCTGGTCGTTGCAGTATGACACTCCAGCCACTAGGGGGAGAAAAAGGCTTTATTTATTGGGCCACTCCTCACACTGGTAAAACTAGGGGCTGGGGAGGAAGTTAGTCAGAAGCTGACTGGGTTGGATTCAGGCAACATCCCGTGGCAGGGGGTGTTGCGGGGAGAAGACACAGGAGGGTCCCTGTCAGGCGTGGGAACCTGGCAGGAGCCTAGCGAACAGAACAGAACGTTACGGAACCGCGCCTGCACTTCCTTGCAGCGGTATCCTAAGAAAGAGATAAGAAAGGGAAGGATATTGTGGAACAGTGTAAATGAGATCAAGCAAAAAGGAGTACCAGCAGGAGTCGTGCCGTGAGACCGAGGCAACATCCTACTGAGGCGTGTAGCCGGTGGCCGGAACACCGCGGGAGTAACTGACTTCAGGCCTTACTTCGAACTCCGCAGGACAGTTAATTATAGGTTGGCTGTCTACCTTAAATTTCCTAAGAAGACATAGGGGGCAACATTGGGAGAGGGGCGTCTCTAGGGTCCCGGAAGACCTCTAAGCCTTCCCGTCATACGGGTGCGTCCTAGCCAAAACATACTGGGGGACGAGAAACTAGTAACATCTGGAACAAAAGAGAGAGAGAGAGCTGTAGAGAACGAACGAACGAGAACAGCAGTTGTGAGGACTATACCGAATGCTCAGCAGGGTAGGACTACAACACACAGGCGCTAGTGGTAGGCAACGATTTCCATCTGCGTGGGAAACTCTGGAAGTGCCCATCAGATCGGCCTGTCTCTGATAGCCCTGTTAAACGTGCTCTGGATTGAGGATCCTGAAGTCTTCAGTAAAGAGGTAAAGAGACTGCAACCTTGTGTCCTCGTTATTGCCTGCACCTCATACCATCGCTACCTACACCACTGGGAAGCCCTGGGGACCTACTTCACCTGTGGGAAGGTATACCATCCAGCTGCCATTCCATCACCCCAGCGGACCCCATAGCAGTGTCGATCACCCTGACCGAACACCACAGGTGGCGTCACGAACCCCTGACAGACTGTACCACCACTTTCATTTGGATGCCCCTTAGCAGGGTCACGGACCGGGTCTAGCCACCGTGACAACCTCAGAACCGAACCAGAGAGGCCTGGTACCGAAACGCGTGGCCCTGTGTCTGGGGGCGATCCACAATCAGGACCAGGGTGTGCCGAGACTTCCTCCATGTGTCTGTTGTCCAAAGTAATTACCTGGCCATTTAACAAGATCTCTACCTTCAATTCCTGCCAATTGTAGTTTTGCTCATGAGGTGTGTGCTTGCCTTGCTCTGTGATCCTTGTCTGGTATTCTGATCTTTGCTGCTCAACCTAGGATTTGTCTGGACCATGCATTTGCCTAGCCCTTTTGTTGTGATACGCTATCTTCTTGGAACATTGACCACGGACTCTTTCCTGACTACACCTTCATCTCACCCCATTGTCTGTGATGTACTTTTTTGTCTCTTGACCTCAGACCTCTTGACTACCCAGCCTCAAGGCTTATCCGTGAGTAGTGACTAGCATCACAGGATTGTCCAAGTAGGGAACAAGCCCTTTAAACATTAACTGGATAAATGCGAAAACGCACACACTGGCACTCTCCACACTCAAGGACAAGAAATAGGTGATAGAAAGTGAAGTTATGCACCCTATTAAATGGCAGAACAAAAATGATTACCTCAATGAACAAAAATAAAAAAAAAAGAATTTGTGATAAATATTGACCTGTCCATTCAAGGACATTTTAGCTATAGTATGAAATCCTGTTTTTCTTGTCTGTGGAATTGCCTTTGTACTGTTTGTTGTGAAACTGCCGCCCACGAAACTGTTTTCTTTTCTTTTCTTTCTTTCCTGTTTTGTCTCTTTGTTTAAACATGCAAAACTTGTATAACCACTAAACCTACTGAAACAGCTATATAAAGAAGGGATAGCACATTGAAGGCAGGCGTGCTTCAGAGACTTCCCAGTGATACACTATACAAGACGTGTCTTGTGTATTATTTCTGGTGATTCACCACTTCCAAAGGCTGCTCCGACTGAGTGTGATCCCGACATTTCCTGGCGCCTGAACAGGGACCCGAGGTCTGTGTATTCCTTCAAGAACACCGGCAGAATACGAACGAAAAGAGAATCTGGGATAATGGACGGCAGATGAACAAAAACCTGGCCAGGTAAGAGACACTGTTAGATGTCTTATATCTGCCCTGCACTGTCCGTAAGATTTTCTGTGTCGTGTTCTTTAGCGGGTAGTTCTAGTAGAGGAGGATACCTATAGCTCGGGTTCTTGAACTATTTAGGAATTGATCACCTCACGGAGTACGGCATTGAATGAGAGTGAATGTGAATAGAAGGTGTGTGGAAGTTGGGAATAGCCCTATAAGCCGCCCAGGGGGTTGAAACAGAAGAAGTGACTGTCCCACTGGGCAACGTGGTTGCGTCCTTTCGGGGAGACCTCCGCGCCTATGTTCAATCTCTCTGATCCTGTCTTTGACAAAAACCTGGTGACGGATAAGTGTATGATAGTATGAGCCCAGGACAGATAAATTAGCCTGGGACAAGAATACGTTGTATGTGATAGTATGAGCCCAGGACAGATAAATTAGCCTGGGACAAGATACGTTGTATGTTCTTTTTCTTTTTCTGTCTGGTTGCATTTGTGTTGTTTGCTATAGGTGTAGGAATCAGGATTTTCTTACATCAACACAGTTTAAACATCCTAGCTCCTTAGGAAGAAGGTAACGAGGTATTCTCATACCCAAACGCCACCTAGGGCAAGAAAAAGACATCCTAGCTCCTTAGGAAGAAGGTAACGAGGTATTCTCATACCCAAACGCCACCTAGGGCAAGAAAAAGACATCCTAGCTCCTTAGGAAGAAGGTAACGAGGTATTCTCATACCCAAACGCCACCTAGGGCAAGAAAGCTCAGGATAAGAAAATGGGGAATAAGCAAACAAAGTCGGAACCAGAAGAATTAGATATCTATACTATCATAAAGGAGAGAAGTGGTGAAGATGCCACTAAGGGGCTGAAAAAGATTTTTAGTAAGTTTGGAGTTACTAGGGCAGAAGCTTTTAGTAGAAAACTATGGGAAGGAATTCAGGAAAGGAAAAAAGGCATAATCAGAGACAAGAAATGGATAGATCAGATCCAAGCATTGATTGATGTCTCTAGGGTAGCAGAAAATGGGGGATGGACATATAATCAACAGAGTAAAAAGTGGTGTATTAGACCCACAGGCTGTGGAGAAAAACAAAATGTGGAATCTAAAAATACCCCACCCCCATACCTTAACCCACATGCCCCATCTTTTCTCCAAACACCACCTCAAAGTTTAGCCGGACCAGGAGGATGGGTATGTCCGCACTGTGGACAACAAAATCCAGACTGGAGAAATGATTGCCTAGCCTGTGGTACACCTAGACATGGCACTGTACTTGCCCCTGTTAGGGTAGTACCAAGACCCTTTAGGGAACCTGGTGCTGACGGAGTAATGGGAACTAGATATCACCAAACTCGACAATATTTCCCTTGGTCCCCCGCTGAAGGCATGTCTCTCTTGCATAACGCACCAGATCCCACCCAGTGTCCAGTTAGATTTGCACAATATATACAGCAAATTATGCAGACTCACGCTGGAGTTTGGGCAGATGGAGAAGAATTATGTAGAATGAAAATGACTCCTGGACTCTTCCAGGAGCTATTAGCAAATCTACAGGTACATAGGCCCCAAGCAGGAGATGGTGCCTTACAAACGATAGAATCAGGTACACAATTTGTAGATCACTTAATGGTTTTCATGAGGGAGAGACAGAGGCAGAGAGGAACAACGGGAGTGGTGGCTCAGAAATCTGGACAATCAGTAGACGAATATTATCTAAGTGTAGAAAATAATTTCAGAGATGAAGGCATGGATCTAACCGCTCCAGGAATGATGAGGTTAGTTACAAAAACCTTTATAGATGGATTGTCTCCAAAAGTGAAGGAAAAGCTTAAGGCCGCAACCCCTGATTGGAGAACCTTGGAAGACCCACACCTGGCTAGACAGAAAGCTGTAGGGATAGAAATGGACTTAAGAGAAAATTCTAAGCCAGTAAGAATTGCACAGGCTAATACTGGCTCTGCTAATCAAAAGTTTACTTGTCATTACTGTAAGAAGCCAGGACATTTCCAAAGGGAATGTAGGAAGAGAAAAGCAGATATAGATTCAGGAACCTTTGTACCCAAAAATAGGATAAATAACCCAGTGCCTGATCAAACAGACAGCTCAGAATGACTGAAAGTTATGCAGGTCTCTCTTCCTTCTAGAAGACCAATAATACAAGTTGAAGTTGAGGGTAAAAATGTACCTTTTCTGATAGATACGGGAGCAACATCCTCCATTTTAAATCAGGACTTTTTACCATATCCTGACAATATATCCTCAAAGGTTACATATGCAGAAGGGTATGATGGTAAAATTCAGGCGTTGCCCTTTACAAAACCTTTAAATGTGAGCTTTGGCCCTAAAACTTTTGTATCCAAATTTTTATTTGCTAAAGGTGCACCTACCTGCTTGTTGGGTACTGATGTCTTAAGTAAAATGCATGCAAACATCCATTTTAGAGAAGATGGCACAGTTATGCTGACCATCCCTGAAGATGCAGAAACTCTGGAACCATATGTTAGAATACAGGCAATGGAGGATTTTCCCGAAATTTACACTCAACAAGCAAAAATTGACTTGTCTCGGGTTCCTGAGGAGACACTGATGTAGGATTTTTATCAGTAGCTCCTATACTGTTAGAAACTGCCCCGGGAACCATATTACCTCAGCTTAGGCAATACCCCATCAGCGCCCAGCAAGAACAGGCGATTTCTCAACAAATTCAGGATTATGTGTTACAAGGTGTTTTGGTAGAAATCAGGTCACCCGCCAATACACCCTTATATCCTGTTAAAAAGAAAGTGTCCTCCAAAGAAACTATGGTGAAATATCGCATGGTGCACGACTTACGGGAAATCAATAAGGTTTTGGCACCGGTCACCCCTGTGGTACCGAATCCTCATACCTTACTGTCTCAAATTCCCAGCACTGCTGCATATTTTACGGTAATTGACTTATCAAACGCATTTTTTTCTGTGCCACTACATAAGAACTGTTGGCATTTGTTTGCCTTTACATTCAAGGGTAAACAATTAGCATGGACAAGATTGCCACAAGGTATGGTACACTCACCAACTTTGTACTCTGAAGCAATGCAGACCGTGCAAAAAAATTTCATCCCAGAACCAGGAGTAGTCATTCTACAGTATGTAGATGACTTACTTATTTGTTGCCCTGATGAACAGACGGCAGTTACCTCAACTGTTAATTTCTTAATTTTCCTAGCGCAAGAAGGCTGTAAAGTAAATAGACAGAAACTCCAGGCTTGTCAACAAACAGTCGTGTTTTTAGGTCACTGCATATCACAGGGCATCAGACACCTCACACCTCAACGTACGGAAGCCATACGTAACATGCTTGAACCCAGGAATCACAAACAGCTGCGTGCTTTCCTAGGTATTGTTTCACACTGTAGACAGTGGATCATACATGCAAGTCAACTCATGCAGCCTTTATATGACTGTATTGCCAACACACCATATTCACTCAGTGAAGAGGCTAAACAGTCATTTTCCTCTTTGAAAACAGCACTGGTATCAGCTCCGGCTTTGGGACTCCCAGACTACACTAAACCTTTTCAATTGATGGCAGCTGAGATATCCTCACATGCTACAGGGGTGCTCACACAAAAACATGGAAACAAACAGAGACCTGTGGCATACATATCAGCTCATCTGGACCCTGTAGCTAGAGCCGCACCTTCTTGTGTAAGAGTAGTAGCCGCAATTTCACTGTTATTAGATAAAGCTTCTGAGATTGTTCTTGATCACCCACTTCTAGTTCAGACCACTCATGATGTACATGGCATTCTTAACCAGGTCCAACCTAAACATATTTCAATGGCCAGACACCTCCGTCTCCAATGTTCCCTACTACTGCCGCCCAACATTTCCTTTGCCAGGATTCAGACTCTTAATCTCGCGTCTTTGCTCCCTTTAGAGTCTGAGGGGGGTACCATACCTGAGGAAACTGCACTCTCCAACTCCTTTGACCCATCAAAGTCAATGCATGATTGTGTACAATTAATGGAACAAGAGACTCAGGGCTTATGTAATGTACGTGACAAGCCACTCTGTAATGCTACATTTGAACTTTTCATAGATGGCAGTAGATATGCAGATATGAATGGACAATTTCATACAGGTTATACGGTAGTAACTCAGCATGAAGTGCTGAAAGCAGAACCTCTCCCTGCTAATCAGTCTGCAAAAGAAGCAGAACTTACGGCATTAGTTGAAGCTCTAAAAATAGCCAAAGATCAGACAGAAAACATATACACTGATTCTAGATATGCACATGGCATTATTTTCGATTTTGGCGTAATATGGAGAGCCAGAGGTTATATGACTGCTTCAGGCCAACCTGTTAAACATGCCTCCCTCATTAGACAGATTCTGGAGGCAGCACAAGAAACTAAAGAAATAGCGGTGATAAAGGTAGCTGCACATGTGAGACTCGACACCGAGGAAGCCAGGGGTAACGATAAAGCCGATAAGGCAGCAAAACAGGCAGCACGTAAACCCTTACATCATGCCCACACACTAGATAGCTCTGAAGATGATGAGGAAAGATTGAAGGAAGCTCAGAAACAGGTAGACGACGAAGAACGAGGGCAGTGGCAGAAAAAAGGGGCAGAAGATCAGCAAGGATTATGGAAAAAAGGAACTTTGTTGTGTTTACCCAGAGCCTGGTACCCCGCAGTGGCAAGTGACCTCCACCTACCCACGCATGTGTCGGCAAATGGTATGACGCTCAAGGTAAAAGAAAGGTGGTTGGCTCCAGGCTTTGGTAATTTTGCTCGGAACATGTGTGCTGCATGCGCTATATGCCTGGCACACAATCCAGGTCAGGCCATTAAAACCCCAACCAAGCATCATGTAAGACCACTGTATCCCTTTCAAAGACTCCAGATCGACTACATCCAACTTCCTAGGTACAATGGATACGAATATGTGCTTGTGTGTGTGGACATGTTCTCAGGGTGGCCAGAGGCTTATCCAGTTCGTAAAGCCTCAGCAAAAACTACTGCCATTAAAATAGCACATGAACTGATACCCCGTTACAGCATGCCTGAGGTGATCGAGTCAGATAGGGGTACCCATTTTACTGGGGAAATATTCCAGAATGTTATGAAAATGTTGGGAGTAGAAAACCAGTTTCACACTCCATATCATCCACAGAGTTCAGGTAAAGTGGAAAGATTAAATGGGACAATAAAATTAAAAATCCAGAAGGCCATGGCAGAAACAGGAAAGCCTTGGACCGAGTGTCTACCACTTGCCCTGTATTCCATCCGAAATACCCCAAGGGGGAAGGCTAAGCTGTCATCACATGAGATTCTTTTTGGTAGAGCAGCAAATTTGGGTTGTTATTTTCCACAACAACTGATGTTGAATACTGAGACTTTAACTGCTTATGTACAAGAATTACAAAAACGTTTAACTAAAGTGCATTCGCAAGTTTTTGCTTCCCTTCCAGATCCAGAAAATCTCGAAGGAGGCCACAAGTTGGAACCTGGTGATCAAGTCTACGTGAAAAGACACACCAGAAAGACTCTGGAACCGAGATTTGACGGACCTTTCCAAGTCCTGTTAACAACTCCAACAGCAGTCAAGCTTGAAGGAAAGGCATCATGGATACATGCAAGCCATTGCAAAAAAGCAGTATAAGACTCATGATATTGATGTTAATAATGTTAACCTCAACGGAGGCATGGGAAAGACTGAATTCTCTAGCCCCTTTGAACAATAGATTCGTACAACATCATAGAAAATTAGTGCATGACTTGTTAAATAATACGCAACCCCTGGCAGATTGTTGGATCTGTACCCATTCACCAGGATCAGCCACAAGTATACCTTTTCTTTTCTTAACCCGGCCAATTGGTTCAGAGGGATCGGTGGGTGGGTTACCGGGATTATGCAAAGCCTAATACATACAGTTATGGTTATTGTAATTATATATGTATTATTCAAGGTTGTACTCAAGGGTATCTCGGTATGCACAAATAAATTTTGTGTAATGGATGCGAGAATATAAAGTTTTTTTTTGTAATATCACAAAAAGAATGACTAAAATGATCGACAAGGTTTTGAATGGAATATGTCAAAGGGGGGATTGTGAAGAGCAGAACAAAAATGATTACCTCAATGAACAAAAATAAAAAAAAAAGAATTTGTGATAAATATTGACCTGTCCATTCAAGGACATTTTAGCTATAGTATGAAATCCTGTTTTTCTTGTCTGTGGAATTGCCTTTGTACTGTTTGTTGTGAAACTGCCGCCCACGAAACTGTTTTCTTTTCTTTTCTTTCTTTCCTGTTTTGTCTCTTTGTTTAAACATGCAAAACTTGTATAACCACTAAACCTACTGAAACAGCTATATAAAGAAGGGATAGCACATTGAAGGCAGGCGTGCTTCAGAGACTTCCCAGTGATACACTATACAAGACATGTCTTGTGTATTATTTCTGGTGATTCACCACTTCCAAAGGCTGCTCCGACTGAGTGTGATCCCGACAACCCCTAGCTGCTTGGGACCACAAACCAGGATCTGTGCCTATCCTGAAAACAAAAAATGTATCACAAGAAAAACAAAGTGATGCCGCGCTCAGGGGTGGATGCAGCGTGGTGTGGCCACTACAAAGGGGGGGGGGGTTACTTGTGGGTGCTTGATAGTAGCCACAAATATACCCTCGTTAGGGATCGGACATGACCTATGCACTAACCGAAACAAATGCGCTTATGTGTATACACCTAAATGCTATGTAATATAAAGGTGCTTACCCGATGCATAGATGCGCTAGTGGATGTATTGATGGTCCCGCTGTGGCTGTACTAGTGGAGGCGTACGTGTTCCCAATGCAGGAACCCGGAGGGTGTCCGGTCCGGCCGCCGCTGGAGGCTGGTGCGGCGAGTGGGGAAGATAAGGGAGCGGGGGGATGAATAGCAGCTGCGCGATACCTAGGAGCCTCGGCCAAAGGCGTCCCTGGTAATTGCGAAGGGAAAGATGGTTGCTAGGGCCGGCTCGCGCGTGCCTGTACTGTGACGTCACTGAAGGTACGGAGCGGCGTTGGGGCCAAAAAGGGAATGACTAACCAACGCGTTTCGAAGGTACTCGGCCTTCTTCCTCAGGGTACGCCGCTCCGTACCTTCAGTGACGTCACAGTACAGGCACGTGCGAGCCGGCGCTAGCAGCCATCTTTCCCTTCGCGGTTACCAGGGACGCCTTCGGTCGAGGCTCCTAGGTATCGCGCAGCTGCTATTCATCCCCCCGCTCCCTTATCTTCCCCACTCGCCGCACCAGCCTCCAGCGGCGGCCGGACCGGACACCCTCCGGGTTCCTGCATTGGGAACACGTATGCCTCCAATAGTACAGCCACAGCGGGACCATCAATGCATCCACTAGCGCATCTATGCATCGGGTAAGCACCTTTATATTACATAGCATTTAGGTGTATACACATAAGCGCATTTGTTTCAGTTAGTGCATAGGTCATGTCCGCTCCCTAACGAGGGTATATTTGTGGCTACTATCAGGCACCCACCAGTAACCCCCCCCCCTTTGTAGTGGCCACACCACGCTGCATCCACCCCTGAGCGCGGCATCACTTTGTTTTTCTTGTGATACCCTTTAAACATTCTTTTTACTAGCCTAGCAATGTAGTGAGTTTGGTAATCCTAAAACTCTTAACAAGTTATTTTAAAGGGAATCAGTCACAAGGTTTTTGCTACCCCATCTGAGAACAGACAAAACCTAAGATAAAAACAGAATGATCAAATACTGTGCAGTAAATAAATATAAAGCAATAATGCATGAAAATAACAGAGTACTTAATAATTTTGATAAAAAAACATAAAAGCCATCTCACTGTATCAAGGTGACCCTAAAGAGATTAACTGGAAATTGTTAGTATGCATGCAATGTTTAGGCACATGTTCACACTGGCCAATAACAGACAAGACCTAAGATTAAAACAAAGTGAGCAAATATCCTGCAGTAAATAAATAGCAATAGTGCATGAAAATAACATAGGGTACTTAGATAACATAATTTTGATTAACAAATTTGTGATGGTCCTAATCTCTATTATTAAAACCTTACCATATGTCAAATGACGTAAATGTGACTAAGGGCTGAGTAGGACTGACCATTAGGGTTGAGCGAAACAGGTCGAGATTTTTCAAAAGTCGCCCAGTGTGGGGTCGGCCATGAAGTCGGCGATCTTTTGAATCTGGAATCGGAATTCCGATACCGATTCCCGATATGTTTAAGATATTGGGAATTGGTATTGGAATTCAGATTAAAGTGTAAAATAAAGAATTAAAATAAAAAATATCGCAATACTTACCCTCTGACGCGCCCTGGTACTAACCGGCAGTCTTCCTTCCTTAGAATCAGCCTTCCAGGACCTGGCGGTGACGTCGCGGTGACGTCGCGGCTTGTGATTGGCCGCGCGGCCGCCCATGTGACCGCTCGCGCGACCAATCAGAAGCCGTGACGTCACCGAAGGTCCTTCAAGCGCTGATTCTTAGGAAGGAAGGCTGTCGGAAGGAAGCAGGGCGCTTCCGAGGGTGAGTATATTCCTATTAGGTATATACTCACCCTCGGAAGCGCCCTGCTTCCTTCCGACAGCCTTCCTTCCTAAGAATCAGCGCTTGAAGGACCTTCGGTGACGTCACGGCTTCTGATTGGTCGCGCGAGCGGTCACATGGGCGGCCGCGCGGCCAATCACAAGCCGCGACGTCACCGCGACGTCACCGCCAGGTCCTGGAAGGCTGATTCTAAGGAAGGAAGACTGCCGGTTAGTACCAGGGCGCGTCAGAGGGTAAGTAACATAGTAACATAGTTAGTAAGGCCGAAAAAAGACATTTGTCCATCCAGTTCAGCCTATATTCCATCATAATAAATCCCCAGATCTACGTCCTTCTACAGAACCTAATAATTGTATGATACAATATTGTTCTGCTCCAGGAAGACATCCAGGCCTCTCTTGAACCCCTCGACTGAGTTCGCCATCACCACCTCCTCAGGCAAGCAATTCCAGATTCTCACTGCCCTAACAGTAAAGAATCCTCTTCTATGTTGGTGGAAAAACCTTCTCTCCTCCAGACGCAAAGAATGCCCCCTTGTGCCCGTCACCTTCCTTGGTATAAACAGATCCTCAGCGAGATATTTGTATATATATACTTATACATGGTTATTAGATCGCCCCTCAGTCGTCTTTTTTCTAGACTAAATAATCCTAATTTCGCTAATCTATCTGGGTATTGTAGTTCTCCCATCCCCTTTATTAATTTTGTTGCCCTCCTTTGTACTCTCTCTAGTTCCATTATATCCTTCCTGAGCACCGGTGCCCAAAACTGGACACAGTACTCCATGTGCGGTCTAACTAGGGATTTGTACAGAGGCAGTATAATGCTCTCATCATGTGTATCCAGACCTCTTTTAATGCACCCCATGATCCTGTTTGCCTTGGCAGCTGCTGCCTGGCACTGGCTGCTCCAGGTAAGTTTATCATTAACTAGGATCCCCAAGTCCTTCTCCCTGTCAGATTTACCCAGTGGTTTCCCATTCAGTGTGTAATGGTGATATTGATTCCTTCTTCCCATGTGTATAATCTTACATTTATCATTGTTAAACCTCATCTGCCACCTTTCAGCCCAAGTTTCCAACTTATCCAGATCCATCTGTAGCAGAATACTATCTTCTCTTGTATTAACTGCTTTACATAGTTTTGTATCATCTGCAAATATCGATATTTTACTGTGTAAACCTTCTACCAGATCATTAATGAATATGTTGAAGAGAACAGGTCCCAATACTGACCCCTGCGGTACCCCACTGGTCACAGCGACCCAGTTAGAGACTATACCATTTATAACCACCCTCTGTATTGCGATATTTTTTATTTGAAATCTTTATTTTACACTAAAATATGGATCGCAGGGCCTGAAGGAGAGTTTCCGCTCCTTCAGACCCTGGGAACCATGGAAACCCAATGCTCTGCATTGGGTTTCGAGTTTCGGCCGACCCCGACCCCGACTTTTTTATAGGATCGGCCGATTTCACTCGACCCGACTTTTGAAAAAGTTTCGTGAAACCGACCCGATCCTATAAAAGTAAAGGTCGCTCATCCCTACTGACCATCTGAGAACACCGTGATGTACGGTCAGAGATTCTGATTCCAGGGATTTATCACTTTCTTTGCTCCTTGCCTATTTTTAATAAAATCAGTTTTCTCTGTGGCAGATCTACCAGTTATTTGAATGCTGAGCTCTATATATGTCCACCCACACCTAACTGTATACATATTAACCAGATGGATTAACACATTATCACAAATTCGGGGCCAGTTAGTGTCATATCATATACATGTTACTATTGTCCTGTCTGTGAGGCATTGACTTTGCTGCTTCAATGGAACATGAGGAGTTGTTCTCAAGTGTTGGGCGTTTCTATTATTTCCCATTTCTCATATACATTGGTAAACAAATGTTTAAATGCGATGAAAGCCACATAAAGATTTAAGTATGACGACTTGGGATTCTAAATTTCTCATTCTCTTGCCAAATCACGAGTCATAAAGAGAATGAGATTTCATATCCACATAATGGTTCCTCGGTTGACTACATGAGCCATCCCTTCTCTCTGGCTATAGATACGCAAGTACCTACCAGCAGCGTTTATATACAAGGTAATTCCCTCAGTGACTGTTACTTCTGAATTGCTTTATCACCTCCCCTAATATGAGAGGCAGCACCACTTCACTACCGGTTATTGTAATGCAGTTAAAGATCTGACAAGTAAATTGAAACTAATGAAATAAATGTTTATATCTCTCCAGTAATGCGAACACTGGTGAAAAGCTTTTAGTAGCTGAAAATTTAACCCTTTCACCCAAGCTGCGAATTCTGCACAATACCAGCACGTATCCTTACAGGCAAAAGCAGTTAATATTTTCTTTAATTTCCACAATAATTCAGCTCATAAATGCCACCCAGAAACTGAGGAGCAGAAACGTATTATTATTAAAATGAGCAGTGCTTGTTAAATGGAAAATGCTTCATCTAACATAAGCTGTCCCCTGATATTTCACATAATGTGCGCAGCGAAATATCGTTGTGCTAAAGTAAGATCCTCGCCTGCCTCTTGGCTCTTCATTTAAATGAGGATGTCTCATTCAGATAAATCTTTTACATCTCATTTATCACGGATTCTACTATGAGACGAGCCATTTGTTTTCATGAGCTTTTCTAAGTATGTCCTTTATAAAGCAATTCTGTCATTTCCTAATAATTTATTACAGAATACACTGAGTGGCTACTGTGTCACATCCTTCTTACCAGAATGGGTTTTCTCCTTCACTTGTACTCACAAAATTTAGATTGTTTTTTTTAAGTTGACTAAATTACGGTAATTTTTAAATCTTTTATACTCTATTATATTCTATATAGATCACCCTGCAGGGTGTGCCTACATAGCCCACCAATCTCTTAAAAGATCAGTGAGAAGTGGACGTCACAGGAAACAGAAGAACACAGTTCTGGATGGAGCAATCGCACAGAGTTGAGTACAGATTCCATAGAAAATCAATGGAATTTGAGCAATCAGAGGAGATATCAGGACTAGAGTTGAGAGAATATGTTCAGAATCTTTCACCGAATCTGATTTTGCCACATTCGTGCCATATTGGTATCCTATTCTTACCGAATTTATGTTTGATGATCAGTTCCTAACATATTCGGACATTTCTACTCCCATTTACTCCAATGACATTTGGCTGTGTTCAGCGAATATTGCATAAACAATATTTACCACTGATCTTAATCGGAACCAAATTTTGAAAAATTCACTCAACTATACTCAATACCCAGACTCCCACTGCTCTACAGGGAATTTACAGGGTTCCAAAATATAAAGAATTTTACCAAAGTTGAGTTACAGTTACATTTCCTGTACAAAGCTTTCCCAACAGAAGGTTGATTTAACAATGTCAAGTTGTATGGTCAATGTATTCATTATGTCTCGTTATAAGATTCCAGAACAACATGAATTTAGCTTCACCAGGAAATGTTCTTTCTTATGATTCACCTTTCAAATATATCATTCACACTGTGTGTTAAACTACAATAAACACATTTTGATAAGAAGATTGAAAAAGATTGGCTTCATCCATGAAAAAGCCTTTTTAGTTTCCACTACTGTACAGTTCATAAGATTGACTGACTGATCAATACCTGCATGATTCATCAAATATAAGAAAATCATAGTGTTTCCTCAATGAAGCTAGCCAGCTACTATGAAACATTGAATGCTAGGAGTTTGTCTTTATTTTTATTTTTCTAGAAAAGTTAAGCTACATTTACACTGAAAGATAAACCCCATCACATGTGCCGAATATATACGGCACATATTGTGTCTCCCCCTTTGATGTGAGCTCCAGCGCTGAGACCACATCTTTTTAGGCACATGGCAGCTGAATTTATCAGCTGACATGTGTCCCTAAGAGCCACAGGTGGAATCGCGATCCACCCACTGCTGTTAACATGTTAGATGCTGCTGTCAATCTCTGATAAACCCTGCTCATTGGCACCCCTGTCACATGATCGTGTGGTGCCGAAGGGTTGGTATGACAGCGCAAGGTCTGCAGGAGACCCCTGTGGTTGTCATAGCTGATCTACTATGAGCGTCGTCCAGTGGCTGGCGCTCATAGCAGATGAACATTTCTGCTACACAGAGAAGGGCTAAAGCTCTGCTCTGTGTAGCACAAGTGATCAGAAGATCACAGCTTGAAGTCTCCTAAGAAGACTATTGAAGCATTTAAAAAATATTAAAATATATATATATATATATGAAATGCAAATCCACCCCATTTTGCCTTATCGAAAATAAAACAAATAAAAAATAAAAAATACACATTTCTAGTATCGCCATGGTCAGAATCTCCCGATCTATCAAAATATCAAAAGAATTAATCAGATCGGTAAACGTCATAAGGAGAAAAAAAATAAACATGTCAGAATTACGTTTTTTGATCGCCACAACATTGCAACAAAATGCAATAACAGGTGATCAGAACATCATATCTAACCCAAAATGCTATGAATAAAAACATAAGCCCTCACCCAGCCCCAGATACCAAAAAATAGAGACGCTATGAGTTTTGGAAAATTGCGTCTTTTTAAACAAATATTGGATTTTTTCCACCACTTAAATAACTAAGTTTCGTATCTACAAACTCAAAATTACTTGAAGAATTATAATGGCAGCTCAGTTTTAGCATTTGGTGAACATGGTAACAAAAAAAAAAACAATTGTGGAATTGCACTTTTTTTTGCTATTTTACTGCACTTCGAATTTTTTTCCCGTTTTCCAGAAGGTTACGGCAAAATCAATGCAGTTGTTCAATAGTAAAACTCGTCCCACAAAAAAAACAAGCCCTGACATGGCCATATAGATGGAAAAATAAAAAAGTTACGGCTTTGGGAAAAAGGGGAGCAATAAATGGAAATGCAAAAACTTAAAATGGCCCTGAAGTGAAGGGGAGATATCACACGAACAAAGTTAGTTTTAAAGTTCATTTTAATCCATACATCTTGGAATAACAATAATTTCCACAATTGGATATGTTTAAATAAAATGTCCCTGTGCTGAGATAATCTTATAAATGTCCCGTGCTGTTCCATGCACATGAGGGCTTGTTTATTTTTAATGGAGAAAAAGGGAGGCGATTTGAACTTTTATATATTTTAAATCATTTTCATCTTTTTAAACACATTTTCTATTCACTGTAAACTGCATTTGCTAGTTCCCTTAGGAGACCTAAAACTGCGATCATCCAATCACTAGTATTATACCTAGCAATATCATAGTATTGCTGTGCATAACAAAAATCACAGTCTCCTATGAACGCCAGCTACAGGAGTAAAATCAGCAGACAACTGGCCATCATGGCAACCCATTGGCACCCCGTGATCATGTCATTGCTGACGTGCATAAAATCTTATTGTAACAGATTTACAATGACATTTAACTGACATTTAACAGGTTAGCAGCCACTGCTCCACCAGTGGCTGTTAGAGGCAGATGATGGCTGAATAGTCCAGCCATCATCTGCTGGGAAAGATGTTGTTCAGTCTACCAGGATTTCATATGTTGGTAAGGGGTTAAACGTGGAAAAAGTTCTGAAATTATTCTTTTAGGCAAGAGTTTAGTTTACATGTCAAAAACCTGGCATTTTAACAGGAGTGTGCAGATTTGTTTTATAGTAGTCAAAGCCTATTTTCTCATCCTGAGAAACACCCTGAACTCTGCATTAGTCAAGAGACTTCACCAAATACTTATCCCACGGAGAGATGCACATGTCGTCCCACAAAATAATGGTTTGCTCCAGCCATTTCAGTGTCCCCCACAAACAAAGAAACTCCAAAACTACCATTTATTGAACATACTACTGGGTTCGTATGAGAGTGTAGGTTGGTGGATCAGTGGTTAGCACTGCTGCTTTGCAGTGCTAGAGTCTAGTGTTCAAATCCCACCAAGGGCAACTTCTGCAAGGAGTTTCTGCGTGGGTTTTCTCTGGGTATGTCGGCTTTGTCCCACACTCCAAAGACATACTGAGGGAATTTAGACTGTGAGCCCCAATGGGTACAGCGATGCTGATGTCTGTAAAACACTGTAGAATTATCCAAACTGTATCTAAAAATAAATAGAGGCAACATTAAAGGTTGATGTTGAAAATGCCCCATATGTTCTTCACAAACATTGATCGAGGAGACTAAAATACACCCTTTCAAGGGACACAAAACAGGATATTTTGTTGCTCTTCATCACATAGATTGGGTCCAACTCGCTCTAGATATTGGGTCCAACTCGACAGGGGGCCATCACACCAAGCTTGCCAATACTGCTCCTGTCTAAGATCTTATGGGCAAAACTACTGCTGACATTTTCAATAGAGTTTCTCCAACACTTCCGATGTTCAGACCCCATACTCACTAATCGTGGACCTGCCTTGCAATCTCAACTCTTCCATGGGCTGTGCAAGCACCAAAATTATAGAGATAGTAAGAAGCTTTTGCACTCAATGTTCTGTCTTCCTCCACGTAGGATGCTGTGTGGATTCCAACATACGGCTAAACCTTCATCCACATCCCAGTAAACAGACTGTGTTGATGCTTAAGTCTTATTTATTAGGGTGATGATAACCAAAACTATAACGTTGAACAACAATGGTGGACAGTATTCATAGTAGATGATCGAATAGTGAATGATGTTGATGTACAAAGTGGATGTTCAGTGAATAATCATAGTGGATGACTGATCATAGTGGATGACTGATCATAGTGGATGACTGATCATAGTGGATGACTGGTGAAAAACTGTAAAGAATAACAGCATTTCAGTATAAGCACATACAGGGTGCAATCACATAAATAACTGGGACATTACAGCAGAAATTATACAGAGTGCATTACACAGTAATTCTGCAGCACTGCCCTATTCTATACAAAGATGCATCTATCTAAATGCAGAGTACACATTAACCTAACTGCAAGCTGCAAAGCACATCTGCCTAACTATATCTGACTATAGGAGCTGCATAAGGCTTAAATACTAACACAAACATAAGATGCATTAAACCTTTATGAACGTACCGAGATCCGTTAGGACAGGGGTAAGAAAGTAAGCGAAACAGGAGCACGTGTGCCTCTCTGCAGATCTGAGGAAAAATGGCTACTGAAGCTTGTCTTCACAAGAAGAATGTGGGCGGAACTAACCCATAAGACATTGCTCTCGGAGGGAAAGGTTGGTAAACAACATGACAAGTAGGCAACTGATGACCTCCAGTGGCCACAACTTGAATAACATGATAATTAACTTTCTGCACATTAAGATGGGCAGAACACTCCCCGCTTGGCGTCAACAGATGCCACAATTAGGTTCTTTTGGGGAAAATAATAATACAAGCTCGGTATCAGGCCTGAGGAACAGTTTGTTTTCTCCAAGCTTGCACACTCTGACTTCTACTTTCCGCACTTTCCCATCTTTACTGGGAAGGGTCTTAATGACTAGGCCGAGTGGCCACTCGTTCCGATGTGACTGACTGTCTTTGACGAGTACAACATCGCCAGATTGAATGTTTGGGCGGTCTTTCTGCCACTTTGTCCTGCTTTGCAGAGTGGAGAGATACTGTTTCCTCCATCTATCCCAGAAGACGTTGGACACGCTTTGTACTTGCCTCCATTGTCGTCTGTAGAGGTCTTTGTAATTGAATTCTTTGAGTGGAGCTTTCGGGACACAAGTTCTGCCATAGGTTTCTCTTTGTACGACACGAAGTATTATAACCTTGGCTCTTTCCAGGTCGGGAGCAGTAAACGCAAGCCTGCAGTGATGCCAACCTTTACAACGTCTCTGGCTATCAGGTAGTGCTGACTTGTAGGACTGGGTTACATGAAATAGACAAGCTATAGCTCGAACAAGTGACTTCCAGGTTTAGAACCTGCTGAACCGGTGAGATTCGAGGTGGCAGCTTGAAATCTCTGTATGTAGAGCAGACACTTGAGGTCGGATCACTTCGTCTGCGTCTGGACCCACTAGTTCGAAAGTTTCAGGCCTGCTGATGTGGGACATCGAACGGTACAAAGAGGTAGGACCTGTGAACCATGAAGTGTCCTTCAGATGACTGGGTGCAATGGATCTAGTCGCGTGGTCCGCAGGATTGTGGTGAGTAGGTACGTAGTGCCACTGATTAGGGTCGGTGGATCTTCTTATCCGAAGTACCCGGTTGCTGACGTAGACGTAGAAGCGTCGCGTCTCGTTACAGATGTACCCCAGTACCACCTTGCTATCGGTGTAGAACTCTGCATCCTTGATCTTCAGCCTCATCGCATCCGAGATCAGTACGGCCAACTCAACTGCGAGGACAGCAGCACAGAGTTCCAGTCTGGGTATCGTGTTCACGAAGTGGTGCCAATTTCGTCCGACTCATAACGAACCCGATATGGCATTGTCCGCTTACGTCTGTGGATTTGAGGTACGCTACTGCTGCAATCGCTTTGACTGATGCATCACAGAAAATACAAAGTGTTTGCGTTTTGACCTCTGTGGATGGCACAGGAGCATACGGTCGTTTCACACGAAGGTTGGTCAGGGCTTCAAGAGACTTCCTCCACTCTGCCCACAGGTCAGCCTTTTCTGCTGGAAGTGGATCGTCCCAATCAGTAGTGTCTTGGGTGAAGTCCCTGAGCATCATCTTCCCTTGGATGGTTACTGGAGCTACGAACCCCAAGGGGTCGTACAAACTATTCACGAAGGAAAGAACTCCTCTGCGCATGAAGGGTTTCTCATCCTTGCTGATCTGAAAGGTGAAGGTATCGGTCTTCAGGTCCCACAGCAATCCAAGGCTCCGCTGCATGGGAAGGGGGTCGATGCTGACGTCTAAATCCTTTAGATCGCTGGAATAGTCTTCAGAGGGAAAGGCTTCCATCAACTCTCGGCTGTTGGAAGAAATCTTGTGTAACCTTAGGTTAGACAGAGCGAGCATGTCACGAGTCCTCTTTAGTAGACTGATTGCGGCCTCACTTGTCACTTGTCGGTGTGGACTTCAAACAGTCATCCACGTAAAAATCCTTTTCCACAACGGACCTGACGTCCGAGCCATACTCTTCTTCACCCTTTTTGGCAGAATGTCGGAGGCCGTAGATTGCGACCGCTGGGGAAGGACTGTTCCCAAAGATGTGTACCCGCATCCGGTACTCTGCGATGTCTTCGTCCGGGTCGTTGTCACGGTACCAGAAGAACCTCAGGTAGTTTCTGTGTTCCTCTTTGACGAGAAAACAGTGGAACATCTGTTGTATGTCAGCCATAAATGCCACTGAATCTCTACGGAAACAGAGTAATACTTCCAGAAGTCTGTTGTTGAGGTCTGGGCCCAACAGTAAGACATCATTCAATGACACGTCTTCGCATTTGGCACTTGAGTCGAATACCACTCTAATTTGACCTGGCTTCTTAGGATGGTACACTCCGAAGATGGGCAGGTACCAACACTCCTCTCTGTGTCGAAGTGCAGGTGCAATCTCTGCGTGGTTGTTCTGGAATATCTTTCCCATGAAGGTAAAGAAATGTTCCTTCGTCTCAGGTGACTTCTGAAGCTTGTGTCTTAGGGAGATGAATCTGCTGTAGACCAATTCCTTGTTGTTGGGTAGGCGTCTCCTCTGAGGTCGAAATGGTAGAGGTGCGACCCAACTATTCGACTTATCCTTGACTATTTGTTCGTCCATGATGTCCAGGAATATCTTGTCTTCTATAGACATCGCTACCTTATTGTCTTCCTTCGTCCTGTGGAAGACTGTACATCCTATGTGGTCTTGTTCACCTTCACAGGCGTGGTCTTCGTTGGTAGGAACTGAGAAAGGACAAGGTAGGGGAGTGCTGCTCGGTAGTTCCTTTACCAGCAGACTATTGTGACACGGCTGGAAGAGAGATAGACGTCCATTTTCTAGTGTGCTGGTAAGCATACTGTTGACTGAGACCGGCTTGTGTGCTCCTCCTAGACAGACATCTCCTACAATGACCCATCCAAGGTCTTGCCTCTGCACGTATGGAGCATTCCGTGAGCCGTTGATATATTCTCTAGTCTTGTGGACTCGTAGTATATCTCTTCCCAGAAGTATAGCTATTGGCGCTTCTGGTTCCAACTCAGGTATCAGGTGGGCTATACGCTTCAGGTGGGGGTGATACGTTGCCACCTCTGGTGAAGGTATCTCAGACCTGTTGTCAGGAATCTGGTTGCACTCCAGGATGGTCGGTAGTGACAGACAGGTCTGGCCATCCATGGACTCCACTTTGTATCCGGTTGCTTTCCTCCCCGCCGTCTCGATGGTACCTGAACATGTCCTAAGGGAGTAGGGAGAACCGGGGCCTACAATGTTGAAGTTGTCAAAGAAGATGGACCTGGCTAAAGACCTATTACTTTGGTCATCTAGGATTGCATATATCTTGAGCGCTTTGTCTCTGTGGCCTGTTGGATAGACTCGGACAAGGCAGATTTTTGAGCAGGATCTTCCTCCCTTGAGTCCCTTACAGATCTCCGTACATTGAGAGGTGACCGCAGGGGTGTCTTCGTCAGTGTTCTTCTGTTTCTCATCGTGCTCCTCTGCTTGTGACAACACTCCTGGAGGTGGTCCAGGATGTAAGGCTGTATTGTGATCCGTGCTGCTGCATTCTGCACATTTCACGCTAGCTCCACAGTTCCTGGCGAAGTGAGAGGTTGTAGCACAGCATTTGAAGCAGATGTTGTTTTCCTTGAGGAAACCTTTGCGATCCTCTAAAGTCTTCTCCCTGAAGGCTCTGCACTTTAGTAGAGGATGTGGTTTCCTGTGTAGAGGACACTGCTTACTGACATCCTGAGGTTTGCTCTCTTCCGTAGGGGGCTTAGTTGTCTTGTGTGGAGGACCTGTGGAATCAATATCAGTTTTATGGACTGCCACGGGTGTCTTACTGGGTTTGACACCAGGGGTAGTGGAACATGACAGAGTGAAATCAAAACTAGGGTCATTTCTGATCTTGGCTTGCTGGGTGACAAACTCAACAAATACAGTAAAAGGAGGGAATGGTACGTTATGAATTTGTTTATACCGTGAACCATGTATAATCCACCTTTCTTGAAGATTGTAAGGAAGTTTTTGTACTATTGGATTGACACCCCTAGCAGTGTCTAAGAATGCCAATCCAGCCAAGTGACCTTCCTTCTGGGCGACCTGTAACTCTATCAATAAATCACTCAATTCTCTAAGTCTTTGATAACCCTTGGGCCCTATCTTAGGGAAATCATCAATTCTTTTGAATAAAGCATTCTCTATTACTTCTACGGACCCATAGCATTCATCAAGTCTTTCCCACACTTTACTTAAACCTATGTGTGGGTATTCTATGTTAATGTCTCTTAGTCTTTTAGCATGCTCGACCGATTCAGTTCCAAGCCACTTTACCAGGAGATCTAACTCCTCACTACTAGAAAGGTCCAGTCCCTGAATGGCGTTCTGGAAAGAAGCTCGCCACGACCTGTAGTTTTCGGCTTTGTCAGTGAACTTTACAAGTCCTTTTGTTACCAGTTCTCGGCGGGCAAAGAACTTTGCCAAGTCTATGGTGGCTTGATCAGTGTTGGTACGAGCCGGTATGTTATAGCCATGTCTAGTGTGTGGTGCATCACCATACCTGTGAGACGCTCTTGGCTTCGGACAGTCTGCATAGTACCTTTCTGGTGAAGAAGATGTCTCTTTAAGGTGAGGTGGGAGCTGTACCTTCTTCTCAGTGGAACGGTAGCTGTGGTCGACTCCTCTGTGTTGGACGTCTTCTTGTTTGTAGTAGTGAAGTTCGGGGTTGGATCGATGATAATCGACGTAGGCTGATCGTTGTAGTCTGTCGAGGGTGTTGTCCATGCTGGAGTGTCGATGAACGTACTCTGCGACGCGCTGAGCTGGATCTTGCTGCTCTAGATCTGTTCCTAGAACGTTGCTGCGTCTCTCATAATCAGGATTCTTCATGGCTTCCAAGTACTCTGCCTTAGCTATTGCAGCTGCTGCCTCTTTGTCTACCATAAGTCTTTCTAGAGACACTTGCAGGCGCGCACCTTCTGCTTCTTGCTCTGCCCGCAAACGTGCGGTTTCAGCCTGCAAGCATGCATTTTCTGCTTCATGCTCTGCCCGCAAACGTGCGGTTTCAGCCTGCAAACGTACATTTTCTGCTTCATGCTCTGCCCGCATACGTGCATTGTCTGCTGCATGCTCTGCTTGTCTCAGCTTTAGATGCATTTCTTTCTCAGCGAAGGAAGACCTCGCTTTGGCTGCTTCAGCTTCAGCACGAGCGACAGCAGCCAGCTCTGCTAATGATGACCTGCTAGAGCTTGCTCGTGACCTCGTCTTGAGTGAGGATGTGCTGTTTCGAGACATTGTGCGCTTAGCTGCGTACTGCTGAGTGTTTTGGCGGGAAACTGAGTCTAGGTGCGGTGAGCTTCCGCGTGGCGGGAATGATGTAGCTCCTCTTGGCGGGCTGCAGTATAGTCCTGCGGCTGTATGGCGGCTGCTGTGATACCCGAATGCGGAGCAGTGTGGGTGTTAGCGGTTCCGTACAGTCTGAACAACTACAGCCTGCGACCGGCTATCAGTTTCACTGAAGGCAGCTAATCTGTTCTTACTTTACAATCACCGCCTGCGACTGGCGGTCTCGTTTTTCACTGTTCTTTCTTCCTCCACGTAGGATCATGTGTGGATTCCAACATACGGCTAAACCTTCATCCACATCCCAGTAAACAGACTGTGTTGATGCTTAAGTCTTATTTATTAGGGTGATGATAACCAAAACTATAACGTTGAACAACAATGGTGGACAGTATTCATAGTAGATGATCGAATAGTGAATGATGTTGATGTACAAAGTGGATGTTCAGTGAATAATCATAGTGGATGACTGATCATAGTGGATGACTGATCATAGTGGATGACTGATCATAGTGGATGACTGGTGAAAAACTGTAAAGAATAACAGCATTTCAGTATAAGCACATACAGGGTGCAATCACATAAATAACTGGGACATTACAGCAGAAATTATACAGAGTGCATTACACAGTAATTCTGCAGCACTGCCCTATTCTATACAAAGATGCATCTATCTAAATGCAGAGTACACATTAACCTAACTGCAAGCTGCAAAGCACATCTGCCTAACTATATCTGACTATAGGAGCTGCATAAGGCTTAAATACTAACACAAACATAAGATGCATTAAGCCTTTATAAACGTACCGAGATCCGTTAGGACAGGGGTAAGAAAGTAAGCGAGACAGGAGCACGTGTGCCTCTCTGCAGATCTGAGGAAAAATGGCTACTGAAGCTTGTCTTCACAAGAAGAATGTGGGCGGAATTAACCCATAAGACATTGCTCTCGGAGGGAAAGGTTGGTAAACAACATGACAAGTAGGCAACTGATGACCTCCAGTGGCCACAACTTGAATAACATGATAATTAACTTTCTGCACATTAAGATGGGCAGAACACTCAATTCAATGAGTGTAGGTGCCCAGAAAGAAAAACAATATGCAGTAGTAGAAAACACCTCTGGCACTCAAAAAAGGGATAATTTTTGAGAATATTCCGTGTAACAAGAAAATCTTTATTTACAGCCGATATATGACATAGACAAGACAAAATATCCGAAGTTTCATCTCTCAGGTGTTTATCAAGGATGCATGTCACAAGATGAATTGGTGTGCATGGTGTGCTTGCACCCAGGAGAAAGCACGCCATGCACTTCGATTCATCTTGTGACAGACATCCTTGATAAAGGCCTGAGAGCCGAAATGGCAGAAATGTTGTCTTTTTCATGTCATATATCAGCTGTAAATAAAGATTCTCCTGTTACACAGAAAATTCTCAAGAACTATCCCTTTTTTTGAGTACAAGCATCAAAATTGCAAGAAAATATGCACCACTACTTACCATGCACAGGGCAATGGACTGTGTGAGAGAATAAACTAAGTGTTACGCTTGCACCCTGAAAGATTGGCGTGAGCGTGGAGGGTGTGGCCCCATTGTGCCACAAACCAGACTACCCAAGAAGGGGCGTGACTAAGCAGCTACCTTGGTGTTCACTGGAGCCTCTGCTGGTGAAATCAGGCTTGTGCGGCAGGTAGCTGCCAGTTACCACTACAGTGTGGTGTCTGGCTGTGGCTGCTGATCCCACTGGAGGACGGAATGCTAGGACAGGAGCAGGCAACGGGCTTGACTGGCAGACACAGCTGAGACACTGGCAGCCGGGCACGGCTGAGACACTTGCAGGCGGGTACGGCTAAGACACTGGCAGGCGGGAACGGCTGAGACACTGGCAGGCAGGCACAGCTGAGACACTGGCGGGACAGGTACTGACTTCGTTGGGACAGGAATACTGGCAGGTATATGGAAACAGGTAGGGACCTGTTCAGACTGGAAGGTATATGGGAACAGGTAGGGGCCTGACCTGCAGGTTGCAGAACAGAAGTAGAACAGAGGCGCTGGTTGCAGTGCAGCAAGCGGAAACGCAAGGAGCGGATGCGAAGCAGAACCGCAAGAGGCGGAGCAAAGACCAGAACTGCAGGAGGTGGAGCAAAGACCAGAACCGCTGGAGGCAGAGCAAAGACCAGAACCGCAGGAGGCAGAGCAAAGAACAGAACCACAGGAGGCGGAACAAAGAGCAGAACAGCAGGAGGCAGAGTATAGCCGAAGGATGAGGAGCAAAGAGCAGAGCCGAAGGAAGCAGAGCAAATAGCAGAGCCAAAAGAGATGGAGCAAAGACCAGAACTACAGAAGGCAGAGCAAAGAGCGGAACAGCAGGAGGCGGAGCAAAGAGCATAGCCGAAGGAGGCAGAGAAAAGAGACGGAGTGAACACAAGGAAACACACAGCAGATTAGGAAAGGCTACACACAGGGACACAAACAGACACAGGTATACAAATAGGTTCAGACAGGGTCAGGAATGGGAACAAGGCACAGAAACAAGGACTCAGACCTGGGTATGAAGCCCCACTCGGTGGCAGAAACAAGAGACACAGGTACAAGCCAGGATATGAAGTCCCTCTGGTGGCTGACACAAGAGAAATAGCAAGACAGGACCTGGCACCTCAGCAGCAAGACACTAACTGAGGAAATAAGTTGCTCAGGCATCCTCCTATGGGCAGGGATGCCTTAAAGGGAAGGTGCCACAATTTTGTTTTTGTATTAAAAATGATTGTTTATATAAACAATTATTTTTAATACAAAAATATTTTTTTTAACTTTAATATTTTTTTATTATTAATTATTTTTGCAGCCACTGGGCGCCGCCATTTTGCATTGCAGGAGTGTAAGTGTAGCTGCACGACACCTACACTCTGCAAATACGGCAGCCCTGGACATAGGACTCAGCAGTTGGCATCCGACAGCATACCTATCATTGTGCAACGTGCTGCTCCCTGCTGTGATGTGGCCACGCCCCCTGGGCTGTCTCCACATCACAGCAGAGGCAGGAGGTCGGCGCCATCTTTCTTCAGCCACAATGGAGTGTACCTGTGAGCTCCACTGTGACTGAGAGCTGCGCTGTTGGAGAGGCAGCTCCATCTGTCTCCCCTCACATTGTCGGCGGCCGTTCCCTGTCCTCTGCTGCCTGTCTGATGTCCTCTTATCACGAGCTGCAGAGGTAACACGGGGGAGGGGGAGTGTTGTGAATTCTGTTGTCGAACTCCCTCCTGTAGTCGTGAATGGTACTTCGGCGAGTTCTGTCTATGGGCTCCCTCTAGTGGCTATGAGTGAAGCTGCTGCTTCTGAGGTTCCTCACACAGGTGACGTGGGTTATCCTTTGGTTGGCTTCTCTATTTAACTCCACTCAGATTGTTACTCCATGCCAGCTGTCAATGTTTTAGCATTGGTTCAGTTTGCTCCTGGATCTGCTTGGTGACCTGTCTTCTCCTGCAGAAGCTAAGTTCCTTATTGTTATTTTTGCTCATTGTTTCTTTGTCCAGCTGGTTATCCTGATTTTGTCTTGCTAGCTGGAAGCTCTGGGATGCAGAGTGGCACCCCCCGCACCGTGAGTCGGTGCGGAGGACCCTTTTGCACACTCTGCATGGTCTTTTGTAGGTTTTTGTGCTGACCGCAAAGATTCCTTTCCTATCCTCTGTCTATTTAGTAAGTCTGGCCTCCCTTTGCTGAAACCTATTTCATTTCTGCGTTTGTGACTTTCATCTTTACTCACAGTCATTATATGTGGGGGGCTGCCTATTCCTTTGGGGAATTTCTCTGAGGCAAGTTAGGCTTTATTTTCTTCTCTAGGGCCAGCTAGCTCTGAGGCTGTGACGAGTCGCCTAGGGAGTGTCAGGAGCGCTCCACAGCTATTTTTAGTGTGTGCGATAGGATTAGGGCTTGCGGTCAGCAGAGCTCCCACATCCCAGAGCTCGTCCTGTATGAGTTTAACTATCAGGTCGGGTGCTCCTAACCACCAGGTCATAACAGGGGAGAGTCTCTCTGTGCTGCTCGATCCCTGCCTCTCACTGCAGCCACTGATCAAGGACATCAGACTGTGGTGTATCTATGACTATACTGTGTGATACTGACTGCTGAACCGAGTATGTAATCCTCTGCTGTGTGATACTGTCTGCCAGCCGTGTATCTAATTCACTCCTGTGTGACACTGACTGCTGAGCCGAGTATGTAATCCTCTGCTGTGTGATACTGTGCTGAACTGTGTATCTAATTCTCTCCTGTGTGATACTGACTGCTGAGCCGTGTATCTAATCCTATCCTGTGGGATGCTGACTGCTGAGCCCTGTATGTAATCCTATCCTGTGGAATGCTGACTGCTGAGCCGTGTATCTAATCCTATCCTGTGTGATACTGTCTGCTGAGTTGTGTATCTAATCCTATCCTGTGTGATACTGTCTGCTGAGCTGTGTATCTAATCCTATCCTGTGTGATACTGTCTGCTGAGCTGTATATCTAATCCTATCCTGTGTGATACTGTCTGCTGAACCGAGTATGCAATCCTCTGCTGTGTGATACTGTCTGCCGGCCGTGTATCTAATTCTCTCCTGTGTGATACTGACTGCTGAACCATGTATGTAATCCTCTGCTGTGTGATACTGTGCTGAACTGTGCATCTAATTCTCTCCTGTGGGATACTGACTGCTGAGCCCTGTATCTAATCCTATCCTGTGGGATACTGACTGCTGAGCTGTGTATCTAATCCTATCCTGTGTGATACTGACTGCTGAGCTGTGTATCTAATCCTATCCTGAGGGATACTGTGCTGAGCTGTGTATCTAATTCTATCCTGTGTGATACTGACTACTGAGCCGTGTATCTAATCCTATCCTGTGTGATACTGTCTGCTGAGCTGTGTATCTAATCCTCTCCTATGCAATCCTCTCCCCCTGCATGTCTTTCCCCATTGCACATACAGCTCAGTGCATGCAATAACAGGAGCAGCTGCGGTCATGCTGTATTATGGCATTATGTGTGATCTATGGCTGTATTATGTGATCTATATGGCAGTATTATTTTTATCCAGTATTGTGGAATGATGTAAAAGCTATACGACGGTATATGAGAACAAAATTGTGGGATTATGTGTGATATGTGGCGGTATTATGTGAAAATTATATGGTGGTATTGTGTGTGTTCTATGTGGCGGTATTATCTGAGACGTATGTGGTGGTATTATGTGTGATCTATATGGCGGTATTATGTGTGATCTATATGGTGGCACTGTGTGATCTATATGGCGGCATTATGTGTGATCAATATGGTGGCATTATGTGAGAACACTATGGTAGTATTATGTTAGAACACTATGGCAGTATTATCTTCAGAAAGGGGAGCCATTCTAGGGTGGTTGTGGCTGAGCACCTGCACACGGGTCTAGGGTAATAGAGGGGGCAGCATGACCTCCAGTTAAGTGCAGTCAAGGGAGGGCTGGTGAGGCAGCTGAAGAGAGGGGTCTCATTTTTATCGTTACTATATGGCTACATTTCCTTCCCATCTTTCACACATTGCCAGGACAGGATGGAGAAGACAGGATCTAAGGAAGGGAATGGGGTCTTTGCATGTAATGTCTGGATCAGAACAGGCCATCAATCCGCAGAAATGTTTCCTGGATTTCTGTGAAGCAGACGGTCCATCCATGTGTATAAAAGACAGCGCTCTATGTACAATCCCTGGCTGCTCCACGCACCAAACAGGGGGCCCCCATAAACCAGCACATTGCTCTCCTGAAATACTCTGCGCTGCTGTCACCCTGTTCCCTCCACCATATATCTCCCAGAATCCTTGCTGCCTGCCATCCTCTGTGACTGTCTACTTGTCAGTATAACTTTGCAATCACCAACAAAATGGCTGCTCACTGGGTTCCTGAATATCATCCTCTTATCCCTTAGCAAACACCCAGAAGGGGAGGAGAGGAGACATCACACACATGTCAGCAGACTCCGCCCATATTTACTGCAGTGCTGTAATGTGAGCTAGTTGTACACTAGCTTTTTGTCAAATTTCAGCAGCTGCTCCCTCTAGTGTTTAAAAATGGAAATGCCAAACCTTTTCAAATTATTTTTCATATTTTACTAAATTATAAACAAATGATAATGTTTTTTAAGAAAATGTGAACATTAATTCTTTACATTTTTTCAATTGCTGGAAAAAAATTTTTTTTGATGGCACCTTCCCTTTAAGTACCTGAGGCCTCTTGACAATTGGCTGGGGACACCTTAGCAAGATGCACACTGACTCAATAAGAATCAGGGAGTGCCGGCGCCACTCCCCCCATGGCCCGGAGTAGTGAGTAAGTTGGTATGTAAGGCAGGTAGGGGATGGGAAGCCATGCAGTGATGTCGGCAGAGTTGTTACAGTATTCCCTTTGCGCCCCCTCTTCTTCAAGCCCGCCAGAATGACCTGCAGAAGAAGAATAGGACTACACACAGTCCAAGCCATCATGACAACCCTCAGGTAGAATGAGGCAGGTGTGTCCTCAGGAATCTCAGAATGGCAAGTCTCTCCATGCCTGACGAGGTCAGCTCCCTCCACAGAAGATATAAAGGCCTGGACCTCTTCCTTCAGATTGGTGGAAAGCAGAGACTTAGAAGCTTTCATCTTGGCATCTTCATCACGCGACCACCTGGAAGCTGAAGATACTCACACTGGATCCATCTTCCACCTGTTATCCTGAGAAAACTGGACCTCCTCTTCCGAGTCAGAGGAAAGCAGAGATGAGTAAACTTCCGTTTTGGTATCTTCACCAACTGGCCACTTGGAAGCTGAAGGTACCCACATAGGATCCATCTTCTGCTCATTATCCAGAAGAAAACATCCAAGAGGCAGGGTTGTTCCTGGGAACAGATCACTGGTATAGTTGTTGGGGCAGTGTGGAGAGAACGCCACTGCTTCCCCTTGATTGGAGACATTCTCACCCCTTGACTTGATGACTAGCAGACCAGATGAAGAAGACGACACTGCTAACTGACTCTGATGCAAGGGAACCTGACACCTCTTGCAATTTGGTTGTTTCAATCGCAGCAGCTTGCTGGGTCTCCAGAACTGAACAGGAAACAGAGTTCTTGGCTCAGAATGGCCCATGGACATACCAGACAGCATATGAAAGATGAACTTCTTTGTGTACAATTCTTCAACTTGGAGCTGAAATTATCCCTGAAGGATTAGACTGCTCTTAATTAGGGCTCGACCATCACCAGACAACACCCTCACCAGATTCTGGAGCTGTATGACAGAGATCACACACCGACTCCATATGGCTGGCGGCTTAAACACACCAAACATCCCAGAAGACAGAGACACAGTCATTGACTTTAATGGAGAGAAAGTACTTTCGCCAAGGGCAGCCTCTCCTACTGGCCCAGGATTTTGGAGTATAGGCTTCACAGGGCAGAGACCATCAGGATGTTCCTTACAACCGCAGTAATTCTGTATTTCATTCTCAGGACTAGATTCAGGCTGCAGGTGTGCTAGCCCACTTTTATCAGACCTCTTGGATCTTCCTCGGGTGGCTGCTTTGGCAGGTTGTGGAACAGGTGAGTCTTGGACGGTCATGGACGGATGTGATGGTTTATTTTGTCTGGTCCGTCTCTGTGAGCTTGAGGGGGAAGACTTTTTAGAAGACGCTGTGCTAGACTTATCGAAGACCTTACAGAAGGCCACCAGGAATGCCAGCAGATTCGAGGTGATGGGGTCCCCTGCTTCCCAGAGGGGGTTGAGCCACTTCAAAGCATCTCCTGCTAGATAGGTCATTAACCCCTTCATGACCCAGCCTATTTTGACCTTAAAGACCTTGCCGTTTTTTGCAATTCTGACCAGTGTCCCTTTATGAGATAATAACTCAGGAACGCTTCAACGGATCCTAGCGGTTCTGAGATTGTTTTTTCGTGACATATTGGGCTTCATGCTAGTGGTAAATTTAGGTCAATAAATTCTGCGTTTATTTGTGATAAAAGTGGAAATTTGGCGAAAATTTTGAAAATTTCGCAATTTTCACATTTTGAATTTTTATTCTGTTAAACCAGAGAGTTATGTGACACAAAATAGTTAATAAATAACATTTCCCACAGCACAATTTTGGAAACAAAATTTTTTTTTGCTAGGAAGTTATAAGGGTTAAAATTTGACCAGCGATTTCTCATTTTTACAACGAAATTTACAAAACCATTTTCTTAGGGACCACCTCACATTTGAAGTCAGTTTGAGGGGTCTATATGGCTGAAAATACCCAAAAGTGACACCATTCTAAAAACTGCACCCCTCAAGGTACTCAAAACCACATTCAAGAAGTTTATTAACCCTTCAGGTGCTTCACAGCAGCAGAAGCAACATGGAAGGAAAAAATGAACATTTAACTTTTTAGTCACAAAAATTATCTTTTAGCAACAATTTTTTTATTTTCCCAATGGTAAAAGGAGAAACCGAACCACGAAAGTTGTTGTCCAATTTGTCCTGAGTACGCTGATACCTCATATGTGGGGGTAAACCACTGTTTGGGCGCACGGCAGGGTTTGGAAGGGAAGGAGCGCCATTTGACTTTTTCAATGAAAAATCGGCTCCACTCTTTAGCGGACACCATGTCACGTTTGGAGAGCCCCCGTGTGCCTAAAAATTGTAGCTCCCCCACAAGTGACCCCATTTTGGAAACTAGACGCCCGAAGGAACTTATCTAGATGCATAGTGAGCACTTTGAACCCCCAGGTGCTTCACAAATTGATCCGTAAAAATGAAAAAGTACTTTTTTTTCACAAAAAAATTCTTTTAGCCTCAATTGTTTCATTTTCACATGGGCAACAGGATAAAATGGATCCTAAAGTTTGTTGGGCAATTTCTCCTGAGTACACCAATACCTCACATGTGGGGGTAAACCACTGTTTGGGCACATGGTAAGGCTCGGAAGGGAAGGAGCGCCATTTGACTTTTTGAATGAAAAATTATCTTCATCGTTAGCGGACACCATGTCGCGTTTGGAGAGCCCCTGTGTGACTAAACATTGGCGCTCCCCCACAAGTGACCCCATTTTGGAAACTAGACCCCCCAAGGAACTTATCTAGATGCCTAGTGAGCACTTTAAACCCTCAGGTGCTTCACAAATTGATCTGTAAAAATGAAAAAGTACTTTTTTTTCACAAAAAAATTCTTTTAGCCTCAATTTTTTTCATTTTCACATGGGCAATAGGATAAAATGGATCATAAAATTTGTTGGGCAATTTCTCCTGAGTACGCCGATTGCTCATATGTGGGAGTAAACAACTGTTTGGACACACGGCAGGGCTCAGAAGGGAAGGCGCGCCATTTGACTTTTTGAATGGAAAATTAGCTCCAATTGTTAGCGGACACCATGTCGCGTTTGAAGAGCCCCTGTGTGCCTAAACATTGGAGCTCCCCCACAAGTGACCCCATTTTGGAAACTAGACCCCCCAAGGAACTTATCTAGATGCATATTGAGCACTTTAAACCCGTAGGTGCTTCACAGAAGTTTATAACGCAGAGCCATGAAAATAAAAAATAATTTTTCTTTCCTCAAAAATGATTTTTTAGCCTGGAATTTCCTATTTTGCCAAGGGTAATAGGAGAAATTGGACCCCAAATGTTGTTTTTCAGTTTGTCCTGAGTACGCTGATACTCCATATGTGGGGGTAAACCACTGTTTGGGCGCACGGCAGGGCTCGGAAGGGAAGGCACGCCATTTGGCTTTTTAAATGGAAAATTAGCTTCAATCATTAGCGGACACCATGTCACGTTTGGAGAGCCCCTGTGTGCCTAAACATTGGAGATCCCCCAGAAATGACCCCATTTTGGAAACTAGACCCCAAAGGAACTAATCTAGATGTGTGGTGAGGACTTTGAACCCCCAAGTGCTTCACAGAAGTTTATAACGCAGAGCCATGAAAAAAAAAAAAAAATATTTTCTCAAAAATGATCTTTTAGCCTGCAATTTTTTTATTTTCCCAAGGATAACAGGAGAAATTTGACCGCAAAAGTTGTTGTCCAGTTTCTCCTGAGTACGCTGATACCCCATATGTGGGGGTAAACCACTGTTTGGGCACATGCCGGGGCTCGGAAGTGAAGTAGTGACGTTTTGAAATGCAGACTTTGATGGAATGCTCTGTGGGCGTCACGTTGCGTTTGCAGAGCCCCTGATGTGGCTAAACAGTAGAAACCCACAAGTGACCCCATTTTGGAAACTAGACCCCGAAAGGAACTTATCTAGATGTGTGGTGAGCACTTTGAACCCCCAAGTGCTTCATAGAAGTTTATAATGCAGAGCCGTGAAAATAATAAATACGTTTTATTTCCTAAAAAATAATTATTTAGCCCAGAATTTTTTATTTTCCCAAGGGTTACAGGAGAAATTGGACCCCAAAAGTTGTTGTCCAGTTTTTCCTGAGTACGCTGATACCCCATGTGTGGAGGTAAACCACTGTTTGGGCACACGTCGGGGCTCAGAAGGGTAGTAGTGACTTTTGAAATGCAGACTTTGATGGAATGGTCTGCGGGCGTCACGTTGCGTTTGCAGAGCCCCTGGTGTGCCTAAACAGTAGAAACCCCCACAAGTGACCCCATTTTAGAAACTAGACCCCGAAAGGAACTTATCTAGATATGTGGTGAGCACTTTGAACCCCCAAGTGCTTCACAGACGTTTACAACGCAGAGCCGTGAAAATAAAAAATCATTTTTCTTTCCTCAAAAATGATGTTTTAGCAAGCATTTTTTTATTTTCACAAGGGTAACAGGAGAAATTGGACCCCAGTAATTGTTGCGCAGTTTATCCTGAGTATGCTGGTACCCCATGTGTAGGGGTAAACCACTGTTTGGGCACACGTCGGGGCTCGGAATTGAGGGAGCACCATTTGACTTTTTGAATACGAGATTGGCTGGAATCAATGGTGGCGCCATGTTGCGTTTGGAGACCCCTGATGTGCCTAAACAGTGGTAACCCCTCAATTCTACCTCCAACACTAACCCCAACACACCCCTAACCCTAATCCCAACTGTTGCCATAACCCTAATCACAACCCTAACCACAACCCTAATTCCAACCCTAACCCTAAGGCTATGTGCCCATGTTGCGGATTCGTGTGAGATTTTTCAGCATCATTTTTGAAAAATCCGCGGGTAAAAGGCACTGCGTTTTACCTGCGGATTTTCCGCGGATTTCTAGTGTTTTTTGTGCGGATTTCACCTGCGGATTCCTATTGAGGAACAGGTGTAAAACGCTGCGGAATCCGCACAAAGAATTGACATACTGCGGAAAATACAACGCAGCGTTTCCGCGTGGTATTTTCCGCACCATGGGCACAGCGGATTTGGTTTTCCATAGGTTTACATGGTACTGTGAACCTGATGGAACACTGCTGCGAATCCACAGCGGCCAATCCGCTGCGGATCCGCAGCCAAATCCGCACCGTGTGCACATAGCCTAATTCTAAAGGTATGTGCACACGCTGCGGAAAACGCTGCAGATCCGCAGCAGTTTCCCATGAGTTTACAGTTCAATGTAAACCTATGGAAAACAAAAATCGCTGTACACATGCTGCGGAAAAACTGCACGGAAACGCAGCGGTTTACATTCCGCAGCATGTCACTTCTTTTTGAGGATTCCGTAGCGGTTTTACAACTGCTCAAATAGAAAATCGCAGTTGTAAAACCGCAGTGAAATGCGCAGAAAAAACGCGGTAAATCCGCCATAAATCCGCAGCGGTTTAGCACTGCGGATTTATCAAATCCGCAGCGGAAAAATCCGCAGAGGACCAGAATACGTGTGCACATACCGAAACCCTAACCCTAGCCCTAACCCTAGCCCTAACCCTAGCCTTAACCCTAACCCTAGCCCTAACCCTAGCCCTAGCCCTAACCCTAGCCCTAACCCTTTTTTATTTTGATCACTGTGATAGATTATATCTCAGTGATCAAAATGCACTTTGAAACGAATCTGCCGGCCAGCAGATTCGGCGGGCGCACTGCGCATGCGCCCGCCATTTTGGAAGATGGCGGCGCCCAGGGAGAAGACGGACGGACCCCAGCAGGATCGGTAAGTATGATGGGGTGGGGGGGAGCACGGGGGGGGTCGGAGCATGGGAAGGTGGATCGGAGCGCGGGAGGGGTGGAACGGAGCACGGGGAGGTGGAACAGAGCACGGGGGGTGGATCGGAGTGCAGGGGGGGTGATTGGAGCACGGGGGGGTGATTGGAGCACGGGGGAGCGGACAAGAGCACGGGGGGAGCGGAGCACAGGACGGAGGTGAGCCGGAGCAGTGTACCGGACAGATCGGAGGGCTGGGGGGGCGATCGGTGGGGTGGGGTGGGGGCACATTAGTGTTTCCAGCCATGGCCGATGATATTGCAGCATTGGCCATGGCTGGATTGTAATATTTCACCAGTTATAATAGGTGAAATATTACAAATCGCTCTGATTGGCAGTTTCACTTTCAACAGCCAATCAGAGCGATCATAGCCACGGGGGGGTGAAGCCACCCCCCTGGGCTAAACTACCACTCCCCCTGTCCCTGCAGATCGGGTGAAATGGGAGTTAACCCTTTCACCGGATCTGCAGGGACGCGATCTTTCCATGACGCCACATAGGCGTCATGGGTCGGATTGGCACCGACTTTCATGACGCCTACGTGGCGTCATGGATCGGGAGGGGGTTAAGAATCCTACTTTAATCCAATCTGTGGTGAAATAGGGAGCATGCCATTTGAAATAACGTAAACACTGCTCCAAGAATATACGGCACTGCTTTGGATCCCCATCTTAGCTTGGCGGATCGGCTGGGATGAATTCAACTTTAGGAGCGCAAGTAAGCCACAGCTGAATGATTTACATCTGCAACCCCACGTGTACTTATGCTGGCTAACAGATGTAAATCATTCAGCTGTGGCAAGAAAAACGAAATCTTCGAGCACTAAAAAATACTCGGAGGACCCCCAAGCATGCTTGAGAAATCTCGAGTAACGAGTATATTCACTCATCACTAGTAGCAACACAAGACACAAATAATGAATGTTAATGCAGTGGTAGCTGATGAACCCCGGTCACCTCACTTATGGCACTGCTCACATTGTTGGAAAATTCTCACTAAAAATTCTCACTCAGCAAGTGTTGCCGTAAGTGAGGTGACCGATGTTCATCAGCTACCACTGCATTAACATTCATTAATTGTGTCTTGTGTTGCTATATATTGTGCCCTCATCGATTTGACCGTTTACTATTTTTTATAACTTTGTACATTGGAAATCTATTTTTATTAGTCTCAATAAAATATTTACATTTTATATAAATTTTATATACTCTTCATTAGTTTTTTCCATCTCCTGGGGGTTTATGTACTCCATGTTTTTCCATTTCTCTATTTCTTCCCATTTTGTGGATTATGATCCCCTGGCAATTTTTATATATGTAGGATGATGAGAGTAGTACTCTGATTGTCTGACACATTTGATTGGCGGTAACCTTTTTACACAGTTCACACATCTGATAGCGTGGGAACCGCAGTGCTCTGACAGGTGGTAATGATCTGGTACCCGAACCAAACTTTTAAAAAAATGTTATGCCGAACCTGAACATCCACGGATTCACGCATTAATTTTTTCTTGACCACCCAATGGTATAAAATTCTGTGACACATCAGTGGTGTAAATATGATCACGTCACCCTTAGATGAATTCATTAAGTGTATTTTGTAAAATGGGGTCACTTATGAGGGTTCTGCTGTTATATCACCTCAGAAATTAGGTGAAATATGGGTATATCAAACTCGACTTACAAAAACATAATACGCTTTAAAAGTATACATTTTATTAATAAAGATTAAAATTTACCAAAACCATTTGTGTACACATGTGAATTAAAATTATTCACCATACATAGATATGTAAGTAGAGAGAGGGATACTTTCCCTGATCTAGACTATGAGTCTGTCCCTACCTGGCAGTAGAGGTTGGCAGTTGGCACCCTAGGGAAATTTGAATTGGTGCCGCCGCTCCACAGCGGCTTACTCTCAGTGTTCTATATTCTCCCTATAAAAGGGACAATATTTCAACACTCTTGCCCATGTAGAAAGGGTTATTAGTAAAATTATGTCTTATGCCCTGATGGAAGGGTTATATTAAGGTAGAATATTTGTCCTAATTTGGACACAGTCAGTTAATTACCAGTTTTAGGGTCACAAGATTGTCCACCCTTGTCAGACCAATCTCTACCCAAAAGAACATATAATACTAGATAGGACAGTCATGTCAGCAGTGATTATATTGTTTGTTTGTTATTATCCCTCTTAATCATCCTAAATTGATAAATACATATAAGGGGATAATCGATATATATAATTGTCTAAGTGTCTGTTTGTCTGTAACCGAAATCCCGCGTCTCTGATTGGTCACGCCAATAATATGGAGGACAGTCTGTGAGGGAGAGAATAGCATGAAGGACAATCTGTGAGGGAGAGAATAACATGGAGGACAGTCTGTGAGGGAGAGATTAACACGAAGAACAGTCTGTGAGGGAGAGAATAACACGGAGGACAGTCTGTGAGGGAGAGAATAACATGGAGAACAGTCTGTGAGGGAAAGAATAAAATGGAGGACAGTCTGTGAAGGAGAGAATAACATGGAGGACAGTCTGTGAGGGCGAGAATAACATGAGGACAGTGTGTGAGGGAGAGAATAACATGGAGGACAGTCTGTGAGGGAGAGAATAACATGGAGGACAGTCTGTGAAGGTGAGAATAACATGGAGGACAGTCTGTGAGGGCGAGAATAACATGGAGGACAGTGTGTGAGGGAGAGAATAACATGGAGGACAGTGTGTGAGGGCGAGAAGAACATGGAGGTCAGTCTGTGAGGGAGAGAATAATATGGAGGACAGTATGTGAGGGAGAGAATAACATGGAGGACAGTCTGTGAGGGAGAAAATAACATGGAGGACAGTCTGTGAAGGAGAGAATAACATGGAGAACAATCTGTGAGGGAAATAATAAAATGGAGGACAATCTGTGAGGGAGAGAATAACATGGAGGTCAGTCTGTGAGGGTGAGAATAACATGGAGGACAGTGTGTGAGGGAGAGAAAAACATGGAGGACAGTCTGTGAGGAAGAGAATAACATGGAGGACAGTCTGTGAGGGAGAGAATAACATGGAGGTCAGTCTGTGAGGGCGAGAATAACATGGAGGACAGTGTGTGAGGGAGAGAATAACATGAAGGACAGTCTGTGATGGAGAGAATAACATGGAGGACAGTCTGTGAGGGAGGGAATAACATGGAGGACAGTCTGTGAGGGAGAGAATAACATGGAGGACAGTCTGTGAGGGAGAAAATAACATGGAGGACAGTCTGTGAAGGAGAGAATAACATGGAGGACAGTCTGTGAGGGAGAGAATAGCATGGAGGACAGTCTGTGAGGGAGAGAATAATATGGAGGACAGTGTGTGAGGGAGAGAATAACTTGGAGGACAGTCTGTGAAGGAGAGAACAACATGGAGGACAGTGGGTAAGGGAGATAATTAACATTTTCCCCGTTTTTAAGTTTATTATATGGTAAAATAAATGGTGTCTTTGAAAACTGTAAGTCATCCTGTAGAAAACAAGCTGCCATACAGCGATAGATGACTAATAAAGTTTTGACTCTTAAAATAAAGACAGGAGAAAAACAATGGCAGTGTGTCCAATGGGTTAAAACATAAATGTAAGCACCAATGTTTATATGATTACTAGATGGTGGCCTGATTCTAACGCATCGGGTATCTACTATATAATCGTCTAATTCTGTCTGTTTGTCTGTAACAGAAATCCTGCATTGTTGATTGGTCTCACCAGCTGCCCGCGACCAATCAGCGACAGGCACAGTCCGGCCACGAATTGGCGCGGGATTTGAACCAAGCTTCGCTGATTGGTCGCGGCCGGCCGGGTGCGACCAATCAGCGATATTGGCGCAGTCTGGCCGCGAATTGCACGGGATTTGAACCACGCTTCACTGATTGGTCGCGGCTGGCCGGGCACGACCAATCATCGATATTGGCGCAGGATTTAAACACCGCTTCACTAATTGGTAGCGCCCGGCCGGCCACGACTAATCAGTGATATTAGCATGGGATTTAAACACCGCTTCACTGTTAATGTATATATTTCACCCGGAAAATCCTGTGTATTCATTGCATTATTCTTAAATCTTCATAAATAAACTACATACATATTCTAGAATACCCGATGCATTAGAATCGGGCCACAATCTAGTCTCCCTATAAATGCCTAACATATACTTTCCCTACTTGCCAGCGGAGGTTAGCATCCTAGTGGAGACAAAATATGGCACCCCCGCTCTACAGTAGCTGTCCCTTCACTTTCCTTAGTTAACCTTTTCGAAAGGGGAGGGTAAGTGGGGGAGGGGTTATGTTGATGAAAGGAAAAATAAATATAGTTTCTAATGTCACTCATCAAAAAATATATAGAGTATATACTCCTATCTTCATGTTGTCACTCATCTCAAACATTAGTAGGATATATTCTCCTGCCCCTATGCGTTTCCCCTCATTCCAGAGGTTCCTCAGAAGGCTTTACAATGATTAGGTATGCACTCTCTGATATAGCCAGATCTCCATTATTCTGCCATGATATCCATCTCATGAATGATATATATCTTTTGATGAGTGGCATTAGAAACTATATTCTTTTATAATTGTGCAAACAATGCCTATGATCATCTTTGTTATCTGCTATCTACTGGTCTCCATACATGGTTTATTTACTGGTCATCTTATTTAAATTTATGAGTTGGGATACATATATATTTTTTCTTTCATCAATATAACCCGTCCCCCACTTACCCTCCCCATTTTGAAAAGGTTAACTAGGGAAAGTGAATGGAGAGCCGCCGTGGAGCGGGGGCACCATATTGTGTCCCCCCTATGGTGCCAAACTCTGCTGGTAGGTAGGGACAGACTCATAGTCATAGTCTAGAGCAGGAAAAGTATCCCATTATCTACTAGCATATCTATGTATGTGAATAATTTTTATTCATGTGTGTACACAAATGGTTTTGATAAATTTTAATCTTTTTTAATCGGTATCCAAGAAGTATTGTTTCTTGTTGTGGAGAGTGACATGTTAAGCATGCCGGGATGAGAAGACTTAAAGCTGCAATGCAAATTGTCTCTTCAGAGAGGAAGAAGACTAGAACTCTTGTGCCATCTATTGGTAGTAGCAATCCTAAAAGTCATTGTCGACCCTTTAACGAGCCTTGTCACATGACTTGCTAATTTGCAAATTGAGATTCTGGTTTTGGCTTTTATCCTAAGTCATGTGACAAGGCTTGCTAAAGGGTTGACATTGGCTTTTAGGATTTCTACTTCCAATAGGTGGCACTTTTGTTCTAGTCGTCTTCCTCTCTGAAGAGACAACTTGCAATCTTTTTAAATAAAATTTATACTTTTAAAGGGTATTATGTTTTTGTAAGTCTGTCACCTCAGAGGCTCTTTCAGTGTGTCATGACTAGTGTTGAGCGATACCATCCGATATTTGAAAGTATCGGTATCGGATGGTATCGGATATCGCCGATACCGATATCCGATACCAATACAAGTCAATGGGACACAAATATCGGAAGGTATCCTCTATGGTTCCCAGGGTCTGAAGGAGAGGAAACTCTCCTTCAGGCCCTGGGATCCATATTGATGTGTAAAATAAAGAATACAAATAAAAAATATTGAAATACTTACCCTCGGACGCGCCCTGGTTGTCACCGCTGCAACCGCCATGATTCCCTTCCCAAGAATGAGCGCGTTAAGGACCTTCGATGACATCGCGGCTTGTGATTGGTCGCGTGAGCGGTCACATGACGCTCATGCGACCAATCACAAGCCGCGAAGTCACCGAAAGGTCCTTAACGCGCTCATTCTTAGGAATGAGCATGTTAAGGACGTTCGATTACGTCGCGGCTTGTGATTGGTCGCGTGAGCGGTCAGATGACGCACACGCGACCAATCACAAGCCGCGACGTCATCGAAGGTCGTTAACGCGCTCATTCTTAGAAACGGAAGCATGGCGGTTGCAGCGGTGACAACCAGGGCGCGTCAGAGGGTAAGTATATCAATATTTTTTATTTTTATTCTTTATTTTACACATGAGTCTTAATCCCGATACCGATTCCCGATATCACAAAAATATCGGAACTCGGTATCGGAATTCCGATACCGCAAATATCGTCCGATACCCGATACTTGCGGTATCGGAATGCTCAACACTAGTCATGGCACCTGCAAACCATAAAAGCCAAATCTGCACTATAATATGGCGCTCCTTCCCTTCTGAGCTTTCCATTAAAAAGTAGCTTCAGATTGGATGTAGGGAATTGGCGTACTTAGGAGAATTTGCACAACAGAATGTGAGGTCCATTTTTTCCCATTAGCCGTTATAATAATTAAAAACTTGGGGCTAAAACAATATTTTATTGGTAAAAATGTAATTATTTTCTCTTCACCGCCCAATCGTATACATTTCTGTGAGACACGTGTTGTCAATATGCTCACTGCACCCCTAGATTAATTCACTGAGAGGTGTAGTTTCTAAAATGAGTTCATATATAAGGGGTTTCTGTTGTTCTGGCATCTCAAGATCTCTGCTAATGTGACATGGCACCCTCAAACCATACCAGCAAAATCTGATCTCCTATATGGCACTCCTTCCTTTTTGAGCTTTCCACTGTGCCTCAATAGTAGTTTTCAATGCCATATAGGGTATTTATTTACTCAGAAAAAATTGTGTAACAAATTAAATGGTTCATTTTCTCCTATTACCCTTTTAAAAGCAACATTTTAGTGGAAAAAAATGGTAATTTTTCATTGACTCAGCCCAACGATATCACATTCTGTGAAGCACCTGTGGGTTCAAGGTGCTCACCACGACTCTAGATAACTTCCTTGAGGGGTATAGTTTCCAAAATGGGGTCAGTTGTGGGGGGTTTTCCACTGTGTGGGCACATCAGGGGTTCTCCAAATTCGACCTGGCATCCGCAATCAATTCAAGCCAATTTTGCTTTCCAAAATTGCAAACCTTTTACCAATATTCCGATAATTTCACAAATAAACAATAAAAAATGTCAGCCTAAGTTTACAACTAACATGAAGTGCAATGTGTTGTGAAAAAAAAATTCTCAGAATCACTGGGATACATTGAAAGGTTCCAGAATTACTATCACATAGAGTGATACTGGTCAGAATTGTTCGGGAGTGCAGAAATTAATGTTGCTAAATTCTTTTTCCTTACTTATTCTTACATTACTAAAAAATAACTTTATTAAAGCCTATATCTAAAATGAAATCATATTATGTAAGACACAATAGAAATCTGTTTCAACATTTAAAAAATCATTTGGCAGAGAGCTCAATTACCCCACAGAATAGCAGATGTACGAGGTCATTTATAATTTATGTTCTCTCTCTAATATCTCTGCTTCCATTCTTAGACCCTACTTTCCAGTAAGCCTTGGGGAAAGATATTATGGTAATTTTAAACTTGCTTTTGATTTTATTATATTATGTATTAAAGCAAACCTGTCACTTCTCTTCTGTGTCACAGCGGTGAGCCCTGGTGTTGGACTAAAGACATAACTCAATTATTTTAATCTAACAGTGTTGTTTCCCTTAATCTTACTATAAGGGCTCACTCACGCAATGCGAGAAAACATCAAATTGCACTATGACCAATGTTATTCAATGAGTCAGTGCTGATCTGCAAGTTTCTCCCCAGCTGTAATTGGGCTGAGGAAAAAAATCACTGCATGCAGGGTGTGGCTGTGTATATTGGAAGAGACTCGCCAATGCAAGTCAATGGGTGTGAAAGAGAAAACGGACGGCACATGGACCATGCATGTGCTGTCCGATTTTTACACACACACCTCAAAGGAACCAGGAAATTTCATCAGCCAAGTTCAGGAAATTCACAGCCAGAACCCTCAGAATAGATAGATACTATAGATAGATATATAGATAGATAAATAGATAGATAAGATAAGATAAATACTGTAGATATCCTGCAGATATATAATGCCACAAGCCTCTCATATATAATAAGCTCTTACCATTTAGTGCCTTTTATGCGGCACCAAAGGGTGTTTATCCTTGTTTATCCTAATAAATAAACAATTAAAAAAACTATGTGTTCCCCCTATTTTTGATAACTGGCAAAGGAAAAGCAGACAGCAGAGATGATATTATCAGGCTGGTAAGGTCCATGGTTATTTGGCCCTTTGCAGCCTAAAAATACCAGCCGGCAGCTGCCCTTGAAGTGGCACATCACACTAGATGTGCCAACTCTAGAACTTTGCCCGGCTCTTCCTTATTGCCCTGGTGTGGTGGCAATTGGGGTAATGGTATTTGGTGTTGATATCAGCTGTAATTTGTCAAAAATCACAAAAATCAGATACCCCCACAGTAACTAAGTAATAAAAAAAAATCACAAACACAAAAATAAATTATATTTTAAAAAAAACACTCCCTGGCACGTTCTCTGGTTCACCAATATATTTTTAACTAAAATAAAAAGCCACACAGGTCCACTGCAGTCCAGGAAATCCACTGTAGTCCACTGAATCCGCTGTAGTCTACCAATGGAAACCTGAAAAACGTAAAGACAGAGAAAAAAATAACAATACACTATCCATCATTCACCAGTTTTATTTGAAGAAATGTTTCCACGCAGGTCCAATATAATCCAGTGTTCCCCAAAACCAGCCCTGTTGACTCTGAACAGAAGTAACATTACAGCTATTCACAGTCTCTGGGAAGTGACGTCACTGCTCATCAGAATTGCGAGACCCGGGGGGCATGGCCTGCATGCAGACTAGAGAGGAAGCATAACTCACAGGCTCCTGCTACTCTGGACTTAAACCGGCTAATATCAGCACTTTTTATTATCTCTTCTCCTCTCTGTCCACTGTTACGGCTCCCGGAAGATCTTGGGCACATGATGACTCGAGGGAGATCGCAGAGACGCAGTTCCCCACCGAAGCTCCCGGATTTCTTCCCCTGGAGACAGTCTGCACATGCGGCAGGTAAAATGGCGGCAGCTTCCCCCTCAGCTTCTTCCAACTCGTCTGGTGGCTCCGGAGGGAGGGAGACATCTGAGACTCTCAGCAACTTAACTCCTATTACTAAAGGAGACATGAAAGAATTTTTAGCCTCTATCCGTGCTTCTCTAAAGGAAGACATGCAGTCTATGCTGCAGGAGATTAGGGGGGAAGTCTCGTCCTTGGGGGAGAGGACTGCACATGTTGAGAGCAAGATGGCTGAATATGCCAAAGCTATAAATGCTTTAGTGGATGAAAATAAAGCTTTGAGGGAGGATATGGATATGGTTCAAGATAAGATGCATGACTTGGAAGATAGATCACGGAGAAATAATGTACGTGTCAGGGGTATACCGAAGGACATTCCAGACAAAGATCTAGCTGACTTTTTACTTAAATTCATGCAATCTGTGCTCCCTTCCTTGCTCCCCAGGGATTTCCTAATTGATAGGATACATAGACTCCCTAAGCCTCGGCATGTGAACCCAGCCTTGCCCATAGACACTTTGGCGCGCATTCACTTCTATTCTACCAAAGACACCTTCATGCAGAAGATAAGAAAAATCCCTGAGCTCCCTGCTGAATACCATGGCTTACAAGTGTTCCCGGACTTATCAGCGCCCATGCTGGAAAAGAGGCGAGAATTTGCTCATGTCTGTAAAGCGCTACATGATGTTCATATCCGATACAAATGGGGATTCAACCCTGTCAAGCTGATAATTTCCTATGAAGGTCGTGGTGTAGTCTGTCAATCTCCCAAGCAGGCTGAGATCATGCTAACTGAATGGAAGATTTCCTTCGCTCCCCGTCAAAATCCAACAGGAAAGAAAATTGTCCAGGACTGGTTTCAAACTTGAAGAGGAGAATGAGATGATGTCCGGATGCAGGACTATGCTGTGAGGGTGCTACGGATTTTACACTCTGTTTTTCTATTTTTGTTGTTTTTTCTTTCTCTCTCCGCCTTTTTTCTCTCTGCTCCAGCACCCCGTCCAAGATAACTCCCGGTTATTTTCATCTGTTTGGGAGTGACTCTTGGAATTGCCCTGAGCTGGCATCCACCTACGGTCTAGGACTGACCTTCTAGGTGTTTATTGCCTAACCAGCCTGGCCTTTGGCCTAGTGGCTACATGACTTTGTGCTTAGAAGTTCTTCTAGTTTTCTTTGTGTTTTGTTCCCCTTGTCTTCCTTTCTTTAGGTACTCCTTCGATATGGGTCTTTTTAATGTGGTTCCTGTGATCTTTTATGTGGCTAACACAGGTGCACTGATGCGGGTGATGTGGGTTAATGAAGATGTATGTGTGATAGCAAGGTTTAGAATGTTCAATTATGAGTGTTACCATTATGTCTCTAAATATTTGGGGGTTGAACTCCCCCTGTAAGAGGTCCATCCTATGGAAAGAAGTGAAAAAATCAGGTGCGGAGATCATCTGCCTGCAGGAGACACATCTGATAGAAGATGATAATTTTAGGCTTCGTCACCCGCAATTCTCTAATATCTACTTCGCTAATAATAACACTAAAAAAGCTGGGGTGTGCATTCATCTTTAAAAATACCTTAGCCTTTAAGTATATTCGGATGGTGGCGGATCCTGCGGGCAGATTTCTGATCCTCATATGCACATTGAATGGCGAGTTGCACACTATCACAGTCCTGTATGCCCCAAATCATTCACAGCAGTCATTTATCCGCATGGTATTACAAAGAGTGGATGGTTTGGCACCGGGTGAAAAGTTATATTGCGGAGACTTTAATCTCCCCATGGATAGAGAGCTAGACTGCTCTCGAGGTGGTGTTCGGCCTAGGGGGGAGTTGAAAGGTTTAATCAAAGAATATCATCTACATGATTTCTGGAGATACTCCCATGTGAGCGAAAAAGATTATACCTTCTATTCTTTCCGACACTGTACATACTCTCAGATAGACCATATTTTGGTAGATACTACGGTTCTTTCCAGATGCGTCTCCTCCAACATAGGACTAATTACCTGGTCTGACCATGCCCCCATTGTGTTACAGTTAGCATTAAAACATCATGTGAACCCTGCCTTTAGATGGCGTCTAAACCCTTCTCTCTTGCTAAATGAGAGGGTGACGTGTGGTATCTCTAATGAGCTGACCCACTATTTCCACGTTAACGATAATGGGGAAGTTTCAGATGAAACGTTATGGGCTGCACATAAAGTGGTTATTCGGGGATATCTCATCCAACAAGCCTCCATACTGAAGCGCAATAGGGGGTTACGGGATGACCTCTTAACTAGACTTGATCAATTGGAATCACTGAACAAAACCTCACCCTCTCAGGCGGTATCGGATGAGATATACGGAGTTCGCTTTAAATTGCGGGAGAATTTGCTCTCTACCTATGCCCATAATTTACGTCAATTTAAAACTCACTTTTATGCCACTGGAGACAGGGCGGGAAATATACTGGCCCGTAGGGTACGCAAACGAGAGGCTAAATCCAGATTGGATGGTTTGCTAGGTCAGAATGGGTGTTTGGTTAGGAATCCGATTGAAATCGCAGAGACTTTTGCAAAGTATTACTCCCATTTATATAACTTACATTCTGACCAGCAGACCCGTCAACCCACCCAGGTATCAATCGACTCATACCTACAGTCAGTTAATTTACCATGCATATCCCAAGAACAATTACTCTTGTTAAATGCCCCATTTAGAGAGGAGGAGATTAAAAAAACCATTAAAAGTAGTAAGCTGCACGCCGCACCTGGTTCAGATGGGCTATCAAATGAATATTATCGCACTTTCCAAGATATTCTGGCTCCATATCTATTGAGGTTGTTTTCAATTTGGCGGGATTCAGGCAAAGTTGCTGTCTCCAATCTGGAAGCTATTATTACCACTCTCCCTAAGCCAGGTAAGACTCCTGATAGTCCTGGAAATTTTAGGCCCATTGCTTTAATGAATTGTGATTTAAAGATATATACCAAATTGTTAGCCTCCCGCCTTCATTTGATAATCCCCTCTCTTGTCTCTCCCGACCAGGTCGGTTTTGTGGCTGGCCGAGAAACTAAGGATGGTACCCGCCGAATGTTGAATCTCATCAGGGTGGCGTAACTGTCAGGCCTTCCCAGTGCCTTTTTGTCCTTGGATGCTGAGAAGGCTTTTGATAGGGTACATTGGGGTTATTTGGGAAGTGTTCTTCGAAAGTTCGGTTTGGAGGGCCCCATCCTATCAGCGATTTCAGCCATATATTCCACTCCATCTGCCAGAGTTCTCGCCTCTGGAGTAGTGTCTGCTCCCTTTCTGATCACCAATGGGACGCGGCAGCGATGTCCACTATCCCCCATTATATTTGCATTATGCATGGAGCCTTTGGCAGAGAAAATCCGTGGTAACTCTGATATCTCAGGTTTGATGGTGGGCCCGGCTGCTCATAAGATTGGTCTTTACGCGGATGACGTTATCATAACCTGTGTGGACCTGGAGCAGTCGTTCTCGGCCGTCATGGCTGAACTAGAGGAGTTTGCGGCAGTATCCTATTACAAACTGAACGCATCCAAATCTTTGGTATTCCCTGTCGCGGTCCCTTTGGTCGACTCGTCAGAACTGAATTAGAGAATAAGTTTCCCTTTCGTTGGACTGATCAGGGTATCCCTTTTCTTGGTATAAAGCTTACATGTTCTCAACATATTATAGAGGTGAATTATTCTGCTCTATCCAGGTTGATTAAGACTGAGTTAGACTCCTTGCATATGTTCATAACATCCTGGGTGGCCAGAATCAACATTTTCAAAAATTCTCCCCAAGATATTATATTATTTTAGATGTCTCCCTTTGAGGGTTCCAAGCAAAATTATAACAAACCTTCAACGCTTAACAAATAGATACATATGGGCCCACAAAACTCCTAGAGGTTGAAGCTTTGGGGCCGCGGACAGGTAGGCTCCCTCTACCGACCATGTCTACTGCACTGCATTTTTGGACACAGACGGTCCCGACCCTTATTAAGATTCCATTAACTGAAGTGTCACTGAAGGCACTAGAATTACATATTCCATATTTAGATTTACAGCCATGGATACGGGCTGGTGTAAAATCACTTCATCAGCTGCTTGATGACACAATGATTAAACCATTTGATCGCCTAGTTGCGAAACACCCTGATATTCGGCATAGATTTTATCAGTTTTTACAATTAAGACATCTTATACACACTACACAACTGACGCCTTTTTTTAATAACAACCTAGTTCGTACAGTAAATGGTCTTTTCTTGGTGCCTGGTCCTAGTACTCGCAATGTATCTATTTTGTATAGAGCCCTGAATGATCCTGACTCAGAGGTTAAGTTGAAATTCATGAGTCAGTGGGAAGATGACTTGCAGGTCACCCTAGCGCCTGATGGGTGGCGGGAAGCGGTGTTAGAGGTTCGGAGCGTGTCCTCCTGTGTAAACCATCTGGAACAATTGAAAAAAGTCCACTTACACTGGTACTACTACCCAGTTAAAGTTGCCCATTTTGGCCCTCAATGCTCCCCATTGTGCTGGAGAAGCTGCGGTATGTTGGGGACGCTTAGCCATATGTGGTGGTCGTGTCCGAAATTACTGAATCTTTGGGTTAGTTTGGAGGACGTGATAGCGGAGGCGACTGGGATTCGGATGGCCCTGCGACCTAATATGGTTTTATTGCATATTGGTTTGGATGAGATCCCACATGAACTGAGAGGTGTGTTCTCACTTTTGTTTATAGCCGCTAGACTGGCAATAGCTTCCAAGTGGAGAGTGACTAGCGCACCAACCATACAATCTGTGATTGATAGGATGAACCTTCATTGCCAATACGAACGAGCGCTGGTGTTATCTGCATCATCAAGAACAAAAAAGTCTCAGATCTGGAAGCCGTGGCTTGATAGCCGGTTTTCCTTTATCCCTTCGTGAAGAGGATTGTGCTGTGGTGATCCGGGATCTGATACTCTCGGACCGTGACAAATTCTTGCTCTGTGCCTGGCTGTTTAGTTTATATGGCGCTTTGACTTTCAGGAACCGGTATTTTGGTAGGTTAGTTAATGTTTAGACCTTCGATCTAAGAAATCTACAGTTGCATACCTATGTGTACCTACCGCCTTCCCCCCCCTTTGAGTTGGATTGTGTTTTCTTATTGTATTATTATTCTACTCTGCTCTGTTTGCAGAATTGTTTTGTTTATCTGTTTAATCTGAAAACAAATTTTTTATAAATATGATTCAGTAAAAAAAAAAAGAATTGCGAGACCCCATGACTCTGAACAGCGGTAACGTCATTAACTATACCACTCATCAGAATTGCTGGGTCTCGCGTGGGAACATTTTTTCAAATACATTGGTGAACAAAGGGTAGTGAATTGTTTTTTTTCTCTATTTTTATGTTTTTCAGGTATCTATTGGTGGACTACGTTATATACGGTGGATTCCCTGGACTATGCCGGACCTGCATGGCTTTTTTTCCTTATTTAACCCCTTTCTGCCATTGGACATACTATTCTGTCCATGTGGGGTGGGCCTTAATTCCCAAGGACGGAATAGTACATCCAGCGCGATCGGCCGCGCTCACGGGGGGAGCGCGGCCGATCGCGGCCGGGTGTCAGCTGCTTATCGCAGCTGACATCCGGCACTATGTGCCAGGAGCGGTCACGGACCGCCCCCGGCACATTAACCCCCGGCACACCGCGATCAAACATGATCACGATGTGCCGGCGGTGCAGGGAAGCATCGCGCAGGGAGGGGGCTCCCTGCGGGCTTCCCTGAGACCCCTGCAGCAACGCGATGTGATCGCGTTGCTGCGAGGGTCTCCTACCTTCCTCCCTGCAGCAAGGCCCGGATCCAATATGGCCGCGGCATCTGGGTCCTGCAGGGAGGGAGGTGGCTTACCAAGTGCCTGCTTAGAGCAGGCACTTGGTAACGCTGCATCGCTGTTTGACAGATCGGTGATCTGACAGAGTGCTGTGCAAACTGTCAGATCACCGATCTGTATTGTACCCCCCTGGGACAAAGTAAAAAAGTAAAAAAAAAAATTTCCAAGTGTGTAAAAAAAAAAAAAAAAAAAATCCTAAATAATGAAAAAAAAAAAATATTATTCCCATAAATACATTTCTTTATCGAAATAAAAAAAACAATAAAATTACACATATTTAGTATCGCCGCGTCCGTAACGACCCGACCTATAAAGCTGTCACACTGGTTAACCCCTTCAGTAAACACCGTAAGAAAAAAACAAAAACGAGGCAAAAAACAACGCTTTATTATCATACTGCCGAACAAAAAGTGGAATAACACGCGACCAAAAAGACGGATATAAATAACCATGGTACCGCTGAAAGCATCATCTTGTCCCGCAAAAAACGAGCCGCCATACATCAACATCAGCAAAAAAATAAAAAAGTTATAGTCCCCAGAATAAAGCGATGCAAAAATAATTATTTTTTCTATAAAATAGTTTTTATCGTATAAAAGCGCCAAAACATAAAAAAATGATATAAATGAGATGTCACTGTAATCTAACTGACCCGTAGAATAAAACTGCTTTATCAATTTTACCAAACGTGGAACGGTATAAACGCCTCCCCCAAAAGAAATTCATGAATAGCTGGTTTTTGGTCATTCTGCCTCACAAAAATCGGAATAAAAAGCGATCAAAAAATGTCACGTGCCCGAAAATGTTACCAATAAAAAATCAACTCGTCCCGCAAAAAAAAAGACCTCACATGACTCTGTGGACTCAAATATGGAAAAATTATAGCTCTCAAAATGTGGTAAGGCAAAAGATATTTTTTGCAATAAAAAGCGTCTTTCAGTGTGTGACGGCTGCCAATCACAAAAATCCGCTAAAAACCCCGCTATAAAAGTAAATCAAACCCCCCTTCATCACCCCCTTAGTTAGGGAAAAATTAAAAAATTTAAAAAAATGTATTTATTTCCATTTTCCCATTAGGGTTAGGGCTAGGGCTAGGGTTAGGGCTAGGGTTAGGGCTAGGGTTAGGGTTAGGGCTAGCGTTAGGGCTAGGGTTAGGGTTAGGGCTAGGGTTAGGGCTAGGGTTAGGGCTAGGATTAGGGTTAGGGCTAGGGTTAGGGCTAGGGTTAGGGCTAGGGTTAGGGTTAGGGCTAGGGTAAGGGTTAGGGCTAGGGTTAGGGCTACGGTTAGGGCTAGGGTTAGGTTTAGGGCTAGGGTTAGGGCTAGGGTTAGGGTTGGGGCTAGGGTTAAGGCTACAGTTAGGGTTGGGGCTAAAGTTAGGGTTAGGGTTTGGATTACATTTGCGGTTGGGATTAGGATTAGGGGTGTGTCTGGGTTAGAGGTGTGGTTAGGGTTACCTTTGGGATTAGGGTTAGGGGTGTGTTTGGATTAGGGTGTCAGTTATAATTGGGGGGTTTCCACTGTTTAGACACATCAGGGGCTCTCCAAACGCGACATGGCGTCCGATCTCAATTCCAGCCAATTCTGCGTTGAAAAAGTAAAACAGTGCTCCTTCCCTTCCGAGCTCTCCCGTGTGCCCAAACAGGAGTTTACCCCAACATATGGGGTATCAGCATACTCAGGACAAATTGTACAACAACTTTTGGGGTCCAATTTCTCCTGTTACCCTTGGGAAAATACAAAACTGGGGGCTAAAAAATATTTTTTGTGGGAAAAAAAGAGATTTTTTATTTTCACGGCTCTGCGTTATAAACTGTAGTGAAACACTTGGGGGCTCAAAGTTCTCACAACACATCTAGATAAGTTTGTGGGTGGGTCTAGTTTCCAATATGGGGTCACTTGTGGGGGGTTTCTACTGTTTAGGTATATTAGGGGCTCTGCAAACGCAATGTGATGCCTGCAGACCATTCCATCTAAGTCTGCATTCCAAATGGCGCTCCTTCCCTTCCGAGCCCTCCCATGCGCCCAAACGGTGGTTCCCCCCCACATATGGGGTATCAACGCACTGAGGACAAATTGGACAACAACTTTTGGGGTCCAATTTCACCTTTTACCCTCGAAAAAATACAAAACTGGGGGCTAAAAAATAATTTTGATGGGAATTTTTTTTTTTTTTTCACGGCTCTGCGTTATAAACTGTACTGAAATACTTGGGGGCTCAAAGTTCTCACAACACATCTAGATTAGTTCCTTGGGGGTCTAGTTTCCAATATGGGGTCACCTGTGGGGGGTTTCTACTGTTTAGGTACATTAGGGGCTCTGCAAACACAATGTGACGCCTGCAGACCATTCCATCTAAGTCTGTATTCCAAATGGCGCTCCTTCCCTTCCGAGCCCTCCCATGCGCCCAAACGCTGGTTCCCCCCCACATATAGGGTATCAGCGTACTCAGGACAAATTGCACAACAACTTTTGGGGTCCAATTTCTCCTGTTACCCTCAGGAAAATACAAAACTGGGGGCTAAAAAATAATTTTTGTGGGAAAAAATTTTTGTTTTATTTTTACGGCTCTGCATTATAAACTTCTGTGAAGCTCTTGGTGGGTCAAAGTGCTCACCACACATCTAGATATGTTCCTTAGGGGGTCTACTTTTGAAAATGGTGTCACTTGTGGGGGGTTTCAATGTTTAGGCACATCAGTGGCTCTCCAAACGCAACATGGCGTCCCATCTCAATTCCTGTCAATTTTGCATTGAAAAGTCAAACGGCGCTCCTTCCCTTCCGAGCTCTCCCATGTGCCGAAACAGTGGTTTACCCCCACATATGGGGTATCAAAATACTCACGACAAATTGTACAACATCTTTTTTGTCCCAATTTCTTCTTTTACCATTGGGAAAATAAAAAATTGGGGGCGAAAAGATAATTTTTGTGAAAAAAAAATGATTTTTTATTTTTACGGTTCTGCATTATAAACTTCTGTGAAGCACTTGGTGTGTCAAAGTGCTCACCACACCTCTAGATAAGTTCCTTAGGGGGTCTACTTTCCAAAATGGTGTCACTTGTGGGGGGTTTCAATGTTTAGGCACATCAGTGGCTCTCCAAACGCAACATGGCGTCCCATCTCAATTCCTGTCAATTTTGCATTGAAAGGTCAAACGGCGCTCCTTCCCTTCCGAGCTCTCCCATGCGCCCAAACAGTGGTTTACCCCCACATATGGGGTATCAGAGTACTCAGGACAAATTGTGCAACAACTTTTGTGGTCCAATTTCTTCTCTTACCATTGGGAAAATAAAAAATTGGGGGGCAAAAAGATAATTTTTGTGAAAAAAAATAATTTTTTATTTTTACGGTTCTGCATTATAAACTTCTGTGAAGCACTTGGTGGGTCAAAGTGCTCACCACACCTCTAGATAAGTTCCTTAGGGGGGTCTACTTTCCAAAATGGTGTCACTTGTGGAGGGTTTCAATGTTTAGGCACATCAGGGGCTCTCCAAACGCAACATGGCGTCCCATCTCAATTCCAGTCAATTTTGCATTGAAAATTCAAATGGCGCTCCTTCCCTTCCGAGCTCTGCCATGCGCCCAAACTGTGGTTAACCCCCACATATGGGGTATCAGCGTACTCAGGACAAATTTTACAACAACATTTGGGGTCCATTTTCTCCTGCAACCCTTGGTAAAATAAAACAAATTGGAGCTTGAATACCGTATATACTCGAGTATAAGCCGACCCGAGAATAAGCCGACCCCCCTAATTTTGCCACAAAAAACTGGGAAAACTTATTGACTCGAGTATAAGCCTAGGGTGGAAATGCAGCATTTACCGGTGAATTTCAAAAATAAAAATAGATCATTATTTCCCCATAGCTGTGCCATATAGTGCTCTGCACCGTTCATATTTCCCCATAGCTGTGCCCCATATAGTGCTCTGCCCCATACAGTGCTCTGCACCGTTCATTTTGTCCTATAGCTGTGCCCCATACAGTGCTCTGCACCGTTCATATATCCTCATAGCTGTGCCCCATACAGTGCTCTGCACCGTTCATATATCTTCATAGCTGTGCCCCATACAGTGCTCTGCACCGTTCACATATCCTCATAGCTGTGCCCCATACAGTGCTCTGCACCGTTCATATATCCTCATAGCTGTGCCCCATACAGTGCTCTGCACCGTTCATATATCCTCATAGCTGTGCCCCATACAGTGCTCTGCACCGTTCATATATCCTCATAGAAGTGCCCCATACAGTGCTCTGCACCGTTCACATATCCTCATAGATGTGCCCCATACAGTGCTCTGCACCGTTCACATATCCTCATAGATGTGCCCCATACAGTGCTCTGCACCGTTCATATATCCTCATAGATGTGCCCCATACAGTGCTCTGCACCGTTCATATATCCTCATAGATGTGCCCCATACAGTGCTCTGCACCGTTCATATATCCTCATAGATGTGCCCCATACAGTGCTCTGCACCGTTCACATATCCTCATAGCTGTGCCCCATACAGAGCTCTGCACCGTTCATATATCCTCATAGCTGTGCCCCATACAGTGCTCTGCACCGTTCACATATCCTCATAGCTGTGCCCCATACAGTGATCTGCACCGTTCATATATCCTCATAGATGTGCCCCATACAGTGCTCTGCACCGTTCACATATCCTCATAGCTGTGCCCCATACAGTGCTCTGCACCGTTCACATATCCTCATAGCTGTGCCCCATACAGTGCTCTGCACCGTTCACATATCCTCATAGCTGTGCCCCATACAGTGCTCTGCACCGTTCACATATCCTCATAGCTGTGCCCCATACAGTGCTCTGCACCGTTCACATATCCTCATAGCTGTGCCCCATACAGTGCTCTGCACCGTTCACATATCCTCATAGCTGTGCCCCATACAGTGCTCTGCACCGTTCACATATCCTCATAGCTGTGCCCCATACAGTGCTCTGCACCGTTCACATATCCTCATAGCTGTGCCCCATACAGTGCTCTGCACCGTTCACATATCCTCATAGCTGTGCCCCATACAGTGATCTGCACCGTTCATATATCCTCATAGATGTGCCCCATACAGTGCTCTGCACCGTTCACATATCCTCATAGCTGTGCCCCATACAGTGCTCTGCACCGTTCACATATCCTCATAGCTGTGCCCCATACAGTGCTCTGCACCGTTCACATATCCTCATAGCTGTGCCCCATACAGTGCTCTGCACCGTTCACATATCCTCATAGCTGTGCCCCATACAGTGCTCTGCACCGTTCACATATCCTCATAGCTGTGCCCCATACAGTGCTCTGCACCGTTCACATATCCTCATAGCTGTGCCCCATACAGTGATCTGCACCGTTCATATATCCTCATAGATGTGCCCCATACAGTGCTCTGCACCGTTCACATATCCTCATAGCTGTGCCCCATACAGTGATCTGCACCGTTCATATATCCTCATAGCTGTGCCCCATACAGTGCTCTGCACCGTTCACATATCCTCATAGCTGTGCCCCATACAGTGCTCTGCACCGTTCATATATCCTCATAGCTGTGCCCCATACAGTGCTCTGCACCGTTCATATATCCTCATAGCTGTGCCCCATACAGTGCTCTGCACCGTTCACATATCCTCATAGCTGTGCCCCATACAGTGCTCTGCACCGTTCACATATCCTCATAGCTGTGCCCCATACAGTGCTCTGCACCGTTCACATATCCTCATAGATGTGCCCCATACAGTGCTCTGCACCGTTCATATATCCTCATAGATGTGCCCCATACAGTGCTCTGCACCGTTCATATATCCTCATAGATGTGCCCCATACAGTGCTCTGCACCGTTCATATATCCTCATAGATGTGCCCCATACAGTGCTCTGCACCGTTCATATATCCTCATAGATGTGCCCCATACAGTGCTCTGCACCGTTCATATATCCTCATAGCTGTGCCCCATACAGTGCTCTGCACCGTTCATTTTGTCCCATAGATGCTCCACATAAATCTGTGCCGCCACCGCTGCCGCTGCTGCAATAAAAAAAAAACACATACTCACCTTTCTTGCTTGCAGCTCCCCAGCGTCCGGTCCCGGCGTCTCTCTCCGCACTGACTGATCAGGCAGAGGGCGGCGCGCACACTATATGCGTCATCGTGCCCTCTGACCTGAACAGTCAGAGCGGAGCGACGCCGGGAAGATGGAGCGGCGCCCGGCAGCTGGAATGCGGACAGGTGAATATTACATACTTACCTGGTCCCAGCGATCCTGACGCTCCCTCTGCCTGTCACAGCTGTCTTCGGTGCCGCAGCCTCTTTCTCTATCAGCGGTCACCAGCACCGTTGATTAGAGAAATGAATACGCGGCTCCACCCCTATGGGAGGTGGAGCCGCCTATTCATTTTTCTAATGAGCGGTCCCACGTGACCGCTGAAGAGGGGAAGAAGCTGCAGCACAGAAGACCGTGGGACGGCAGGGGGAGCGCCAGGATCGCTGGGACTAGGTAAGTATGCCTCAGCGCCCTCTCCCCCTCACCCGCCGACCCCACCGCTAACGTGACTCGAGTATAAGCCGAGAGGGTCACTTTCAGCCCAAATTGGGCTGAAAATCTTGGCTTATACTCGAGTATATACGGTAAATTTTTTGTGAAAAAAAGTTAAATGTTAATTTTTATTTAAACATTCCAAAAATTCCTGTGAAGCACCTGAAGGGTTAATAAACTTCTTGAATGTGGTTTTGAGAACCTTGAGGGGTGCAGTTTTTAGAATGGTGTCACACTTGGGTATTTTCTATCATATAGAGCCCTCAAAATGACTTCAAATGAGATGTGGTCCCTAAAATAAAATGGTGTTGTAAAAATGAGAAATTGCTGGTCAACTTTTAACCCTTATAACTCCCTAAAAAAAAAAAAATTTGGTTCCAAAATTGTGCTGATGTAAAGTAGACTTGTGGGAAATGTTACTTATTAAGTATTTTGTGTGACATATCTCTGTGATTTAATTGCATAAAAATTCAAAGTTGGAAAATTGCGAAATTTTTCAAAATTTTCGCCAAATTTCCGTTTTTTTCACAAATAAACGCAGGTAATATCAAAGAAATGTTACCACTGTCATGAAGTACAATATGTCACGAGAAAACAATGTCAGAATCACCGGGATCCGTTGAAGCGTTCCAGAGTTATAACCTCATAAAGGGACAGTGGTCAGAATTGTAAAAATTGGCCCGGTCCATAACGTGCAAACCACCCTTGGGGGTAAAGGGGTTAAAAATAAATAGGTGAACAAAGGAAAGTGTTGGGGAGTATTTTTTTCAAATAAAATTTATTTTTCTGTGTGTGTGATGTTTTTTTTATTACTGGGTTAGTGTCTGATAGACAGCTTTCCATTTCTAACACCAGGGCTTGATGCCAGCTGTGATTTTTGACAAATCATAGCTGACATCCACCCAAATAACATTACCTCGATTGCCACCACACCATTATATATACTGTATATATGTTGTGTCTTTCTATATCCTTACATAAGATTGCTTTATTAGTTTGCTAAACTAGCTTTAAGTTATACAGTGTGTTATAGTATGTAATAGATGATGTTAAAAACAGATGTTATACAGATGCTAGGTGAGAAAAAAATCACTCGCATTGAACTCGCATTACATATGGAGTGACATACGCATGACACTTGTATGACTCTTATTCAGCTTTTCAGGATGAACATCAGAGCGATTTTTTATACGATGATGTGTGTGAGATGTGTGTCGGACCACCAGGGCGGTATAATTGAGGATACTTGTATGCAAGTCTGACTAATCCCTATACTTGCTGCAAATGTATTTGTTTCTTTATAGTTAACTTTGTTAAGCCACAAGATGTTGCTGTTGTTGAACATGGTTAAGAGACTGTGTTATGCTATAAGATGTGTTAGCAGGGTTTTATAAAATGAAACACAGGAAAAGGAAGCGTGGCCATCTTTTGCTGGATCTGCAGGAATTAGGGGTGAGTGAGGCTGTGCTGGAGAGGTCATTTGGTACCGTTAGTACCTTTATTACCCTTTATTTATTACCTTTATTGCCCTTTATTACATTTTTTCTCCGATCCTTTTGTTGCTCCCAGCTGTCTCACCAAGAGGTCTCATTGTTTATGTATATTGTGTTTTAATTATTTCTTATTAAAAATATATTTTTATTCAATTGGTTACGGTTGCTCTAGCCTCTTTTTTCCCTTTATATTCTGATATGGGAAAGTTGGTTTATTATGAATATTATGAGGTGTGCACTATATGGTTTGTGGACATATGATAAAATTATAGTGTGCTGGAGAGGAATCTGACTCTATCCTCTCGTGACAGCACCCCTCTGAGTTAGAAGCAGTGGCAGATTGGAGCTGAGCCGGCCCGGGATCTGAACCTGTTAAGAAACAGAAGGGACTTGGACCTGGAGAGAGAGGTGCTATGCCCTGTCACACCCCAAGCATCTTCGATATCGCTCACCGACTGGAGGAACTCTGCATCCACCTGCGTGTGCAGATTATTTTTTTCTGAGCAGACCCGGTGAAAGAACACTAAAGCCCACTGCGACACCGCAGTAAGTAAGTTAGTCAGTTAGGTATATTGACTTTACGGACCGCCTTCTATTGCGGTTCAGTAACTGAATATTCTATTCTACTCTTGGTGCTGGCACAGAACGCAGGGAACACCAGAAAAGACTTGTGTTTCCTATTTGTCTGCTGGAAGAGGAGTCTCTATGGAACAATATAAAATGGAGCAGTGGATCAGCTCCAGCAGACTTGGTCTTGGTCAGACTTTGCTGATATGTTTGTAAATATGGTTAATTTTGGAATATTCTTAATATAGTCGAGGACAGACTTTTCCTCTAGTTTTATTGAGATTATACTGGAATGGGAGGGGAATATTTGATTGGGAAATAGGTAAAGAAGTATATATTCTTAGAATTGAAGAATTGAATTAGAATTGTGAAACACTGTGCTTTGCATTCATTTAATTAAACCATCTTCTCTCAGGGTGTAATAAGGTAACGGCGGCTGGTTCATATGAGCACGCCAACAGGTAAATTTACGTAGAAAATATAACAGAAACAGTTGTCTTGGGTGCCAAGCTGTTCAGCAAAGAGAATATAGCCTTCTGGCAAAATATTTGCTTGATGTGTTCTCTTTGTGTGGTTATCAAAACCAAGTAGGAATAATTTCATCCCTAAGTAAAATAGTTACAGAAAGTGACTCCGCTGTATCTGGAACAACAGCCTCGGTGCATGATTTACAATGTGAGAAAACCCTAAAGCATATTTTGGTGCATTATGAAATATTTACCCTTAAAAATTCACCTGTTAAGTTGATACAACTTTCAAGCATTTTTTTTCTTGAACATTTGTCTAGATCCCAAAACTCTGCAAACTTAAGCAGTTTTGCAATCATTTCCTGGTTTCCTGGTGTGTCTTTTTAACCAACTGGCTAGGCAAAGAAAATTCAAGGTACAAGTGATTTGTTTTTTTTTTCTTCCATTTTTTTCTTTGGTGAGGGGGTGGGGACTTTTATAATAAAATACATGTATCTCTTCCCCTTTGTCATTTTTTGCACTATTTAACTTGCATGAAAAGCTGCAGAAGGCTATTACTAGCCCAAACATTTAAAGAGCTTCTCTAACAGCTTGCTCTCCTTCTGGCGCAGCCAACAGGGGGGCACCATTGGGCCTCCTTATGCGGTGGTCTGAGGTGTCTCCCCAGTTGCTGCCTTTTTCCTGCCCCGTATTCTGGGATTCAGCCATCCCCTGAGGCAGCAGAGAAGGTGCAGTACGCTGTCTCTCAGTAATCAACTGTACTCGCGTCTTTCAGACCCGAGTACAATTAAAGCCTTTGGCACTTCCGGGTCAGGGCAACATCAGCAGCATGATCAGTTCATATGATCACGCTGCTGATGTCACTCACTTGCTATGCAGAGGCAAAGATGACAGGGCATAGCGTTGGTGGTAAGTGCTCCAGCCTCTAATGGAGGTGAAGACACTGATGATGAAGGTGGAAATTTGAGGACCTAGTTTGGGGGGATAGGAAGGGATGTGTGGGGATGCAATATAGGGAGTCATGGTGGGAGAAGTTTGAGTACCCAATATGAAGAGCAAGGCAGAGATGGGGGTATGTATGAGAAAACAATAACAAGTGGGGGATGAGTGCAGACATATGTATTGGGAGCAGGGGTGAGAAATTGGAGGACAGTTTGAGGAGCAAATTGGCTGGATGGGTGCATACACATGTATGGAGAGCGGGGGAGATACATTTTAGGACAGTATGAGGAGCGAGTACCATTTACTCACAGTATGGGGAGAGAGGTGGGATGTTTACGGACACATTATGAGGAGTAAGGGGGAAATGTAAGTGGACACAGTATGGGGAGCGATGATGATGGGATGAGTGCAGACACAGTATGGGGAATCAGGGAGATGTGTGAGGAGGTAGTATGGATTGAGCTGGTAAACATATGAGGAGACAGTATGGTTAGCAGGAGAGGAGACAATATGAGGAGAGAGGGGGAAGTGTGTGAGGAGACTATTGAGGGGAATACTGTGAAGAGACAGTATGGGTGGAGAAAAGTGTGAGTGGACACAGAATAGTGACTGAGTAGTTTGTGGGGGTTTACATGGGGAGACAGAGTAAGGGCACAGCCAGGAGGGGACAGTATGCCAAGGAGAGGGAGTGTGATGATGGGGGAAACATTGTAAAGAGGGGGCCAAGTATGGAAAGAGGAGGACTGTGTGGAAGGCATGTCCCATAAGAGGGACAGGGTGTGGGTCATATTTTATGCAGGGAATTTAGTGAGGGGCAATTATTTATTCAGTATAGGGCAGATATTTTCATTTGGGAGCATTATAATGACTCTGCTATTTTTAAGGGTATCGTGTGGGGAGGTGCTGCAGAAGACCGGAGAAGATGGAAGTCTGCAGAGAAGAGCTGTAAAAAGTCATCATAGCCTCTGGACAAGAAAAGAAAGAGAACGACCCCAAATCAGAGACAATGTCATCTATCGGGTACCTGCTGGAAAAAAAAGTGGAATAAAACGCGATAAAAAAGATGATTGTAAATAAAAATAGTATGCCTGAAAATTTCAACATGTTCCACAAAAAACAAGCCGCCATACAGCTCCATCAGCGGAAAATTAAAAAGTTATAGCTCTTAGAATACAGCGATGCAAAACTAATTCTTTTTTTCTACAAAAATTTTTATTGCGTAAAAGCACCAAAACATAAAAAATTACATAATTGAGGTATTGCTGTAATCGTACTTACCCAAAGAATAAAGCTGGCTTAACAATTTTACCACATGTTAATGGCATAAAAAAAAAATTCCTGAATTGCTGTTTTTTGTTAATTCTGCCTCCCAAAATTTGGAATAGCAAGTGATCAAAAATGTTATGTGCCAAAAAATGGTACCAATAAAAACGTCAACTAGTTCCACAAAAAACAAGCCATAACATGACTCTGTTGGCAGAAATATGGAAAAAATAAAGCTTTCAAAATATGGCGATGCAAAGTCTAGTTTTTTTTTTTTTTTTTTTAAAGTGTCTTTTAGTGTGGGATAGCAGCCAAAGATACAGAAATATATAAAACTGGTATCACTGTAATCGTACCAACTTGAAGAATAAAGTTGTACTAGGAACAGAGTAAAAAATAAATAAAACCAATTCTTCACCTGCTGTTGATCTTTTTTATTTTGTGTCCCAAAGATCACAGTAAGGCTACGGTCATGCTACCAGTATGTGGTCAATATTTTACATCAGTATTCGTAAGCAAAAACCAGGAGTGGAACAAACAGAGGGGAAAGCTATACTAGAAACACATCACCAAGTCTGTATTTTTTACCCACTCCTGGTTTTGGCTAACAAATACTGATGTGAAATACTGACCAAATACTGATAGTGTGACCGTAGCCTAAGACTCGGCGCACATTTATCCTGTGCTCTATGCTGAGCGCTCACACCGCGGTTTCCATGTAAATCTCTGAAATATGTGATTCAAATGGAACCCCCGGCAGAAGATTCCCTATAATAAACCAGAGGGAGGCAATGTGGATGCCATCTGGCCACCTGTGATCAGGTGGTGTCCGTATTTTTAGGTGTGCATAAAAGCAAGGTCGGCTACAGTTTTGTGCATTTCTGAAAACAAGGACACCACTGAACAGAGGCCAGATGGAGTCCAGAGTAAGGGCTTGTTTCCACTTGCGAGATATACGTCCGTGTCTCGCATGTGGAAACGAAGCTCTGGCGCCGGCACTTTGGAGCGGAGCGTGCAGCCGCATAGCAACACATGCAGCCACACGCTCCACTCTGGAGTGCCGGCGCCAGAGCTTCGTTTCCACATGCGAGACATGGACGTGTTCCTCGCAAGTGAAAACAAGCCCTAACTCTGCTGCCTCATTATCCCCGGTCCCGCACGCTCGGTGCCTCGGGGTGATCCTTGACTCTACCCTCTCTTTCAAGCCATGTGGCCATCCAAGCCCTTGCCTCCTCTTGCCGATTTCAACTCAAAAACATTTCCCGGATCCGTACATTCCTTGACCACAAAACCACAAAATCACTAGTACATGCCCTTATCATCTCCCGCCTCGACTACTGCAACCTCCTACTCTCTGGCCTCCCTTCTAGCACTCTGGCACCACTCCAATCCATCATAGACTCTGCTGCCCGACTAATCCACCTGTCTCCCCGTTACTCCCCAGCCTCTGCTCTCTGCCAGGCCCTTCACTGGCTTCCCATTGCCCAGAGGCTACAGTTCAAAACACTAACAATGACATACAAAGCCAAACACAATCTGGCTCCTCCCTATATCTGTGACATGGTCTCCCGCTACCTACCTACACGCATCCTTCGATCATCTCATGATCTCCTACTCTACTCCTCTCTCATCTCTTCCTCCCACAACCGCATCCAAGACTTCTCCCGTGCTTCCCCCATACTCTGGAACTTTCTACCCCAACACATCAGGCTCTCACCTACCACAGAAACCTTCAAAAGGAACCTGAAGACCCATCTCTTCCGACAAGCCTACAACCTGCAGTGATCCCCAGTCTACTGAACCGCCGCATGACCAGCTCTACCCTCACCTAGTGTATCCTCACCCATCCCCTGTAGACTGTGAGCCCTCGCGGGCAGGGTCCTCTCTCCTCCTGTACTTGTGTGTGCTTTGTTTTACTCATGTTTATTGTACTTGTCTATATTTGCCCCATTCACATGTAAAGCGCCATGGAATAAATGGCGCTATAAAAATGAATGATAATAATAATAATAATAATAAAAAATTATATTGAATAGATCCCTCGGGGCCTTCATCTGGATCACATCACTCAGAGATTTAGATGTTAACTCCAATGTAAGTGCTCTGTGTAGAGCGCAGGCTAAATGTGATCCAAAATATTGTGTAAAATGTTCCCACCAAACGCTTCAACTCAACCCAAAAAAAAAACAAGTTCCCATTCAGGTTCGTCATCTGAAATATAGGGGGCTTCGATGTTACTAGCAGTACAAACGCTCTGGAAAAGCGCTATGGCTCCACTTCCCCCAAAATAGTTTTAGTGAATACTCAGCTCCAATGCCCCTCTTCCTTCTGAGCCCCACAGTGTGCCTAAACCACATTTAGCGTCCACATGTTTGGCAGGGGTATTATTTCCAAAATGGGGTCACTTGAGGTGGAATTCTGCTATTCTAGGAAAATTTGCGCACCAGGAGGAGCTCCTTCCATTCTGAGTCTTGCCAAAAGACTGAAGTGTGAAAGAGGACTAAGCAGTACTGTACAGCCAGATATGAGGTATTTTCACGTTCAGCAGAAATTGTGTGACAAATTTTGGTGCCATTTTTACCTATTTCCCTGTGTGAAAATGTAAAATCTGGGGCTAAAACAAAATATTTGTGGTAAATATTTAATCACTACTTTTTCACTGCTCAATGGTATAAAATTCTGTGACACACCAGTGGTACCCATATGATCACTGCACCCTTAGATGAATTCATTGAGAGGTGTAGATTGTAAAATGGAGTCAGTTATGGGGGTTCTGCTGTTCTGACACCTCAAGATCTCTGCTAATGTGACAGTGGGTCATGGCACCGAAACAGTAAAATCTGCACTATAATATGGCACTCATTCCCTTCTAACATTTGCACTGTGCGTCAAAAGTAATTCTTGATTACATGCAGAGTATTAGCGCAATCAGTAGAACTTTCACTCTGAGATCCAGTTTTTCCTTTTAGCCCTTATAAAAATTAAAAATTTGCGGCTAAAACAACATGGTAGTGTTAAAAATTTAATTATTCTTTCTTCATGACCCAATGGTATAAACTTCTGAGAGGCCCAAGTGGTGTCAACATGCTCATTTTAACCCCTAGATAAAATCAATGAGAGGTGTAGATTGTAAAATGGAACCACTTATGAGGGTCTCTGCTGTTCTGGCACCTCAGGGGCCCTGCCAATGTGACATGGCACCCTAAAACCCTTCCAGCAAGATCTGAACTCCAATATGATGCTTTTGCTCTTTGGGCTTTACACTGTGCATCAAAAGTATTTTTTGACAACATATGTGGTATTGGCGCACTCAGGAGAGACTGCGCACCACATTTTACTTTCCAAATATTTTTTGTGGGAAAAATTTGATTTATTGTTTCTACAGCTCTATGTTATAAACTTCTGTGAAGCACATGAGGGTTAAAGGTGCTCACGACACATCTAGATACCTTGAGGGGTCTAGTTTCCAAAAATAGTGTTACTTATGGGGGGTTTCCACTGTTTAGGCACATCAGGGTATCTCCAAACGCTACATGGTGTCTTGATACCAGCCATTTTTTACATCAAAAAGTTAAACGGAGCTTCTTCCCTTTTGAGCCCTGTCATGCACCCAAATAGTAGTTTTCACCAACATATGGAGACTCAGGAGAAATTGCACAACGAGCCTTGCAATATCACACCAATGAGATAATTTGCATATTTAATTAACCAGTGGAGCATGCAAGGCGTTTAAGTCTCCTCTTACTGTCATGTAAGGCCTGGTATGTCACAAAGAGAAAACTTACCCTGTAGTTCCCAGTCTTAGCCTCTCACCTAGCCAAATCAGATTTCTTACTTTGGACAGTTTCTGCAATTGAGATACTGATTTGGCTTTTATCTTAAGTCATGTGGCAAGTCTTGGTAACACCTTACCGACCTCCGCCGTACTAGTACTGCGAAGGTCAGATCCCCTGCTTTGATGCGGGCTCCGACGGTGAGCCTGCATCAAAGCAGGGACATGTCAGCTGTTTTGAACAGCTGATATGTGCCCGCAATAACGGCGGGTGGAATCGTGATTCACCCGCTGCTATTAACTAGTTAAGTGCCGCTGTCAAACGCTGACAGCGGTATTTAACTGCCGCCTCCGGCCATTGGGCCGGAAATTAGCGCATCGCCGAGCCCGTCACATGATCGGGCATCAGTGATGTGTTGGCATAACAACCAAAGGTCTCCTTGAGACCTCTATGGTTGTTGATGCCGGATTGCGATGAGCGCCACCCTGTGGATCGCTCCTATGTAGCAGAGCTGATCGAGTTGTGCCAGCTTCTAGCCTCCCATGGAGGCTATTGAAGCATGGCAAAAGTAAAAAAAAATGTTTAAAAAAAAAATATGAAAAAAATTAAAAAAAATATAAAAGTTTAAATCACCCCCCCTACACATACTTGGTATTGCAGCGTTCAGAATCGCCCAATCTATCAATAAAAAAAAAGATTAACCTGATCGCAAAATGGCGTAGCGAGAAAATATTTGAAACGCCAGAATTACGCTTTTTCGGTCGCCACAACATTGCATTAAAATGTAATAACGGGCGATCAAAAGAACGTATCTGCACCAAAAACGTCAGCTCGGCATGCAAAAATAAGCCCTCACCTGACCCCAGATCACAAAAAATGGAGACACTACAGGTATTGAAAAATTGAACATTTTTTTTTTTTAGCAAAGTTTGGAATTTTTTTTTACCACTTAGATAAAACATAACCTACACATGTTTGGTGTCCATGAAATCATAATGACCTGGAGAATCAAATAGCAGGTCAGTTTTAGCATTTAGTGAACCTAGCAAAAAAGCCGAACAAAAAACAAGTGTGGGATTGCACTTTTTTGCAATTTCACCGCACTTGGAATTTTTTTCCCGGTTTCTAGTACACGACATGCTAAAAATAATGATGTTGTTCAAAATTAGAACTTGTCCCGCGAAAAACAAGCCCTCACATGGCTATATTGATGGAAAAATTAAAAAGTTTTGGCTCTGGGAATGAGGGGAGCGAAAAACAAAAATGCCAAAACGAAAAAGGGCAATGTCTTGAAGGGGTTAAAGGGTCGATATTGGCTTTTAGGATTGCGCCATCCAATTGGTGGCACTAGAGTTCAAGTAGTCTTCCTCTCTGAAGTGACAATTTGCATATTGGCTTATAGACAATTGACTTATGGCTGTAATGCTCTATATTTACATAGGGAAACATATTCAACTGATAGATCTGCTTTAAACATATGTTGAAGTTCACAGCACACACTTTTAAACACAACACGGTGTTACCTGGCCTTGTTTTCTGACAGTTAAGGCAAATCTGTTACCAGATTTCACAATAACAACCGAATACATTATAAAATAGATCTCTTAGCAAGTAGGCTGGTGTACTTACTTTGAATATCCATGTCAGAATGACTGCATAATTCTTTAACTGTAGTCATGCGCATGTTGTTTTTGATATCAGGTGAGAATATTTTCAAAAAATATTATATCCATTCTTTTTCAGAAAAATCCTGTATTTGCCTGTTAAAATTTAAATGTCCATCTCTTTGATAGGGAGGGTTGTTGGTGGGTATGATCAGGCTAAAATCATTCCTAACCGGACACAGAAACTATTTTATTGGGTCCCTTTAAAAACACCCATTCTATCTAAAACCTAACGCCAAGAATGAAGAAAAGTAAGCTATCAGACGCATATACAGCTCTGGCAAAAATTAAGAGACCACTGCAAAATGTTCAGTTTGTCTGATTTTTCTCTTTATAGGTATATTTTTGAGCAAAATGTAAATTGTTCCTTTATTCTATAAACTTCTGACAACATGTCTCTGGATTTCCAAGAAATACATTTTGTAGTTTTTTTTTTTTTTTAAACCCAGTGCTTTCAGACCTCAAATAATGAAAGAAAACAAGTTCATAATCATTAAGAAACAACAATACTAATGTTTTAACTCAAAAAGAGTTCAGAAATCAATATTTTGCGGAATAACCATGATTTTTAATCACAGCTTTCATGCGTCTTGGCATGCTTTCCACCAGTCTTTCACACTGCTCCTGGCACAAAAATGTAAGCAGTTCTTCTTTGTTTGATGGCTTGTGACTATCCATCATCCTCTTGATCAGGGGTGTCAAACTGCATTCCTCGAGGGCTGCAAACAGGTCATGTTTTCAGGATTTCCTTGTACTGCACAGGTGATAATTTAATCACCAACTCATTATCTGCGTAGGTGATTAAATTATCACCTTTGCAGTACAAGGAAATCCTGAAAACATGACCTGTTTGCAGCCCTCAAGGAATGCAGTTTGACACCCCTGCTCTTGATTACATTGCAGAGGTTTTCAATGGGGTTCAGGTCTGGAGATTGGGCTGCCCATGACAGGGTTTTGAATTGGTGGTCTCTTAATTTTTGCCAGAGCTGTATAACGTGACAGTATTCCCCAGTTGCTGCCTTGTGACTCCCGTGTGGCCCGTGTGTATGGTTAGTGTGTATTATACATACTGTAAGTGTCTAGGAATGGCTATAAAGATATATCTGAGGTCTTGCTGTCTTATAGGTCCTTACAATAAGGAAATATGAGAGGATAGATCCAATATTATTGGTCTTTCATATAATTTTCCTTCCCTGAGCCAAAAAGATTGCTTGCTCTGAACTTTTCTTTTTTTTTGTTTTTGAGTACTGATTGTATAGTAATCTTGCGATTGAAAATAATAATGCCTGTGTAAAAGTAGATTGTTTTCTGCACCTTCGAACATGCCTGATGTGCACTCTCCACTTCAGCGTGTCACTGCATGACTGATACTCAATTCCAACCAAAGTCTAGAAGATTAAAACTGCTCAACTCACATCAGTTCACTTACTTAAAAGATAGTGAACAGTGAAGCATGGCTTCGTTCACGGGCTGCAGAGCAATGGATGGGATCCTGACATGCACTACACTTCTGACATTGATATCTTCTGGCTGGAGAGGCTTCCATAGATCCAACTGTTGGAAAATAATAATAATAATAATAATAAATCACACATCATGCAGTTTATGAACAGAACAAGGCTCACAATGAATGATACCTAGGAATAATGGTCATTAGTATTCAGTATGAAGAAGGACAGGCTGAGATTTACTGCGCTACACGCATGCCATGCTTAATTGCTTTCCCTCCACATTAATTACTCTATATCTGTAATTCACAAGAAGCCAGGTGAATCTGCAGTAATGAGGTCTAATAAAAGGCTCTGTGGTAGAACACTTTAGATGGCCCATCAACAAAGCTACATTTACACATTGTATTTACCAATATCTATGGTGGTCATATTTGGCTACATATGATGGTATGTCTCATACAGTTTAACCATATATAAGATGAAGACAATAGACAAATTATCTGGGAGTGAGGCTAACGTGGGACATTTGTTATGGCTGGCAATCAGGCAACACAGCGTGCAGTAATCAGCGCACATACAGAGATCTGGCAATAACCAAAAACAATAGGACGAGCTCTGAGACGTGGAATCTCTGTAGACTGCAGTACCTGATCTATCCTCACACAACTATAAGCAGCAGTGGATTGCGCCTATCAACTACCTATGCAACTCGGCACTGCCTGAGGAGCTGACTAGCCTGAAGATAGAAATACAAGCCTGACTTACCTCAGAGAAATACCCCAAAGGAATAGGCAGCCCCCCACATATAATGACTGTTAGCAAGAAGAAAAGACAAACGTAGGAATGAAATAGATTCAGCAAAGTGAGGCCCGATATTCTAGACAGAGCGAGGATAGCAAAGAGAACTATGCAGTCTACAAAAAACCCTAAAACGAAAACCACGCAAAGGGGCAAAAAGACCCACCGTGCCGAACTAACAGCACGGCGGTGCACCCCTTTGCTTCTCAGAGCTTCCAGCAAAAGTTAATAGCAAGCTGGACAGAAAAAACAGAAAACAAACTAGAAGCACTTATCTAGCAGAGCAGCAGGCCCAAGGAAAGATGCAGTAGCTCAGATCCAACACTGGAACATTGACAAGGAGCAAGGAAGACAGACTCAGGTGGAGCTAAATAGCAAGGCAGCCAACGAGCTCACCAAAACACCTGAGGGAGGAAGCCCAGAGACTGCAATACCACTTGTGACCACAGAAGTGAACTCAGCCACAGAATTCACAACAGTACCCCCCCCTTGAGGAGGGGTCACCGAACCCTCACCAGAACCCCCAGGCCGACCAGGATGAGCCACATGAAAGGCACGAACAAGATCTGGGGCATGGACATCAGAGGCAAAAACCCAGGAATTATCTTCCTGAGCATAACCCTTCCATTTGACCAGATACTGGAGTTTCCGTCTAGAGACACGAGAATCCAAAATCTTCTCCACAATATACTCCAATTCCCCCTCCACCAAAACAGGGGCAGGAGGCTCCACAGATGGAACCATAGGTGCCACGTATCTCCTCAACAACGACCTATGGAATACATTATGTATGGAAAAGGAGTCTGGGAGGGTCAGACGAAAAGACAAACGTAGGAATGAAATAGATTCAGCAAAGTGAGGCCCGATATTCTAGACAGAGCGAGGATAGCAAAGAGAACTATGCAGTCTACAAAAAACCCTAAAACGAAAACCACGCAAAGGGGCAAAAAGACCCACCGTGCCGAACTAACAGCACGGCGGTGCACCCCTTTGCTTCTCAGAGCTTCCAGCAAAAGTTAATAGCAAGCTGGACAGAAAAAACAGAAAACAAACTAGAAGCACTTATCTAGCAGAGCAGCAGGCCCAAGGAAAGATGCAGTAGCTCAGATCCAACACTGGAACATTGACAAGGAGCAAGGAAGACAGACTCAGGTGGAGCTAAATAGCAAGGCAGCCAACGAGCTCACCAAAACACCTGAGGGAGGAAGCCCAGAGACTGCAATACCACTTGTGACCACAGAAGTGAACTCAGCCACAGAATTCACAACAGACATTTCTCCAAGGGAAGGAATATGCCACAGGGTTACTGCAACAGAGAGGACCTAGAATACCGCAGCGTCTGATTGCTCCTACTCCTGCACTGAAAAGAAGCACTTCTGTTCTTTTTAAATGGTGTTTATTTCTTTTGGCAGTACAGGAGTTAATCAGCCATGTTGGGAGCTCTGGGAGTCTTTGCTCCCAGCTGAGCTTGGTTAGCCACTCCTAACCCCTTTATAATTGGGAGCTGTTTGTAACACATTGTCAGAGCTAGCTTATGCTGCATGGCTTGGAGGAGAGGTGTTTTGGTGCTTGTGTTGAGAAGGAGTTTGGAGGAGTTATGTGACTGTTGTGTGGACTTGTAAGTATGATAATTCCTTTCCATCTTCTTATTTTGTTTTTTCTCCATCTTCCAATTTCTGGGGCATTCCTCTTTTATACGTGAGTGAATATTTGTATGCCTGGTATTTTCATTTACCATTGTTCATGTTGCCTTGTTTGTCGGGTTGGTGTACTGTGGTGCATGGCAGCTCCCCTCTTCCCTGGGTTGGGTAAGGAAACAGACTGATGGCAAGGCAAAAGGTGGAGGCCCGGCATCTTCACCTTCAGAAGTATCCCAGGGAATAGGGCAAGCTAGGGTGCCCCCTAGTGTTCGGGACAGGGAAGGAGCCCCTGGTCCTGGGTCACCCGACAGCTGAGTAGTGACTAGTGTTGAGCGATACCGTCCGATACTTGAAAGTATCGGTATCGGATAGTATCGGCCGATACCCGAAAAATATCGGATATCGCCGATACCGATATCCGATACCAATACAAGTCAATGGGACATCAAGTATCGGAAGGTATTCTCATGGTTCCCAGGGTCTGAAGGAGAGGAAACTCTCCTTCAGGCCCTGGGATCCATAGGGATGTGTAAAATAAAGAATTAAAATAAAAAATATTGATATATTTACCTCTCCGGCGGCCCCTGAACTCAGCGCGGGTAACCGGCAGGCTTCTTTGTTCAAAATCAGCGCTTTTAGGACCTGAGAATCACGTCCCGGCTTCTGATTGGTCGCGGGCCGCCCATGTGACCGCCACGCGACCAATCACAAGCCGCGACGTCACCGCAAGCTATTAGCGCGCTCATTTTTGAAAAATGAGCGCGTTAATGACTTTCAAAGACGTAGCGGCTTGTGATTGGTCGCGGCCACGCGACCAATCACAAGCCGCGACGTCACCGCAAGCTATTAACGCGCTCATTTTTAAAAATGAGCGCGTTAATGGCTTTCAAAGACGTAGCGGCTTGTGATTGGTCGCGTGGCCGCGACCAATCACAAGCCGCTACGTCTTTGAAAGTCATTAACGCGCTCATTTTTCAAAAATGAGCGCGCTAATAGCTTGCGGTGACGTCGCGGCTTGTGATTGGTCGCGTGGCGGTCACATGGGCGGCCCGCGACCAATCAGAAGCCGGGACGTGATTCTCAGGTCCTAAAAGCGCTGATTTTGAACAACGAAGCCTGCCGGTTACCCGCGCTGAGTCCAGGGGCCGCCGGAGAGGTAAATATATCAATATTTTTTATTTTAATTCTTTATTTTACACATCTCTATGTATCCGATACCGATACCCGATACCACAAAAGTATCGGATCTCGGTATCGGAATTCCGATACCGCAAGTATCGGCCGATACCCGATACTTGCGGTATCGGAATGCTCAACACTAGTAGTGACAGAATGTTTCTGTTGTGTTCTAAATTGACATTAGCAATGGCCTCCATACAAAATGCATACCAATTAACCAGTTTTCCCACCCTCTTTTAAGTCTGAATCTGATGTTGCTATGAGAATCTCCACTCTTATGTGAGGACTAGGTATATGATGCTTCAGGTTGCAGGGTCACCAAGATTCTGTTCACATCATATGTTTGATCTTCATATTATGATTATTAAAAACTGTATTACATTTGTGTCCCAAGACAGTCTCTCTATGGCTAGATAACAGTTGGTACTCAGGTGACAAACAGCTTGTGGACATTATTGCAAAGATTCACAACAACATGGCATTTTAGTGAGGTATCCTCCCATTTTTTTACCTTAAATCCTAATAAATGTGAACTTTACTGACTGAACTCATAGGTCGCAATCCACAGGATAGTCTCCTATTAATGGTTAGGTTGCAGGGTCAGAAATTTGGTCAAAATAGATCTGTGTCAGTAAACAGGTAGTTTGGTCCTGAAATCGGTGGCTGAAGACAGGATCAGGAGCCAATCATCCAGTCCACTAATATCCTGTTTTTTACTGATGATGAGCAGGAAACAATGGCCCTCTTCTCTTTTTTTTTGAGGAGTGCTGTTCTCGTTGAAATGAAACAGCTCTTTTCTGGAAGGAAAAAGCTAATTTGTGTCCCGTCTATTAACATAAAAGTACTAGTATCCAATTTCTAGATCCTCTCATTGATATAGAAATTGTATACTAGAAATTGTATACTAGAAATTGGATACTAGATCCTCTCATTGATATATATATATATTTTTAATTCCTATGAAGTTCTCACATGGTGTGGCTACTCGTTGATTACTTCATTTTGTAGCAAAAGAGTTATTTCACTTGGAAAGCCTTATGGCCTATCAAAACTGTCAGTTGTGAATGCAGCCTAACATGGGCTACAGCTATACGGAGACATTTAATAGTCGCACTTGTTTTCTATACAGTAAAGATGAGTAGATGAAATCACGGAACTCCAGTCCAGCGTCTAGGTCAGTGATACTTGGCCACTAGATGGGAGGCCCACGAATCTCTTACCTTCTGGTGTCCCCGGCATGACTTTTGATTAGCCAGGGCTGGCACAATGCCGTGTGTGTAATGTCGCACAGATGAAGATGTGCCAGCCCTGACAAATCAATAACTATGCAATGGATGCTTGAAGGTAAGAGATTCGCCAGCCTCCCATGTAGCAGCGAGGTGCTACTGACCTGGATGCTGAACGCGAGTCCTGTGAATCGATCTACTCATCTCTACTATACAGTAAACCTTAAGAAGTTTCCAAATTTCCAGAGTAGTAGGAGGCTTTAAAAACCTTATCTTTTCCATGCAGTTTAATCTCCAGACTTAGGCTGCTTTCACACATCAGTTTTTTGCCGTTAGGCTCAATCCGGCGAATTCTGAAAAAAACGGATCCAGCAAAAGTTGCCGCCGGATCCGTTTTTTTTCTCATAGACTTGTATTAGCGACGGATTGCGACGGATGGTCTCACATTTCTTAAATTTTTTGCCGGATCCGTCGAAAATTGGCTTTCCGGCGGCTGAAAAAAAAATGGACATAGTAACTTTTTTGGGTCCGTTGAAAAAATGGACAGCGACGAATCACTCACCGTCTGTTGTTTGCTAGAATGGAAGCCTATGGTGCCAGATCTGTTAAATGATGGATATTTTATCTGAGCATGCTCCAATCTTGTTGGATCCAATTAGCTGGATCAGCTAGTCGGGTCCGTTGACAAAATGGATCCGTCGCATCAGTTTTTCACAATCTGTGACGGGTCCGTTTTTTTCAACATTCGAAGGATTGTGCCTGACGCCAAAAAACTGATGTGTGAAAGCAGCCTAAAGAGAACTTGCAGCTCACTATCCCTTAAGAGCATTATGTGACCATAGAACTATGGGAGCTTTAGTGATAGTAATGCCCCAGACCATTAGAAAAGGATGGTCCCATCTTGCAGAAGCCCCCTGAGGAGATGAAGATAAGACCCTTGAGGAAGGAAACAGGAACAAAATTTAGCAATTTGAATATAAAGTTTAGGTACTGCATTTGTCAGGGCGGTAGTCAATGTGGGGCCTTTGAGAGTCCAAAGCAATACAGGTGTGTAACAGGGATAGAATAGTATCCTGACCTGCTATACTGTAGGACAACTACATGAATGTGATGTCAATAGGTGGTACCACAGTCGGGATGTACATACAGTAGAGACCAAAAGTTTGGACACACCTTCTCATTTAAAGATTTTTCAGTATTTTCGTGACTATGAAAATTGTGCATTCAAACTGAAGGCATCAAAACTATGAATTAACACATGTGGAATTATATACTTAAAAAGTGTGAAACAACTCAAAATATGTCTTAGATTCTAGGTTCTTCAAAGTTGCCACCTTTTGCTGTGATGACTGCTTTGCACATTCTTGGCATTCTCTTGATGAGCTTCAAAAAGTCGTCACCGGAAATAGTCTTCCAACAATCTTGAAGGAGTTCCCAAAGATGCTTAGCACTTGTTGGCCCTTTTGCCTTCATTCTGCGGTCCAGCTCACCCCAAACCATCTCGATTGGGTTAAGGTCTGGTGACTGTGGAGGCCAGGTCATCTGGCATAGCACCCCATCACTCTCCTTCCTGGTCAAATAGCCCTTACACAGCCTGGAGGTGTGTTTGCGGTCATCGTCCTGTTGAAAAATAAATGATGGTCCAACTAAACGCAAACCGGATGGAATAGAATGCCGCTGCAAGATGCTGTGGTAGCCATGCTGGTTCAGTATGCCTTCAATTTTGAATAAATCCCCAACAATGTCACGAGCAAAGCACCACCACACCATCACACCTCCTCCTCCATGCTTCCAGTTGGGAACCAGGCATGTAGAGTCCATGCATGCACAAAGACACGGTGGTTGGAACCAAAGATCTCAAATTTGGACTCATGAGACCAAAGCACAGATTTCCACTGGTCTAAAGTCCATTCCTTCTGTTCTTTAGCCCAAACAAGTCTCTTCTGATTGTTGCCTGTCCTTAGCAGTGGTTTCCTAGCAGCTATTTTACCATGAAGGCCTGCTGCACAAAGTCTCCTCTTAACAGTTGTTGTAGAGATGTGTCTGCTGCTAGAACTCTGTGTGTCATTGACCTGGTCTCTAATCTGAGCTGCTGTTAATCTGCGATTTCTGAGGCTGGTGACTCAGATAAACTTATCCTCAGAAGCAGAGGTGACTCTTGGACTTCCTTTCCTGGGGCGGTCCTCATGTGAGCCAGTTTCTTTGTAGCGCTTGATGGTTTTTGCCACTGCACTTGTGGACACTTTCAAAGTTTTCCCAATTTTTCGGACTGACTGACCTTCATTTCTTAAAGTAATGATGGCCACTCGTTTTTCTTTACTTAGCTGCTTTTTTCTTGCCATAATACAAATTCTAACAGTCTATTCAGTAGGACTATCAGCTGTGTATCCACCAGACTTCTGCTCAACAGAACTGATGGTCCCAACCCCATTTATAAGGCAAGAAATCCCACTTATTAAACCTGACAGGGCACACCTGTGAAGTGAAAACCATTCCCGGTGACTACCTCTTGAAGCTCAGCAAGAGAATGCCAAGAGTGTGCAAAGCAGTCATCAAAGCACAAGGTGGCTACTTTGAAGAACCTAGAATATAAGACATATTTTCAGTTGTTTCACACTTTTTTGTTAAGTATATAATTCCACATGTGTTAATTCATAGTTTTGATGCCTTCAGTGTGAATTTACAATTTTCATAGCGATGAAAATATAGAAAAATCTTTAAATGAGGTGTGTCCAAACTATTGGTCTGTACTGTATGTACCACCATGCTCATCGGTATCCCCACCAACAAAAAAATTGTAATAGCACTTATTTCAAAGAAAGTTTTCACAGTGATGAAATGAAAATATAAACACAATACTTAAACTACATGGTGCGCAAAGAACAAAAATAACTTAAAGACACAAAAAACAACTCTCACATCCTCTCCAACCCCACCAAAAATAACTAAAATATAATTTATTTATACCCTAAAATGGTTCTATTAAAAATGTGTTGTAATATTGAAAGCAAAAAAAGCAAATGGTAGCATGTTGTGGTTATTTTTTTTTTTTGCATAAGAAACATGCAATTATTATGTAAAGGTAGTAAACAGAAAAACAACTGTTTGTATTCCAATACACGGAATAAAGCTCTAGGGTCTCTCCATGCACAGAATCTTCCTTTGTCAGGGCTGGAAGTCCCGGCCTAACTTGAGAGGCCCTGAGAGGTTAGTGGTAATGTGAGTATAAGTATTTTTTAACCTTTTGATGGCCTCTCAAGGCTCAGAAAAATGTTGGCCAGTGGTCGCCATTTTGCTGAAACAGCAAAGAGTGGAATTACAAAACATCTGCATTTAAATTCCACCCAAATATATTGGTTCCTCTCTAGCTTGTATGATTACAGTGACATATCAGATGTTACATTTATTTCAGGGATAATAAAAGGATGAGTCAAACAAATTACGGAAGAACATTACATAATAGAAGGTATAAGGCTGGGGTCACTAGAGAATTATCATTTCATTAATAACAATAAAAAATCTGCGCAACAATATTTGTCACAATATTTCTATTTCTGTTTTTCTCCCTGAGTATAGCCATCTTTTATACCAACCTGGAAGGTCCTGCATACACGCTGAAAGCATTCAACTTGGTCCTTATGCTCTGGGATGATTTGTAAAACCTGGTCCCTAGATGAAAAAGAAGACTGATGGCTGGCACATCGAAATATATTCATCTCCATGTGGGCAATCACAATTCACATAGAAAACTGTTGTAACATGAAAGAGTTTTAACGATGCCGGTTTTAAGCTAGCGCCTAAATAAGAAATATATAGCAGCTCCTCCCCTGTCAAAGCTGACAATAATGAATCCTTTATGAATACATTCATGCCTTCCTCATTTAATAACTGTAGCGACCTTGAACATTTCTGCAGGATTCCTTTTTATCTGTCTTACATCTTAAATTCGCAGGCATGGTAATCTGCTAGAATCGATTTTTATTTTCCAAAAGAGAGGCGTTCTTAACCCTCTGAGGGAACAATTAATGTGCTTAATACAGCACTAAAGTTTAGCGCTAAATCTGAGGCATATCCCATCGAGAATACAGTTTACATGGTTTCTCCAATTTAGAGGTTTTATAGCATTTGTAGGCGAAATGGCTTCAGTATAACTTTTTACTACACTAAAGGGCATAGATTTTCTGTATACAGTTTCCTCATATAAAAATACATGCAAAATGAAAAGGTACATTTTAGAATCTGCTGCCTGTCACATCCCTACTGGTGTCTCTAAGAGGTTTTGTATGTAACTAACACACCTACACTTCATAATGTAAAGTTTTTCTGTGCTTTAACACCTTCTCGACCTTGAGTTTTTCCACTTTTAAGTTTCCGTTTTTTGCTCCCCTTCTTCTCTCAGAGACATAACTTTTTTATTTTTCCATCAATATGGCCATTTGAGGGCTTGCTTTTTGTGAGACGAGTTGTACTTTTGAACGACACTATTGGGTTTGCTGTATAAAATACTACAAAATGGGAAAAAATTGTGTGTGGTGAAATTGTAAAAAAGTGCAATTCCTCAATAGTTTTTTATATTGCTGTTCTATCACGTTCCCTAAATGCTACAACTGACCTGCCATTATGAGTCTCCAGGTCAGTATGAGTTTGTAGATACCAAACATGTCTATATTCTTTTTTATTTAAGTGGTGAAAAAAAAATCCAATGTTTGTAAAAAAAAAAAAAATCACAATTTTCCGAGACCCTGTAGCATCTACATTTTTCGTGATCTGGGGCTGGGTAAGTGCTGATTTATTGTGTGACAAGATTATTATTATTATTATTTATTTATTTATATAGCACCATTAATTCCATGGTACTGTACATGTGAAAAGGGGTTACATACAGGGTTATAGATATCGTTAACAGTAAACAAATTTACAATGACAGACTGGTACAGTGAGGAGAGGACCCTGTCCTTGCGGAATTACATTCTTCGGGATAATGGGGAAGAGACAGGAGGTCGGTGTGCTGCAACACTGGTGGTGGTGAGGCGGCTGCTCTGGTGGTGGTGAGGCGGCAGCTCGGGTGGTTGGTGAGGCGGCAGCTCGGGTGGTTGGTGAGGCGGCAGCTCTGGCAGTGGTGACGTGGCAGCTCGGGAGGTTGGTGACGTGGCAGCGACTCGGGTGGTTGGTGAGGCGGCAGCTCGGGTGGTTGGTGAGGCGGTTTTAAGATGACGTTTTTTAAAGATACCATTTTGGTGTTGATGCGGTCTTTTGATCACCCATTATTGCATTTTAATGCAATGTCGCGGTGACCAAAATAATGTATGTAATTCTGGCATTTTGATTTTTTTTTGTTACGCCATTTAGTGATTTAATTAATTCTATTTGTATATTGACAGATCGGTCATTTCTGAATGCGGTGATACCAAATATGATTTTTTTTTAAATAATTTTGTTTTACATTGAATGGGGCAAATGGGGGGTGAATTGAACTTCATATTTTTTTTTTTTTTTAAACTTTTTTTTACTTGCTTCAATAGTCTCCAAGGGAGACTAGAAGATGTGATTATTAGAAGCTTGCTTCCGCCCTGCTCTATGGAGCTAAAATGATCACTTGTTATGAGCGCCGACTGATGGGCTGCGCTCATAGCAATCCGGCAGTGACAGCCACACGGGTCTTCTGCAGACCGCGGGTTGTCATGCCTACATATCGGCGACCCGCATGTTAGGAGTTGAGTTTCCTCTGCTGCACAGGGGGAATCTCGACCCGTCTCCGCTGCGGTCTCCCATTCTCCTCCAGCCGCAGTGGAGTCTGCTCAGCAGGGACGTCGCTCCCAGTGTCTTGCTCGCTCTCACTCTGTACAAAGAGTTACTGCTGCTTCTTCAGCTCCTGCCATTAAAGTCAGTGCTGGTCAGCGGCGAGCGGACTTCCCTGGGACTAAGTCCTTGTTTGCGCACACTGAGCATGCCCAGAGCAAGATCTCCCGTTGGAGATCGGGGGTCATGTGCTCTGGCTCTGCAGCGCATTCCATTGGTCCTCTTGGCAGGCCCTGGAAGGGCAAAGTTTCTGTGGCCACTTCCTGTCCTGCAATTATATCAACTGCGCATGACCGCACGGCCATGCGCTAGTGTACAATTGAATACGTGTGTTTGTTGTGAGTGCAAGTCGTTCATTAAATACCCCTACCCTATTGTATGACTGTTCGCGTATGGAGTATGGCTGCTATCTAGCGCCCGACAAATCACTCAACGTGTCACACACGTATCAGCGTCTATTGCTGTGACCGCCAGTGCGGCACCACGCGCCAGTAGTGCGCTTCCTGACCCACGTCTGGGTGCTTAGTGGTGCCTGCCAGCACGGCACAGTTCGCACTTCGGTGCTCTAATTATAAGAGTTGCCTAACACACCCTGTTGCGGTGTTGTGTCAGCAAGTGGTCTAATCGGACTTCAATCCTAGTTGGGGTTAAGTTCGCTGACTGCTTGCTCGCCTTCTATGTGCGGTACCGCGATCCTGTGACGCAACAGGATCGCTTTCTTCACGTTGGGTGAAGTTTAACCCATGCGAGTATACTTATGAGTACCGCCATATAGTCCATCATTACTCAGCAGCAGGTTCCATCTCTGCACGGTGTGTCATGATTCCAATGGCAGGGAATCACAAAAGGACAAGCACCAAAGAGCTCTAGGGTGATGGAACCTGAGCTGACCGCGACCCTAAACCTGAACACACAAATAACAATAGCCGGGGAACGTGCCTACGTTGATCCTAGACGTCTCGCACCAGCCGAAGATCTAACTTCCCCTATTAGAAGAAACACAGACCTCTCTTGCCTCCAGAGAAATACCCCACAGAAATAGCAGCCCCCCACATATAATGACGGTGAAATGAGAGGAAGGCACATACACAGTATGAAAACAGATTCAGCAAAATGAGGCCCGCTAAAACTAGATAGCAGAGGATACAAAAGTAAACTGCGTGGTCAGCAAGAAAAACCTTCAAAAAACCATCCTGTAATTACTTGAACTCATGTTCCAACTCATGGAACATGAGGAGCAGTTACAGCCCGCTAGAGCAACCAGCAGCAAAGAAACAATTATATGCAAGCTGGACAAGACAATAATAAAGCAAAACGTGGAACAAGAAAATCAAAAACTTAGCTTGTCCTGAAGATTACTGAAGCCAGAAGCTGAGGTAACAAAACACTCTGATAACCTTGATAGCCGGCGGGGAAATTACAAGAAAGCCCGGTTAAATAGGAAACTCCCAAATCCTAATAGAACAGGTGGACACCAGAGACAGCAGAACACAAATCACCCAGTACCATCAGTAACCACCAGAGGGAGCCCAAAAACAGAACTCACAACAGTACCCCCCCCTTGAGGAGGGGTCACCGAACCCTCACGAGAACCACCAGGGCGACCAGGATGAGCCCTATGAAAAGCGCGGACCAAATCATCAGCATGAACATCAGAGGCAACCACCCAAGAATTATCCTCCTGACCATAACCCTTCCACTTGACCAAATATTGGAGTTTCCGTCTGGAAACACGAGAATCCAAGATCTTCTCCACAACATACTCCAATTCTCCCTCCACCAGCACCAGAGCAGGAGGCTCAAGCGAAGGAACAACAGGTACCTCATACCTCCGCAACAACGACCGATGGAACACATTATGAATAGCAAACGATGCCGGGAGATCCAAACGAAACGACACAGGGTTAAGAATTTCCAAGATCCTATAAGGACCGATGAACCGAGGCTTGAACTTAGGAGAAGAGACCTTCATAGGAACAAAACGAGAAGACAACCACACCAAGTCCCCAACACGAAGTCGAGGACCCACGCGGCGACGGCGATTAGCAAACTGCTGAGCCTTCTCCTGGGACAACTTCAAATTGTCCACCACATGACTCCAAATCTGATGCAACCTATCCACCACCATGTCCACTCCAGGACAATCAGAAGGCTCCACCTGACCAGAGGAAAAACGAGGATGAAACCCCGAATTACAAAAGAAAGGAGAAACCAAGGTAGCAGAACTAGCCCGATTATTAAGGGCAAACTCGGCCAGCGGCAAAAAGGTAACCCAGTCATCCTGATCAGCAGAAACAAAACACCTCAAATAAGTTTCCAAGGTCTGATTAGTTTGCTCCGTCTGGCCATTCGTCTGAGGGTGGAATGCAGACGAAAAGGACAAATCAATGCCCATCTTAGCACAGAACGTCCGCCAAAATCTAGACACAAACTGGGATCCCCTGTCAGAAACGATGTTCTCCGGAATCCCATGCAAACGAACCACGTTCTGGAAAAACAGAGGGACCAACTCAGAGGAGGAAGGCAACTTAGGCAAGGGTACAAGATGAACCAATTTAGAAAAGCGGTCACACACAACCCAGATGACGGACATTTTTTGAGAGACAGGGAGATCCGAAATAAAGTCCATGGAAATGTGCGTCCAAGGCCTCTTCGGGATAGGCAAAGGTGACAACAATCCACTGGCTCGAGAACAGCAAGGCTTAGCCCGAGCACAAACCTCACAAGACTGCACAAAAGAACGCACATCCCTCGACAAGGAAGGCCACCAAAAAGACCTGGCCACCAAGTCTCTAGTACCAAATATTCCAGGATGACCTGCCAACGCAGAAGAATGGACCTCGGAGATGACTCTACTGGTCCAACTATCCGGAACAAACAGTCTCTCAGGCGGACAACGATCAGGTTTACCCACCTGAAACTCCTGCAAAGCACGTCGCAAGTCTGGGAAGACGGCCGACAAAATCACCCCATCCCTAAGGATACCAGTGGGCTCAGAATTTCCAGGGGAGTCAGGCACAAAACTCCTAGAAAGAGCATCCGCCTTCACATTCTTTGAACCTGGCAGGTATGAAACCACAAAATTGAAACGAGAGAAAAACAGTGACCAACGAGCCTGTCTAGGATTCAGACGCCTGGCAGACTCAAGGTAAATCAGATTTTTGTGATCAGTCAAGACCACCACACGATGTCTAGCACCCTCCAGCCAATGACGCCACTCCTCAAATGCCCACTTCATGGCCAAAAGTTCCCGATTATCAGACAAAAATACAGGAACCTCAGAACGAGTAGATGAAGCGATAGAAATCGGAGGTGCATCATCATGAACCCCCTGACATCCCCAGCTTAACACAGACATTGTTTTCCAGTCAAGGACTGGATTATGAGTTTGTAACTATGGCAGACCAAGTACTAGAACATCATGTAAATTATACAATACCAGGAAGCGAATCACCTCCTGATGAACGGGAGTCATACGCATGGTCACTTGTGTCCAGTACTGAGGTTTATTCATAGCTAAAGGTGTAGAGTCAATTCCCTTCAAAGGAATAGGGACTTCCAGAGGCTCAAGACTAAACCCACATCGCTTGGCAAATGACCAATCCATAAGACTCAGGGCAGCGCCTGAATCTACATACGGAAATGGATGATAATGAGCAAATCAGAGTCACAGACAGAATTAACTTAGACTGTAAAGTACTAATGGCAACAGACTTATCAACCTTTTTTGTGCGTTTAGAGCATGCTGATATAACATGAGCTGAATCACCACAATAAAAGCACAACCCATTTTTCCGCCTATAGTTTTGCCGTTCACTTCTAGACTGAACTCTATCACATTGCATTGTCTCAAGTGCCTGTTCAGAAGACACCGCCAAATGGTGCACAGGTTTGCGCTCCCGTAAACGCCGATCAATCTGAATAGCCATAGTCATAGACTCATTCAGACCCGTAGGCGCAGGGAACCCCACCATAACATCTTTAATGGCCTCAGAAAGGCCATCTCTGAACTTTGCAGCCAGGGCGCACTCATTCCACTGAGTAAGCACTGACCATTTCCGAAATTTTTGACAATATATTTCTGCTTCATCTTGCCCCTGAGAGAGAGCTAATAAAGCTTTTTCAGCCTGAATCTCCTGGTTAGGTTCCTCATAGAGCAAACCCAATGCCAGAAAAAACGCATCCACATTAAGCAACGCAGGATCCCCTGGTGCCAATGCAAATGCCCAATTTTGAGGGTCACCCCGCAGGAAAGATATAATAATCTTAACCTGCTGAGCAGGGTCTCCAGAAGAGCGAGATTTCAAAGAAAGGAACAGTTTGCAATTGTTCCTAAAATTCAGAAAACTAGATCTATCTCCAGCAAAGAACTCTGGAATAGGAATTCTAGGTTCAGACATAGGAGTATGTACAACAAAATCTTGTATATTTTGAACCTTAGCAGCAAGATTATTCAAGCTGGAAGCTAAACTCTGGACGTCCATGATAAACAGCTAAGGTCAGAGCCATTCAAGGATTAAGAGGAGGAAAAAAAAAAAAAAAAATCAGCCTGGCTGCAATTAAGGCTAGGCAGCAACCTCAGAGGAGAGAAAAAAAAAAAAAAAAACTTCCTCAGACTACTTTTCCTCCTACTTCAGCCCAAACATTTTGGCCGGCTATTCTGTCATGATTCCAATGGCAGGGAATCACAAAAGGACAAGCACCAAAGAGCTCTAGGGTGATGGAACCTGAGCTGACCGCGACCCTAAACCTGAACACAAAAATAACAATAGCCGGGGAACGTGCCTACGTTGATCCTAGACGTCTCGCACCAGCCGAAGATCTAACTTCCCCTATTAGAAGAAACACAGACCTCTCTTGCCTCCAGAGAAATACCCCACAGAAATAGCAGCCCCCCACATATAATGACGGTGAAATGAGAGGAAGGCACATACACAGTATGAAAACAGATTCAGCAAAATGAGGCCCGCTAAAACTAGATAGCAGAGGATACAAAAGTAAACTGCGCAGTCAGCAAAAAACCCTTCAAAAATCCATCCTGTAATTACTTGAACTCATGTTCCAACTCATGGAACATGAGGAGCAGTTACAGCCCGCTAGAGCAACCAGCAGCAAAGAAACAATTATATGCAAGCTGGACAAGACAAAAATAAAGCAAAACGTGGAACAAGAAAATCAAAAACTTAGCTTGTCCTGAAGATTACTGAAGCCAGAAGCTGAGGTAACAAAACACTCTGATAACCTTGATAGCCGGCTGGGAAATGACAAGAAAGCCCGGTTAAATAGGAAACTCCCAAATCCTAATAGAACAGGTGGACACCAGAGACAGCAGAACACAAATCACCCAGTACCATCAGTAACCACCAGAGGGAGCCCAAAAACAGAACTCACAACAACGGTGGACCCCGGGCTACGAACGCACCGTACACTATCAGTCTTATTATTTGGTGCGTTCCGCTAGCCCTAACATTACACTAGCGCCAGGGTCTGGCTAGTGATGACGGACAAACAGCAATCCCTGCGGTATATACAGCAGCTGGAGGGTAGGTTGGCGGCTCTCGAGAGCGCAACCTCAGCTGTGGATGTTACCGCAGTTGCTGTACAGGCTGCCAGCGTGGCTGCAGCAACTTTGTCCATTGCCACCCCTGTTCCGACATTTTCTCGCCTCCCGCTGCCAGAAAAATTTTCTGGTAATAGCAAATTTTGTAGGGGATTCGTGAGTCAGTGCTCTATTCATCTCGAGCTTCTGGCTGCATGTTTCCCCACAGAGCAGGCTAAGGTGGGATTTATTGTGTCTCTATTGTCGGACAGGGCGTTGGAATGGGCTACGCCGCTGTGGGAGCGTGGCGATAATGTGGAGCAGAGTGCTCCTCTGTTTTTGAGCACTTTAAAACAGGTCTTTTTAGGACCTCAAGTCACCCATGACACTGCGCTCCAACTGCTGGCATTAACTCAGGGTGAGTCCTTGGTCAGTCATTTTGCCGTCCAATTCCGCACTTTAGCATCTGAGCTGGAATGGTCGGATAAAGCTCTTATCCCCATATTTTGGAGGGGCTTGGCTGACCATGTAAAGGACGCTCTGGCCACTAGGGAGATTCCTGCCACACTGGAGGAGTTAATAACAGTCTCCACTCGAATTGACCTCCGTTTTAACGAGCGGAGGTTAGAGCGAGCCCAGTGTAGGCAGAGGTTTCGGCTGGCTCCTACTTTCGCCAAACCTCTGGAATCTCAGGTCCTTGTTCCTGAGTCACATGAGGCCAGGGAAGTGTCACAAGCGGGACCTAAGTCCCGGACCGCTTGTGCACTCAGGGTCTGTCATGTTTGCCAGCAGTCTGGACATTTAGCCACCAGATGTCCTCAGCGGTCGAGGAAACGTCAGCGTCTAGTGGTCGTAGGTGGAGGTACACTAGACACGGCGACGTTTGCCTCTAAATTGTCCTTTAAGGGGACAATTACTATAGGCTCATTCTCCCACTCGGTAGAGCTCTGCGTGGATTCTGGGGCGGAGGGCAATTTTATGTCTTCTGCCTTCGCCCAACGCCACGCAATACCTCTGGTTATGCTAGCTCAACCTGTAACGGTACGAGTGGTGAATGGGTCGACTCTGCCCTCACAGATAACTCACCAGACCATCCCTTTTACTCTGTCCATGTCGCCATCTCATCAGGAGATTATTTCTCTGCTCGTCATTCCAGAGGGAATTGATGAAGTCCTGTTGGGAATACCTTGGCTACGGTACCACTCTCCTCATATCGAGTGGTCCTCAGGCAGAATTCTGGGATGGGGTGAATCTTGTGGGGGTAGGTGTCAGAGGGAGTGCGTTCAGGTAGCTACAACTGAGGTACCCGCAGATCTTTCCTCTCTCCCCAAGCAGTATTGGTCGTATGCAGACGTATTCTCCAAAAAGGCGGCGGAGACCCTTCCGCCCCATCGCCCCTATGACTGTCCTATTGACCTCTTGCCTGGTGCTGAGCCTCCCCGGGGTCGAGTCTATCCGCTATCTCTCCCGGAAATGGAGGCAATGTCACAGTACATCCAGGAAAATCTGGCAAGAGGGTTCATCAGGAAGTCAGTGTCACCTGCTGGGGCAGGGTTCTTCTTCATGCAGAAGAAGAGTGGGGAATTGCGTCCATGCATAGACTACAGGGGTCTTAACGCCATCACCATTAAGAATAAATATTTATTGTGGTCATGGATCATGGTAATTACATTCAGATGTGCGTTTCCATTCTTTCTGATAGATCATCTTATGAGATACTGAAAAATGATCCAACGATGGATTATACTGCTGAGTTGTCACGTATTTTGGCACGGGCCTTTGATTTGAGACTCATTTCTAAAAATGAATTAAATTTTTTGTTACCCAAATTTCCTGTGGTGTCTACCTTTTATGCCCTGCCCAAAATCCATAAGGGCTTGAGTCCCCTTAAAGGACGCCCTATAGTGTCGGGGGTTGATGCCTTATCTCAAAACTCGAGTGTTTACCTGGACAGGTTACTAAGATCTTTTGTTACAGCTCTCCCCTCGTATATTAGGGACACTAGTGACCTTCTAACCAAACTAGAGGGGGTCATAATTGAGTCTGACACCATCATCGCCTCCATAGATGTGGAGGCGTTGTACAGTAGCATTCGACATAAAGATGGACTGGGAGCTATTGGATACTTCCTCAACACCAGAGGAGTGCATTGTGGACGCCATAATGCATTTTTACTTGAACTTTTGGAGTTCGTTCTGCAGCGAAATTATTTTCTCTTTGGCGGGAAGTACTACCACCAGCTCAGGGGCACAGCGATGGGGAGCCCTTGTGCCCCCACATATGCTAATTTGCTCCTGGGCTGGTGGGAGGATAATTTTGTTTTCAAAGACGAGGATGAAACGTGGAGCCCCAGGATTGTTTTCTGGGGACGTTTCATAGATGATATTCTTGTCTTGTGGAAGGGTGATGCCTGTTCTTTTACTGGTTTCGTTAATTACCTCAATACCACCATTGAAGGTCTTTTTTTCACCTACGAGATCGGGGGACAGAGCATAAATTTCTTGGATGTCAGAATTTGCAGACAAATGGATGGCTCTCTCAGTACTACAATTTTTCGTAAACCAACAGCTACTAATAGCTTACTGAGATGGGAAAGCCACCACCCCTTTCCGCTAAAGAGAGGTATCCCTAAGGGACAGTTCCTGCGACTTCGGAGGAACTGTTCCTCCCTTAGTGACTTTGAGTATAAGTCACTTGAACTGCAAAATCGTTTCAGAGATAGGGGATATCCGCAGGACGTGATTGACTCTGCTTATCTTGCAGCACGTAGGTCAAATAGAACATCGCTACTGATACCTAAGACCAAAACTGATGGTTCAGCCATTACACGGCTAATTGGTACTTTTGATGACCAGTCTAGGAGGGTTTTCGAGATTTTTAAGCGACATTGGCAGATACTTAAATCGGACCCTGTTACGGGCAGTTTTGTGTCCCCACATCCGTCTATCACATATAGGAGGGGGAGGTCTATTAAGGATAGTATTGTCCATAGTCATTTTGTCCCCCCGAAAAAACAAAGCACGTGGTTAACTAATAGAGCCACTGGTACTTTTAAATGTGGACACTGTTCCTTCTGTAAATACATTGGGGTGTCTAAAACATTTAGTAGTTCAGCTACGGGAAGGATTTTTTCTAATAGGCAGTTTGCGAACTGTAAAACTGTTGGTTTGGTGTATCTGTGTACGTGTTCCTGTCCCAAGGACTATGTTGGAAAGACCAAACGTGAATTTCGGGTTCGCATTAGTGAGCACCTTGGAGACATTAGACACGGGAGAGATACACCAATAGCACGACACATCAATGTTGAACATGGGGGTGACACTGGGTCTGTATCGTTTAGAGTCATTGAAGTTATTACTCCCTCGGCTAGACTTGGGGATTTGGATAAGAGAATTCTACAACGTGAGTCTAGGTGGATTTACCTGCTCAGATCTATGAGTCCTGTTGGCCTGAATGAGCAGTTATCCTTTGCTAGTTTCATCTAGCTGCTTTTTCGTGGTTTTCCTGTATATGAACATATGGCCATATATATTTATATAGTTCATAATGAGGTCTATTTAGTTGATTCTCTCTGTATTTTACTATTGTATGACCGTGTATTTATTTTCGTTTTGTTCAAATAGCCACTTTCCATTATAGGTACTTTAGTAGTGGCTTTAATACGGTATATTATGTTCTAGTGTGTGTATTTTTATTTACCGCTGGTATTTTTTGCCTGTAGTAGCATTTTAATAGGCATTGCCTAACATCATATGAGGCAAGCAATACGTATGTATGGCTGCAGCTGTTTTCTTGTAGCGGTACGTAATTGCACCCCTATCCTCTATCTATTTGCCTATGCGCATGCGCGGCGGCTATGTGGTAAGCCGCTCCAGTGTGCTTTGGCTGCAGCGGCCATTTTCTTGTAGCCGTACATGGATGCGCCTTTATTTTCTATTTATCTGCCTATGCGCATGCGCGGCTGGTACGGCCATTACAACGCCGTTCTATTATGTAGCAGTCGCTACTGTGTTATGCTGGATGCAGGCGCCGCACGCTAGAACGTCACTTCCGGCTCACTCCACGTGGAGCCGGTTATCGGCACTATCTATCAGTGTATATAAAGATTGATATGGTGAGTGGCATACACCTTTACAGCTCCTCTATTTCGTGTGTGGCTGCCTACCCCTGATGAACCCCCGTCATTCCCTATGGGGGAGAAACGCGTCGGGCACTGTTTTGGGACAACATGATGACAGCTGATTTCGGCAACTTGTGATGAACCATCTGATATTCCGGTAGCTTTGTGATCTACACCTCGAGAGACCCCAGTGAATAGATAAGTACATTAGTGGCTGTATATCTTGCTACTTATCTCACTGTACCAATTGGATGATAGAGTCCTTTTTATTCGGTTGTTTGCATGAAGGAGTCTCTCCATATGTGTATTGGGTGTGATCTTTATCAATTTCTTTTGCTACCGTGTATTGTCTGTTACCTTAGTCCACGTTTTGATCTAACACTGCTATATCTATGGAGTGTGGCTAGTGTGAACATTTGTCTGCTACTTTATATGCTTGTTGTCCAGTTTTTCCATGACTATTGACATAGCATATTTTGTCTATTTTGGAGGACATGTTATAGTCTGTGTTCTACACTTATCACTGACACACTAAGACAGTGGTACAAGTGTGGACAACATTTAATAAGATTAATGTGGACGATATTTAACAAGATATAAACGAGATTAATGTGGACGTTACTGAACAAGATTCACTGTAGGAGTGTATATAATGATATCTTATTGTTTAATATAGGCATTAATATGCTATTTTATCCTATTTGGACAAAACATATATCTTTTCTACACTCCATGTACCCGTTGGGTTTAAACATCTGACTGCACTCTATTAGGTGGGCATGGCTCGTTTAGTTATTATGCTCTACAGTGCCTTTGTTCCTGTACTCAGGTGAACTACATTTATCTATTTCGATAGTGAGGGAGGCGTTATTTTGTAGACATTGCATCTTTTATTGCCCCCTCTGATACATTGACAAATTATACATATGTATATAATTTTTTTTGTGTTGTTTCTTGTGTTTAGTTTTTTTGCATTTTGTTCTGCTTTGTGTTTTTTCTCACGGGTATTGGAGTGATATGTGGGACATTATCTTTTGTCTATCTCTTTATTTAGGGATGGTTAGGGACCCTAGGGTCAGCCGTCGTTGAGTGGGGGCGCCTACCGCAGTAAATTAGGGTGCCAACCTCCACTGTCAGGTAGTTGTTTATTGATAGGTTCTTATAGGGCCCACCAGCTTTTCCTTATTATAGGTATCTTTTAGGGCTTGGTAGGGTGAGCCGTCGAGGAGTGGGGGCGCCTACCGCAGTAAATTAGGGTGCCAACCTCCACTGCCAGGCAGGGCTTATTGTAGCTTGACGTAGGGTCTTTATAGGTACATTTAATACTATTTTATCTTATACTTTGAAAAAACGGTCTTTTTAGATGTATTATTAAAAGTTATTTTTTAGGGATTCTTGTTTTTTTTGGTTTATACTCTCTTCTGGGATTCATAAGTATTGTAGGTTGGTTTAGTTTAGCATTAAGAATAAATACCCTTTGCCTTTGATATCTGAACTGTTCGATAGGCTTCGGGGAGCAAGGGTATTTACTAAATTAGATCTGCGGGGTGCTTACAACCTGATTCGCATCCGTGAGGGGGACGAATGGAAGACGGCTTTTAACACCAGGGATGGGCACTATGAATATCTGGTGATGCCCTTTGGGCTCTGTAATGCCCCAGCCGTTTTCCAAGACTTTGTGAATGATATCTTCCGGGATATGCTTTCCACCTCGGTCGCAGTCTATCTGGATGATATTCTCATCTACTCTCCAGATATTGACTCCCACCGGAGAGATGTTTGCAAAGTCTTCGACCTCCTACGGGCAAACTCCCTCTATGCCAAGTTGGAGAAGTGTATGTTTGAGCAGGAGTCCTTAACTTTCCTAGGCTACATCATCTCAGCCCAGGGATTGGCTATGGATCCTGCCAAACTACAGGCTGTGATGGACTGGCAGGAACCCCATTCTCTTAAAGCGGTGCAGCGCTTTATGGGGTTCATCAATTATTATCGCCAGTTCATCCCGCACTTCTCAACTTTGGTAGCTCCCTTGGTTGCCCTCACCAAGAAGGGGGCGAATCCCAAATTGTGGTCTGAGGAGGTCTCCAAGGCTTTTATCTCTATAAAGTCACACTTCGCTAGCGCTCCCATTCTTCATCGCCCCGATGTTGATAAGCCATTTATCATGGAGGTGGATGCCTCTTCTGTTGGTGCTGGAGCAGTCCTCTTCCAAAAGGATGCTCAAGGTCGGAAGCATCCTTGCTTCTTTTTCTCCAAGACCTTCGCACCAGCAGAGAGGAATTATTCCATCGGGGACAGGGAGTTGCTAGCCATGAAGTTGGCTTTCTCAGAGTGGAGACATCTCTTGGAGGGAGCACGTTTTCCCTTCCAAGTCTTCACAGATCACAAAAATTTGGTGTATCTGCAGACAGCTCAGCGGTTGAATTCTCGCCAGGCCAGATGGTCCTTGTTCTTCTCCCGGTTTCATTTCACCCTCCATTTCCTTTCTGGGGAGAAGAACATTCGGGCCGACGCTCTCTCTCGCTCCGTTGTGTCATCTGCGGAGGAGGAGGAGGAGCCTCGGCTTATTGTCCCCACCGAGAGTTTGAGAACCGTGGCCCCGGTTTCGCTGGAGTCTGTGCCCCCGGGCAAGACTTTTGTTCCATCTAGTTTGCGACCGGAGGTTCTCTCTTGGGCGCACTCGTCCAGGGTGGGTGGACATTTTGGTACTAAAAGGACATCAGTGTTGTGAGTTCTGTTTTTGGGCTCCCTCTGGTGGTTACTGATGGTACTGGGTGACTTGTCTTTCCTGGGTTTCTGGGTTCCACCTGTTCCATCAGCATATGGGAGTTTCCTATTTAACCTGGCTTTGCTGGCATTTCCTCGCCGGTTATCAATGTATCCAGTGTGTCTTGTTACCTCTGCTCCCTGCTCCTAGAACCTTCTGGACAAGCTAAGTTTGGATTTTCCTGTGTTGTGTTTTGCTTAATTTGGTTTTTAGTCCAGCCTGCAGATATGTGATTCTCTGCTGCTGGTTGCTCTAGTGGGCTGAAATTGCTTTTCATGTACCATGAGTTGGCACATGAGTTCAAGTAATTTCAGGATGGTTTTTTGAAGGGTTTTTCGCTGACCGCGCAGTTCACTTTTGTATCCTCTGCTATCTAGCTTTAGTGGGCCTCATTTTGCTGAAACTGTTTTCATACTACGTATGTGCTTTCCTCTCATTTCACCGTCATTATATGTGGGGGGCTGCTATTTGCTGTGGGGTATTTCTCTGGAGGCAAGAGAGGTCTGTGTTTCTTCTGATAGGGGAAGTTAGATCTTCAGCTGGAGCGAGACGTCTAGGATCATCGTAGGCACGTTCCCTGGCTACTTTTATTTGTGTGTTAGGTTCAGGGTCGCGGTCAGCTCAGGTTCCATCGCCCTAGAGCTTGTTTGTATCTGTGCTTGTCCTTTTTGTGATCCCCTGCCATTGGGATCATGACACATCAGAGTTACTGGCGAGGACATACTGGTGGCCGCATATGGCTCGTGATGTCACGGAGTACGTTCGGGCGTGTGTCTCTTGCGCCAGGAACAAGACTCCTCGGCAACGGCCAGCTGGGTTGCTTTATCCTCTGCCCGTGGCTGACAGGCCCTGGGAGATGGTCGGGATGGACTTTGTGGTTGGCTTACCCAAGTCTCGTAATTGCACCATTATCTGGGTGATCACCGATCATTTTTCCAAAATGGTGCATTTGGTGCCTCTTCCACGGCTACCATCTGCACGGGCGTTGGCTGTCTTGTTTATCAAGCATATCTTTCGCTTACACGGTATGCCAGACAAAATTGTTAGTGACCGGGGTCCCCAGTTTGCGTCTCGATTCTGGAGGGAGCTATGTCGTCTACTCAGTATTGAGTTAAATCTCTCTTCGGCATATCATCCCGAGACGAATGGGTTGGTAGAAAGGACCAAACAAACCTTGGTCACATATCTGCGACATTTTGTTTCTGCCAGACAGGATGACTGGGCATCCTTGCTACCGTGGGCAGAGTTTGCACTTAACAATGCCGTAGCCGACTCTACCGGTCAGACTCCATTCCTCTTAAATTACGGCCAGCATCCGCGTGTTCCTGTGCCCATGCCTGTGTCTTCCGCTGATCCCAGGGTGGCAGACTGGGCTGTGGAGGCACGGAACATTTGGGATCGCACGCAGGATGCCATTCGGGCCTCCAAGGAGAGAATGAGGTCCTCCGCCGATGTTCATCGGCGCCCCGCTCCGACTTTTGTCCCTGGCGACTTGGTGTGGCTCTCCGCCCGTAACATCAGGCTGCGAGTTGAGTCCACTAAGTTTGCTCCTCGCTACTTGGGTCCCTTCAAGGTTCTCAAACAGGTTAATCCTGTGGTCTACCGCCTGGCTCTTCCTCCACGCTTGGGTATCACCGACACCTTTCATGTGTCCCTCTTGAAACCCGTATACATGTCCCGGTTTTCCGAGTCATCTACCGGGACATCGGGTTCGTCTACGGACGATTACGAGGTGAACGCTATTTTGGGGTGCAAGGTGGTACGCGGCAAAAAGTTTTATTTGGTGGATTGGAAGGGTTATGGTCCAGAGGACAGGTCTTGGGAGCCTGCTGAAAACATTCGGGCCCCACAGCTCATTGCTGCCTTTGAGCCTAGCGAGGCCCAAGGAGGGGGGGGCCCTAGGAGGGGGGGTAATGTTAGGAGTCGAGTTTCCTCTGCTGCACAGGGGGAATCTCGATCCGTCTCCGCTGCGGTCTCCCATTCTCCTCCAGCCGCAGTGGAGTCTGCTCAGCAGGGACGTCGCTCCCAGTGTCTTGCTCGCTCTCACTCTGTACAAAGAGTTACTGCTGCTTCTTCAGCTCCTGCCATTAAAGTCAGTGCTGGTCAGCGGCGAGCGGACTTCCCTGGGACTAAGTCCTTGTTTGCGCACACTGAGCATGCCCAGAGCAAGATCTCCCGTTGGAGATCGAGGGTCATGTGCTCTGGCTCTGCAGCGCATTCCATTGGTCCTCTTGGCAGGCCCTGGAAGGGCAAAGTTTCAGTGGCCACTTCCTGTCCTGCAATTATATAAACTGCGCATGACCGCACGGCCATGCGCTAGTGTACAATTGAATACGTGTTTGTTGTGAGTGCAAGTCGTTCATTAAATACCCCTACCCTATTGTATGACTGTTCGCGTATGGAGTATGGCTGCTATCTAGCACCCGACAAATCACTCAACGTGTCACACACGTATCAGCGTCTATTGTTGTGACCGCCAGTGCGGCGCCACGCGCCAGTAGTGCGCTTCCTGACCCACGTCTGGGTGCTTAGTGGTGCCTGCCAGCACGGCACAGTTCGCACTTCGGTGCTCTAATTATAAGAGTTGCCTAACACACCCTGTTGCGGTGTTGTGTCAGCAAGTGGTCTAATCGGACTTTAATCCTAGTTGGGGTTAAGTTCGCTGACTGCTTGCTCGCCTTCTATGTGCGGTACCGCGATCCTGTGACGCAACAGGATCGCTTCCTTCACGTTGGGTGAAGTTTAACCCACGCGAGTATACTTATGAGTACCGCCATATAGTCCGTCATTACTCAGCAGCAGGTTCCATCTCTGCACGGTGGACCCCGGGCTACGAACGCACCGTACACTATCAGTCTTATTATTTGGTGCGTTCCGCTAGCCCTAACACTGCAGTTATGTGAAATGGGAGCCGATGGGCAGGATTAGGATTAAGATTGTTCAAATCAGCTGACATGTGCCGGAAAAGTTGTGGCCTCATCGCCGGAGCCCGCAGCAAACAGGGGGAACCCACCTTAGACATAACTATATTTTTAAGGTGGGAAAGGGGTTAGTACATCTTTTAGATCATTTCCTTATTTTCTTTCCTTGCGATCAGCAAATTGGGACATTCTTCGAAGAGTGCCACCCCATAAAGCAGAGGTGCACATCCTGCAACAAAGGGGCAATATGAGCCCTTCCAAATCAGTTGGACACCGACATGTTTGTCTGTATTTTGGGGATTAAGGAAGAAGCTGCAGTGGAAAGACAGAGCAGAAATGTCTTTCTGTGTCGGCCTCTCCCACTTTGCCACCAATGATGGCTCTCTTGACCTGGATCGCGGTCCCCGGTGCACTGCCAATGGATTTTTAAGCATCTTTAGTCTCTAAGGAAAAGCGTGCACATACAGCACCGTTACCGCTATCTACTTTAGTCCCAGCCGGCTCAAGGCTACACGGCAAATTCTTTCCTGGTTAGATGTTGTATATACACCATTCCTCATGCTCTCTGTTGGGACCATTGGCCATATATTCCTATATGAGGTTAAGGCTTGGTCATCTTCTCTATTGATTATCTCAACACAACAAAACATCCAGTTATAGAAACGAACCGCCACAGAGGCATTATTGTGATCAAAGCCACTGGGTGGCCGAAACGTTAATTGCCTGTAATTACCTGTCGTTTCATCTCCATCACCATATTCCAATAAAAATGTTCACTTAACTAACTGTAGTTATAGGAAGACAGCCATCAGTGCAGGACTTGGAAGATACATGATAGCGCCCCCTAGTAGCTGCTCACATGAAAAATTCATATGGCAAAAAGCAGCTCGGCTTGTTGTAGCTTGGACAGGTAAATGCTAATGGTGCACTGTGTGGCTGACACTGTTTAGGGGGTTATGTATATTCGGCACTGTATCTCTGTTACAGTTAGGCAATGTACAATGCAGATATTCTCTGGATTTCCTATATTAAACATACAATGTCATAGTCATAGTCATATATGTGATGTCATGCACAATGTCATAATGACTGAATCAGTAGACAAATACTGAGGTTCAGAAGGTAACTGCTCAGATCAAGAGATGTCAGTACAGGAGCCATGATAATGGTAAATGCAGGCTCTTATGTTATTATCCTAGCATTCTGAATTTGACACAAGATACCCACATATTAGCCATAAAAGAGATGCTGAGGTTATAAATAATTTACACATGATTATTACGAGTGACCAGGAAACTTTACAGTTTTGACATTCTGGGGTGGATGGGAGTTACCTATTGATTTCTACACGGCAGTAATATTGGCCTTTTGTGGTGATGTTAATTACTTATAGTACTCAGGAAAATTGAAAGCTGCTTTGATTGGTTGATATAGGCAACCACCATAGTTTATGTGAATCTACCCCATTTTGCTGTGACTCAGAAAAGGAGCAGAACCGCGCCTGATCCCGGAGAAAATGGCGGTAGGTGAATATATTAATACACTCTCACACTTTTCATTTAAAAAAATATAGATGGGAGTGTTTTTTTTAATGATGTTTTATGAAACAAAATCAGAATCTAGTGAGATCTTTAATGACTCAATCATGGATGTATACTATATGCTAAAACCCACACATACCTCTACCTATTCTTTAACATTTACAGCCATCGGGACCCATGAACAATGTTCAGTTTTAAAAGGGATCAATTTTTTTTTATAAGTTATGAGAGAGGTGTAGCTACAAAAAGTACAATTGCGGAGAAAGATAAGTTTGTACATTATTTGCTATGAAATAAAGCCAAATGAAGGATGATACGAAGAGCGGTAGAGAGATAGATAGGGGTGAGTAGCGGAATGACACGGCATCATCAAGTATGATCTAGAGTAATGCAATAATCCACTCAGATGTGAATGGGTTCAGTGTTGGAATTTATTACAACAGGAGCCGTTGGTAATGTTTTGCTGTTTATTTGATTTTAGCAGCAGGAGGTAAGAATCTGTCCATACTAACTCAACCTTTCTAGCTTCGGTTACTTATGATCCGTTTATCCTCTCAAATGTCATAATATAAGGCATTAGGATACCAAATGTAATTGAAAAATACGATTAATCGAAGTTGCATTTAAAGTGGACTGGTCACCGGGCCAAAAGTGGGCAGTTGTTGCTCTTATATTGTTCCTGGGGCCCTCCATATTATTCAGTCTTTAGTGTTTTATTTCTTAAATCTACCTTGTGGTTCCAGAGATTTGCACATTTCTATCTAGTGCTAATTTTTATGGTATTTACAAGGGGGCGTGGCTCACAGGATTCTCTGGGGGTGTGTCACACAGGAATCTCTGGGGGCATGTCTCACTGGATTCTCGAGGGCGTGGCTCACAGGATTCTCGAGGGTGTGGCTCACAGGTTTCTCTGGGGGGGTGTCACACAGGAATCTCTGGGGGCGTGTTTCACAGGATTCTTTGGGGGTGTGGCTCACATGATTCTCTGGGGGTGTGACTTACAGGATTCGCTGGGGGCATGTCTCACTGGATTCTCGAGGGTGTGGCTGACAGGATTCTCGGGGGCATGGCTCACAGGTTTCTCTGGGGGTGTGTCACACAGGAATCTCTGGGGGCATGTCTCACTGGATTCTCGAGGGCGTGGCTCACAGGATTCTCTGGGGGGTGTCACACAGGAATCTCTGGGGGCGTGTCTCACAGGATTCTTTGGGGGGGTGGCTCACATGATTCTCTGGGGTGTGGCTCACAGGATTTTATGGGGCGTGTCTTAGACTTCTTTGCACTAAATGATCGATGTTTTAGCATCTTGTTAAAGACCATACAAATTAGCATTCAGGGCACAATAAAAAAGGACATATAAGTGGAAAAATATGGCAGATTTAAAAAAAGAAAAAATCAGAATACTCAGGGAACACAAGGAATAAAATAAGAGCAAAATGGATCACTTTTCACTTGCGTTTTTGCCTTTTAATTTTCTCCTCCCCTTCTTCCAAGAGTGATAACATTTTTATTTTTCTGTCTACATGTACGTATGAGGGCTTGTTTTTTTCTACAGGACGAGCTGTGCTTTTGAATGACACTGTTATTTTTAGCACATAATGTACTGGAAAACTGGAAAAAAATTCCAAGTGTAGTTCAATTGGAAAAAGAACACAATCCTGACAATGCTTTTTGGGAATTGTTTTTACGGTGTATATTGTGTGGTAAAAATTACTTGCCAATATGATTCTCCTCAATAGTACAATTATGATGCTACTCACCCCTATTTATCTCTATAAAACTCTTCGTATCATCTTGTCCTTCATTTGGCTTCCTTTCACAGCAAATTATGTACAAAGTTATCTTTCTCAGCAATTGTACATTTTGTAGCTAGACCTCTCTCGTAACTTACAGTAAAAAAAATATGTGATCCCTTTAAAAACTGAACATCGCTCAGGGAACTCGATGGCCCTCCTCATCCTCATGTTAATAGAGTGGTAGTGCCCATGTGTGCCCACCAATCCCATAAACAGTGACAAGTGCTGCTGTCAGGTGTGCACACTTTGGCTAGATGATCAATGTTTATCATTGGATAACCCCTATAATCATCTCTAATAAAATAAGATATATTGGTGGGCACAAGCCTTTTACTATTGTAGCTGTAAATGTTAAAGAAAATGTAAGTGAATACTTTTCTGCCCATTGATGTCAAAAGTATTCTAGGAGTGACGCCTTTATTGGCTAACCAGAAAATAATATGTACCACAATACAATTTGTTATTGTACATCAAAGAAAATGTAAAGAATAGGTATAGGCATGTGTGGCTTTTAGCACATGGACAGCACAGTGGCTCAGTGGTTAGAACTGCAGCCTTGCAGCGCTGGGGTCCGGGGTTCAAATCCCACCAAGGACAACATCTGAAAGGAGTTTGTATGTTCTCCCTGTGTTTGCGTGGGTTTTCTCTGCGTTCTCTGGTTTCCTCCCACATTCCAAAGACATACTGATAGGGAATTTAGATTGTGAGCCACAATGGGGACAGTGTTAATAATGTTTGTAAAGCACTGCGGAATTAATGGTGCTATATAAGTGAGTAAAATAAATATAGTATACATCTATGATTGATTCACTAAATACCTCATTGGACTCTGATGTTGTCTCATAAAATGTCAGTAAAAAACACTCCCATTAACATTTTTTTTAATTAAATGTGTGAGAGTGTATTAATATACTCACCTACCGCCATCTTCTCCAGGATCCAGCTCTGTTCTGCTCCTCTTCTCAGTGACATCACCACTCTGCAGACTCTCCGGGTCACACTGTGTTCTGCGAGACCCAGAAATGGCTTCTACAATGTAAGTCTATGGAGCGTCAGAATGAGACTTTCATTGTAAAATAGACTTCCGGCTCAGGCATAGAGCATAGAGTGATCTGGAGAGTCTGAAGAGGGATGACATTACTGAGAAGAGGAGCAGAGCAGAGCTGGACACCAGAGATCTGCGGTAGGTGACTATATGAATATGTTCACACTATTCCATGCACATATACACCCATTTAATAAAAAATATTAATGGGAATGCTTCTTTAAAGACTGCACCTACAAGTGTATCTGTGTAACTTACCTTAGTAATCATTGATCAATTGCAGTCTGCTAATACACAACATAATAAGTAATATGATCCCTACCCAATCATTCATCCATAAACCCCGAGCTGGGCAAGCAGCTAAAGTATACCAAGGAGGTATTGAAAAAGATTTTCCATTATTTATATTTCATAGTACTATAGCGAGAATGAAAAGTTGTATCATTCAGCAACAATTTGTGTGTAATTATACACACAAAGGACATAAGTGTGTATAAGAAAACATGTGTAATTGCAATCATTTTCTGGAAGAAATATTTTGTTTTATGGAACAATTTCAAGGGTGCCAACACTTTCGGCCATGACTGTAACACCAATTCTGCTCCCCGCAAAGCTTCTGTGGGGGATATTGACTACAAAAGCTCTTGTTCTGGTCCAAGAATGATAGGAATTTTGCTTTCTTTACTGTACTTTGCCAGTGTAGCATAACCATGTAAGTATGTGATGCTAGATACATATCTACAGTTATTGAAGCATATAATAACAAACACGATCCTAGAGTCCTGCCCATTGTTAATTCTAAATGTGTAACGCTGATGCTAAAAGACGACAATCCATTACCCCCAGAAAGCCTTCTGCTAAATAAACCTCAAAGGGGGAATGTCTACATATATTAAGCTGAACACAAGAATATGTAAGCCCATACTTATCAGGACACGTACATAGTCACTACTCCACTATGGTTCATTTTGAGGAGAAGCATGTTTTTTATAGACACTTTGTAGATCTTTTTACTTGTACACTGACCTAATGCAGAAGTCACAGCAATAATGATTGAAATGCATTCACATGGCCTGTCTGGCAGAAGAGCAGACTGCCAAGGACACACATCGGTGACAGATATATGGAGTAGATTTATGGCGGCATTGAAACAGACAAGGCGTGCAGGCACTGTTCTGATTTGGGACATTTTTATCCAGACATTAAATTAAACTAGAAGAATACAAGTTAGGTTGACTGTAGGGAGAAACTGGCAAGTCTTTAATGCCTACTGCCCTAAACACCACTAATAACGCAGATCTGCCATGTGTAATGTAAAGCAGCCAAGAATTTATCAGAAAATAAGGGAAATTCTTACCCATCATAGTTCATCTTCATGGCCAGCATCGGCGGGATCAAAATTCCCAGAACACCGGTGTTCCACAGGACAAGATACATCGTGTTGAAGCTGCATAAAGACAAGTCAGTTAACAGACTGTAACCTGCTGACTGGACTTTGGAAGACTGATCGCTCGCTCCGCACACTTACAGCAGTTATTAACCCACACCTATCTGAGACCGAGGAACACTTTGGGATTCTTCCCAAACCCTCCCTGAAGGCTAAATCAGTGGAATCCTCATTCTGCTGTGGCATCAGACATGCTGGCATTCTGGCTGATATATGCCATTGTCCTTGTTTCATTTAACTAGCATTGTCTAGATCCTTAATAGGAGCGATCATATGATGTGAGGAGCGAGGGGCCTCTGCACTTCCACAATAGAGATCACTGCTTTACAATGGATTCAATATGCAAGAAGACATAACTAAGTGAAATAATACAGAACATGTAAAACGTAAACCTCGTTTTCAGATGTTTTTCATAAATCAATAGTACACATTAAAATGAAAAACTTTGTAATATATCTTAACAGATAAATCTGCTTCTTTCTTTCCCAAAATTGATCAGCCGTTATCAAAATTCTCACTTCTGAGGTAAAATCTGTATCCAGTGCAGGCAGCCTGTCCCATTAATGAGATAGGAGATGGCAGATACTGCTGATAACAAGTCTATAGATGAGGGAGGAGCTCTGACTTTAGCCCCTCCCCCTCCTATCTACATAGGAGATGGCAGATACTGCAGATAAGAGTCTATGTAGATGAGAGGGGGAGGAGGAGGAGGGAGGAGCTCTGCCTTTAGCTCCTCCCCCTATGTGCATAGAATGGTATCGGGGCATCATGACCACATACCACATTAGTCTGCAAAAATATATAATTCATCTCATTGTTATTGTCTTGTATCTAATGTAATTAGTAAGTTAGCCTCTTGCATCATTCAAATGCCTATAATATAGCCAGTGAGGTGCAGACATGTGGATGAAGTTTATATTTCCTCAAACTTTGGCATTTTGACTATATGTGATGTAGCACTGTAGAAACTAGACACATAGTGGTCATAGTGATCATTGCGTTACTCTGTTGAATTTACATGTGCTTATTATTAATTTTCCATAATGTTTATGAATTTTTAGAGACAATATACACCTATCTTTTCTTTGGGTGGTATTCATAGATTGTATCTGTAGTATCTGCCTTCTTCTGCCTTCAGATTTTTCCTCAGAATTGAGAATTTTGATAATGACTAATTAATTCTGAGAGAGAAAGAAGCAGATTTATCTGATAAGATATGTTATAAAGTGTATTAATTTCATGTGTACTATTGATTTATGAAATAAAAATTACAATCATGGTTACGCTTTCAAATATATTGACAAATGCAAACAAAACATAATCCCCTGCTAAGAGACTCAAAGGACACATATAAGATATACAAACAGTATCTATCAACATGATAGGGAACAATAAACATGTATTATACTCAGCCTACCTTATTTCATCATCTGGGGGAACCCCTGTTGAATTAAGAGACCTGACGGTTGTAAGGTAGGACTTTATGTATGATAATGAGTACTCATACTCGGAGCTGCTAAGCAGTTACCAGAAACATAGTAGAACAGTATAAAAACGTGTGTTATGGCTTCCATACATATTTTTTAAAAGTTGGCTGAACTCCCCAATTTCAGTGGGATCAACTCACTAGCTAATGTGTAAGGGGCCTCCCATCTCTTCCCCAACCGGCACAGAAGGATTGGGCAGTTTGAATTGTAGCACCCAACTTGTTTTTTCTTATCACCTTTAGGGAGAATGGCCACCACCAGGGTTGTGTGGCCATGGCCTCTCTACATTGAAACCACATTAATGCTTGGCTGAGCCAAACGTTCATATGAATTGAGAGATAGCTGGAAGCTTTCACATATGTATGGTCAGCCTGAGTGTTATGCTAGTGTAACAACTCACTCCGAAAAATAGGTGACACACTAAAAACTGCAGCTAACTCTGCCGATTACTGTACAGAGTAGAGATCCTGACCGAACAGTCCTAAGTTGTTCCTCCGTGAGCTGAGATAGCCCTTACCACAGAAAAGACAATGGTAACTCGGATCTATGCAGAGCAGAGTGGAAATTACCTACAGAACAGAAAGTGTGCTGAAATAGAAAGTGATCGCAGAGTCAGTAAAACAAACCATGAAATACAAAATAAAGGATTAAGTAAGCACTTCTAGAGAATATGTCGCCTATATCCTAAGCTAGAAATAGAAGTTAAGTGCTTGGTAAAGAACATAAACAGCAGAGAGATAAACTCTAGCTGGTCTTACATTGCCTGGCTAACAGTACAGCAGTATGGCTGGACATCCAAATGAGACTATCATCAGCAGGAAATAACAGCAGGGGAAAAGCAGGAAGTACTGTATTTTTCAGTCTATAAGATGTACTTTTCCCCAAAAATTTGGGAGGAAAATGGGGGTGCATCTTATGGTATAAATGTAGCTTACCGAGGGGGCACTGTGGTGGAGCGGTTTCACAGGATTCAGGGTCACTACTGCAGGAAGCGGGCAGTGGCGGCAGGAGTGAGGCAAAGTCAGAAGGGGGTGTCCCTGGGCTTCAAGAAAATGTCGGTGGTCAGGCAGGAGCGAAGTCCCCACTCAGTACATTGATTTCCTGGTGGTGGACTTAAAGGAACTTGCTGCCGGAGGTGGCACATGCACAGATCTAGATCTCTGCCCTACCTCCTGTGACCCAGCTCCTCAGCTGCTGCCCCCTTAGTACTCTAAATTCAGGCTGTAGGATGGATCTCCCCATTTTAACATTAACATTCTTTTCCTATTTTTTCCCCTCAAAATTTGGGATACATCTTATGGCCTGGTGCATTTTATAGTCCAAAAAATACGATATATAAAGCCGTACCATAAGGTGATAAGGCAGACAAATGAGTAAATAAATATACCTTTTCTCTTGAAAAGACTTAAGCAAAGATAGCAGAAACTAAACACTCAGAGAAAAGATGTATCTGCTGTGGCTCGGGGGACAGAGAGGCTAACCACAAAACACAGGCTCAGGGGTTCGAACCAAGTTTATGACACAGACTCAGAACCATAACTTGCTGGCTTGGGTGAATTCTGATGGTGAGAAAGAAGTTGTTATGGAATTGTTGCTGAAATGCACGAGAAAAATCAAGTTAATTCTGCATATAATGATCATTTATAGTCAAAAAGTTAATGTGTTGTGTTGTGGAATTATGTCAATCGGTGTAAATATATGACTAGCAGAGCTATATTAGGTGCAGAGTTTGAAATTTCACATGAGCACTGGAGACTAGGTGGGCCCAAAAGGTTCCTTTGCCCTGTGTGAAAATACTTCCTATTAAAGAGCTGTGTTAGCTGAGGGCCCTGTTGGAGATTTTGCATTGGGGCTCGCAAGCTTCAAGTTACGCCCAATGATCCCAAGCACACCACCAGGGCAACAAAGGAGTGGCTTCGTAAGAAGCATATGAAGGTCCTGGAGTGGCCTAGCCAGTCTCCAGATCTCAAACCCATAGAAAACCTTTGGAGGGAGTTGAAAGTCCGTGTTGCCCAGCGACAGGCTCCAAACATCACTGCTCTAGAGGAGATCTGCATGGAGGAATGGGCCAACATACCACCAACAGTGTGCACCAACCTTGTGAAGACTTACAGAAAACGTTTGACCTCTGTTATTGCCAATAAAGGATATATAACAAAACTTTTGTTAATGACCAAATACTTATTTTCCATCATAATATGCAAAATGAATCTTGCCAATTCAGACAAGGTGATTTTCTGGATTTGTTTTCTCCATTCTGACCCTCATAGTTGTGGTCTATCTATGATGTCAACTACAGGCCTCTCTCATCTTTTAAGTAAGAGATCTTGCACAATTGGTGGCTGACTAAATAGTTTTTTTCCCCACTGTATATACCCCAGTGTGGTCACTGCTAACTCCACAAAAACCTAAGAACTACTCGCTGCCACCACCAATTGCTTTTTAAAGGCCGATCGGACACCTGGTTTATGGTAGCATATGACTTTCAGGAGTGTGGTTTAAAGAACAGAAGGAAAATAACTATTACATTTTATATTTCATCCAGAGTAATAGGTTGTGTTTAGAAACAAAATATACAAAATATTTTACAAATGGACAAACAATACAGCATATAGAGTTACACAAAATAAACAGGATTAACAAAAGAAACTATTTGCTAGTCACAGAGATGGTCAGAGATTAGCAAAGAAGAGCACTTCGATTGGAAATGCCCAGTGAACGTGGGTCATGCACACACTGATATGTATCTCTCTGCAAGGGATCCAGATCATAATTCACCTCGTCCTTTTATCAGCACCTAAGTTACACCCACACACTTCCCCTGGATGACTCATAATAGGGCTGATCATGGGATGTGGCTTCAGTTTCATAAAATTATGATATTCCCAACATTTACAATATTTTCACTCCTGACAATCACATACATTCGATTTTGCTGTCATATTTTTTTAATCATGATTTTACCTTTTTATAGATAGGAAACATTTCATGGCTGTCAGCGATCTGGACCCTATTGATTTGATATGCATATTGTCCCCTATTAGTCCTGTAGTTTAAAATTTGTGTCTCATCAATATCTGATCTGATTGGTGCATTCTGCTGCAGAATATTGTGCTCCAGTATAGTAGTCACATGAATGCAATCGACACTCAGCTGAACAACTCTATGCACATAATATCTGGTGCCATCAGATCTATGCCCATCCACTGGTTACCTGTCTTGAGCCATATCACACCTGCAAACCTGAGAAGACAAAAGCTCCTACCTAAAGAATACACCAAAGTAGTGAATAATGAAAATCTCCCAAATCATCAAAATGTCCAAGATGTTCAAATACAGCGACTGAAATCAAGACATCCACCCATCTGAACTGCAATTACTTTGTATGAACATGATTTTAATTCAGAAGAGAATTGGCGAGAACTTTGGGTCAGTGTAGTAGACGGTGAGCTTCAATCGTTTCCTCACTTACAAAATCCCCCAAGGAAAACCTGGGTTACTCTGAATCGTATCAAAACAAACTTTGTTGTCTGTACAGATCTTATGCATAAGTGGGGAAAATCTGACTCTCCTACCTGTGACTGTGGAGCTGACCATCAAACAATTCAGCACATTGTTGAGGAATGTCCCCTCAGATCTTACACTGGTGACAATAATGATTTTTACACTGGAAATGACAATGTTATTGTATACATAGAGAATCTCGATATTTGATTTGAGCTCTGTTCCTTTGTTCCTTTTCAATCACTGTTTATTGTTCATTATGCATTCTTATATGAGATCGCATGTAGCGATGCCCAAACATTTGAACAGCCACGGTCACATGAAGGCGATGGTGGGAAAGTGTCACAAGAGGTGGACGATGATGAGACACAATTGCTAGAAAGTCAGGAGGAGAAGCGGGGTGTGGATGTGGAAGACGAGGTGGTGGATGACATAGTGACTGACCCAACCTGGTAGGAGGACATGCAAAGCGAGGACAGTAGCACACATGAGGAAGGAGGCATATCACCCCAACAGGCAGGAAGAAGCAGTGTGGTGGCCGCAGACAGAGGCATGCATCTGTTTCCCGTAACACCAACATGACAGAAGTTGCCATTCCAACTGTTAGATCTTTCCGAGTCTGGTTATTTTTTTAAAGACTCTGCCAACAACCCCAAACAGGCAATTTTCAGCACTTGCCATGCCCGCATCAGCAGGGGTAGCAAAACTACCATCCTGACCACCACCAGCATGATTAGGCACATGACAGCAAAGCACGCGACTTTGTGGGCTGAACCCCAGGCTCCAGGAACACTGTCTGCAGGTGACAACACTGCTTCTTCCACTGTTTTGCATAGAAGCTAATCCCCAGTTCACCGTGCCTGTGAAGATGCCTCAGGTCCTGCACCTGTTGTTGCCCACAGTCAACCAGCACCATCATCAAGCCCGTCCATGTCCTTGTCCCAGCTCAGCCTTCAGTTGGCTATACCCCAGTCATTGGAACGCAAGCGGAAATACCCAGCCAATGCCTCACAGTCCACAGTACTTAATTTGAACATTTCTCATCTGCTTGCGCTCGAAATGTTGCCTTTTAGGTTCGTTGAGATGGAAGCTTTCCACAACCTGATGGCGGCGGCAGTCCCATGGTACTCCGTCCCCAGTCATCACTATTTCTCCCGGTGTGCCTTACTGGCATTACACCAGCATGTGTCCCACAACATTACCCATGCCTTGAACAATGCTGCTACTGGGATAGTCCACCTAACCATGGACACGTGAACAAGTGCTTGTGGGTAGGGATGGTACATCTCACTGACGGCACACTGGGTTAACATAGTGGAAGTCGGGACCCAGTTGGACCTTGGGGTGGAACACATCCTCCCCACGGCGTTGATTGTGGGCCCTACGTCAGTCAGGGTTGCCCCCACAGTCTACAGCTCCTGCACCTCCTCCTCTTCTTCAGTCTCCATCTCTGTAGTGAACATATCAGTCAGAAGCTGGAAACACTGCAGCATTTCCTTAGCCAAGTGGCAACAGGCTGTGCGAAAGCTAATCTGCATAGGTGGACAGTGCTGAAAGAGCAGTCAGACATTTGGATGATACTGCTGAATCTACAGCCAGGCATGGTTGTGTGTGTCCATGGCCGGAACCTGGTGGTGGCTCTGAGGCTAAGTGAGCTCACCCACGTACATTGCCTGGCCCATGTGCTTAACCTCGTCATTCAACATTTTCTGAAAAGCTACCCGGAGCTGTCGGATCTGCTAGTGAAAGCAAGCCATCTGTCTCCCCATTTTAGAAAGTCAGCTACAGCTTCAGCCGCCCTTGCCATGCTTCAGCAGCGTTTGCAGCTTCCGGCTCACTGACTGATGTGTGATGTCCCCACACGTTGGAACTCTACTCTGCATATGTTGGAAAGGATTTTTGAGCAGAAGAGGGCAGTTGTTGACTACCAGCATTAACAAGGCTGTCGATATCCAGTTGAGACTTCACACATAAGACCTCAGGAGTGGACATGGATGTCAGACATATGTACCATCCTCCAGAACTTTGAGGACTGCACCAAGATGGTGAGCGGTGATGATGCCATAATTAGCATCACCATCCCGCTTTATTAGCATTCTGAAAACCTCTCTGCTCACAATTAAGGAGGATGCATTGCAGGCAGAGCATGAGGACATGGAGCAAGGAACCATACAGGGTGATTACACTCAGCCCAACCTTATGTCATCACAACTTGGATTGGTAGACAATGAGGAGGAGGAAGAACAGGAGCTACTTTCATGTGCTATAGACAATACTACAAGCACAGCTGTCATACCGTCTATTCAGCGGGGATGGCCTGAGGATGAGGAGGACAGTGAGTAGGGCAATGGGGATACTCGGTACCGGGTCCAGTCGCTCTTAAAGGGAATGTCACGGTGGCTGCGACCCGGTCCGTGGCCCTGGGCGCTCAGCAAAAGGGGGAAAGCGTATTAAGGGTTTTTAGTAATAAAGTCTATTCTGTCCAGGTTGAAGGTTACAACAGTTCCTGACTGTATAGGTCCACTATTGGTAGGTCTAGCTGCACGGGACAGAGCTTTAGCTAGTAGGTTCCTTTTCTCCATAGCCTCCCATCTAGCTCTATGTTGTTTTTCCTCTGTGGCCAGTTTTAAGATCTGCTGTCTGCAGTAATTTTCTGTTTCAGTTATTTTAACACTATTAGCTGCGGATTGGGCCTCTATTTGGAATCCCATTAAGTCTGTTTTAGGATGCCTCCAATGAACAGTCTCTTTGGGCCTGCATTCTTTCAAGGGCAATGGTTCAGGTACCATTGGTTCAGTAAGTGCGCCTCCCATATCAGGCATATGGTCCCAGGATACTATGACTGTCACTGATTGGCCAGGTGATAAAGTCGGTGGGGTTGCTAGGGGTCCCACTAGGGTGTCTTCAGCTACCGGGGCAGTTTGCATACCTGTCTCACCGGTGCCTGGTCTTTTTCTGCCTCCGCTGGGGTCAGAATCGCTGGTTGCAGGGACTGGTGCTGCGGGGTTGTCATCTCTGATTGCGGCGTCTTGCTTTCTGGCTCCACTGAGGTCACAAGTGCGGGCTCCGCGTTCTCCGTTGGTGTCGTCTCACTTTTCGGCAATGCCTCACTTTCTGTCTCCATCGGGGTTACAGGTGCAGGCTCCGAATCTGTCCCTGGCGCCATCTCCTGCAGCACCGTCACTCCCTCTGGCTCTGCTGGGGCTGTGAGCGCTGGTGGTAAGCTCCAGTGAGTTTCAGTCTTCATTCTGCAGATCAGGGACTCCTTCCAGGTGGCCACCGCTGTCATCTGGGTCCGCAAGAGTCGCAGGGCCAGCTCGTCCATCTCCGCAGCGAGGAGCTCCGGGTCTAAGATAGGCTTCGGGTCTGAGGTTTCTTGCCGCTGCGGACTGGGGGTCTTTCTGTTTGTGTCAGCAGGTCTCGGCGGCTCTGCACTGCTGTCCGTCAAAGCATTTTCGAGGTATCGTGAAGCCACGCTTTCCTGCGTCTTTCTCCTTCTTCATCCATGGACTTTCTGGGCGGTGTCTTTTCCACTTTCCCTCCAGCCATCTCCAGGGGCGTATCCGTCCTGGTGACGGACATGTTTTGTTGGCATTAGAGTCTCTGTAGGGGGTGCATCAAGCTTTCACGCCGGTTATTGAACTCCACCCATGGCAACAGATCTTCTTCCTCCTTTATCCGCCTCGTGGTGCAGCAATGGCGGCCATTAACAATTTTACACAGTCCATTATAGTCCATGGTGCACAGAACCCATTCCAATAGGTCGGTCCATCCTGATCGTGACACCAAGGTTTAGTCGCCTAGTAGGGCAATGGGGATACTCGGTACCGGGTTTGGTCGCTCTTAAAAGGGATGTCACGGGGGCTGCGACCCGGTCCGTGGCCCTGGGCACTCAACAAAAGGGGAAAGTCTTTAAAGGATTTTTGGTAATAAAGTCTATTCATGATGCCACCTCTGGTTCTCGGTCAGTGGGACCGACGCTGCTTAAAGGGGTCCTCTGGGGTGGTGTTCATGTAGCAAGATGGTGACGTTTCCCACAGCTGAAGCGGGGTCCCTAGGGCTCCCAAGGTGCATGGCAGGGGTAGTGTATGCTGACGAATAAGTGAAGGACACAGAGTTGTAAAGTCTTTACCCGGTTTACTGGTAGAAGCAGTCCACAGTCCAGGATACCAGGCACGGGTGGTGATGTGGTCCGGCCGGCTTGGAGGCAAAGGTGACCCCTTTCCCAGGTGAGGTCTGTAAGCCTTCCTACTGCGCTAATATGCGAGGTCCCTGCTGCTCATAGCTTGCACTCACTCCTGTCCTAGAACAGGTACTCGTATGATGGACAGCTTGAGCCATTTTACAGGGTCTCTATCAGGAGCCGGGCTCTTCAGGTGCTGCTTCACCTCCAGGTGTGGTGTGGGCAAATCACATAAAGTTCTAAGCCCTCAGGTTCTGCTAAGTGTCCTAGAGTTCCATTAAAGCCTCAGGCTCCTGGTGCCCGGTCTCTGCGCTTCAGCTCTGAGAGTGCCCGGTCACAGTTCCCCTCCGAGCCCTTTTCCTCTCCTGTGCCCTTTCCTCAATTGCTTCACTGCACACATCAACTCCTCGGGTTCTTTTCCTTTCCTGGAGCTGCAGCTCAGTCCTGGCTGCACAGCTCCATAGTCTGCTCTCTGCTCCAGACTTCCTTTCTTCTCAGTGTCTCTCTCCAACTGAACTAACTCCTCCTCCAGACAAGAATACTTAAAGTTGGGGAAGCTCCCCTGAATCTGAATCATGAGCTCCCCCTTCTGGCCTGTATTCAGAATGTGTTGTGTGTTGGTAGATACCTGGTAAAGAGAATCCTCCTTGCCTCCACGCATGATATTGCCCTCCCCGAAAGGAAGGCAACATCACTGTAACAACCGATTACCTGGGGTGTTACAACAGCATGTTCAGTCGTCCTGTTGGTGAGGACACGGAAGTCTTGCCTGTTAGTAGTCTGGCACGCATGGCTGACTTTATGTTGTGCTGAGTTTCCCGTGACCCTCGCATTATTAAAATTTTCAGTGACATTCATTACTGGTTGGTGACACTTCTAGACCAACACTACAAGTTGTATAAAAATATTGCTGTATCAGAGGGCCCTTGTAGTGGAATTACTGAAAAAATTCCCATGTGAGAACGCTGGAAGCAGACGTCAGAGTTTGTTGTACAACCAAGGAGTCCAAGCGAGAGAGAAAGAAGTACAATCCAGTTCAGTCAGGGGAACAATGGCAAAGTTCTGGGACAGTTTTCTCAGACCCTCCCATCGTGTCAGCACAGAGGCAAGGGGTGCTGGCACAAGAAGTGCAATGTTTGGGAAGATGCTGAGGGAGTACCTTGCACATGTGGCATGAACTGGCTCTCTACACCTTGGAGGTCCTGGCCTGCCCTGCTGCTAGCATTCTGTCAGAGCGAGTTTTTAGTGCCGCTGGTGGAATTATAACAGATAAGCACATTCGCCTGTCAACTGACAATGTTGACAGGCTGACTCTTATAAAAATGAACAAGGTTTTATTGGGCAAGACTTCTGTGCACCATCGAATAAAAACAGCGAAACATATCCTCAAATACATTGTCTTTTTTGTGAAGGTGTATCTCATGCACCTCTTCCCAACCACACATGAGTATCCTCTTCCAGATTTTGTCTGTTTGGTGTTATCCTCCTACTTATCCTCATCCTCATCATACACAATACCAGAGTGAACGTATTCCGTGATGCAAAAGTCACTATTAGGGTTGAGCGAAACGGGTCGTTCATTTTCAAAAGTCGCCGACTTTTGGCAAAGTCGGGTTTCATGAAACCCGATCCGACCCCTGTGCGGGGTCGGCCATGCGGTACGCGACTTTCGCGCCAAAGTCGCGTTTCAATGACGCGAAAAGCGCCATTTCTCAGCCAATGAAGGTAAACGCAGAGTGTGGGCAGCGTAATGACATAGGTCCTGGTCCCCACCATCTTAGAGAAGGGCATTGCAGTGATTGGCTTGCTGTCTGCGGCGTCACAGGGGCTATAAAGGGGCGTTCCCGCCGACCTCCATGTTACTGCTGCTGATCTGAGCTTAGGGAGAGGTTGCTGCCGCTTCGTCAGAAGCAGGGATAGCGTTAGGCAGGGTCCATTAACCCCTTCATGACCAGGGGATTTTTCATTTTTCCGTGTTCGTTTTTCGCTCCCCTCCTTTCCAGAGCCATAACTTTTTTATTTTTCCGTCAATTTGGCCATGTGAGGGCTTATTTTTTGCGGGACGAGTTGTACTTTTGAACTACATCATTGGTTTTAGCATGTCTTGTACTAGAAAACGGGAAAAAAATTCCAAGTGCGGTGAAATTGCAAAAAAAGTGCAATCCCACATTGGTTTTTTGTTTGGCTTTTTTGCTAGGTTCACTAAATGCTAAAAATGACCTGCCATTATGATTCTCCAGGTCATTACGAGTTCATAGACACCAAACATGACTAGGTTATTTTTTATCTAAGTGGTGAAAAAAAATTCCAAACTTTGCTAAAAAAAAAAAAAAAAAAATTGCGCCATTTTCCGATACTCGTAGCGTCTCCATTTTTCGTGATCTGGGGTCGGTTGAGGGCTTATTTTTTGCGTGCCGAGATGACGTTTTTAATGATAGCATTTCGGTGCAGATACGTTCTTTTGATCGCCCGTTATTGCATTTTAATGCAATGTCGCGGCGACCAAAAAAACGTAATTCTGGCGTTTCGAGTTTTTTTCCCGCTACGCTGTTTAGCGATCAGGTTAATACTTTTTTTTATTTGATAGATCGGGCAATTCTGAGCGCGGCGATACCAAATATGCGTAGATTTGATATTTTTTTTATTGATTTATTTTGATTGGGGCGAAAGGGGGGTGATTTAAACTTTTATGTTTTTTTTATTTTTTCCACATTTTTTTAAACTTTTTTTTTAACTTTTTCCATGCTTCAATAGCCTCCATGGGAGGCTAGAAGCAGGCACAGCACGATCGGCTCTGCTACATAGCAGCGATCTGCTGATCGCTGCTATGTAGCAGAATTGCACGTGTGCTGTGAGCGCCGACCACAGGGTGGCGCTCACAGCGACGGGCAATCAGTAACCATAGAGGTCTCAAGGACCTCTATGGCTACAATGGAGACGCATCGCCGACCCCCGGACATGTGACGGGGGTCGGCGATGACGTCATTTCCGGCCGCCCGGCCGGAAGCGGTAGTTAAATGCCGCTGTCTGCGTTTGACAGCGGCATTTAACTAGTTAATAGGTGCGGGCAGATCGCGATTCTGCCCGCGCCTATTACGGGCACATGTCAGCTGTTCAAAACAGCTGACATGTCCCGGCTTTGGTGCGGGCTCACCGCGGAGCCCTGCATCAAAGCAGGGGAGCCGGCATCGGACGGTATAGTACGTCCGATGCCGGTAAGGGGTTAACCACCAAACCGCTTGTGCTGTAGCGATTTCCACTGTCCAACACCACCTTCGGTGTGCAGGGATAGTGGAAGCTACATTTTTTTTTTTTTTCTCAGAGCTGTAGCTCATTGGGCTGCCCTAGAAGGCTCCCTGATAGCTGCATTGCTGTGTGTACGCCGCTGTGCAAACCAACTGCTTTTTTCAAAGCACAAATCCTCTTGTTCCTTCCTTTCTGCACAGCTATCTTGTTTGTTTGTCCACACTTTTTATTTAATTTGTGCATCAGTCCACTCCTTATTGCTGCCTGCCATACCTGGCTGAGATTACTGCAGGGAGATAGTAATAGTTCCTTTTTTGTTTTTTGTTTTTTGTGGGAGATTAAGATTGGCATTTCTGCTAGAGTGCCATCCCTGTCTGTGCCATCTCTCACTCAGTGGGCCATAGAAAGCCTATTTATTTTTTTGCTTGATTTGGGTTCTAAAATCTACCTGAAAAAATCACTACATCAATCAGTGGGAGAAAAATATTGGCCTCAGGGCTTGTGTGCCACTCCTGACTCCTGTGTGCATCATCACTCACTCAGTGGGCCATAGAAAGCCTATTTATTTTTTTGGTTGATTTGGGTTCTAAATTGTACCTGAAAAAATCACTAAATCAATCAGTGGGAGATTAATATTGGCCTTTGGGCTTGTGTGCAAGTCCTAAGCGTGCCATCTGTCTCTCAAATAGTGGGCCATAGAAAGCCTATTTATTTTTTTTTTTATTGGGTTTATAAATTTTCCCTGAAAAAAAAAAAAAAAAAGTGGGAGATTAATATTGGCCTCTGGGCTTGTGTGCCAGTCCTGAGCGTGCCATCTCTCTCACAAATAGTGGGCCATAGAAAGCCTATTTATTTTTTTTTTTTTTGGTTTTATAAATTCTCCCTGAAAAAAAAAAGGGAGATTAATATTGGCCTTTGGGCTTGTGTGCCAGTCCTAAGCGTACCATCTCTCTCTCTCTCAGATAGTAGGCCATAGAAAGCCTATTTATTTATTTTTTATTGGGTTTATAAATTTTCCCTGAAAAAAAAAAGTGGGAGATTAATATTGGCCTCTGGGCTTGTGTGCCAGTCCTGAGCGTGCCATCTCTCTCACAAATAGTGGGCCATAGAAAGTCTATTTATTTTTATTTTTTTGGTTTTATAAATTCTTCCTGAAAAAATAAAAAGGGAGATTAATATTGTCCTTTGGGCTTGTGTGCCAGTCCTAAGCGTGCCATCTCTCTCTCTGAGATAGTGAGCCATAGAAAGCCTATTTATTTTTTTGGTTGATTTGGATTCTAAATTCTACCTGAAAAAATCAATAAATCAATCAGTGGGAGATAAATATTGGCCTCTGGGCTTGTGTGCCACTCCTGACTCCTGTGTGCATCATCTCTCACCCAGTGGGCCATAGAAAGCCTATTTTTTGTTTTATTTGTTTTCTAAATTCTCCCTGAAAAAATCATTTTATTTTATTTGGTTTCTAAATTCTTCCTGAAAAAATCATTTTATTTTATTTTGTTTTGTTTCTAAAGTCTCCCTGAAAAAAAAAAAAAAATCAGTGGGAGATTAATATTGCCCTTTCTGCTTGTGTGCCAGTCTTGACTCCTGGGTGTGCCATCTCTCTCTCTCAGATAGTGGGACATAGAAAGCCTATTTATTTTTTTGGTTGATTTGGGTTCTAAATTCTACCTGAAAAAATCAATAAATCAATCAGTGGGAGATAAATATTGGCCTCTGGGCTTGTGTGCCACTCCTGACTCCTGTGTGCGTCATCTCTCACTCAGTGGGCCATAGAAAGCCTATTTTTTGTTTTATTTGTTTTCTAAATTCTCCCTGAAAAAATCATTTTGTTTTATTTGGTTTCTAAATTCTTCCTGAAAAAATCATTTTATTTTATTTTGTTTTGTTTCTAAAGTCTCCCTGAAAAAAAAAAAATCAGTGGGAGATTAATATTGCCCTTTCTGCTTGTGTGCCAGTCTTGACTCCTGGGTGTGCCATCTCTCTCTCTCAGATAGTGAGCCATAGAAAGCCTATTTATTTTTTTGGTTGATTTGGGTTCTAAATTCTACCTGAAAAAATCAATAAATCAATCAGTGGGAGATAAATATTGGCCTCTGGGCTTGTGTGCCACTCCTGACTCCTGTGTGCATCATCTCTCACTCAGTGGGCCATAGAAAGCCTATTTTTTGTTTTATTTGTTTTCTAAATTCTCCCTGAAAAAATCATTTTATTTTATTTGGTTTCTAAATTCTTCCTGAAAAAAATCATTTTATTTTATTTTGTATTGTTTCTAAAGTCTCCCTGAAAAAAAAAAAAAATCAGTTGGAGATTAATATTGCCCTTTCTGCTTGTGTGCCAGTCTTGACTCCTGGGTGTGCCATCTCTCTCTCTCAGATAGTGGGCCATAGAAAGCCTATTTATTTTTTTGGTTGATTTGGGTTCTAAATTCTACCTGAAAAAATCAATAAATCAATCAGTGGGAGATAAATATTGGCCTCTGGGCTTGTGTGCCACTCCTGACTCCTGTGTGCGTCATCTCTCACTCAGTGGGCCATAGAAAGCCTATTTTTTGTTTTATTTGTTTTCTAAATTCTCCCTGAAAAAATCATTTTATTTTAATTGGTTTCTAAATTCTTCCTGAAAAATCATTTTATTTTATTTTGTTTTGTTTCTAAAGTCTCCCTGAAAAAAAAAAAATCAGTGGGAGATTAATATTGCCCTTTCTGCTTGTGTGCCAGTCTTGACTCCTGGGTGTGCCATCTCTCTCTCTCTCTCCAATTGTGGGCCATAGAAAGCCTATTATTTTTTTTGCTTGATTTGGGTTCCAAAATCTACCTGACAAAATCACTACATCAATTATTGGGAGAAAAATATTGGCCTCTGGGCTTGTGTGCCACTCCTGATTCCTGTGTGTGGCATCTCTCACTCAGTGGGGCATAGAAAGCCTTTTTTTTTTTTTTTTCATTTGGTTTCTAAATTGTCATTGGAAAAATAATTTTATGTTATTTGGTTTCTAAATTCTTCCTGAAAAAAATCATTTTATTTTATTTTGTTTCTAAAGTCTCCCTGAAAAAAAAAAAAAAAACAGTGGGAGATTAATATTTACATTTGTGCTTCAGTGACAGTCCTGTGTGTGTGGCATCTCTCTCATTTGGTGCCACCAAAAACAGAGTGTGTAACATTGTGCCTGATTTTCGTTGTGGTCTCACCCACCTGTAAAGGGGTAGCTAAATCATACTGAAGTTATAGCTCACCGTGTAAGTTGTGTGACAGCAACAAATACCGTTAGTTTGGTTACGTTTTTAAAACAATGAGGAAGTCTGGTGGAAGAGGTCGTGGCCGGGGGCGTTCATTGTCAGCTGGTAATGAGGGTAGTGGTAGTGGTGGAGCATCAGGTGGTCGTGGGAAAAAAAATATTGCACCTAAGTCTGGAGCTGTGGAGCCAGGTTCGTCGTCTGGCTACACAAGGCCTCGAACGCTCCCTTTTCTGGGAGTAGGAAAACCGCTTTTAAAGCCGGAGCAGCAAGAGCAAGTTTTGGCTTATCTTGCTGACTCAGCCTCTAGCTCTTTTGCCTCCTCTCGTGAAACTGGTAAATGTAAAAGCAGCGTGTCGTTAGTGGATGTTCACGGTCAGGGACAAGTCGCTACCTTGTCCTCTTCAGCAAAAACAACAACAGAGAAGAATGCAGCAGGCGACACAACGGGTTACTCCATGGAGCTCTTTACACATACCGTCCCTGGCTTAGAAAGTGAAGCAGTTAACAGTCCATGCCCATTACAAGTTGAATCTGACATGGAGTGCACTGATGCACAGCCACAGCCAGACTACTATGCTGGTCCTTTGACTCAGACCACAACATTGCCCTCGCAGGGTAATGATCAAGAATCAGACCCTGATGAGACTATGTTGCCCCGTCACAAACGCTCTCCCACCGACTTACACGGTGACACAGACGGAGTTGCGCACGAGCTAGAAGAGGAGGTCATAGATGACCCAGTTGTTGACCCCGATTGGCAGCCATTGGGGGAACAGGGTGCAGGCGGCAGCAGTTCTGAAGCGGAGGAGGAGGGGCCGCAGCAGGCATCAACATCGCAACAGGTTCCATCTGCCGGGCCCGTATCTGGCCCTAAACGCGTGGCAAAGCCAAAACCTGTTGGAGGACAGCGTGGCCATCCGGTTAAAGCTCAGTCTGCAATGCCTGAAAAGGGATCCGATGCTAGAAAGAGTGCAGTCTGGCATTTTTTTAAACAACATCCAATTGATCAGTGCAAAGTCATCTGTCAAAAATGTTCAACTACCTTAAGCAGAGGGCAGAATCTGAAAAGTCTCAATACAAGTTGCATGCATAGACATTTAACCACCATGCATTTGCAAGCTTGGACTAACTACCAAACGTCCCTTAAGGTTGTAGCACCCTCGGCCAATGAAGCTAGTCATCAACGCAACATCCCTTCCGGCAGTGTAGGGCCACCATTTTCCGCACCACCTGCAGTATCTGTGCAAGTTTCTTTGCCAGGCCAAAGCAGTCAGGGTCAGGGAATCACCAGTTTCGTAGTAGGAAACACTGCATCTAGGGCACCGGCGGCAACAATACCATCTCCCACCGTCTCTCAGTCTGCCATGTCCACCGGCACCCCCGCTAGTTCCACGATCTCCAGCTCTCCAGTCCAGCTCACCCTACATGAGACTATGGTTAGAAAAAGGAAGTACTTAGCCTCGCATCCGCGTACACAGGGTTTGAACGCCCACATAGCTAGACTAATCTCGTTAGAGATGATGCCCTACCGGTTAGTTGAAAGCGAAGCTTTCAAAGCCCTGATGGACTACGCTGTACCACGCTACGAGCTACCCAGTCGACACTTCTTTTTTCCAGAAAAGCCATCCCAGCCCTCCACCAGCATGTGAAAGAGCGCATCGTCCATGCACTCAGGCAATCTGTGAGCACAAAGGTGCACCTGACAACAGATGCATGGACCAGTAGGCATGGCTAGGGACGTTACGTGTCCATCACGGCACACTGGGTGAATGTTGTGGATGCAGGGTCCACAGGGGACAGCAATTTTGGGACAGTTCTGCCTAGCCCACGGTCTAGGAAACAGTTGGCTGTAGCCGTTCGCACCCCCTCCTCCTCCTCCTCGTCCTCTTGCAGAAGCGAGAGCTCGTCCACAGACCGCAGTCGCACAACCACTCCATCCGCAGCTGCCACTGTTGCACACCAGGTCTCCCATTATGGGGCAGCTACTGGCAAACGTCAGCAGGCTGTATTGGCTATGAAGTGTTTGGGCGACAACAGACACACCGCGGAAGTTCTGTCCGAGTTCTTGCAGAAAGAAACGCAGTCGTGGCTGGGCACTGTAGATCTTGAGGCAGGCAAGGTAGTGAGTGATAACGGAAGGAATTTCATGGCTGCCATCTCCCTTTCCCAACTGAAACACATTCCTTGCCTGGCTCACACCTTAAACCTGGTGGTGCAGTGCTTCCTGAAAAGTTATCCGGGGTTATCCGACCTGCTCCTCAAAGTGCGTGGACTTTGCTCACATATCCGCCGTTCGCCCGTACACTCCAGCCGTATGCAGACCTATCAGCGTTCTTTGAACCTTCCCCAGCATCGCCTAATCATAGACGTTGCAACAAGGTGGAACTCAACACTGCACATGCTTCAGAGACTGTGCGAACAGAGGCGGGCTGTTATGTTTTTGTGGGAGGATACACATACACGGGCAGGCAGTAGGATGGCAGACATGGAGTTGTCAGGTGTGCAGTGGTCGAAGATTCAAGACATGTGTCAAGTCCTTCAGTGTTTTGAGGAATGCACACGGCTGGTTAGTGCAGACAACGCCATAATAAGCATGAGCATCCCCCTAATGCGTCTGCTGATGCAAAGTTTGACGCACATAAAGGATCAGGCGTCTGCAGCTGAGGAAGAGGAAAGCCTTGATGACAGTCAGCCATTGTCTGGCCAGGGCAGTGTACAGGACGAGGTAGCGGGCGAAGAGGAGGAGGAGGACGAGGAGGATGATGGGGATGATTATATTTTTAATGAGGAAGCTTTTCCGGGGCCACTGGAAATTGGTGGCGCGGCAAGGCCGGGTTCTGGTTTTTTGAGGGACACAAGTGACGTGGATTTGCCTGAAACTGCCCCTCAACCAAGCACAACCGCAGATTTGAGAACTGGAACTTTGGCCCACATGGCGGATTATGCCTTACGTATCCTCAAAAGGGACACACGCATTACTAAAATGATGAACGATGACGATTACTGGTTGGCCTGCCTCCTTGATCCTCGCTATAAAGGCAAATTGCAAAATATAATGCCACATGAGAACTTGGAACTAATATTAGCAACCAAACAATCAACTCTTGTTGACCGTTTGCTTCTGGCATTCCCTGCACACAGAGCCCGTGATGGTTCTCACACGAGCTGCAGGGGCCAGCAGACCAGAGGTGTTAGAGGGGCAGAAATCAGAAGTGGCGTTGGCCAGAGGGGTTTTCTGACCATGGTGTGGAGTGATTTTGCTATGACCGCAGACAGGACAGGTACTGCAGCATCAATTCAAAGTGACAGGAGACAACATTTGTCCAGTATGGTTACAAACTATTTTTCATCCCTTATCGACGTTCTCCCTCAACCGTCATTCCCATTTGATTACTGGGCATCCAAATTAGACACCTGGCCAGAATTGGCAGAATATGCATTGCAGGAGCTTGCTTGCCCGGCAGCTAGTGTCCTATCAGAAAGAGTATTCAGTGCTGCAGGTTCAATACTAACAGAAAAAAGGACTCGTCTGGCTACCCAAAATGTTGATGATCTAACCTTCATTAAAATGAACCACAACTGGATTTCGAAATCTTTTGCCCCACCTTGCCCGTCTGACACCTAGCTTTCCTATGAAAAGGTCTTGCCTGTGGACTATTCTGAATGACTTTTCCAATCTCGTAATTTTTTGCACCTGATTGTCCAGCATACGACATGTTTACACCTCCCTAAATGGCCAAACTCCCCACACGGGGCCGTGGTATCGCCACTTGGCGCCAGCACCCGTGAGAGTGCTGTTTGTCTGAAGAGGTGGGTGTGCCCGCTTTTGGTCGACGGCACTGCCACTTGGTCCCTCATAGTACAATAAAGTGTCTCTTGCGGTGGTGGTGCGCACCCAACGTCAGACACACCGTTGTAATATGAGGGGCCCTGGGCCTGTACCGCCGGCCACAAGACAGTTCCCCCCCCAGCTCAAACAGTGCTCTACCACTTGCAAAATTATCTCTCACAGCTCCACCAATGTTTAGTCTATGCGCTGACATCCTTCAATGCCTGGCACTGACAATACCATTGTATTGACATTTTTGTTATGTTAGGCCTTCGAAGCCTGTCTGCGGTCCCTCCTTCCACTATGCCTCCACTGACCATTGTACTGCTGCCCGTGTACCCCTGGAACCAATTTTAAATTGCCAACAGCCCTATTTTGTTATGTTAGGCCTTCGAACCCTGTCTGCGGTCCCTCCTTCCACTAGGCCTCCACTGACCATTGTACTGCTGCCCTTGTTCCCCCGGAACCAATTTTAAATTGCCAACAGCCCTATTTTTTTATGTTAGGCCTTCGAAGCCTGTCTGCGGTCCCTCCTTCCACTAGGCCTCCACTGACCATTGTACTGCTGTCCTTGTACCCTTGGAACCAATTTTAAATTGCCAACAGCCCTATTTTTTTATGCTAGGCCTTCGAAGCCTGTCTGCGGTCCCTCCTTCCACTAGGCCTCCACTGACCATTGTACTGCTGCCCTTGTACCCCTGGAACCAATTTTAAATTGCCAACAGCCCTATTTTGTTATGTTAGGCCTTCGAAGCCTGTCTGCGGTCCCTCCTTCCACTAGGCCTCCACTGACCATTGTACTGCTGCCCGTGTACCCCTGGAACTAATTTTAAATTGCCAACAGCCCTATTTTGTTATGTTAGGCCTTCGAAGCCTGTCTGCGGTCCCTCCTTCCACTAGGCCTCCACAGACCATTGTACTGCTGCCCTTGTACCCCTGGAACCAATTTTAACTTGCCAACAGCCCTATTTTTGTTATGTTAGGCCTTCGAAGCCTGTCTGCGGTCCCTCCTTCCACTAGGCCTCCACTGACCATTGTACTGCTGCCCGTGTACCTCTGGAACCAATTTTAAATTGCCAACAGCCCTATTTTGTTATGTTAGGCCTTCGAAGCCTGTCTGCGGTCCCTCCTTCCACTAGGCCTCCACTGACCATTGTACTGCTGCCCGTGTACCCCTGGAACCAATTTTAAATTGCCAACAGCCCTATTTTGTTATGTTAGGCCTTCGAAGCCTGTCTGCGGTCCCTCCTTCCACTAGGCCTCCACTGACCATTGTACTGCTGCCCTTGTACCCCTGGAACCAATTTTAAATTGCCAACAGCCCTATTTTGTTATGTTAGGCCTTCGAAGCCTGTCTGCGGTCCCTCCTTCCACTAGGCCTCCACTTACCATTGTACTGCTGCCCTTGTACCCCTGGAACCAATTTTAAATTGCCAACAGCCCTATTTTGTTATGTTAGGCCTTCGAAGCCTGTCTGCAGTCCCTCCTTCCACTAGGCCTCCACTGACCATTGTACTGCTGCCCTTGTTCCCCCGGAAACAATTTTAAATTGCCAACAGCCCTATTTTTTTATGTTAGGCCTTCGAAGCCTGTCTGCGGTCCCTCCTTCCACTAGGCCTCCACTGACCATTGTACTGCTGCCCTTGTACCCCTGGAACCAATTTTAAATTGCCAACAGCCCTATTTTTTTATGTTAGGCCTTCGAAGCCTGTCTGCGGTCCCTCCTTCCACTAGGCCTCCACTGACCATTGTACTGCTGCCCTTGTTCCCCCGGAAACAATTTTAAATTGCCAACAGCCCTATTTTTTCATGTTAGGCCTTCGAAGCCTGTCTGCGGTCCCTCTTTCCACTAGGCCTCCACTGACCATTGTACTGCTGCCCTTGTACCCCTGGAACCAATTTTAAATTGCCAACAGCCCTATTTTTTTATGTTAGGCCTTCGAAGCTTGTCTGCGGTCCCTCCTTCCACTAGGCCTCCACTGACCATTGTACTGCTGCCCTTGTACCCCTGGAACCAATTTTAAATTGCCAACAGCCCTATTTTGTTATGTTAGGCCTTCGAAGCCTGTCTGCGGTCCCTCCTTCCACTAGGCCTCCACTGACCATTGTACTGCTGCCCTTGTACCCCTGGAACCAATTTTAAATTGCCAACAGCCCTATTTTGTTATGTTAGGCCTTCGAAGCCTGTCTGCGGTCCCTCCTTCCACTAGGCCTCCACTGACCATTGTACTGCTGCCCGTGTACCCCTGGAACCAATTTTAAATTGCCAACAGCCCTATTTTGTTATGTTAGGCCTTCGAAGCCTGTCTGCGGTCCCTCCTTCCACTAGGCCTCCACTGACCATTGTACTGCTGCCCGTGTACCACTGGAACCAATTTTAAATTGCCAACAGCCCTATTTTGTTATGTTAGGCCTTTGAAGCCTGTCTGCGGTCCCTCCTTCCACTAGGCCTCCACTGACCATTGCACTGCTGCCCTTGTACCCCTGGAACCAATTTTAAATTGCCAACAGCCCTATTTTTGTTATGTTAGGCCTTCGAAGCCTGTCTGCGGTCCCTCCTTCCACTGGGCCTCCACTGACCATTGTACTGCTGCCCGTGTACCTCTGGAACCAATTTTAAATTGCCAACAGCCCTATTTTGTTATGTTAGGCCTTCGAAGCCTGTCTGCGGTCCCTCCTTCCACTAGGCCTCCACTGACCATTGTACTGCTGCCCGTGTACCCCTGGAACCAATTTTAAATTGCCAACAGCCCTATTTTGTTATGTTAGGCCTTCGAAGCCTGTCTGTGGTCCCTCCTTCCACTAGGCCTCCACTGACCATTGTACTGCTGCCCTTGTACCCCTGGAACCAATTTTAAATTGCCAACAGCCCTATTTTTGTTATGTTAGGCCTTCGAAGCCTGTCTGCGGTCCCTCCTTCCACTAGGCCTCCACTGACCATTGTACTGCTGCCCGTGTACCCCTGGAACCAATTTTAAATTGCCAACAGCCCTATTTTTTTATGTTAGGCCTTTGAAGCCTGTCTGCGGTCCCTCCTTCCACTAGGTCTCCACTGACCATTGTACTGCTGCCCTTGTACCCCTGGAACCAATTTTAAATTGCCAACAGCCCAATTTTTTTATGTTAGGCCTTCGAAGCCTGTCTGCGGTCCCTCCTTCCACTAGGCCTCCACTGACCATTGTACTGCTGCCCGTGTACCCCTGGAACCAATTTTAAATTGCCAACAGCCCTATTTTGTTATGTTAGGCCTTCGAAGCCTGTCTGCGGTCCCTCCTTCCACTAGGCCTCCACTGAACATTGTACTGCTGCCCTTGTACCCCTGGAACCAATTTTAAATTGCCAACAGCCCTATTTTTGTTATGTTAGGCCTTCGAAGCCTGTCTGCGGTCCCTCCTTCCACTAGGCCTCCACTGACCATTGTACTGCTGCCCTTGTACCCCTGGAACCAATTTTAAATTGCCAACAGCCCTATTTTTTTATGTTATGCCTTCGAAGCCTGTCTGCGGTCCCTCCTTCCACTAGGCCTCCACTGACCATTGTACTGCTGCCCTTGTACCCCTGGAACCAATTTTAAATTGCCAACAGCCCTATTTTGTTATGCTAGGCTTTCGAAGCCTGTCTGCGGTCCCTCCTTCCACTAGGCCTCCACTGACCATTGTACTGCTGCCCTTGTACCCCTGGAACCAATTTTAAATTGCCAACAGCCCTATTTTTTTATGTTAGGCCTTCGAAGCCTGTCTGCGGTCCCTCCTTCCACTAGGCCTCCACTGACCATTGTACTGCTGCCCGTGTACCCCTGGAACCAATTTTAAATTGCCAACAGCCCTATTTTGTTATGTTAGGCCTTCAAAGCCTGTCTGCGGTCCCTCCTTCCACTAGGCCTCCACTGACCATTGTACTGCTGCCCGTGTACCCCTGGAACCAATTTTAAATTGCCAACAGCCCTATTTTTGTTATGTTAGGCCTTCGAAGCCTGTCTGTGGTCCCTCCTTCCACTAGTCCTCCACTGACCATTGTACTGCTGCCCTTGTACCCCTGGAACCAATTTTAAATTGCCAACAGCCCTATTTTTGTTATGTTAGGCCTTCGAAGCCTGTCTGCGGTCCCTCCTTCCACTAGGCCTCCACTGACCATTGTACTGCTGCCCGTGTACCCCTGGAACCAATTTTAAATTGCCAACAGCCCTATTTTGTTATGTTAGGCCTTTGAAGCCTGTCTGCGGTCCCTCCTTCCACTAGGCCTCCACTGACCATTGTACTGCTGCCCGTGTACCCCTGGAACCAATTTTAAATTGCCAACAGCCCTATTTTTGTTATGTTAGGCCTTCGAAGCCTGTCTGCGGTCCCTCCTTTCACTAGGCCTCCACTGACCATTGTACTGCTGCCTGTGTACCCCTGGAACCAATTTTAAATTGCCAACAGCCCTATTTTGTTATGTTAGGCCTTCGAAGCCTGTCTGCGGTCCCTCCTTCCACTAGGCCTCCACTGACCATTGTACTGCTGCCCTTGTACCCCTGGAACCAATTTTAAATTGCCAACAGCCCTATTTTTGTTATGTTAGGCCTTCGAAGCCTGTCTGCGGTCCCTCCTTCCACTAGGCCTCCACTGACCATTGTACTGCTGCCCGTGTACCCCTGGAACCAATTTTAAATTGCCAACAGCCCTATTTTGTTATGTTAGGCCTTTGAAGCCTGTCTGCGGTCCCTCCTTCCACTAGGCCTCCACTGACCATTGTACTGCTGCCCGTGTACCCCTGGAACCAATTTTAAATTGCCAACAGCCCTATTTTTGTTATGTTAGGCCTTCGAAGCCTGTCTGCGGTCCCTCCTTCCACTAGGCCTCCACTGACCATTGTACTGCTGCCCGTGTACCCCTGGAACCAATTTTAAATTGCCAACAGCCCTATTTTTTTATGTTAGGCCTTCGAAGCCTGTCTGCGGTCCCTCCTTCCACTAGGCCTCCACTGACCATTGTACTGCTGCCCTTGTACCCCTGGAACCAATTTTAAATTGCCAACAGCCCTATTTTGTTATGTTAGGCCTTCGAAGCCTGTCTGCGGTCCCTCCTTCCACTAGGCCTCCACTGACCATTGTACTGCTGCCCTTGTACCCCTGGAACCAATTTTAAATTGCCAACAGCCCTATTTTTGTTATGTTAGGCCTTCGAAGCCTGTCTGCGGTCCCTCCTTCCACTAGGCCTCCACTGACCATTGTACTGCTGCCCTTGTACCCCTGGAACCAATTTTAAATTGCCAACAGCCCTAATTTTTTATGTTAGGCCTTCGAAGCCTGTCTGCGGTCCCTCCTTCCACTAGGCCTCCACTGACCTGCCTACTGCTGCCCGTGTACCCCTGGAACCAATGTAAAAGTGCCTACAGCCTGTCCAATTTTTTATGTTAGGCCTTCGAAGCCTGTCTGCGGTCCCTTCTTTCTACTACTACTACACTGACCAGACCACTGCCGCCCGTGTACCCCTGTAACCTATTTTAAAGTGCATACAGCCAATTTTTTTTCTCTATTTTACAATTATAAAGCCCAGATGGACTACGCTGTACCACGGTAAGAGCTACCCAGTCGTCACTTCTTTTGCGAGAAAAGCCATCCCAGCACTCCAGCATCATGTAAAAATCCACATTGTCCATGCTCTCTGGCTATCTAATAGTAGAAAGGTGCACCTGACAACAGATGCATGGACCAGTAGGCATGTCCACGAAAGGTTAGATGTCCATTACGGCGCACTGGGTTAATGTTGTGGATGCATGGTCCACAGGGGACAGCCTACAAAGTCTGTCTGCAGTCCCAAATATAAATTGTCCTCCGCTTACCACACCAATGCTGCCTGTGTACCCCTGGAACATTTCATAAACTCCATTGACCAAAATTTGGGGTTTACAGCCTACTACCAGTGTCTGCCGCTCCAAGGTGTTCCCCGGGTTGCCTTTTCTGAGCTTTGATCTTCAGGCTCTTCTCAAGTAGTTGTTGAAAACAACACTGCATTCGGCCTACAAGTTGGGTCTGGGGTGTATAGATGGTGTGTTCCACTCCAAGGTGTTCCCCAGGTTTCCTCGCCATTGCTGCGATCTTAATGCTCTCGTTTAGTAGTTGTTGGAAACTACACTGCATTAGGCCTACAAATTGGGTATGGGGTGTAGAGAGATGGTGTGTTCCACTCCAAGGTGTTCCCCAGGTTTCCTCGCCATTGCTGCGATATTAATGCTCTTGTTTAGTAGTTGTTGGAAACTACAATGCATTAGGCCTACAAATTGGGTATGGGGTGTAGAGAGACGGTGTGTTACACTCCAAGGTGTTCCCCAGGATTCCTCTCCATTGCTTCGATCTTCTGGCTCTCGTTTAGTAGTTGTTGGAAAATACACTGCATTAGGCCTACAAATTGGGTATGGGGTGTAGAGAGACGGTGTGTTACACTCCAAGGTGTTCCCCAGGTTTCCTCGCCATTGCTTCGATCTTAATGCTCTAGTTTAGTAGTTGTTGGAAACTACACTGCATTAGGCCTACAAATTGGGTATGGGGTGTAGAGAGATGGTGTGTTACACTCCAAGGTGTTCTCCAGGTTGCCTTTCCTGAGCTTCTGTCTTCAGGCTCTCATTAAATTGTGGTTAAATGGAGCAACTGCATTTGGCGTACTAGTTGGTTTGGGGCCTACTATCGGTGTCTGCCACTCCTTGCTGTTCTCCTGGTTTCCTGTCCTGAAATTCCATTTTCAGGCTCTCATTAAGTAGTTGTTAATGTTAGACTGTATTTGGCCTACTAGTTGGGTTGGGGCCTACTATCGGTGTCTGCCACTCCTTGCTGTTCTCCTCCACTGAACAAAGCTGTGCCGCCTGTTTACTACGGTTGCCAATTTTGAACTGCATTTCGACTACTTACTGATTTGGGCCTACTCTCTGTGTCAGCCTCTCATTCCAGTTGTCCTCCACTGCAATGCCCCCTGGTTAGTCCTGTGTTACCAATTTTGAACTGCATTTAGCCAACTTTATTCTTTGGGCCTATATCTGTGTTTCCTCCTCATCCTGCCCATTGCCCAGCCAGTGATAGATGAGTCTGCTGGTACATTGACACATAACGCAAAATTCCCCGTGCACGCTACACAGCAAGATTGTGACCCTGCTGAAAGTCAGGTTCCTCTTCCCGCATACCATACCACCTTACACGGGGACAAAGAGGAAGGTGCAGATGAAAGTGCAGGTTCCTTCATCAGGTGGGGGGAGGAATACTAGTTGGCGACGTCACTGGCACAGGGCCTCTCATGGTACGCAAAAGTGTTGCTGCCGGTGGGAGGCGCCCCCTCCGTGCAAACACACCGCTGTACTTTGAGGGGCCCTGTGCCAGTGCCAATGCCAACGAGTGGGCCCCCCCTGCTTGCTCAGGATCACAGCACTTGCAAAGTTGAAATACTTACCTCTCCCTGCTCCACTGCCCTGACGTGGTCCAGATTTACTGGGCCCACTAATTACTTGAACCAGCCCTACCCCCCACAACTTTAGCCAAATGACCCCCAATTTCAAATGCCTTCCAATTATTATAAGCTAAATTACGATTGACAAGCTTCTGTAACAAGAATGGATGTTTTTGCCATTAAAATGGGCAGTGTAGGTGTTTTCCTGGCCTCCACTCACTGCCAACTATGCTCCCCCATTGACTTGCATTGGGTTTCGTGTTTCGGGCGATACCCGACTTTTCGCGATAATCGGCCGATTCCACTCGACTCGACTTCTAAGATAGTCGGGTTTCGCGAAACACGACTCGACTCTAAAAAGGTCAAGGTCGCTCAACTCTAGTCACTATATTTTTGTGCAAGGGTGTTTTTATGATGCCCATAACTAATTAGAAACCAAAAGAAATGTTACTCCCCCAGGGGGAACGGCATCAAAATGAGATGTACATATATTCTTCCCATTTATTCTTATATTTTCCAGTTTTACTATCTCTGTTTCATACTTGTATGACTTAGTGTAGATCTGTACAATTGAAAAATATGGAAATACTATTATATTACATTTTTATTTATATCCCTGTCTCTGAGCTGTTGCTAAGGACCAACATATCTCGTTGGACACATTCTGGCTTCATATCTATGAACCTGTGTTCGCCCCTCTCTTTTGTTACTTACTTTCATAGGTGCATTCACATCCTTTATTCTTTTTTTAAAATTTCAGTATGATTGATCATTTATTATGTCTCCTCATTCTCCACCACTACATCACCTGGGTTAACGTGTTGCGTGCTGCTACAGCCAGTCCAATTTTTGGGAAGGGTGTCTATGATGCCCATGAAACATTTTTAACAATTTTACTCCCCCAGGGGGAAATGTTTGTCAGCCCATGCACTTAGTGTATGGGCATTACAAGTCTAGGAGACCCGCTCATTTGTAATGGTACTTTTTTTTTAGGAGGTCATTCTCCTTGTTTCTTCCAAGGGGGGATTGGGGTGCGTGCAAATTTTGTTCAAGGCAGCCCTTGCATTCAATGCATAACAAAACTGTATGGCAGGACCAACTGAAGACTGTGAAATGGGTTTTCCTGTGGCCTTCCAGTATCTGGGTTCAAAGGCTTATTGGGGTGCATATGACTTGATAACAGGGCAGTCCTTGCATTCAATGCAACATATTTTCAGGAGACCCTCCTGTACCTCTCATGAAAGGGGTGTTGGGGTGTGTTGTAATTCTTGGCAGCCCAGCCACTCACTGCATAGGCAAAAACAGCATAGGAGACCCAATGTTTAATAATGACCAGTTAAGAATATTAATGCCGCCTTCAGAAATGAAACAAGATGTGTCTCCTTATGTGTCACACATTACATGGCCAGCTAAGGTTGTTAAATGTTACAATGATGTTAAAGTTGAAAAACGCATCCAAAAACGCTGCGTGTGAACATGGTAAAAGTGGAGGAGGAACATTTCATTCTGGGGTAAATTATTTTGCCTTATATGCAAGTCATTATCCTGGAAAGGATGTACCTTAACATATTTCCCAGCAAAATCCATTTTGGTTTCATTCTTGTATGCTTTTTGGTGCACCTGTAAAAATGTTGTGAAACTCTGACAACATTGCTTACAGCTGTGACCTAGGAGTCAGAAATGCTTCCAGGGGAGATCCCCATGATATTCCCATGTCAAATGAGCAGTGTTTCCATAATTTTCAGACGGTTTTAGACCTTAAAAGGACCCCCAGGGGGATTGCTGTAAAAATACTCGGGCTTCCCATAGACTTACATTGTGCTTGTTGCTCGGGTCGAGTACTCGAGTATTCCAATTTGCAATTAGCAAAGAGCACCCGAGCATTTTAGTGCTCGCCCCTCACTAGTGAAGTCCCATTTACACCAGCCTATAATCGGCGAGCAAGCATGCCCTCTGTGTAAACTAGGGGATGATTTACAACAACATCATAAGGTGTGTAAAAATATATTTAAATATTGATGTAGCCATTTAAGGGAGTTCACTGCCACAAGAAAAAGCATTTTCTATTTTCTACTATTAAGAAATTCTGAGTTACCGGAGTCTCCTCAGAGACAACCAATCTCAGATTATAGCTGACATTAGGGACCCTGCATCCTCAGCAAACAGCTATTTTTCTGGGGAAGCCATACACCCTCCCTTACATAGCTGCCATTCAATTAAGAGCTGCTCTGAGTAAGAGAGACTGTTCTTGAGCATGGAGCCTCCGTTAGGACGATTTTCTTCATAACTAAACCCCTTTAATAAAGAAAAGTTTCCAGTGTAGTTCTCCTTCTATTTATCACCTGCATGGACCTACTACAAAAATATATAAAGTAATACTTTACTTCCCATGTGACAGTGTATAGCGCCAGTTTCACCCACCACTGACAGCTGATCATGGCCTTCGGATATGGTGTTATTAGTTGAACATTGGGGAGACTCTTTGAACACAAGGATGGATCAAAACTATTTTTGCACTATAAAACTAAACCTATTTGTGCATCTAGTATAAAAGAAACGGATGCAAGATTGCATGAGATTGGGTCCTTTGATATACCGAGTTGCATTAAACAGTGTTCTACTAAGGCCTTTACCAACAAAGGGTGGTGTGCACGTTAATGACTGGGCCAATTTTTACAATTCTGACCACTGTCCCTTTATGAGACTAAAACTCTGAAACGCTTCAACGGATCCTGATGATTCTGACATTGTTTTCTCGTGACATATTGTACTTCATGATAGTTCTAACATTTCTTTGATATTACCTCCATTTATTTGTGAAAAAATGGAAATTTGGTGAATATTTTGAAAATTCTGCAATTTTCCAAATTTGAATTTTTATGCCCTTAAATCACAGAGATACGTCACACAAAATACTTAATAAGTAACATTTCGCACATGTCTACTTTACATCAGCACAATTTTGGAACCAAATTTTTTTTTATAGGGAGTTATAAGGACTAAAATATGACCAGCAATTTCTCATTTTTACAACACCATTTTTTTTTAGGGAACACATCACATTTGAAGTCACTTTGAGGAGTCTGTATGATAGAAAATACCCAAGTGTGACACCATTTTAAAAAATGAACATTTAACTTTTTTTCACACAAAATTTACTTCAGCTCCAATTTGTATTATTTTGCCAAGGGTAACAGGAGAAATTAGACCACAAAAGTTGTTGTACAATTAGTCCTGAGTACGCTGATACCCCATATGTGGGGGTAAACCACTGTTTGGGCACATGGCAGAGCTCGAAAGGGAAGGAGCGCCATTTGACTTTTCAATGCAAAATTGACTGGAATTGAGATAGGATGCCATGTCGCGTTTGAAGAGCCCATGATGTGCCTAAACACTGAAACCCCCCACAAGCGACACCATTTTGGAAACTAGACCCCTAAGGAACTTATCTAGATGTGTGGTGAGCACTTTGACCCACCGAGTGCTTTACATAAGTTTATAATGCAGAGCCGTAAAAATAAAAAAATCATATTTTTTCACAACAATGATATTTCGCCCCCAATTTTTTATTTTCCCAAGAGTAACAGAAGAAATTGGACCCCAAAAGTTGTGCAATTTGTCCTGAGTACGCTGATACCCAAAAGTGGGGGTAAACCACTGTTTGGGCACATGGCAGAGCTCGGAAGGGAAGGAGCGCCGTTTGAGTTTTTAATGCAAAATTGACTGGAATTGAGATAAAACAACATGTCACGTTTGAAGAGCCCCTGATGTGCCTAAACATTGAAACCCCCCACAAGTGACACCATTTTGGAAAAAAGACCCCCCAAGGAACTTATCTAGATGTGTTGTGAGAACTTTGAACCTCCAAGTGTTTCACTACAGTTTATAACGCAGAGCCGTGAAACTAAATAATTTTTTTTTTCCACAAAAATAATTTTTAAGCCCCCACTTTTGTATTTTCCCAAGGGTAACAGGAGAAATTGGACCCCAAAAATTGTTGCCCAATTTGTCCTGAGTATGCTGATACCCCATATGTGGGGGGGGGGACCACCTTTTGGGTGCATGGCAGAGCTCGGAAGGGAAGGAGCTCTGATTTGAATGCAGACTTAGATGAAATGGTCTGCAGGCATCACATTGCGTTTGCAGAGCCCCTGATGTACCTACACAGTAGAACCCACCCCCACAAGTGACCCCATATTGAAAATTAGACCCCCCAAGGAACTTATCTAGATGTGTTGTGAGAACTTTGAACCCCCAAGTGTTTCACTACAGTTTATAACACAGAGTCCTGAAAATAAAAAATCTTTTTTTTCCACAAAAATAATTTTTAGCCCCAGTTTTTGTATTTTCCGAAGGGCAGCAGGAGAATTTGGACTGCACAAGTTGTTGTCCAATTTGTTCTGAGTACACTGATGCACCATATGTTGGGGTAAACCCCTGTTTGGGTGCACAGGAGAGCTCGGAAAGGAAGGAGTACTGTTTTACTTTTTCAACGAAGAATTGACTGGAATTGAGATCAGACGCCATGTCGCATTTGGAGAGCCCCTGATGTGCCTAAACAGTGGAAACCCCCCAATACTAACTGAAACCATAACCCAAACACACCCTTAACCTTAATCCCAATCATAACTCTAACCACACCGCTAACCCTAATCCCAACCCTAATCCCAACCGTAAATGTAATCCAAACCTTAACTTTTGCCCCAACCCTAACCCTAATTTTAGCCCTAACTCTAACTTTAGCCCCAACCCTAACCCTAACTTTAGCCCCAACCCTAACCCTAACTTTAGCCCCAACCCTAACTGTAGCCCTAAGCCTAACTTTAGCCCCAACCCTAACCCTAACTTTAGCCCCAACCCTAACCCTAATTTTAGCCCCAACCCTAACCCTAACTTTAGCCCCAACCCTAACCCTAATGGGAAAATGGAAATAAATACATTTTTTTCATTTTATTATTTTTCTCTAACTAAGGGGGTGATGACAGGGGGTTTGATTTACTTTTATAGCGGGTTTTTTAGCGGATTTTTATGATTGGCAGCCGTCACACACTAAAAGATGCTTTTTATTGCAAAAAAATAGTTTTTGCGTCTCAACATTTGGAGAGCTATAATTTTTCCATATTTTGGTCCACAGAGTCATGTGAGGTCTTGTTTTTTGCAGGATGAGTTGACATTTTTATTGGTACCATTTTCGGGCACGTGACATTTTTTGATCGCTTTTTATTCTGATTTTTGGGAGGTAGAATTAACAAAAACTAGCTATTCATGAATTTCTTTTGGGGGGGCGCATATACAGTTCGACGTTTGGTAAAATTGATAAAGCAGTTATGTTTTTCAGGTCAGAACGATTACAGCGATATCTCATTTATATTTTTTATGTTTTGGCGCTTTTAAATGAAAAAAGCTATTTTATATAAAAAATAATTATTTTTGCATCGCTTTATTCTGAGGACTATAACTTTATTCTTTTTTCGTTGATGCTGCTGTATGGTGGCTTGTTCTTTGCGGGACAAGATGACGTTTTCTGCAGTACCATGGTTATATATATCTGTCTTTTTGATCGCATGTTATTCCACTTTTTGCTTGGCGGTATGATAATAAAGAGTCGTTTTTTGCCTCGTTTTTTTTACGGTGTTCACTGAAGAGGTTAACTAGTGGGACAGTTTTATAGGTCGGGTCGTTATGAACGCGGCGATACTAAATATATGCACTTTTATTGTTTTTTTATTATTTAGATAAAGAAATGTATTTATTGGAATATTTTATTTTCTATTTATTTAGGAATATTTTTTTTTTACACATGTAAATATCATTTGTTTTACTTTTTTACATTGCCTCAGGGGGGGGACATGACTATATAGTGTCAGATCGCTGATATGACACTTTGCAGTGCACTGTGTCAGATCAGCGATCTGACAGTCACTGCAGGGAGGCTTCCTGGCGCCTGCTCGGTGCAAGCGCTTGAAAGCCACCTCCCTGCAGGACCTGGAAGGCCCCCCGTGGCCATTTTGGATCTGGGACTGCAGGGAGAAGGAGGTAGGAGACCCTCGGCGCAACGCGATCACTTCGTGTTGCTCCGAGGGTCTCAGGGAAGCACACAGGGAGCCCGCTCCCTGCGCAATATTTCCCTATGCCACCGGAATGCTGCAATCATGCTGCAATGGTCAGCTGACACCCGACCGCGATCGTCCGCGCTCCCCCCGTGAGCGTGGCTGATCGCGTTAGACGTACTATCCTGTTGGTGGTCACACGGGCCCATACCACCTCGATGGGATAGTACGTCTAATATCAGAAAGGGGTTAAATTTGGCCTTGGGTTCACCTCATACATGTCAAAATGTTAAGGCAACAGCTTTAGGGTGGAAAGGTGTTGAAAACTGTAAGTACAACAAAGAGTGTAAAATATGCTTGATATTCTATGAAAACCCTGTAATGGCACAGAGATGGCACCCTTCAAAAGCTGCCCACTTTTGGCAGGAGTCCCACAATAACTGTGCTATTTATCATATCAGAGCAAGCTTGAATATTTGGCCAACACTGGTTACTCCAGTTGTACAGTATTGTTCTGTTGACAAACTTTGAATGTGCTACATGGTCTAATTTTTTTCATGAAGCATTTAGAACTAAGACTATAAAATGCCATTTCAACTACTATTCTATTTCATTTAAATTTCTAATGGAAACATTTTACTGATTTTGTATACTTTTTCTTATTTTACAAAGTTAACAATTTCAGTAAATTCTAATTCTGATGTTTGTTGTTTTTAAATCTTTGTAAATGTGATAATTACAGTGTAGGCTGGCCTACCTAGTTCCATCTAGCTGATAAAATCCCAAAGCAGCTGTTATTGTTAGGAATAATGCAGACAATAGATGATAGTGCATGATAATGTGGTCATAGGTATGGCAGACCATAATCAATTTCAGGAACAGAATCAAGACCAAGAAATAAACCAGAAATGGTACCAGAGGATGGAGACTCCTCACTACTATGTAAAATGATAGTTACATTTTTACATGATATGTATCTATAGGAAGTGAATATATGTGTTTATGGATTTTGAAAGATGCATATTACCATACAGGTAATTGGTATGCAATTAATTCATTGCACTGACGGGGATGTCTTTGAATACATGGACCTTGCGTTAAAAAAGACTAAGGGAATGTTCACACTGGTTGTTTTTGCTGTATTTTTTAATGCTAATTTTCAGCTGTTTTTTTCAGTACCAGCAAAGCCTATGAGATTTCAGAAATCTCATGCACACATATTGTTTTTTTTTTGTCATCAGGATTGTGTGCTTTGCTTTGGTGAAAAAATGCTGCAAATACACAGGTTGATGTTTTTGCAGCGCATTTGCTGCAGAATAGACAAGGACAGGAGGATGTGACCTCACAGTCAGCTCCGCTACATCTAGATGGCAGGCTGCGATGTAGCGGACCCAAACCTCATTCACTTGAATGGGGGGCTCGACAATACAGTGTCTGACACCCTGTCATATGCATGACAGCGTAGCAAACACCGCTTCTGATCGGCGGTGAAACCATTCATGTTGGTTAGAGAGCCGCGGTTCCCACTTTGTCAAAAGACAGTTTGAGCGCTCAGCTGTGATCTGAGGAATACAGTTTACCTCTGGTCACTGGTGTCAGCTGATGGGACTACTGCTTCCATCATCTAACACCTGCTGCCGCTAATAACAATGAGAGCAGGAGCGGCTGATGGGAGTATTCAGCAGCAGCTCCTGCGCTGTAAAAAAATAAAATAAAACCTGTGTGGGTTCCCCCGTATTTTTGTTAACCAGCCAGGGCTGGTATTCTTAGGCTGGTAAGGGGCCATGGATATTGGCCCCAACCTAAAAATAACAGCCTGCAGCTGCCCAGAAAAGGCACATCTATTAAATGCACCAATTCTGGCGCTTTGACCGACTCTTCCCACTTGCCCTGCAGTAGTGGCACTGGCAAGTGGAGTTCATATTTGATGACATCACCACTAGTCACTGTTGCTGCACTCACAGCAGCTCATTCACCAGTGGTTCTCATCCACAAGTCGCATCTTGGCAGGTTGAAAACTGTTTTTCCCCAGATATGGATTATGACGTGGGACAGAACAACAGACAGGTGAGGGATATTGTTGTTTTTTATTTCTATTTTTTTTTACAGGAGAACGAGGGCTTCGGTGGAATCAATTGTTAGGTAAGTTTATCTGTGTTTGTTAGTTTTTAAATATTATTATTATTATTTACTAGCTGAAGAGCCCGGCGTTGCCTGGGCATAGTAAATATCTGTGGTTAGTTATAGCACGTCACTTCCCTTATTTTCCCATCACGCCTCTCATTTTCCCAATCACATCTTTAATTTTCCCCCTCACATCTCTCATTTTCTCCCTCACACCTCTCATTTTCTCCCTCACTCCTCTCATTCCCGCCTAACACTTGTCATTTCGACCTCACATCTGTCATTTTCCGATCACTACACTATTTTCCCTCACTCCTCTCATTTTGCACTCACACCTTTTCATTTTCACCTCACACCTCTCATTTTCACCTCAGTATATACATGTTTGTCATCTTCCTTATACAGTTAGGGCCAGAAATATTTGGACAGTGACACAAGTTTTGTTATTTTAGCTGTTTACAAAAACATGTTCAGAAATACAATTATATATATAATATGGGCTGAAAGTGCACACTCCCAGCTGCAATATGATAGTTTCCACATCCAAATCGGAGAAAGGGTTTAGGAATCATAGCTCTGTAATGCATAGCGTCCTCTTTTTCAAGGGACCAAAAGTAATTGGATAATGGACTCTAAGGGCTGCAATTAACTCTGAAGGCGTCTCCCTCGTTAACCTGTAATCAATGAAGTAGTTAAAAGGTCAGGGGTGGATTCCATGTGTGTGGTTTTGCATTTGGAAGCTGTTGCTGTGAGCAGACAACATGCGGTCAAAGGAACTCTCAATTGAGGTGAAGCAGAACATCCTGAGGCTGAAAAAAAAGAAAAAATCCATCAGAGAGATAGCAGACATGCTTGGAGTAGCAAAATCAACAGTTGGGTACATTCTGAGAAAAAAGGAATTGACTGGTGAGATTGGGAACTCAAAAAGGCCTGGGCGTCCACGGATGACAACAGTGGTGGATGATCGCCGCATACTTAATTTGGTGAAGAAGAACCCGTTCACAACATCAACTGAAGTCCAGAACACTCTCAGTGAAGTAGGTGTATCTGTCTCTAAGTCAACAGCAAAGAGAAGACTCCATGACAGTAAATACAAAGGGTTCACATCTAGATGCAAACCATTCATCGATACCAAAAATAGACAGGCCAGAGTTAAATTTGCAGAAAAACACCTCAAGAAGCCAGCTCAGTTCTGGAAAAGTATTCTATGGACAGATGAGACAAAGATCAACCTGTACCAGAATGATGGGAAGAAAAAAGTTTGGAGAAGAAAGGGAACGGCACATGATCCAAGGCACACCACATCCTCTGTAAAACATGGTGGAGGCAACGTGATGGCATGGGCATGCATGGCTTTCAATGGCACTGGGTCACTTGTGTTTATTGATGACATAAGAGCAGACAAGAGTAGCCGGATGAATTCTGAAGTGTACCGGGATATACTTTCAGCCCAGATTCAGCCAAATGCTGCAAAGTTGATTGGACGGCGCTTCATAGTACAGATGGACAATGACCCCAAGCATACAGCCAAAACTACCCAGGAGTTCATGAGTGCCAAAAAGTGGAACATTCTGCAATGGCCAAGTCAATCTCCAGATCTAAACCCAATTGAGCATGCATTTCACTTGCTCAAATCCAGACTTAAGACGGAAAGACCCACAAACAAGCAAGACCTGAAGGCTGCGGCTGTAAAGGCCTGGCAAAGCATTAAGAAGGAGGAAACCCAGCGTTTGGTGATGTCCATGGGTTCCAGACTTAAGGCAGTGATTGCCTCCAAAGGATTTGCAACAAAATATTGAAAATAAAAATATTTTGTTTGGGTTATGTTTATTTGTCCAATTACTTTTGACCTCCTAAAATGTGGAGTGTTTGTAAAGAAATGTGTACAATTCCTACATTTTCTATCAGATATTTTTGTTCAACCCTTCAAATTAAACGTTACAATCTGCACTTGAATTCTGTTGTAGAGGTTTCATTTCAAATCCAATGTGGTGACATGCAGAGCCCAACTCGCGAAAATTGTGTCACTGTCCAAATATTTCTGGCCCTAACTGTATATAGTATACACCTGTATGTCATCTCCTGTATATAGTATATACCTGTATAGCATCTCCCCTGTATATAGTATATACCTGCTGTGTGTCATCTCCCCTGTATATAGTATATACCTGTATGTCATCTCCTCCTATATATAGTATATACCTGTATGTCATCTCCTCCTATATATAGTATATACCTGTATGTCATCTCCTCCTATATATAATATATACCTGTATGTCATCTCCTTCTATATATAGTATATACCTGTATGTCATCTCCTCCTGTATATAGTATATACCTGTGTGTCATCTCCCCTGTATATAGTATATATCTGTGTGTCATCTCCTCCTGTATATAGTATATACCTGTATGTCATCTTCTATATATAGCATATACCTGTATATCATCTCCTCCTGTATATAGTATATACCTGTAGGTAATCTGCTCCTGTATATAGTATATACCTGTGTGTCATCTCCTCCTGTATATAGTATATACCTGTATGTCATCTCCTCCTGTATATAGTATGTACCTGTATGTCATCTCCTCCTTTATATAGTATATACCTGTGTGTCATCTCTCCAGTATATAGTATATATCTGTGTGTCATCTCCCCTGTATATAGTATATACCTGTGTGATCTCCTGTATTAGACCTCGTTAACACATTATTTGCTCAGCATTTTTACCTCAGTATTTGTAAGATAAATTGGCAGCCTGATAAATCCCCAGCCAACAGGAAGCCCTCCCCCTGGCAGTATATATTAGCTCACATATACACATAATAGACAGGTCATGTGACTGAGAGCTGCCGTATTTCCTATATGGTACATTTGTTGCTCTTGTAGTTTCTCTGCTTATTAATCAGATTTTTATTTTTGAAGGCTAATACCAGACTTGTGTGTGTTTTAGGGCGAGTTTCGTTTGTCAAGTTGTGTGTGTTGAGTTGTGTGCGGCGACATGCATGTAGCGACTTTTGTGAGATGAGTTTTGTGTGGCAACATGCGTGTAGCAACTTTTTGTGTGTCGAGTTGCATGTGGCAGGTTAGTGTAGCAAGTTGTGTGCAGCAAGTTTTGCGCATGGCGAGTTTTGCGCGTGGTGAGTTTTATGTCTGGTGCCTTTTGAGTATGTGCAAGTTTTGTGTGAGGCAACTTTAGCATGTGTTGCAAATTTTGTGCATGTGGCAATTTTTCCGCATGTGCAAGTTTTGCGTGTGGCGAGTTTTCCATGAGGTGAGTTTTGCACTTGTGGCGAGTTTTGCGTGAGCCTATTTTTTGCATGTGGCGAGTTTTGCGCGTGGTGAGTTTTGAGCGGTGACTTTTGTGTTTCGACTTTTATGTGGCGAGGTTGGTGTATGTGTAGTGAAATGTGTGCTGAGGGTGGTATATGTGTTCAAGCACGTCGTAGTGTGTGGCGCATTTTGTGTGTGTGTTCATATCCCCGTGTGGTGAGTATCCCATGTCGGGGTCCTACCTTAGCAACTGTACGGTATATACTCTTTGGCGCCATCGCTCTCACTCTTTAAGTCCCCCTTGTTCACATCTGGCAGCTGTCAATTTGCCTCCAACATTTTTCCTTTCACTTTTCCCCATTATGTAGATAGGGGAAAAATAGTTTGGTGAATTGGAAAGCGCGGAGTTAAAATTTCACCTCACAACATAGCCTATGACGCTCTCAGGGTCCAGACGTGTGACTGTGCAAAATTTTGTGGCTGTAGCTGCGACGCCTCCAACACTTTTCATTTCACTTTTTCCCCATTATGTAGATAGGGGCAAAATTGTTTGGTGAATTGGAAAGCGCGGGGTTAAAATTTCACCTCACAACGTAGCCTATGACGCTCTCAGGGTCCAGACGTGTGACTGTGCAAAATTTTGTTTCTGTAGCTGCGACGCCTCCAACACTTTTCCTTTCACTTTTTTCCCCATTATGTAGATAGGGGCAAAATTGTTTGGTGAATTGGAAAGCGCGGGGTTAAAATTTCACCTCACAACGTAGCCTATGACGCTCTCAGGGTCCAGACGTGTGACTGTGCAAAATTTTGTTTCTGTAGCTGCGACGCCTCCAACACTTTTCCTTTCACTTTTTTCCCCATTATGTAGATAGGGGCAAAATTATTTGGTGAATTGGAACGCGCGGGGTTAAAAGTTCGCCTCACAATATAGCCTATGACGCTCTCGGGGTCCAGACGTGTGACTGTGCAAAATTTTGTGGCTGTAGCTGCGACGGTGCAGATGCCAATCCCGGACATACACACACACATAAACACACACACACACACACATTCAGCTTTATATAGTAGATTATTATAGCGCCATTTATTCCATGGCACTTTACATGTGATACAATACAAAAGTAAAACTGTGTTTTGTTTTATTTGAAATAAAAGACTTTATTCTAGCTGTGTGTTTATTTACCATATAACTATAGGATTAGTAATGGATATATGTCTTATAAATGCCTCTTCATTACTAAGCCTTGAGCTTGATGTCACCTGACAATAGAAAGGTGACATCAACCTCACAAGGTTTACTCCGGTCACTGAAGCTGTGTTTCCAGCCGGGCTGAACTGAGGTGACGTTAGTGAGATCCAAGATAGCACCATGAGAAAGTCGCACGGTGCAGAGGCGAGTTCACCAGGAGAATTTCACTGCGGTGAATTTCAACTGCGGTGATCTCTCCTCTGCACCGCGTGACTTTCTCACAGTGTTAGCGGGGATCTAAACTAGGTCAGCCCGGCTAGGAACGCAGCCTCAGTGACGTCACCACTGGTCACCGAGGCTGCGCTCCCAGCAGCTCATTCACCAGTGGTTCTCAGTCTGGACGGACACATCTTCGCACCGTCCAGGTTGAAAACTGTTAATCCCCTAGACATGGATTACGGCGTGGGGCAGAACGACGGACAGGAGACGGAAATGGTTGTTTTTTATGTTTAACTATTTTGCAGATGACAAGGACGTCGGTGAAATAGGCGAGGTAGTAAGAATGGTTTACTTAAGATTTATTAAAGTAGTCTGTGTCCTTCTTTAAATTAAAGGACATTAGTCTGGGTGTATGTGTATTTATACAATATGACTATGGGGTTAATAATGGGGATGCCTTATTGATGCCTCTCCATTACTAACTTCGGGGCTTGATGTAACCTAACAATACAAAGGTGACATAAACTACACCAACTATCAGCCCACTTGCCACCGCTACAGGGCAAGTGTGAAGAGCGAAGATAAGTGACAGAAATGGCGCATCTTAGAGATGCACATTTTCTGGGGTGGCTGAGAGCTGATATTTTAAGCCTGGGGAGGGGGGCAGTATCCATATCCTCTTTTTAGACTAATAATATTAATATCAGCCTGCAGCTGTTTGCATAGCCTTTGCTGGTTATTAATTGTAGGGGTACCCCATGTCATTTTTTTGGGTGTCCCCCATTTTAATAGCCAGTAAAGGCTAATTATACAACTGTGAGCTGATATTAATAGCCTCGGAAGCTCCATGGGTATGACCTCCTTCCCAGGCTATAAACATCTATCCTAACCTTTGACTCTCCTTCTGCTAGTTACAAAAATTCCGCTATTTTTATCAGAAAAATAATCTTTTATTAATGAAATACATGTACAGTAAGCTGCACACACTGTGCTAACTGTATTTGTCACAGACACCTGTATATCTACCTATTTTATGTGTATTTATGGTATGCAATCCATCTATTATATGCTGCCGGCTCCTGCAGTGATTTTACAGCACACGGCAGATGAATTGCAAGCTTTTCTTCTATCTATGTAATATATATACATATATACAACTCTGGCAAAAATTAAGAGACCACTGCAAAATGTTCAGTTTGTCTGATTTTTCTCTTTATAGGTACCGGATATTTTTTAGTAAAATGTAAATTGTTCTTTTATTCTATAAACGTCTGACAACTTGTCTCTGAATTTCCAAGCAATAATTTTTGTATTTTTTTCTGACAAAGAAAAATGGTCAAAATAAAAACAAAGAAGCAAGGGTTTCAAACCTCAAATAATGCAAATAAAACAAGTTCATAACCATTTAGAAACAACAATACTAATGTTTTAACGCAGGAAGAGTTCAGAAATCAATATTTTGTGGCGTAACCATGATTTTATTCACAGCTTTCATGCGTTTTGGCATGCTTTCTACCAGTCTTTCACACTGCTTCTGGTGCAAAATTTTAAGCAGTTCTTCTTTGTTTGATATCTTGTGACTATCCATCATCCTCTTGGTTACATTGCAGAGGTTTTCAATGGGGTTCAGGTCTGGAAATTGGCCTGCGCATGACAGGATTTTGATGTGGTGGTCTCTTAATTTTTCCAGCATTGTATAGCTTACAGCTTGGAACAGCTGATTATCGGGAGCGCTCCTGTTATCCAGGTTCCCCATGCAGCTATTCTGTAAGCGCTATAGCTATTCGGATATGGAGTTATCCAAGGCTATTCTCTCATCTCTATTCATCATTTCTAGAACTTTGTGTTTTTTTAATGCTAAGGTTAGTCCTTAATGCCATTGGCTGTATATTTGGAGCTGCAGTCCTGCTTCTGAATGCATTTGGAGCCAATGGATGCTGGTTACCTGGTATGGGTTTTTCCACCAAGATACTCCAACTGATAGTAGTTGCTCCATTTGAGAGACATGATGCATCTAACAAAGATGTGATACTACTGTATGTTCAGGCACTGTCACTTGACTATTAATGATTTTTCTAGGCCAAAATCCCTTACCCCTGACACCAAATTGTGAATGAGCAGGTTTTGTATCATCTGAGCATTTTCTACTTGACCTTGTCTCCTATTTATATTTATTTGTCTGTATATCTGTCCTTTGATATCTTGAATAAAATGTATGATATTTTTAGTGGACTTATTGACTCCATGTTTTTTTTCTGTAATTGCCTCCTTAAAGTTGTTGCTTGATGGATAAGTATCTAACTGTATTTCTGAGCATTCATAACACCAAGAAATAGGCAACATTGAGAATCACGGATGCAGTGGTCACCAAACGAAAGTTAGTGCCGTGGAAAAACACATCATTACTTCCTTTTGAAACTGAAAGATTTCCAGCATTGTCATCAACTCAGAACTGGCAGCAACTAGTGGGACCCAACTACACTGATCTACTGTTCAATTAAGTCTGACCAAACTTGGTCTTCAAAGAAGAATTGTGGCCAAAAGCCATGCCTTTACATGAAAACATGGCCAATTGACTGAACTTTGCATGGAGATTGCATAAGTAAAGATGTGGATGACATTATCTTTTTGAGAACAGCATAACCATATAAAAGATTTACTGACAGATTCCTTTTAACCTCTTGATGACATGTGCTGTATATGTACAGCGCATGTTGTGAGCTCCGGCGCAGATCTTTTCCAGCACATGCCAGCTGATTTCAACAGCTGGCATGTGCCCCTAACAGCCGCGGGTGGAATTGAGATCCACCCATCAGCGCTCATGTCACATGACCGTGGGTCACCGATGGGTTGGCACGACAAATCGGGTTCTGCAGGAGACCCTTGTTTATATCATAGCCGGATAGCTATAAGCGGCATTTCTGCTACACAGAGCAGGGCTCTGTGTGACATAAGCAATCGGATAATCACAGCTTCTAGTCTTCCATGGAGACTATTGAAGCAGGTAAAAAAAATGCAAGTTTAACCCCTTCCCAACCTTTGACGCACCGTATGCGTCATGAAAACCTGTGCCAATCCGACCTGTGACGCAGCATATGCGTCATGGCTGGATTGGGCTCCTGCAGGCCGGGTGAAAGGGTTAACTGTAATTTCACCCGGCCTGCAGGGACGGGGGAGTTGTACTTTAGCCCAGGGCGGGTGGCTTCGCCCCCCCCCCCGTGGCTACGATCGCTCTGATTGGCTGTTGAAAGTGACGTTTCACTTTCACTTTCAATCAGAGCGATAGTAATATTTCACCAATGAAAATTGGTGAAATATTACAATCCATCCATGGCTGATGCTGCAATAGCATCAGCCATGGTTGGAGATCGTGATCTGACCCCCCTACCGCCACCGATCGCCTCCCCTCCGGTCCTCCGTCCTGTCATCTACTGTCCCCCGCTCCCCTCCGGTCTCCTGTCCGCTCCCCCCGCTGTCCACTCCCCCCCGCTGTCCGATCACCCCCCTCATACTTACCGACCTGGGTCCCTCCCGGTGTCCAACCATGTGTTCGATGGGCGCCGCCATCTTCCAAAATGGCGGGCGCCGGTCAGCAGATTCGTTACAGGTACATTTTGATCGCTGTGATAGGTTCTATCACAGTGATCAAAATAAAAAAAATAATAAATAAACCCCCCTTTATCACCCCCATGGATAGGGACAATAATAAAATAAAGAAAAATGTTTTTTTCTTTGCCCCACTAGGGTTAGGGTTAGGGTAAGGGTTAGGGTTAGGGTTGGTTCACACTGCATCTAAGCAGTCCGTTAGACAGACTATGTTACACTGCAGCATAAACGCGGTGTAACATAGTTCGTTACGGCCGCCATTGACAGCAATGTCGGACGCATCACTAGCGCACGCCCACAATGGGAGTGCGCTAGGGATGTGCCGTCATTGAGTGACGGACCCGGAGATGCGGGCTGCAGCGTTTCTGGGTCCATCACTGTTAGCGCAGATAGAGCTAGCAGATGCTCTATCTGCGCTAGCGCGATGCAAACGTTGGCACTTGCGCTAGCAGCAGCCCGTTAGCGTATGTGCTGAACGGGCTGCTGCTCGCGCAGTGTGAACCTGGCCTTAGGGTTAGGGTTATGGCTAGAATTAGGGTTAGAACTAGGGTTAGGGTTAGAATTAGGCTATGTGCACACGGTGCGGATTTGGCTGCGGATCTGCAGCGGATTTGGTTGCGGATCCGCAGTGGATTGGCCTCTGCGAATTCGTAGCAGTTTTCCATCAGGTTTACAGTACCATGTAAACCTTACGAAAACCAAATCCGCTGTGTCCATGGTGCGGAAAATACCGCGAGGAAACGCTGTGTTGTATTTTCCGCAGCATGTCAATTCTTTGTGCGGATTCCGCAGCGTTTTACACCTGTTCCTCAATAGGAATCCACAGGTGAAATCCGCACAAAAAACACTGGAAATCCGCTGTAAATCCGCAGGTAAAATGCAGTGCCTTTTACCTGCGGATTTTTCAAAAATGGTGCGGAAAAATCTCACACGTAGCCTTAGGGTTAGGGTTGGAATTAGGGCTAGGGTTGGAAATAGGGTTAAGATCAGGCTGTGGTTAGGGTTATGGTTAGGGTTAGGGGTGTGTTGTGGTTAGGGTTGGGATTAGGATTAGGGTTGGGGTGATTAGGGTTATGGCTAGAGTTGGGATTAGGGTTAGGGGTGTGTTGGGGTTAGTGTTGGAGTTAGAATTGAGGGGTTTCCACTGTTACGGCACATCAGGGGTCTCCAAACGCAACATGGCGCCACCATTGATTCCAGTCAATCTTGCATTCAAAAAGTCAAATGGTGCTCCCTCCCTTCCGAGCCCTGACGTGCACCCAAACAGTGGTTTACCCCCACATATGGGGTACCAGCATACTCAGGACAAACTGGGCAACAATTATTGGGGTCCAATTTCTCCTGTTACCCTTGTGAAAATAAAAAATTGCTTGCTAAAATATAATTTTTGAGGAAAGAAAAATGATTTTTTATTTTCATAGCTCTGCGTTGTAAACTTCTGTGAAACACTTGGGGGTTCAAAGTGCTCACCACATATCTAGATAAGTTCCTTGGGGGTCCAGTTTCCAATATGTGGTCACTTGTGTGGGGTTTCTATTGTTTAGGCACATCAGGGGCTCTGCAAACGCAATGTGACGCCCGCAGACCATTACATCAAGTCTACATTTCAAAAGTCACTACTTCCCTTCCGAGCCCCGACGTGTGCCCAAACAGTGGTTTACCCCCACATATTGGGTATCAGTGTACTCAGGACAAACTCGGCAACAACTGTTGGGGTCCAATTTCTCCTTTTACCCTTGTGAAAATAAAAAATTGCTTGCTAAATCATCATTTTTGAGGAAAGAAACATGATTTTTTTTATTTTCACGGCTCTGCGTTGTAAACTTCTGTGAAGCACCTGGGGGTTCAAAGTGCTCACCACATATCTAGATAAGTTCCTTGGGGGTCTATTTTCCAAAGAGGGGTCACTTGTGGTTTTTTTTACTGTTTAGGCACATCAGGGGCTCTGCAAACGCAACGTGACGCCCGCAGACTATTCCATCAAAGTCTGCATTTCAAAAGTCACTACTTCCCTTCCGAGCCTCAACGTGTGCCCAAACAGTGGTTTACCCCCACATATGGGGTATCAGTGTACTTAGGACAAACTCGGCAACAACTTCTGGGGTCCAATTTCTCCTGTTACCCTTGTGAAAATAAAAAATTGCTTGCTAAAACATCATTCTTGAGGAAAGAAAAATGATTTTTTATTTTCACGGCTCTGCGTTGTAAACTTCTGTGAAGCACTTGGGGGTTCAAAGTGCTCACCACATATCTAGATAAGTTCCTTGGGGGTCTAGTTTCCAAAGTGGGGTCATTTGTGGGGGGTTTCTACTGTTTAGGCACATCAGGGACTCTGCAAACGCAACGTGACGCCCGCAGACCATTCCATCAAAGTCTGCATTTCAAAAGTCACTACTTCCCTTCCGAGCCCCGACGTGTGCCCAAACAGTGGTTCCCCCCAATATATGCAGTATCAGCGTACTCAGCACAAACTGGACAAAAACTTTTCGGGTCCAATTTCTCCTGTTACTCTTGTGAAAATAAAAATTGTGGGCTACAAAATAATTTTTGAGGAAAGAAAAATTATTTTTTATTTTCACGGCTCTGCGTTATAAACTTCTGTAAAGCACTTGAGGGTTTAAAGTGGTCACCGCACATCTCGATTAGTTCCTTGGGAGGTCTACTTTCCAAAATGGGGTCACATGTGGGGAAGCTCTAATGTTTAGGCAAACAGGGGCTCTCCAAACACGACATGGTGTCAGCTAACGATTGGAGCTAACTTTTCATTCAAAAAGTCAAATGGCGCTCCTTCCATTCCAAGCCCTGCCGTGTGCCCAAACAGTGGTTTACCCCCACATGTGAGGTAACAGTGTACTCAGGAGAAATGGCCCAATACATTTTAGGATCCATTTTATCCTGTTGCCCATGTGGAAATGAACAAATTGAGGTGAATAGAAATTTTTTGTGAAAAAAAAGTACTTTTTCATTTTTACGGATCAATTTGTGAAGCACCTGGGGGTTCAAAGTGCTCACTATGCATCTAGATAAGTTCCTTGCGGGGTCTAGTTTCCAAAATGGGGTCACATGTGGGGGAGCTCCAATGTTTAGGCACACAGGGGCTCTCCAAACGCGACATGGTGTCCGCTAACGATTGGAGCTAATTTTTCATTCAAAAATCAAATGGTGCTCCTTCCCTTCCGAGCCTTACCATGTGCACAAACAGTGGTTTGTGACCACATATGAGGTATCGGTGTACTCAGGAGAAATTGCCCAACACATTTTAGGATCCATTTTATCCTGTTACCCATGTGAATATGAAAAAATTGAGGCTAAAAGAAATTTTTTGTGAAAAAAAAGTACTTTTTCATTTTTACGGATCAATTTGTCAAGCACCTGGGGGTTCAACATGCTCACTATGTATCTAGATAAGCTCCTTGGGGGGTCTAGTTTCCAAAATGGGGTCACTTGTGGGGGGATCTGCAATGTTTAGGCACACAGGGGCTCTCCAAATGCGACATGGTGTCCGCTAAAGATTGGAGCCAATTTTTCATTGAAAAAGTCAAATGGCGCTCCTTCCCTTCCGACCCCTGTCGTAGGGAAGGAATGGGGTCGCAGCACCATTGAATTAAAATGCAATAATGGGAGGGTGATCAAAATATCATATCAACACAAAAATTGTATCAATAAAACCATCAGTTCATTGCACAAAAATATGCCCTCACCCAGATCCCAATAAATGGAGCTGCTACGTGTCTCGGATGACGCAATTCCTCTTTCTTTTTTCTTTTTTTAAACAAACTTTGGATTTTGTTTCACCACTTAAATAAAAAATAACCTATACATGTTTGGTATCTACGAACTTGTACGAACTTGTAATGACCTGGAAAATCATAATAGCATGTCAGTTTTAGCAATTAGTGAACATGGTAAAGACAAAAAACTAAACAAAAACAATTGTGGACTTGAACTTTTTTTGCAATTTCGCCGCACTTTGAATTTTTTTCCCATTTTCCAGTACACTGTGTGGTAAAACCAATGGTGTCGTGTAAAAGTACAACTTGTCCCACAAAAAAACAAGCCCTCACATGGTCATATTGACAAAAAAATAAAAGTTATGGGGAGCAAAAAACAGGAATACAAAAACTGAAAAGGGCCAGGGGTGAAGGGGTTAATGTGAATGTTGGTGTCTTCTAGTGTTTGTTGTGTTTTTCTGCCTGAAAATGAACTTTAAACCTTTTTGCTTGAGTACCTCAGTGTTGGATGTGTTCATATTCTCTGTTTGCTACCTGTACCTATGCTGAGTTTCATCAATATACAATACTACAAATGGTCTGTTCAGAAAACTTGTATATGTAGTGGCATGACCCTATGTTAACTTTACTTTAACACTGAAAAAATATGAACCAGTTTATCAAGTCTTGTACAATGTTAATTCTTTCTGAATGCCATGGAGAGCTGTATGAGATAAACCAGCCTGGAGGACTGGCAGAAAAAGTAGTCAGGTAGCCGTGTCAAACCAAATGATGTCTAAATCAAAGGCAGAATTATCAGGCAGATGGATAATCGGGAAAAAGGGTTAAGGGGGGCCTGAGAGTATTTACTCATGAATATTGTCAGAAGTTAACTGCTGGGATATATGGATCTCTTCCACGAAATCCAGGGACACAGAAGATATGACTATCCTCTAAGCTAGTATAGGAATTTGTTCAGAGACCTCAGTTTGGAAAGGACAGAAGCTAGTGTACAGATCATCAGTTTTAACAACATTCTTGGTACATGGTCTAAATGTCAACACAAAATCAAACCTAAAGAAGAGCAAAGCCTGTCTAGTTTGCCTAGCATCATTTAACCTTTTGGCTCATTTGAGACACATATGTTTCTTGTGGTTCATGATAACCATAACTTTATGTTTGACACCTTTGAGGAAGTGGCATTCATCAAAGGTCCACTTGACTGCCAACAATTCACGATTGCTGATATTATAATTCTGTTCGGCAGCAGAAAATTTTCTTGAAAAGAAGGAATACAGATGGAATCAAGCAATAGATGGTTGGTGTACCCTGTGATAACAATGCTAGAATTTCCACCTCAGAGACATCTATCGTAACCATGAAAGGACATTCTAGGTCAGGCTGGACTATCACGATGTCAGGTGAGAAACATTTTAATTTCAAGAAGGCCTTGATTGCCTCAGGGTTTTAGTTAACAACATCAGCCCCCTTTTTAGTTAAATTGGTCAACGGTTAGCCATTTTAGACTTTTTTTAATTCAATATTTAGATAATAGTTAGTGAGCCCAAGAAAGCATTGCAATGCCTTAAGAGATTTGGGTTACTCCCAGTCCTTAATAGCTTGGACCTTAGAGGGTGCCATATGGAAACCTTTACCAGACCTTTAAGATATCTCCCAAGAAGTTAACCCCTTAGACCTAGAAAACACATTTCTCAAGTTTAGAAAATAATGAATTATCTCTGAGTCTTTGCAGTACATACATGTCGGATATGAGATTCATAATCAGGACAAAAAAATGATGACATTTACATAAACAACCATATACTGACCCCTTATATCTCTGAATGTCATTAATAGGAATAAGCCAACCTGAACTTCTAGTGTTCGGTACCCGACCTCGAATACGGACTTCTCACTGTATGTTCGGGTTTGTCATCCTTTTCTTTCAACGTTCTTTTTATTAAGTAAAAAAATAACAAGGAACAGAGAAAATACAGTAATCTTGATCATGTCAACAAAGGACTTTAAAGAATTGTGAAAAGAGTGTCGAAGTAGAGTCCTTTTTAGTAAGCAATACATCAATTATAGGTCCAGGTGTTAAGAGAATCAGAATAATCAAAAATTTGATTAGTTTTCCTGGAACAACTATAGTGAGATTAATGATAAAGTAAACAAAACATTCAAGAGATGAGGATATCAAACAAGAATTAGACAAAAGAAAAAAAAGGGGGGTAAGAGTGGGGTGGGTAGGTAGGAAATAATAGGGGGGGGGGGTGACCCGGCGGAGAATGTTCAGAAGCAAGATATAGATAGGGTGAGAGGTTTTAGTTTTCAAATCAACTATCAGATATTTCTAGTGTGAAGTTGGGATTGGATCTAAATTGGATCCAGGGTTCCCATGTCTTGCGGAAAGAGAATGATGATTCTTGTGTGTTGGCTACTATTTCAGCCGTGTGAAATAATAGATCGATTTTTTCCAGGACTTGCTTTTTGGAGGGGGTTTGGGTTGACTTCCATCTAGTAGGAATTAGGTATTTGCCAGCTGCTATAATAATATTAGCCATCTTGGAAGCTGAGGGATTCTCTGGCCATAAAGGTAGATTAAGAAGAGCAGATTGAGGTTTCATCAAAGGGACTTGGCCCAGAACTTTTGTAATTATTTCACCAATCAGTTGCCAAAAGATCTTAATCACTGGACATGTCCACCATATGTGAAAATAGGTGCCTAAGTCTGCGGGTTTGTCATCCTAATAAAACTTGTTCAAAGGCTGCAGCGTAGCCAATCAACAAATTTTAAGGCTGTGGGCACTTCCGGCTCCATCATAGTCATGTCATGACTGTGATTAGCGGGTAAAATATGTGACCTGGCCTGTCTGTGTAAAATAAGAAAATAATAATGAAAAGCAATGGCGCGCAGTCCCTGTCTTTCTTAAAACTAGCCAAGGGAAAACAGACTGCTGTGAGCTGGTGTTATGTCAGCTCACATATGTCTGCACAGCTTTTACTGGTTGTTAAAAGGGGTATCCCCAAAAAAGTAATGTGAGGTCCCCCTAAATTGAATAGCCAGCAAAGGCTATGCAGACAGTTGTGAGCTGATATTAATAGGCTGGCAACAGGCAATGGGCAATGGCCCCCTCCTAGTCTAATAACATCAGCCCTCATCTGCCCCAGAAATGCTGCATCCATTATATGTGCCATTTCTGCCACTTAGCCTCGGCTCTTCCCATTTGCCCTGGTGTGTTGGCAAGCTGGTAATTGGTTTTCCGGTTGATATCAGCTGTTTTATGACTGCTGACTTCAAGCCCAGCATGAGCCGGAACGCTCTGACAGTAGCGTGTGAATCCGGCTACTGCAATGAGCCATGACTGTTATGATCTGGTGGTTTAGGAGCAACATGGAACAAGCTCTGAAGGAAGTGGTATCTGTACTGACCGCAGTCCCTAAGCTCAACACAACACTAGAAGTAGCCGTGGGATGCTCCTAACACTCCCTAGGCACCTCGTCACAGCCTGAGAACTAACTACCCCTAAAGATAGAAACAGGAAAACTATCTTGCCTCAGAGAAAATCCCCAAAGGATAGATAGCCCCCACAAGTAATGACTGTGAGTGGAGAGGGAAAAGACATACACAGAATGAAACTAGGATGAGCATAGGAGGCCAGTCTAGCTAGATAGATAGGACAGGATGGAATACTGTGAGGTCAGTATAAAACACTACAAAAAATCCACACAGAGTTTACAAAAATCTCCACACCTGACTAAAGGTATGGAGGGTAAATCTGCTTCCCAGAGCTTCCAGCATCACAGAATTAAATCATACTGACAAGCTGGACAAACATAGAAAGCACAGAACGGATAAGTCCACAACCTGTGGACAGAAAAGAGCAAGCAAGGACTTAGCTTTGCTGAACTGGTCAGGATATCAGGGAAATCCAAAGAGATGTGAATCCAACCAGGAACCATTGACAAGTGGCACAAGCTGAAGGAAAGAGCCAGGCTAAATAGCCGAGCAGAAAAGACAATCAGTGGAAGCAGCTGCTGACAGCTAAATCCAAGGAGCAGCCATTCCACTTAAAACCACCGGAGGGAGCCCAAGAGCAGAACTCACAAAAGTGCCACTTACAACCACCGGAGGGAGCCCAAGAGCGGAATTTACAACACATGACGTCACTAAAATTATCACAGTTCATAGCCATTGAATTGCGACAACCTTACTGGTGTCACCTCAGTTCACACGCGCCGTTTCTCACGAGCTCAGAGCGAGTACTGAATTGATGAGTGTCTTCTCATTAACCTGGAACTGGGGCTAAACACTTGAGATCCAGCTCCTTTGAACTTAAGGTACCTTCACACATAACGATATTGTTAACGATATCGTTGCAACATCACGCTTTTTGTGACGTAGCAATGATCCCGCTGACAATCTCGTTATGTGTGACAGCGACCAACAATCAGACCCCTGCTGGGAGATCGTTGGTCGTTGGGGAATGATCAGGACCTTTTTTTGGTCGCTGATCACTCGCTGTCATTGCTGGATCGGCGTGTGTGACGCCGATCTAGCGATGTGTTCACTTGTAACCAGGGTAAATATCGGATTACTAAGCGCAGGGCCGCGCTTAGTAACCCGATATTTACCCTGGTTACCATTGTAAAAGTTAAAAAAAAAAACAGTACATACTCACATTCCGATGTCTGTCACGTCCCCCGCCATCAGCTTCCCTGCACTGACTGTCAGCGCCGGCCGTAAAGCAGAGCACTGCGTTGACGTCACCGCTGTGTTCTGCTTTACGGCTGGCGCTGACACAGTCAGTGCGGGAAGCTGACGGCGGGGGACGTGACAGACATCGGAATATGAGAATGTAGTGTTTTTTGTTTTTAACTTTTACAATGGTAACCAGGGTAAATATCAGGTTACTAAGCGCGGCCCTGCACTTAGTAACCCGATGTTTACCCTGGTTACCCGGGGATTTCGGCATCGTTGAAGACAGTTTCAACGATGCCGAAGTCTTTCACCTGATCGTTGGTCGCTGGAGAGTGATGTCTGTGTGACAGCTCCCCAGCGATCACACAACGACTTACCAGCGATCACGGCCAGGTAAGTCGTTTAGTGTAACTGTACCTTTAGGTGACCTCAATAAGGTCACCTAAATTCACAGACGCCGGTTCTCAGGAGTTAAGAGCGAGTGGCGGAATAATGAGCAGAGTGGAATGACTCCGCGCTCCGTACAGCTCTGTGACATGCTATCAGTAAGGGTGAAGGATGCCTTAGCGCTGTATGCGACTTCAGTTTTCCTTGAGGCAGCCATGTCTTTGGCTATCCATGTGGATCGCCATCTTCGCCAGAGACATAAAGAGACTCCCCAATGTGCGGAAGGTCCAGGGCCAAGGGAAACCTGGTTTCAGTCTTCTGAGGAATTCATGCACATGGAATGCAGTCTGTTGTTCGGCACAAGGGGGAATATATTTTTACTGTTGTAAAAAGGGCCATTTCATGGGCACTTGTCCTTCTGTATCTCACTGTAAACAGCCGCCAGAAAACTAAGGAGCCCGGGTTGTGGGGAGATGAGCAACCCGAGTGTACATGTGTCCTCGGTGGGTAGGACACAATTTTTTTATCGCTGCCTTTCTAGACAGTAGAGCGGGGTTTAACTTGATTGACGCTAGGTTCGTCCAGGTCTAGGGCCTCAAACCACATAATCTGTACAGATATATACCCAGAATCGCCATTGACTCTGCACTTTTGAGATGAGTATTTTACTTAAGCCGTCCAGGGGTTATATCTACAGGTAAAGGTCATGCACTCGGAAGGTTTTGACTGTGAAGTGCTAGAGGTTCTGCCCTCTCCTGTGGTACTTGATCTTCCTTGACTCACTCTGTATAACCATGTGGTAGATTGGCAGACTCGAGACGAGGTAAAGTGTAGTGTGTAATGTCAAGGACACTGTTTGGGCACCCAGCTTGCAAGGGTGGATACCCAGTCTATGCCTAAATATCTGTCGAACTTTCGGGATGTGTTCTCGGGGCAGGGGTGGCAAGAACTTCCACTCCATTGCCCTTATGAGTGCGCCGTAAATCTTGACTCTGGGGTAAAGCTACCAAAAAGCAGACTATATACAGCTCTGGCAAAAATTATGAGACCACTGCAAAATGTTCAGTTTGTCTGATTTTTCTCCTTATAGGTATATTTGTGAGTAAAATGTAAATTGTTCTTTTATTCTATAAACTACTGACATGTCTCCAAATTACCAAGCAATAATTTTTGTATTTTTTTCTGACAAAGAAAAATGGTCAAAATTAAAAAAAAACAGTGCTTTCAGACCTCAAATAATACAAAGAAAACATGTTCATAATTAGGGTTGAGCGAAACGGGTCGAACATTTTCAAAAGTCGCCGACTTTTGGCGAAGTCGAGTTTCATGAAACCCGATCCGACCCCTGTGCGTGGTCGGCCATGCGGTACGCGACTTTCGCGCCAAAGTCGCGTTTCAATGACGCGAAAAGCGCCATTTCTCAGCCAATGAAGGTAAACGCAGAGTGTGGGCAGCGTGATGACATAGGTCCTGGTCCCCACCATCTTAGAGAAGGGCATTGCAGTGATTGGCTTGCTGTCTGCGGCGTCACAGGGGCTATAAAGGGGAGTTCCCGCCGACCGCCATGTTACTGCTGCTGATCTGAGCTTAGGGAGAGGTTGCTGCCGCTTCGTCAGAAGCAGGGATAGCGTTAGGCAGGGTCCATTAACCACAAAACCGCTTGTGCTGTAGCGATTTCCACTGCCCAACACCACCTTCGGTGTGCAGGGACAGTGGAAGCTCCTTTTTTTTTTTTTCCTCAGCGCTGTAGCTCATTGGGCTGCCCTAGAAGGCTCCCTGATAGCTGCATTGCTGTGTGTACGCCGCTGTGCAAACCAACTGCATTTTTCAAAGCACAAATCCTCTTGTTCCTTCCTTTCTGCACAGCTATCTTGTTTGTTTGTCCACACTTTTTATTTAATTTGTGCATCAGTCCACTCCTTATTGCTGCCTGCCATACCTGGCTGAGATTACTGCAGGGAGATAGTAATTGAAGGACAGTTCCTTTTTTTTTTTTTTTTTTTTTGTGGGAGATTAAGATTGACATTTCTGCTAGAGTGCCATCTCTGTCTGTGTCATCTCTCACTCAGTGGGCCATAGAAAGCCTATTTATTTTTTTGCTTGATTTGGGTTCCAAAATCTACCAGAAAAAATCACAACATCAATCAGTGGGAGAAAAATATTGGCCTCAGGGCTTGTGTGCCACTCCTTACTCCTGTGTGTGCCATCTCTCACTCAGTGGGCCATAGAAAGCCTATTAATTTTTTTGCTTGATTTGGGTTCTAAATTCTACCTGAAAAAATCAATAAATCAATCAGTGGGAGATTAATATTGGCCTTTGGGCTTGTGTGCCAGTCCTAAGCGTGCCATCTCTCTCTCTCTCAGATAGTGGGCCATAGAAAGCCTATTTTTTTATTATTTATTGGGTTTATAAATTTTCCCTGGAAAAAAAAAAAAAGTGGGAGATTAATATTGGCCTCTGGGCTTGTGTGCCAGTCCTGAGCGTGCCATCTCTCTCACAAATAGTGGGCCATAGAAAGCCTATTTATTTTTTTGGTTGATTTGGGTTCATAATTCTACCTGAAAAAATCAATCAATCAATCAGTGGGAGATTAATATTGGCCTTTGGGCTTGTGTGCCAGTCCTAAGCGTGCCATCTCTCTCTCTCAGATAGTGGGCCATAGAAAGCCTATTTATTATTATTTTTTTTATTGGGTTTATAAATTTTCCCTGGAAAAAAAAAAAAATGGGAGATTAATATTGGCCTCTGGGCTTGTGTGCCAGTCCTGAGCGTGCCATCTCTCTCACAAATAGTGGGCCATAGAAAGCCTATTAATTTTTTTGCTTGATTTGGGTTCCAAAATCTACAAAAAAAAATCACTAAATCAATCAGTGGGAGATTAATATTGGCCTCTGGGCTTGTGTGCCACTCCTGACTCCTGTGAGCGTCATCTGTCACTCAGTGGGCCCTAGAAAGCCTATTTTTTGTTTTATTTGTTTTCTAAATTCTCCCTGAAAAAATCATTTTATTTTCTTTGGTTTCTAAATTATTCCTGAAAAAAATCATTTTTTTTGTATTTTTTTTTCTCTAAAGTCTCGCTGAAAAAAAAAAAAAAAAAAAAAAAAAATCTGTGGGAGATTCATATTGCCCCTTCTGCTTGTGTGCCAGTCTTGACTCCTGGGTGTGCCATCTCTCTCTCTCTCCCCAATTGTGGGCCATAGAAAGCCTATAAATTTTTTTGCTTGATTTGGGTTCCAAAATCTACCAAAAATAATCACTAAATCAATCAGTGGGAGATTAATATTGGCCTCTGGGCTTGTCTGCCACTCCTGACTCCTGTGTGCGTCATCTGTCACTCAGTGGGCCCTAGAAAGCCTATTTTTTGTTTTATTTGTTTTCTAAATTCTCCCTGAAAAAATCATTTTATTTTCTTTGGTTTCTAAATTATTCCTGAAAAAAATCATTTTTTTTGTATTTTTTTTTCTCTAAAGTCTCCCTGAAAAAAAAAAAAAAAAAAAAATCTGTGGGAGATTCATATTGCCCCTTCTGCTTGTGTGCCAGTCTTGACTCCTGGGTGTGCCATCTCTCTCTCTCTCCCCAATTGTGGGCCATAGAAAGCCTATAAATTTTTTTGCTTGATTTGGGTTCCAAAATCTATCAAAAAAAATAACTAAATCAATCAGTGGGAGATTAATATTGGCCTCTGGGCTTGTGTGCCACTCCTGACTCCTGTGTGCGCCATCTGTCACTCAGTGGGCCCTAGAAAGCCTATTTTTTGTTTTATTTGTTTTCTAAATTCTCTCTGAAACAATCATTTTATTTTCTTTGGTTTCTAAATTATTCCTGAAAAAAAATCATTTTTTTTGTATTTTTTTCTCTCTCAAGTCTCCCTGAAAAAAAAAAAAAAAAAATCTGTGGGAGATTCATATTGCCCCTTCTGCTTGTGTGCCAGTCTTGACTCCTGGGTGTGCCATCTCTCTCTCTCTCCCCAATTGTGGGCCATAGAAAGCCTATTAATTTTTTTGCTTGATTTGGGTTCCAAAATCTACCAAAAAAAATAACTAAATCAATCGGTGGGAGATTAATATTGGCCTCTGGGCTTGTGTGCCACTCCTGACTCCTGTGTGTGTCCTCTCTCACTCAGTGGGCCCTACAAAGCCTTTTTTTTTTTTTTTTCCTAAATTCTCCCTGAAACAATCATTTCATTTTATTTGTTTTATAAATTCTTCTGTAAAAAATAATTTTTTTTTAATTTTTTTTTTTCTGAAGTCTCCCTTTTAAAAAAAACAAACACAAATCAGTGGGAGATAAATATTTACATTTGCGCTTCAGTGACAGTCCTGCGTGTGTGCCATCTCATTTGTTGCCAACAACAACAACAGAGTGTGTAACATTGTGGCTGATTTTCGTTGTGGTCTCACCCACCTGTAAAGGGGTAGCTAAATCATACTGAAGTTATAGCTCACCGTGTAAGTTGTGTGACAGCAACAAATACCGTTCCCCTGGAACCAATTTTAAATTGCCTACAGCCAGCCCATTTTATTATGTTAGGCCTTCGAAGCCTGTCTGCGGTCCCTCCTTCCACTAGGCCTCCACTGACCTGTCTACTGCTGCCCATGTTCCCCTGGAACCAATTTTAAACTGCCTACAGGCAGCCCAATTTATTATGTTAAGGCTTCGAAGCCTGTCTGCGGTCCCTCCTTCCACTAGGCCTACACTGACCTGTCTACTGCTGCCCGTGTACCCCTTGAACCAACATCATAAAATAAAAAAAAAAGTATTTTGCTTATAAAAAAGAAAATACTGGTGAGATATCAAATGCAGACATTTTAACATTAAAAACAAACACACAACTAAAATCTGGTACAGTACTAAAAATGGCCACCAGCTACAATTACTTTATCCTGCAAGTATTTAACTGAAAGGTTTTTTAAATTGAAAACACAGATATGGCATCCACCGAGTGTTGTCCTGTCGCGTCTTCTTTATATTATTGCCGAGAAGATGCAAAACAATGAAAATAATAAAATCATTAATTACCAAAATAATAGAGAAAGTCAACACCACATTGCAAATAAACATTCATTCCAAATAAAGAAGCAGGGCGCGTCCGAGGGTGAGTATATACCTAATAAGAATATAATCACCCTCGGACGCGCAATGCTTATTTCCAACAGCCTTCCTTCCTAAGAATCAGCCCTTCCGTGGTGTAGAGAGACGTTGTGTTACACTCCAAGGTGTTCCCCAGGTTGCCTTTCCTGAGCTTCGATCTTCAGGCTCTCGTTTAGTAGTTGTTGGAAACTACGCTGCATTAGGCCTTCAAATTGGGTATGGGGTGTAGAGAGAGGGTGTGTTACACTCCAAGGTGTTCCCCAGGTTGCCTTTCCTGAGCTTCGATCTTCCGGCTCTCGTTTAGTAGTTCTTGGAAACTACACTGCATTAGGCCTTCAAATTGGGTATGGGGTGTAGAGAGAGGGTGTGTTACACTCCAAGGTGTTCCCCAGGTTGCCTTTCCTGAGCTTCGATCTTCCGGCTCTCGTTTAGTAGTTCTTGGAAACTACACTGCATTAGGCCTACAAATTGGGTATGGGGTGGAGAGAGATGGTGTGTTACACTCCAAGGTGTTCCCCAGGTTTCCTTGCCATTGCTTCGGTCTTCCGACTCTCGTTTAGTAGTTGTAGAAAAGTACACTGCATTAGGCCTACAAAATGGGTATGGGGTGGAGAGAGATGGTGTGTTACACTCCAAGGTGTTCCCCAGGTTGCCTTTCCTGAGCTTCTATCTTCAGGCTCTCATTAAAGTGTGGTTAAATGGAACAACTGCATTTGGCGTACTAGTTGGTTTGGGGCCTACTATCGGTGTCTGCCACTCCTTGCTGTTCTCCTGGTTTCCTGTCCTGAAATTCCATTTTCAGGCTCTCGTTAAGTAGTTGTTAATGTTAGACTGCATTTGGCCTACTAGTTGGGTTGGGGCCTACTATCGGTGTCTGCCACTCCTTGCTGTTCTCCTCCACTGAACAAAGCTGTGCCGCCTGTTTACTACGGTTGCCAATTTTGAACTGCATTTCGACTACTTACTGATTTGGCCCTACTCTCTGTGTCAGCCTCTCATTCCAGTTGTCCTCCACTGCAATGCCCCCTGGTTATTCCTGTGTTACCAATTTTGAACTGCATTTAGCCCACTTTATTCTTTGGGCCTATATCTGTGTTTCCACTTCATCGTGCCCATTGCCCAGCCAGTGATAGATGAGTCTGCTGGTACATTGACCCATAACGCAACATTCCCCGTGCATGCTACACAACAACATTGTGACCCTGCTGAAAGTCAGCTTGCTCTTCCCGCATACCATACCACCTTACACGGGGACAAAGAGGAAGGTGCAGATGAAAGTGCAGGTTCCTTCATCAGGTGGGGGGAGGAATACTAGTTGGCGACGTCACTGGCACAGGGCCTCTCATAGTACGCAAAAGTGTTGCTGGCGGTGGGAGGCGCCCCCGCCGTGCAAACACACCGCTGTACTTTGAGGGGCCCTGTGCCAGTGCCAATGCCAACAAGTGGGCCCCCCCTGCTTGCTCAGGATCACAGCACTTGCAAAGTTGAAATACTTACCTCTCCCTGCTCCACTGCCGTGACGTGGTCCAGATTTCCTGGGCCCACTAATTACTTGAACCAGCCCTACCCCACACAACTTTAGCCAAATGACCCCCAATTTCAAATGCCTTCCAATTATTATAAGGTAAATTACGCTTGACAAGCTTCATTAAGAAGAATGGATGGTTTTGACATTAAAATGGGCACTCTAGGTGTTTTCCTGGCCCCCACTCACTGCCGACTATGCTGCCCCATTGACTTGCATTGGGTTTCGTGTTTCGGTCGATCCCGACTTTTCGCCATAATCGGCCGATTTCACTCGACCCGACTTTTGAGATAGTCGGGTTTCGCGAAACCCGGCTCGACTCTAAAAAGGTCAAGGTCGCTCAACTCTATTCATAATCATTTAGAAACAACAATACTAATATTTTAACTCGGGAAGAGTTCAGAAATCAATATTTTGTGGAATAGCCATAATTTTTAATCACAGCTTTCATGCGTCTTGGCATGCTTTCCACCAGTCTTTCACACTGCTCCTGGCGCAAAAATTTAAGCAGTTTTTTTTGTTTAATGGCTTGTGACTATCCATCATCCTCTTGAATACATTACAGAGGTTTTCAATGGGGTTCAGACCTGGAGATTGGGCTGCCCATGACAGGGTTATGATGTGGTGGTCTCTTAGTTTTTGCCAGAGCTGTATAATATCTCTGGTCCAAATAGACAGGCCATGATGGACTATATAGCAGAAAGTTTTTCAAAGGGTCATCTCAGTCCATCCTCATCACCCATTGCTGCAGGTTTTACTTTGTAAAGAAGAAATTATGGGGGGTTACACCCCTGCCTAGATTTCTGTGAACTCAATCAGATCACGGTCTAGGATCCGTATCCGCTCCCTCTCATCCCGGACCTCTTTAATCAGAGTGTAAGAGCAAAATGGTTTTCCAAACTGGTACTCAAGGGGGCATATAATTTCATTCGCATTAAAGAGGGAGATGAGTGGAAAATAGCTTTTAATGTGCCTACAGGACAATATGAGTACCTTGTGATGCCATTGGGGTTGACGAATGCTCTTGCCGTCTTTCAGCGCTTTGTTAATGACATCTTTAATCACCTGGTTGGTAGGATTGTGATAATCTATCTTGATGACGTATTAATTTATTCTCCTGACCTTGAGGCACATCAGGTACATGTCAGGCAGATCTTACAGATTCCGAGATACAATAAATTATTTGTCAAATCAGAGAAATGTATTTCTAGGTTATCCTTTTCTAGGATATGTTTTATCGTCCACCTGTTTTCGCATGGATCCAGTGAGTCCAGGCCAAACTGGATTGGGATCATCCTGAGAATTTGAAGGCATTATAAAGGTTTTTGGGTTTCGCCAACTACTACTGTAAGTTCATAAAAAAAATTTTTCGGTAGTGGCCAAACCTCTGACAGATATGACCAGGAAAGGAACAGACTTTTCCAAGTGGTTCAGTCCAGACAGGGAGCCATTCTATACCTTGAAGGAGTGTTTTGCATGTGCACCGATTCTCATACAGCCTGGAGTCACTCAGCCTTTTATTGTAGAAGTTGACGGGTCTGAAGTTGGAGCTGCATTGTCGCAGAGTGTATCTGCTGGCAAATGGTGTCCATGTGCATACCCTTCTAAAAAAAACTATCATCTGCAGAGAGAAATTATGACATTGGTAACAGGGAACTCTTGGCAATCAAGTGGACCTTTGAAAAGTGGCGTCATTTTCTGGAGGGAACAGTTCATCCGGTTATGGTAATCATGGATCATAAGAATCTCTTATACCTAGAGTCTGTGAAAAGTCTAATGACTCAACAGGCAAGATGGGCATTGATATTTACTAGGCTTAACTTTATTGTTACATATAGGCCAGAAAACAAGAATATTAAAGCGGATGCCTTATCTCATTGTTTTCCTTGGAGTGGAGATAATTGTGAACCAGTTCCTACACTACAAAAAGGGGTGATTATTGTGTCTATATGCTCTGATCTTGAAAAAGGGGTTGTTGATGCTCAGGGGAAACACCTGCTGCCGATCCGTAAACTGTTTGTGCCTGTGAATCTCCTTCTGAGAGTTCTTAGTAAACATCAAGATTCAGTTTTGACCTGATATTCCGTAATAAAGCCATCACCTTCTTACTCTGAGTTTTTGGTGGTCAGGGGCACATCAGGATGTCCATAAGTATGTAGCCGCCTGCAGTGTCTGTGCGCGTTCTAAAATCTCTCATACTAAACTGACTGGGTCTCTCCAACTATTGACGATTCCCAAGAGACATTGGACTCCTTCATCGGTCGATTTTATCACTGATATACTGGTGTCGGCAGGTAATACTGTAATTTTAGTGGTGGTGGACAGATTTAGTAAGATTTAGTGAGATAAACAAAAATTACATGGAATTCCTACCAATATTGTGTCTGACCGGGGGGTGCAGTTTATTTCCAAATTTTGCATTCGTTTTTAGATCCACCTGTCATTCTCTTCTGCATTTCACTCACAGTCTAATGGGCAAACTGAATGGGTTAAGCAGAATCTTGAGACTTATATTCAGTGTTTTCTGTCTGAGAATCAGGAGTATTGGGTTACCTACTTACCTCTAGCTGAATTTGCAGTAAATAATCGTTGTCATGAATCTACTGGTAAGTCCACATTTTTCGGACATAAAGGTTTCATCCTCAGTTCAACTCATTTAATAGAAATCATTCTTCTGGAATATCCAAAGAAGAACGATTTTCATCATTTGGCTTCTTCACTTTCTTTCCACTGACATTCCCACTATCATCATGGGTGACTTCAACATCCCCACTGATACCCTTCAGTCAACAGCCTCCAAACTTATGTCCCTTACTTCATCTTTTGGACTTACTCAGTGGTCATCCACAGCCACCCACACAGATGCACATACATTAGACCTGTTTTTCACCCATCTCTGTGCTCTATCTAACTTCACCACCTCCCTTCTACCTCTATCCGACCACCATCTACTCACTTTCTCATCCCTGTCCTCCTCACCTGTCACCCATGTCCAGCAACATGCGCACCCCAGCAGAAACCTCGCACACCTAGACACCAACACACTCTTTGACTCTATTCTACAACTGGCATCCATATCCTCACTCCACAACACAGACAGTGCCATAGCTTTCTACAATGCCACTCTCACATCAGCTATTGACACGGTCGCCCCTCTTGTTCATGGCAGAGTGCGACGTATCAATAGAAAACCTTGGAACAATATCATCACTAAAAAGCTCCAGCAAGTGTGCATAGTTGCAGAGCGGTGTTGGAAAAAAGCAAATTCGTAAGATGATTTCACTACATTTAAACAGGCAACACTTGTTTTAAAATCTGCCCTCACCTCTGCTAAACAGGCCTAATTCACAACCCTTGTATCTTCCCTTTCCTACAACCCCAAACAGTTATTCAAAACTTTTAACTCCCTCCTCCACCCACCACTGCCCCTTCCAACCTCCCTCATCTCTGCTGAGGACTTTGCCACACACTTCAAAAATAAGATCTACCAAACAAGGCAAGTCTTTATTGTTCAGCCACCACACCCCTTTGTATACCAGGCCAATCCCCAAACCCCATAACCTCCCTGTCCATCATCACTGAAGAGGAGCTTAATTGTCTCCTCTCCAAATATCACCTCACCACTTGTGCACTAGACCCAACCTCACCACCACACTTATCCCATCCCTAGCCCATCTCTTCAGCCTATCACTAACTTCTGGTACCTTCCCTTCTGCTTTCAAACATGCCACAATCACGTCTATCTTTAAAAAGTCAACCCTCGACCCAACCGCTATGTCCAGCTATCGCTTAATATCACTGCTCCCTTTCGCTTTCAAACTCCTGGAGCAGCATGTGAACACTCAACTTTCATCCCACCTCTCATCTACCTTGCTCTTTGACAATCTACAATCTGGTTTCCGTCCCCATCATTCCAATGAGACTGCCCTGACAAAAATTACTAACTACCTACCTACAGCCAAAGCTAACGTACAATACTTTATACTCCTCCTTCTAGACCTGTCCTCTGCTTTCGACACAGTTGACCACTGCCTCCTACTACAGATTCTGTCCTCCCTTGGCATCAAAGACCTTGCCCTATCCTGGATCTCCTCACACCTTTTCAACCACACATTCCGTGTCTACCTCTCCCACTCCCCCAAGGCTCTGTTCTAGGACCCTTACTCTTCTCAATCTATCCACTTGGCCCGGGACAACTTATAAAGTCCCATGGAGTCCAGTACCACCTGTATGTTGATGATACTCAGATTTACCTCTCTGGCCCAAACGTCACCTCTCTGCTGTCCAGAATCGAGGAGTATCAATCAGCCATATCCTCCTTCTTCTCCTCTCGCTTACTCAAACTCAATGTGGACAAATATGAACTCATCAGCTTTCCTCCATCTCACAGATCTTCCTTACCTGACCAATCTACCGCAATTAACGACATCACACTTTCCCCCGTACCGGAAGTCTGCTGCCTCGGAGTAACCCTTGACTCTGCCCTGTGCTTCAAACCGCATATCTAAGCTCTTTCCACCTTCTATATTTATATTGAAGAAAAAGACCACTCACCCTCCACAAACTTTTTTTGTCTTTATTCTGGCATCATATAAATAGCAGGAACACCTGCCTAGACCCGTAGAAGCGCGACAGCACGAAACGGCTGTCGTCTTTTGGATCCACTGTTCTCCCTATATGTTCCTGCTATTTATATGATGCCAGAATAAAGACTGAAAAAGTTTGCGGAGAGTGAGTGTTCTTCTTCTTCTTTACCAATATATTTGTTTGGACTCACTCTTCACTTGAATGAGCACCCGAATTCCGCTATTGGCAATATAACGCAAAGTCAGCTGTGACCAGTAATAAGTGATGATGATCTAGCGTGCTGTTGGTGCGGACTCAATTTTTTCTTTTCTGTTTCTTTCCACCTTCTGTCGCCTCCAGCTAATAATAATAATATTTATTTTTATATAGCGCTAACATATTACGCAGCGCTTTACAGTTTGTACACATTATCATCACTGTCCCCGATGGGGCTCACAATCTAAATTCCCTATCAGTATGTCTTTGGAATGTGGGAGTAAACCGGAGTACCTGGAGGAAACTCACACAAACACCGGGAGAACATACAAACTCCTTGCAGATGTTGTCCTTGGTGGGAACTGAACCCAGGACTCCAGCGCTGCAAGGCTGCAGTGCTAACCACTGAGCCACCGTGCTGCCCAAAATATCTCCAGAATCCATCCTTTCCTTAACCCTCAATTTACTAAAATGTTGTGCATGCCCTTATCATCTCCCGCCTCGACAACTGCAACATCCTTTTCTGTGGCCTCCCTGCTAACACTCTCACACCTCTCCAGTACATCCTTAACTCTGCTGCCAGACTAATTAATATCTCTCCTCGCTACTCCTCTGCTTCACACCTTTGCAAATCTTTCTACTGGCTCCTATTCCCTCAGCGTATCCAGTTCAAATTAATAATACTGACCTACAAAACCATTCATAACCTGTCTCCTCCATATATCTCTGAACTAATTTCCCGATATCTTCCCTCATGTAATCTCTGGTCCTCCCAAGACCTCCTTCTCTCCTCCACACTTATTTGCTCCTCTCCTAACCACCTCCAAGACTTCTCCTGAATATCCCCCATCCAATGGAATTCTGTGCCCCAACACGTCAGACTATCAACCACATTCAGACCCTTCAGACAGAACCCGAAAACCCACCTCTTCAAAAAAGTCTACAGCCTGCAATGACCATGCTGTCTCCTCACCACTGACGGAGCAACCGCCTCACCAACAGCGGAGCTGCCACAAACCCCCAACCTACTGTCTCCTTCCCCACCATCCTGTCAAATGTAAGCCAGCAAGGGCAGGGTCCTCTCTGCTCTGTATAAGTCTGCTATTGTTAGTCTGTTTACTGTAATTTGTATGTAACCCCTTCTCAAGTACAGCACCGTGGAATCAATGGTGCTCTATAAATAAATAAATAATAATAATAATCAAAGGTGTCCAAATATAAGAGTGTGGCTGCTTGAGACATTTGGTGGGTCGGGCCTGTGTGTTGGTGACTTGGTGTGGTTGTCCTCAAGGAACATTAAGTTGAAGGTTCCTTCTTGGAAACTGGGTCCCACGTTCATCAGTCCTGATAAGATTGTGGCCGTTGTCAATACCGTAACATTTTGCCTCATTTTTAGGATCTGTAATGTGTTTCTTTGATCTCTACTAAAAAAATACACTGTGTTCTCTGTATCATCACTGCTACCACCAACCTCCAGTCATTGTGGGTGGAAATTTTGAATTTAAAATAGCCAAGATTCATGATTCTCGCTTAGTTCATCGGTTGCCTCAGTATCTGGTACACTGGAAGGGATACAGTCCTGAAGAAATGATGTGAGTATCAGCATCTGACGTCTATGCGGAGTGGCTGATCCGATCTTTCCATGTGTCACACCCTGATAAACCTGGATGTGAAGTTCCGAAGGTCCCTCATAGAAGGGGGTACTGATTTTTCCTATTCCTGCATGGATTAGAAGCACTTCACCTTCTTACTAAACAGTGTAAATTTCTTTGGGTAGTGCAGGGATTAATCTGCTCTGTTGCGCGCTCCTGGAAGCTTAAGGCTCTCAGCTGTGAACTGTTAGCCATTCCCATCTCCTATATAAAATGGGTTCTTGCTAGCACGCATTGCCAGAGATAGTTTTTGCTGCATGGCTGGAGGTTGTTGCAGGTGGTTACTGGAGAAAGGCGTTTAGTGGGTTTATCTGTGACTGTTGCTAGGTTTTTGAGTGTGTGACAATTCCCTTCCTTCCCCTACTTTGGTTTAACCCCATCCTCCATGCTTCAGTGCATACCTGTGTTATTTATGTGTGTATATTTGTATGTTTGGTAATTTTTGTTACTCCTGTTCATATTACCTTGTTAGTCTGGTTGGTGTTTTACGGCACAGTACTACTTTCCTCTTCCCTGGGTGGGGGAAGGGTACAGACTGAGGGCGGATTTAGGAGCTAAGGCAAGTTATGTGGCCCCGGCATCTTCACCATCAGAAGTAATCTGGGAAACAGGGCGAGCTAGGACGACCCTAGATTTGGGGACAGGGAAGGAGCACCTGGTCCTTGGACTTCTGGCAACAGAGTCATGACAATTATTATGCCAGTAGTGACTATAGGTAGAGAGGGAGCACTTGAATGAGATGACATTCAGCTCATAGATCATATGTTGTCTGTAAACTTATCAATGAATGCACTTTATGCTCTTTTGTAAACCATTACTTCCATCTTTATAATAAAGTTAGATGAAATATAATCCAAAAGTACATACAACTGGAAAGTAGTGCTGAATAAAGTAGGTGTTCGCGGAGCACAATGAACAAAATCTCATCCTTCAACAATAAAGATGAGGCCCAAAATAGAAACAGTGAAAAATACCTAATTGACTTTGTTACAGTTTTGGAAAGAGGAATTTGTGCCAAATATAAAAAGTCTTCAGTAGTTATAAATATGACTTTATCTAAGTAAGAATAGATCAAATATATTGGTACTATAGTAGGAATAACAAAGGTGAAAGCAATATTTTCAGTAAACTAAAAATCCCAAAAAGTGTTCATCATGATGATAGTCTTCGAAAACTGAAACAAAAAGAAGAGCCCAGCACCTTTTGAATTGAGTGTTGGTCATGCATGTACAATACTGCTACCTTTATTGTCCATTGGACTGATGAAGATAGTGGAGCACTGTACACGGATATCTCTGTCAATACTATAGACAATGAGCAGCACGCAGGCACAACTACTGCTTTATTCAAATGGGGGATACAGGACCCCCTGAACCCAATGTACAAACTCTAAATCCTATATCGCGCAGAGAAGTGAAAAGTTATAATGATGGGATATCACAACAAAATGTTAAATATAGTTCTTAAGAATTCTGTTTGTCAATAAATTATAAATGGAGATTTAAAAAAAAATATTTTATACAAAATAGTATGATTAAGTTGATAAAAATTACATGGAAATGTTTTACTGCCAAGAGGTCTAGATTAGGTAATGAAAATACAACATGTTCCTTAATGTGTAGTGTTTGACCGTTTGATCAACATCTGTGGCCTATAATCACTGATATCAACTTGGTTTTGGCTTGTCAAAAGTGTTATTTAGACTGGCACTAAACGGCGACAGGTCGTGCGGGCAAAGAGCGCTATGTGCCGCTGCTATGTGTTGCAGTGTAATGCAGGACACTACGACAAGCAAGCTGCAAAAGGTAAGACCCACATTTTTGTGACTTGCTTATTCGGATTGCAGTATCCTAGGGCGTCATAATATAACCTCACCTACCTGCATTATGCTGTAATTCAGAAGCAGCACATTGTGATCTTCGCTTGTGCAATCTGTGACACGGCCAGAGCCCCCTTTTGCACTAGCAAGAGAATACTCCTTAGCAGAATTAGCTCATTTTTTCTGTATTCAAAGTAAAAACTGAGCTACACCCAGACTTGACATTATTGTACTATTATATAGCTAATTGACATGGCACTTAAAGAAGCACTCCTCCCATCAAAGTTTTTATCATCTTTATATATTGCAATAATCATACTTACAATTGCTCATTTTGCCTTTCTATCTAGTTAATTCTTCTCTTGTCCAAAGGGTCTATGACATCACGTGATTAAAAACTAATTATCCAAATCCTTCTTAGCTCTATGAAGAAAAAGGAAGTCTATTTCCCTGCATGAGCCATGATTAGAAATACAATTCTACATCACTGCAAAATATTCCGTGCCCAGGCTCTGGGCCTCTCTGTCCTCTCCTGGTGCCTGCGTAATGCAGTACTTTGCTTTGCCCTCAACAAGGCAGATAAAGTACGCCTGCGCAGGAGCCGCGGCAGGAAGCAAAGAAGAGGACGTCATTGTATGAATAGGAAGTGCTGGACCCGGATCGTGACGCCCATCGGACCGGACCGAACCGGGACCGCCCCTGGGTGAGTATAATATAACCTGTTTTTCTTATCTTGCAGGTTACATCGGGGGCTTATCTACAGCATTACAGAATGCTGTAGATAAGCCCCTGATGGTGGTGGCTGCATCATATAAGCAAAAATTGGCGTGACAGATTCACTTTAAGAGGATAAACATTTTGATGAGAGGAGTGCTTCTTTAATAAGAACTAGTAGACACTGTTTTTAATATTGCAAGAATAAAAATGCTGAAAAAACAGACTTTTCTATATTCAGATTGAATTCGTATTCCATTTGAGATATTTACCAAGTTCTAAAATTGTTTAAAGCTCTGTAGGACTTTGATCGTGTGTTTCCCGTATGTGCATAAAGACTGTATGGAAGCACATGGAGTCTCCACTGCTTGGAATGACTGAGCTGTGAACTCTCCCTATACCAGGTCGTGGGGTCCTATACAGTGACTTTTTATGGAATTATTTTACCTAGTATATTTATTAGCTCTGAAATACAGCATCTGTTAGAGCCGGTGAAGATTTATTGTTGGTTACATATTTAATCAGAGAGAAGAAAAGCTCTGCAAGCTTCAGAATGAAATCAGAGGCGTATGCAGGATGGAGGTAGAGTATGGTCCTATGGAGGTTTATAGGTGCAGTCCATTGCTCTGCGCACCACAGAGGTTAGACATATGATCATGTGCATGACTCAGCAACATTGTTTCTTAAACCAAGCAAAGCATCATGAGGATAAAACATAATTATTATTTTCACTTACCACCATGAACTACAATACATTTTCTCAAGGATGATATTAACAATCTGCTGTAGAAAGTCATTCACTAGAATAATTAAAGTCTGGCACAAACAAAGAGACAATGAGCTTCAATACATATTCCAGTAACAAAGGGGTTAAGAAGGACACTGATCCCAGATGTTTACCTGCTAAAGCTTCCCCCTCTTTTCCTTTTCAATCTGTTCTTTGCTGGGATAGAAATGGCCAGAGCCAGCTGCCCGCTATCTTATGTGCTTGGCTCCATTTTAATACACTGGTTACCCACGATGCTCAGGGAGCTGATGTCAGCGCATCAGCAGGGTCCCTGGAGCGTGTCTGAACGGAGACCATTATAGTGACGATTTAAAGACAGGTTTTTAAAAACAATAGTGACAGAATTAAACAAATGAATGGCACGCATGGCTAGATCCTTAGCTGTTCTTTTCCAAACAAAAGAAAATGCACATATGGAGAAAGGCACGCTTTAATTAATCCAATGATCCCTTATTAAAGCTGTAGTCCCACTTACTACAGTGACATACCCTGTAACTGCCATGCAGGAAAACTAAGCATACTATGAACTCTGCAGAGAAGATTGATGATTAATATGATGGGAAAATGCAACTTTTCTCTTTACTGCTATTTAATATTTGCAGTACAATTAAGTTTACATAACTCTGTTTTGGATTTTAATTAAGACACGTACACATCTTATTTTAAGGCTGGAGTCACACTAGTGTAAAAAAATCGGTCCTATGTTGATCCAGAAAAGTAGGATGAGTGTCGTGTGAGTATCATGCAATTACAATGCGATTTTTTTCAACTGGCATCCATATGACATCCTTATGATCAGTGTCAGACTGGGGTGCCAAGAGATGACCAGTAACCAACTCCAGAGCCCTACTTTTCAACTACATACAAACGTGACATTTTCCTCAAACACAATTTTATATAACAATGAGCTAGGTAGATTGTTAAAGGAATAAGATGAGGAATAATGTGACAGGGTCACTGGCACAGTATATGAGGGGAGATATGTGTCACGATGATTGCCTTTTACCTTGATCTAGAAACTCATAAGTTTCTGTCCAGCATGCTAGGTGCTGGAGGAGTTAATCAGCCGTGTTATGGGTGGGTTTGTAGGTGAGTAGGTAAGAGATGGGAGGGACACCTACTCACCATTAGGGTTGAGCGACCTTGACCTTTTTAGAGTCGAGCCGTGTTTCACGAAACCCGACTATCTTAAAAGTCAAGTCGAGTGGAATCGGCCGATTATCGCGAAAAGTCGGGGATCGACCGAAACACAAAACCCAATGCAAGTCAATGGGGGAGCATAGTCGGCAGTGAGTGGAGGCCAGGAAAACACCTACACTGCCCATTTTAATGGCAAAAACATCCATTCTTGTTACAGAAGCTTGTCAATCGTAATTTAGCTTATAATAATTGGAAGGCATTTGAAATTGGGGGTCATTTGGCTAAAGTTGTGGGGGGTAGGGCTGGTTCAAGTAATTAGTGGGCCCAGTAAATCTGGACCACGTCACGGCAGTGGAGCAGGGAGAGGTAAGTATTTCAACTTTGCAAGTGCTGTGATCCTGAGCAAGCAGGGGGGGCCCACTCATTGGCATTGGCACTGGCACAGGGCCCCTCAAAGTACAGCGGTGTGTTTGCACAGCGGGGGCGCCTCCCACCGGCAGCAACACTTTTGCGTACTATGAGAGGCCCTGTGCCAGTGACGTCGCCAACTAGTATTCCTCCCCCCACCTGATGAAGGAACCTGTACTTTCATCTGCACCTTCCTCTTTGTCCCCGTGTAAGGTGGTATGGTATGCGGGAAGAGGAACCTGACTTTCAGCAGGGTCACAATCTTGCTGTGTAGCGTGCACGGGGAATGTTGCGTTATGGGTGAATGTACCAGCAGACTCATCTATCACTGACTGGGCAATGGGCAGGATGAGGAGGAAACACAGATATAGGCCCAAAGAATAAAGTGGGCTAAATGCAGTTCAAAATTGGTAACACAGGACTAACCAGGGGGCATTGCAGTGGAGGACAACTGGAATGAGAGGCTGACACAGAGAGTAGGCCCAAATCAGTAAGTAGTCGAAATGCAGTTCAAAATTGGCAACAGTAGTAAACAGGCGGCACAGCTTTGTTCAGTGGAGGAGAACAGCAAGGAGTGGCAGACACCGATAGTAGGCCCCAACCCAACTAGTAGGCCAAATGCAGTCTAACATTAACAACTACTTAACGAGAGCCTGAAAATGGAATTTCAGGACAGGAAACCAGGAGAACAGCAAGGAGCGGCAGACACTGTTAGTAGGCCCCAAACCAACTAGTACGCCAAATGCAGTTGTTCCATTTAACAACTATTTAACAAGAGCCTGAAGATAGAAGCTCAGGAAAGGCAGCCTGGAGAACACCTTGGAGCGGAGGACACCGTCCCTACAACCCAGACCCAACTTGAAGGCCTAATGCAGTGTAGTTTTCAACAACTACTAAACGAGAGTAGGAAGATCGAAGCAATGTGGACGAAACCTGGGGAACACCTTGGAGTGGGACACACCGTCTCTACACCCCATACCCAATTTGTAGGCCTAATGCAGTGTAGTTTGCAACAACTACTAAACGAGAGTAGGAAGATCGAAGCAATGTGGACGAAACCTGGGGAACACCTTGGAGTGGGACACACCGTCTCTACACCCCATACCCAATTTGTAGGCCTAATGCAGTGTAGTTTGCAACAACTACTAAACGAGAGTAGGAAAATCGAAGCAATGTGGACGAAACCTGGGGAACACCTTGCAGTGTTACACACCGTCTCTCTACACCCCATACCCAATTTGTAGGCCTAATGCAGTGTAGTTTGCAACAACTACTAAACGAGAGTAGGAAGATCGAAGCAATGGCGAGGAAACCTGGGGAACACCTTGGAGTGTGACACACCGTCTCTACACCCCATACCCAATTTGTAGGCCTAATGCAGTTTAGTTTGCAACAACTACTAAACGAGAGTCAGAAGACCGAAGCAATGGCGAGGAAACCTGGGGAACACCTTGGAGTGGGACACACCGTCTCTACACCCCATACCCAATTTGTAGGCCTAATGCAGTGTAGTTTGCAACAACTACTAAACAAGAGTAGGAAGATCGAAGCAATGTGGATGAAACCTGGGGAACACCTTGGAGTGTAACACACCGTCTCTCTACACCCCATACCCAATTTGTAGGCCTAATGCAGTGTAGTTTGCAACAACTACTAAACGAGAGTAGGAAGATCGAAGCAATGGAGCGGAAACCTGGGGCACACCTTGGGGCGGCAGACACCGTTAGTAGGCCCTACCAAAGTAGTAGCCCCAATGCAGTTTTAAAATTCCTAGAGGCTGAAAACAAGACTATTGACGCTCTGCTTTTTTCAAAGGAGGACAGCTGTATTGAGTGGCGCAGACAGACACAGGTAGTAGGCCTTAAACCAAAAATGTGGCTCACTGCAGTTTAAAAAAGGTTACAGGGGTACACAGGCAGCATTGCTCTGGGCAGTGGAGGACAATTTCAATAGTGGACCGCAGACAGACTTTGTACGCCTACTATTAAAAAAAGGATGCTCTATGCAATTAAAAATAGGTTAAAGGGGTCCACGGGCAGCAGTGATGTGGTCAGTGGATGAGTATTGGAAGGAGGGACCGCAGACAGGCGTAGTAGGCCTAACATAACAAAATTAGGTTGTAGGCACTTTAAGATTGGTTCCAGGGGTACACGTGCAGCAGTGGTGTGGTCAGCGGAGGACAATTTGAATTAGGGACTGCAGACAGACTTTGTAGGCTGTCCCCTGTGGACCATGCATCCAACACATTAACCCAGTGCGCCGTAATGGACACGTAACTTTTTGTGGACATGCCTACTGGTCCATGCGTCTCTTGTCAGCTGCACCTTTCTACTGTTTGATTGCCTGAGTGCTATGACAATGTAGACTTTTTCATGCCGGTGGAGGGCTGGGATGGCTTTTCTCGCAAAAGAAATATCGACTGGGTAGCTTGAACCGTGGTACAGCGTTGTTCATCTGGGCTTTCTAAATATAAAACAAAGAAAAAAAGGAGGCTCCATGCACTTTCAGCTGGGTTCCAGGGGTACACGGCCAGCATTGGTCTGGTCAGTGGAGAACTATTGGAAGGAAGGACCGCAGACAGGCTTCGAAGGCCTAACATAATAAAATTGGGCTGTAGGCACTTTTAAATAGCTTCCAGGGGTACACGGGCAGCAGTGGTCTGGTCAGTGGAGGAGTAGTAGAAAGAACGGACCGCAGACAGGTTTCGAAGGCCTAACATAATAAAATATGGCTGTGGGCACTTTAACATTGGTTCCAGAGGTACACGGGCAGCAGTAGACTGGTCAGTGGAGGCCTAGTGGAAGGAGGGACCGCAGACAGGCTTCGAAGGCCTAACATAAAAAAATTGGGCTGTAGGCACTTTATAATTGGTTCCAGGGGTACACGGGCAGCAGTAGACAGGTCAGTGGAGGCCTAGTGGAAGGAGGGACCGCAGACAGGCTTCGAAGGCCTAACATAATAAAATATGGCTGTAGGCACTTTAGAATTGGCTCCAGGGGTGCACGGGCAGCAGTAGACTGGTCAGTGGAAGCCTAGTGGAAGGAGGGACCGCAGACAGGCTTCGAAGGCCTAACATAAAAAAATTGAGCTGTAGGCACTTTTTAATTGCTTCCAGGGGTACACGGGCAGCAGTGGTCTGGTCAGTGGAGGAGTAGTAGAAAGAAGGGACCGCAGACAGGCTTCGAAGGCCTAACATAAAAAAATTGGGCTGTAGGCACTTTTAAATAGGTTCCAGGGGTACACGGGCAGCAGTGGTCTGGTCAGTGGAGGAGTAGTAGAAAGAACGGACCGCAGACAGGCTTTGAAGGCCTAACATAATAAAATATGGCTGTAGGCACTTTAGAATTGGTTCCAGGAGTGCACGGGCAGCAGTAGACTGGTCAGTGGAGGCCTAGTGGAAGGAGGGACCGCAGACAGGCTTCGAAGGCCTAACATAAAAAAATTGGGCTGTAGGCACTTTTAAATAGCTTCCAGGGGTACACGGGCAGCAGTGGTCTGGTCAGTGGAGGAGTAGTAGAAAGAAGGGACCGCAGACAGGCTTCGAAGGCCTAACATAAACAAATTGGGCTGTAGGCACTTTTAAATAGGTTCCAGGGGTACACGGGCAGCAGTGGTCTGGTCAGTGGAGGAGTAGTAGAAAGAACGGACCGCAGACAGGCTTCGAAGGCCTAACATAAAAAAATTGGGCTGTAGGCACTTTTAAATAGGTTCCAGGGGTACACGGGCAGCAGTGGTCTGGTCAGTGGAGGAGTAGTAGAAAGAACGGACCGCAGTCAGGCTTCGAAGGCCTAACATAATAAAATATGGCTGTAGGCACTTTAGAATTGGTTCCAGGGGTGCACGGGCAGCAGTAGACTGGTCAGTGGAGGCCTAGTGGAAGAAGGGACCGCAGACAGGCTTCGAAGGCCTACCATAAAAAAATTGGGCTGTAGGCACTTTTAAATAGGTTCCAGGGGTACACGGGCAGCAGTGGTCTGGTCAGTGGAGGAGTAGTAGAAAGAACGGACCGCAGACAGGCTTCGAAGGCCTTACCTAAAAAAATTGGGCTGCAGGCACTTTTAAATAGGTTCCAGGGGTACACGGGCAGCAGTGGTCTGGTCAGTGGAGGAGTAGTAGAAAGAACGGACCGCAGACAGGCTTCGAAGGCCTAACATAATAAAATATGGCTGTAGGCACTTTAGAATTGGTTCCAGGGGTGCACGGGCAGCAGTAGACTGGTCAGTGGAGGCCTAGTGGAAGAAGGGACCGCAGACAGGCTTCGAAGGCCTACCATAAAAAAATTGGGCTGTAGGCACTTTTAAATAGGTTCCAGGGGTACACGGGCAGCAGTGGTCTGGTCAGTGGAGGAGTAGTAGAAAGAATGGACCGCAGACAGGCTTCGAAGGCCTAACATAAAAAAATTGGGCTGTAGGCACTTTTAAATAGGTTCCAGGGGTACACGGGCAGCAGTGGTCTGGTCAGTGGAGGAGTAGTAGAAAGAAGGGACCGCAGACAGGCTTCAAAGGCCTAACATAAAAAAATTGGGCTGTAGGCACTTTTAAATAGGTTCCAGGGGTACACGGGCAGCAGTGGTCTGGTCAGTGGAGGAGTAGTAGAAAGAACGGACTGCAGTCAGGCTTCGAAGGCCTAACATAATAAAATATGGCTGTAGGCACTTTAGAATTGGTTCCAGGGGTGCACGGGCAGCAGTAGACTGGTCAGTGGAGGCCTAGTGGAAGAAGGGACCGCAGACAGGCTTCGAAGGCCTACCATAAAAAAATTGGGCTGTAGGCACTTTTAAATAGGTTCCAGGGGTACACGGGCAGCAGTGGTCTGGTCAGTGGAGGAGTAGTAGAAAGAACGGACCGCAGACAGGCTTCGAAGGCCTTACCTAAAAAAATTGGGCTGTAGGCACTTTTAAATAGGTTCCAGGGGTACACGGGCAGCAGTGGTCTGGTCAGTGGAGGAGTAGTAGAAAGAACGGACCGCAGACAGGCTTCGAAGGCCTAACATAAAAAAATTGGGCTGTAGGCACTTTTAAATAGCTTCCAGGGGTACACGGGCAGCAGTAGACTGGTCAGTGGAGGAGTAGTAGAAAGAAGGGACCTCAGACAGGCTTCGAAGGCCTAACATAAAAAAATTGGGCTGTAGGCACTTTATAATTGGTTCCAGGGGTACACGGGCAGCAGTAGACAGGTCAGTGGAGGCCTAGTGGAAGGATGGACCGCAGACATGCTTCGAAGGCCTAACATAATAAAATTGGGCTGTAGGCACTTTGAATTCTCTTGCAGGGGTACACAGGCAGTGGGCACCATTGGTGTTGTCAGCGGCGGCCGATTGTAATGAGTGTCTGCCAGTTAGTAGTCCCAAAAAATCAATACATGTTAATGTCTCGCATTACAACAAAAAGAAAAACCAAAAGGGTGCAATCATTAGGTACAGGGTTGGGCTCCTCTGCGTAGTTTCAGACCTAGTAATTTTGCACAAAGTATTTACTTGGGTAAATATAGGACACTGCCCCTGACTATGTTAAGTACCATCATACATGTCAACACAATGGTATTGTCAGTGGCAGTAAGTTACGGATGTCAGCGCATAGACTAAACATAGGTGTAACTGTGAGAGATAATTGTGCAAGTGGTAGAGCAATGTTTGAGCTGGGGGTGGGTGAACTCTCTTGTGGCCGGCGGTACATGCCCAGGGCCCCTCATGTTACAACAGTGTGTCTGACGTTGGGTGCGCACCACCACCGCCAGAGACACTTTTTTGTACTATGAGGGACCCAGTGGCAGTGCCGTAGACCAAAAGCGGGCACACCCACCTCTTCAGACAAACAGCACTCTCACGGGTGCTTGCGCCAAATGGCGATACCACGGCCCCGTGTGGGGAGTTTGGCCATTTAGGGAGGTGTAAACATGTCGTATGCTGGACAATCAGCTGCTGCAAATTACGAGATTGGTTAAGTCATTCAGAGTAGTCCACAGGCAATACCTTTTCATAGGAAAGCTAGGTGTCGGCCGGGCAAGGTGGGGCAAAAGAATTCGAAATCCAGTTGTGGTTCATTTTAATGAAGGTTAGATCATCAACATTTTGGGTGGCCAGACAAGTCCTTTTTTTGGTTATTATTGAACCTGCAGCACTGAATACTCTTTCTGATAGGACACTAGCAAGCTCCTGCAATGCATATTCTGCCAATTCTGGCCAGGTGTCTAATTTGGATGCCCAGTAATCAAATGGGAATGACGGTTGAGGTAGAACATCGATAAGTGATGAAAAATAGTTAGTAACCATACTGGACAAATGTTGTCTCCTGTCACTTTGAATTGACGCAGCAGTACCTGTCCTGTCTGCGGTCATAGCAAAATCACTCCACAACCTGGTCAGAAAACCCCTCTGTCCAACGCCACTTCGGATTTCTGCACCTCTAACACTTCTGTTCTGCTGCCCCCTGCTGCTCGTGTGAGAACGATCACGGGCGCTGTGTGCTGGGAATGCCTGAAGCAAACGGTCAACAAGAGTTGATTGTTTGGTTGCTAATATTAGTTCCAATTTCTCATGTGGCATAATATTTTGCAATTTGCCTTTATAGCGAGGATCAAGGAGGCAGGCCAACCAGTAATCGTCATCGTTCATCATTTTAGTAATGCGTGTGTCCCTTTTGAGGATACGTAAGGCATAATCCGCCATGTGGGCCAAAGTTCCAGTTGTCAAATCTGCGGTTGGGCTGGGTTGAGGGGCAGTTTCAGGCAAATCTACGTCACTTGTGTCCCTCAAAAAACCAGAACCCGGCCTTGCCACTCCACCAATTTCCAGTGGCCCCGGAAAAGCTTCCTCATTAAAAATATACTCATCCCCATCATCCTCCTCGTCCTCCTCCTCTTCGCCCGCTACCTCGTCCTGTACACTGCCCTGACCAGACAATGGCTGACTGTCATCAAGGCTTTCCTGTTCCTCTGCTGCAGACGCCTGATTTTTTTATGTGCGTCAAACTTTGCATCAGCAGACGCATTAGGGGGATGCTCATGCTTATTATGGAGTTGTCTGCACTAACCAGCCGTGTGCATTCCTCAAAACACTGAAGGACTTGACACATGTCTTGTATCTTCGACCACTGCACACCTGACAACTCCATGTCTGCCATCCTACTGCCTGCCCATGTATGCGTATCCTCCCACAAAAACATTGCAGCCCGCCTCTGTTCGCACAGTCTCTGAAGCATGTGCAGTGTTGAGTTCCACCTTGTTGCAACGTCTATGATTAGGCGATGCTGGGGAAGGTTCAAAGACCGCTGATAGGTCTGCATATGGCTGGAGTGTACGGGCGAAAGGCGGATATGTGAGCAAAGTCCGCGCACTTTGAGGAGCAGGTCGGATAACCCCGGATAAGTTTTCAGGAAGCACTGCACCACCAGGTTTAAGGTGTGAGCCAGGCAAGGAATGTGTTTCAGTTGGGAAAGGGAGATGGCAGCCATGAAATTCCTTCCGTTATCACTCACTACCTTGCCTGCCTCAAGATCTACTGTGCCCAGCCACGACTGCGTTTCTTTCTGCAAGAACTCGGACAGAACTTCCGCGGTGTGTCTGTTTTCGCCCAAACACTTCATAGCCAATACAGCCTGCTGACGCTTGCCAGTAGCTGCCCCATAATGGGACAACTGGTGTGCAACAGTGGCAGCTGCGGATGGAGTGATTGAGCGACTGCGATCTGTGGACGAGCTCTCGCTTCTGCAGGAGGACGAGGAGGAGGGGGTGCGAACGCCTACAGCCAACTGTTTCTTAGACTGTGGGCTAGGCAGAACTGTCCCGAAGCTGTTGTCCCCTGTGGACCCTGCATCCACCACATTCACCCAGTGTGCCGTGATGGACACGTAACGACCCTGGCCATGCCTACTGGTCCATGCATCTGTAGTCAGGTGCACCTTTGTACTCACAGATTGCCTGAGTGCATGGACGATGCGCTCTTTAACATGCTGGTGGAGGGCTGGGATGGCTTTTCTCGAAAAGAAGTGTCGACTGGGTAGCTCGTAGCGTGGTACAGCGTAGTCCATCAGGGCTTTGAAAGCTTCACTTTCAACTAACCAGTAGGGCATAATCTCTAACGAGATTAGTCTAGCTATGTGGGCGTTCAAACCCTGTGTACGCGGATGAGGGGATAAGTACTTCCTTTTTCTAACCAGAGTCTCATGTAGGGTGAGCTGGACTGGAGAGCTGGAGATTGTGGAACTAGCGGGTGTGCCGGTGGACATGGCAGACTGAGAGATGGTTGGAGACGGTATTGTTTCCGCCTGTGCCCTAGATGCAGTGTTTCCTACTACGAAACTGGTGATTCCCTGACCCTGACTGCTTTGGCCTGGCAAAGAAACCTGCACAGATACTGCAGGTGGTGCGGAAAATGGTGGCCTTACAGTGACGGCAGGGATGTAGCGTTGGTGAGTAGCTTCATTGGCCGAGGGTGCTACAACCTTAAGGGACGTTTGGTAGTTAGTCCAGGCTTGCAAATGCATGGTGGTTAAATGTCTATGCATGCAACTTGTATTCAGACTTTTCAGATTCTGACCTCTGCTTAAGGTAGTTGAACATTTTTGACAGATGACTTTGTGCGGATCAATTGGATGTTGTTTAAAAAAATGCCAGACTGCACTCTATCGAGCCTCGGATCCCTTTTCAGGCATTGCAGACTGAGTTTTAACCGGATGGACACGCTGTCCTCCAACAGTTTTTGGCTTTGCCACGCGTTTTGTCCCATCTATGGGCCTGGCAGATGGAACCTGTTGCGATGTTGATGCCTGCTGCGGCCCCTCCTCCTCCGCTTCAGAACTACTGCCGCCTGCACCCTTTTCCCCCAATGGCTGCCAATCGGGGTCAACAACTGGGTCATCTATAACCTCCTCTTCTAGCTCGTGCGCAACTTCGTCTGTGTCACCGTGTAAGTCGGTGGTAGAGCGTTCGTGATGGGGCAACTTAGTCTCATCAGGGTCTGATTCTGGATCTGTACCCTGCGAGGGCAATGTTGTGGTCTGAGTCAAAGGACCAGCATGGTAGTCTGGCTGTGGCTGTGCATCAGTGCACTCCATGTCAGATTCAACTTGTAATGGGCATGGCCTGTTAACTGCTTCACTTTCTAAGCCAGGGACGGTATGTGTAAAGAGCTCCATGGAGTAACCCGTTGTGTCGCCTGCTGCATCCTTCTCTGTTGTTGTTTTTGCTGAAGAGGACAAGGAAGCGACTTGTCCCTGACCGTGAACATCCACTAACGACGCGCTGCTTTTACATTTACCAGTTTCAAAAGAGGAGGCAAAAGAGCTAGAGGCTGAGTCAGCAAGATTAGCCAAAACTTGCTCTTGCTGCTCTGGCTTTAAAAGCGGTTTTCCTACTCCCAGAAAAGGGAGCGTTCGAGGCCTTGTGTAGCCAGACGACGAACCTGGCTCCACAGCTCCAGGCTTAGGTGCAATATTTTTTTTCCCATGACCACCTGATGCTCCACTACCACTACCATCATTACCAGCTGACAATGAACGCCCACGGCCACGACCTCTTCCACCAGACTTCCTCATTGTTTTAAAAACATAACCAAAGTAACGGTATTTGTTGCTGTCAAACAACTTACACGGTGAGCTATAACTTCAGTATGATTTAGATATCCCTTTACAGGTGGGTGAGACCGCAAGGAAAATCAGGTACAATGTTACACACTCTGTTTTCGGTGGCACCAAATGAGAGAGATGCCACACACGCAGGACTGTCACTCAAGCACAAATGTCAATATTGATCTCCCACTGATTTCTTTTTGATTTTTTCAGGGAGAATTTAGAAACACAATAATAAAAAAAAAAAATAGGCTTTCTATGGCCCACTATTTGAGAGAGAGAGATGGCACACCCAGGAGTCAAGACTGGCACACAAGCAGAAAGGGCAATATTAATCTCCCACTCATTTCTTTTTGATTTTTTCAGGGAGAATATAGAAACACAATAAAACCAAAAAAATAGGCTTTCTATGACCCACTATTTGAGAGAGAGAGATGGCACACCCAGGAGTCAAGACTGGCACACAAGCAGAAAGGGCAATATTAATCTCCCACTGTTTGTTTTTTTTAAGGAGACTTTAGAAACAAAATAAAATAAAATGATTTTTTCAGGAAGAATTTAGAAACCAAATAAAATAAAATTATTTTTTAAGGGAGAATTTAGAAACCAAATAAAAAAAAAATAGGCTTTCTATGGCCCAGTGCCCACTATTTGAAAGAGAGAGATGGCACACCCAGGAGTCAGGAGTGGCACACAAGCAGAAAGGGCAATATTAATCTCCCACTGATTTCTTTTTGATTTTTTCAGGGAGAATTTAGAAACACAATAAAAAAAAAATAGGCTTTCTATGGCCCACTATTTGAGAGAGAGAGAGATGGCACCCCCAGGAGTCAGGAATGGCACACAAGCAGAAAGGGCAATATTAACCCCTCTGTGACCTTAGACGTACTATCCCGTCGAGGTGCCCTGGGCTTATCTGACCCTGGACGGGATAGTACGTCATAGCCGATCGGCCGCGCTCACGGGGGGAGCGCGGCCGATCGCGGCCGGGTGTCAGCTGCTTATCGCAGCTGACATCCGGCACTATGTGCCAGGAGCGGTCACGGACCGCCCCCGGCACATTAACCCCTGGCACACCGCGATCAAAGATGATCGCGATGTGCCGGCGGTGCAGGGAAGCACCGCGCAGGGAGGGGGCTCCCTGCGGGCTTCCCTGAGCCCCCCGCAGCAACGCGATGTGATCGCGTTGCTGCGAGGGTCTCCTCACCTCCCTCCCTGCTCGAGCCCCGGATCCAAGATGGCCGCGGATCCGGGTCCTGCAGGGAGGGAGGTGGCTTCACAGAGCCTGCTCAGAGCAGGCACTGTGAAGCAGCCTGCACTCCTATCAGATCAGTGATCTGACAGAGTGCTGTGCAAACTGTCAAATCACTGATCTGTGATGTCCCCCCCTGGGACAAAGTAAAAAAGTAAAAAAAAAAATTTCCAAATGTGTAAAAAAAATAAAAAAAAATATTCCAAAATAATGAAAAAAAAAAAAAAATATTATTCCCATAAATACATTTCTTCATCTAAATAAAAAAAAAACCCAATAAAAGTACACATATTTAGTATCGCCGCGTCCGTAACGACCCGACCTATAAAACTGTCCCACTAGTTAACCCCTTCAGTAAACACCGTAAGAAAAAAAAAAAAAAAACGAGGCAAAAAACAACGCTTTATTATCATACCGCCGAACAAAAAGTGGAATAACACGCGATCAAAAGGACAGATATAAATAACCATGGTACCGCTGAAAGCGTCATATTGTCCCGCAAAAAAAGAGCCGCCATACAGCATCATCAGCAAAAAAATAAAAAAGTTATAGTCCTGAGAATAAAGCGATGCAAAAATAATTATTTTTTCTGTAAAATAGTTTTTATCGTATAAAAGCACCAAACCATAAAAAAATGATATAAATGAGGTATCGCTGTAATCGTGCTGACCCGAAGAATAAAACTGATTTATCAATTTTACCAAACGCGGAACGGTATAAACGCCTCCCCCAATAGAAATTCATGAATAGCTGGCTTTTGGTCATTCTTCCTCACAAAAATCGGAATAAAAAGCGATAAAAAAATGTCACGTGCCCAAAAATGTTTTCAATAAAAACGTCAACTCGTCCCGCAAAAAACAAGACCTCACATGACTCTGTGGACCAAAATATGGAAAAATTATAGCTCTCAAAATGTGGTATTGCAAAAAATATTTTTTGCAATAAAAAGGGTCTTTCAGTGTGTGACGGCTGCCAATCATAAAAATCCGCTAAAAAACTCGCTATAAAAGTAAATCAAACCCCCCTTCATCACCCCCTTAGTTAGGGAAAAATAAAAAAAAATGTATTTATTTCCATTTTCCCATTAGGGCTAGGGTTAGGGCTAGGGCTAGGGTTAGGGCTAGGGTTAGGGCTAGGGCTAGGGTTAGGGCTAGGGTTAGGGCTAGGGTTAGGGCTAGGGTTAGGGCTAGGGTTAGGGCTAGGGCTAGGGTTAGGGTTAGGGCTAGGGTTAGGGCTAGGGTTAGGGCTAGGGCTAGGGTTAGGGCTAGGGTTAGGGCTAGGGCTAGGGTTAGGGTTAGGGCTAGGGTTAGGGCTAGGGTTAGGGCTAGGGTTAGGGTTAGGGCTAGGGTTAGGGCTAGGGTTAGGGCTAGGGTTAGGGTTAGGGTTAGGGTTGGGGCTACAGTTAGGGTTGGGGCTAAAGTTAGGGTTAGGGTTTAGATTACATTTACAGTTGGGAATAGGGTTGGGATTAGGGTTAGGGGTGTGTCAGGGTTAGAGGTGTGGTTAGGGTTACCATTGGAATTAGGGTTAGGGGTGTGTTTAGATTAGGGTTTCAGTTATAATTGGGGGGTTTCCACTGTTTCGGCACATCAGGGGCTCTCCAAACACGACATGGCGTCCGATCTCAATTCCAGCCAATTCTGCGTTGAAAAAGTAAAACAGTGCTCCTTCCCTTCCGAGCTCTCCTGTGTGCCCAAACAGGGGTTTACCCCAACATATAGGGTATCAGCGTACTCAGGACAAATTGGACAACAATTTTTGTGGACCAATTTCTCCTGTTACCCTTGGGAAAATACAAAACCGGGGGCTAAAAAATAATTTTTGTGGGAAAACAAAAAGATTTTTTATTTTCACGGCTCTGCGTTATAAACTGTAGTGAAACACTTGGGGGTTCAAAGTTCTCACAACACATCTAGATAAGTTCATTGAGGGGTCTAGTTTCCAATATGGGGTCACTTGTGGGGGGTTTCTACTGTTTAGGTACATTAGGGGCTCTGCAAACGCAATGTGACGCCTGCAGACCAATCCATCTAAGTCTGCATTCCAAATGATGCTCCTTCCCTTCCGAGCCCTCCCATGCGCCCAAACGGTGGTTCCCCCCCACATATCGGGTATCAGCGTACTCAGGACAAATTGGACAACAACATTTAGGGTCCAATTTCTCCTGCTAACCTTGGAAAAATACAAAACTGGGGGCTAAAATATAATTTTTGTGGAAAAAAAAATATTTTTTATTTGCATGGCTCTGCGTTATAAACTGTAGTGAAATACTTGGGGGTTCAAAGCTCTCACAACACATCAAGATGAGTTCCTTAGGGGGTCTACTTTCCAAAATGGTGTCACTTGTGGGGGGTTTCTACTGTTTAGGTACATTAGGGGCTCTGCAAACGCAATGTGACGCCTGCAGACCATTCCATCTAAGTCTGCATTCCAAATGGCGCTCCTTCCCTTCCGAACCCTCCCATGCGCCCAAACGGTGGTTCCCCCCCACATATGGGGTATCAGCGTACTCAGGACAAATTGGACAACAACTTTTGGGGTCCAATTTCTCCTGTTACCCTAGGGAAAATACAAAACTGGGGGCTAAAAAATAATTTTTGTGGGAAAAAAATTTTGTTTTATTTTTATGGCTCTGCATTATAAACTTCTGTGAAGCCCTTGGTGGGTCAAAGTGCTCACCACACATCCAGATAAGTTCCTTAGGGGGTCTACTTTCCAAAATGGTGTCACTTGTGGGGGGTTTCAATGTTTAGGCACATCAGTGGCTCTCCAAACGCAACATGGCGTCCCATCTCAATTCCTGTCAATTTTGCATTGAAAAGTCAAACGGCGCTCCTTCCCTTCCGAGCTCTCCCATGCGCCCAAACAGTGGTTTACTGCCACATATGGGGTATCAGCGTACTCGGGACAAATTGGACAACAACTTTTGAGGTCCAATTTCTTCTCTTACCCTTGGAAAAATAAAAAATTGGTGGCAAAAATATAATTTTTGTGAAAAAATATGATTTTTTATTTTTACGGTTCTGCATTATAAACTTCTGTGAAGCACTTGGTGGGTCAAAGTGCTCACCACACCTCTAGATAAGTTCCTTAGGGGGTCTACTTTCCAAAATGGTGTCACTTGTGGGGGGTTTCAATGTTTAGGCACATCAGTGGCTCTCCAAACGCAACATGGCGTCCCATCTCAATTTCTGTCAATTTTGCATTGAAAAGTCAAACTGCGCTCCTTCCCTTCCGAGCTCTCCCATGCGCCCAAACAGTGGTTTACTGCCACATATGGGGTATCAGCGTACTCGGGACAAATTGGACAACAACTTTTGAGGTCCAATTTCTTCTCTTACCCTTGGAAAAATAAAAAATTGGGGGCAAAAATATAATTTTTGTGAAAAAATATGATTTTTTATTTTTACGGTTCTGCATTATAAACTTCTGTGAAGCACTTGGTGGGTCAAAGTGCTCACCACACCTCTAGATAAGTTCCTTAGGGGGTCTACTTTCCAAAATGGTGTCACTTGTGGGGGGTTTCAATGTTTAGGCACATCAGTGGCTCTCCAAACGCAACATGGCGTCCCATCTCAATTCCTGTCAATTTTGCATTGAAAAGTCAAATAGCGCTCCTTCCCTTCCGAGCTCTCCCATGCGCCCAAACAGTGGTTTACTGCCACATATGGGGTATCAGCGTACTCAGGACAAATTGGACAACAACTTTTTGGGTCCAATTTCTCCTGTTACCCTTGGTAAAATAAAACAAATTGGAGCTGAAGTAAATTTTTTGTGTAAAAAAGTTAAATGTTCATTTTTATTTAAACATTCCAAAAATTCCTATTAAACACCTGAAGGGTTAATAAACTTCTTGAATGTGGTTTTGAGCACCTTGAGGGGTTCAGTTTTTAGAATGGTGTCACACTTGGGCATTTTCTATCATATAGACCCCTCAAAATGACTTCAAATGAGACGTGGTCCCTAAAAAGAAATGGTGTTGTAAAAATGAGAAATTGCTGGTCAACTTTTAACCCTTATAACTCCCTAACAAAAAAAAAAATTGGTTCCAAAATTATGCTGATGTAAAGGAGACATGTGGGAAATGTTACTTATTAAGTATTTTGTGTGACATATCTCTGTGATTTAATTGCATAAAAATTCAAAGTTTGAAAATTGCGAAATTTTCAAAATTTTCGCCAAATTTCCGTTTTTTTCACAAATAAACGCAGGTACTATCAAAGAAATTTTACCACTATCATGAAGTACAATATGTCACGAGAAAACAATGTCAGAATCACCAGGATCCGTTGAAGCGTTTCGGAGTTATAACCTCATAAAGGGACAGTGGTCAGAATTGTAAAAATTGGCCTGGTCATTAACGTGCAAACCACCCTTGGGGGTAAAGGGGTTAATCTCCCACTGATTTTTTTTTTTTCAGGGAGACTTTCGAAACAAAATAAAATAAAATGATTTTTTTCAGGAAGAATTTAGAAACCAAATAAAATAAAATGATTTTTTAAGGGAGAATTTAGAAACCAAATAAAAAAACAATAGGCTTTCTATGGCCCAGTGCCCACTATTTGAGAGAGAGAGATGGCACACCCAGGAGTCAAGACTGGCACACAAGCAGAAAGGGCAATATTAATCTCCCACTGATTTTTTTTTTTCAGGGACACTTTAGAAACAAAATAAAATAAAATGATTTTTTCAGGAAGAATTTAAAAACCAAATAAAATAAAATTATTTTTTAAGGGAGAATTTAGAAACCAAATAAAAAAAAATAGGCTTTCTATGGCCCAGTGCCCACTATTTGAAAGAGAGAGATGGCACAACCAGGAGTCAGGAGTGGCACACAAGCAGAAAGGGCAATATTAATCTCCCACTGATTTCTTTTTGATTTTTTCAGGGAGAATTTAGAAACCCAATAAAAAAAGAAAAAATAGGCTTTCTATGGCCCAGTGCCCACTATTTGAAAGACAGAGATGGCACACCCAGGAGTCAGGAGTGGCACACAAGCAGAAAGGGCAATATTAATCTCCCACTGATTTCTTTTTGATTTTTTCAGGGAGAATTTAGAAACACAATAAAAAAAAATAGGCTTTCTATGGCCCAGTGCCCACTATTTGAAAGACAGAGATGGCACACCCAGGAGTCAAGAGTGGCACACAAGCAGAAAGGGCAATATTAATCTCCCACTGATTTCTTTTTGATTTTTTGAGGGAGAATTTAGAAACACAATAAAAAAAAAATAGGCTTTCTATGGCCCACTAGTTGAGAGGGAGAGAGAGAGATGGCACACCCAGGAGTCAGGAGTGGCACACAAGCAGAAAGGGCAATATTAATCTCCCACTGATTTTTTTTTATTTTTTCTGGGAGTATTTAGAAACCCAATAAAAAAAAATTAATAGGCTTTCTATGGCCCACTATTTGAGAGAGAGATGGCACACTCAGGACTGGCACAGAAGCCCAAAGGCCAATATTAATCTCCCACTGTATTTTTTTTATCAGGGAGAATTTATAAACCCCACAAAAAAAAACAGAAAAATGAAAAGGCTTTCTATGGCCCACTATGTGAGAGAGATGGCACACACAGGGATGACACTCTAGCAGAAATGCCAATCTTAATCTCCCACAAAAAAAAAAAAAACAGGGACTGTCCTACAATTACTATCTCCCTGCAGTAATCTCAGCCAGGTATGGCAGGCAGCAATAAGGAGTGGACTGATGCACAAATGAAATAAAAAGTGTGGACAAACAAACAAGATAGCTGTGCAGAAAGGAAGGAACAACAGGATTTGTGCTTTGAAAAAAGCAGTTGGTTTGCACAGCGGCGTACACACAGCAATGCAGCTATCAGAGAGCCTTCTAGGGCAGCCCAATGAGCTACAGCGCTGAGGAAAAAAAAATGTAGCTTCCACTGTCCCTGCAAACAAAAGGTGGTGTTGGACAGTGGAAATCGCTACAGCACAAGCGGTTTGGTGGTTAATGGACCCTGCCTAACGCTATCCCTGCTTCTGACGAAGCGGCAGCAACCTCTCCCTAGGCTCAGATTAGCAGCAGTAAGATGGCGGTCGGTGGGAACGCCCCTTTATAGCCCCTGTGACGCCGCAGACAGCAAGCCAATCACTGCAATGCCCTTCTCTAAGATGGTGGGGACCAGGACCTATGTCATCACGCTGCCCACACTCTGCGTCCACCTTCATTGGCTGAGAAATGGCGCTTTTCGCGTCATTGAAACGCGACTTTGGCGCGAAAGTCGCGTACCGCATGGCCGACCCCACACAAGGGTCGGATCGGGTTTCATGAAACCCGACTTTGCCAAAAGTCGGCGACTTTTAAAAATGAACGATCCGTTTCGCTCAACCCTACTCACCATATCTCCACCTCAAGAGTGTGGCTGGGATGTTAAATGTCTATTGCTTTTTTTCAGTCTGTGTTATGTGGAGGAAGGAAGCCTCCAGACTGAAGCTCCTGCGAGAGCTGCCATATGTGTTGTCGTTGAAGTACTGGGCACGACTTTATATGAACTTTTTACTTTCATTTGAGCCAGAAAGGCTGTTTTCTATTACCAGTTTGGTATTTGGTTTATGACACAATAAACCACCCAGAGACCTTAACCAAACGTGTTCCTGTGTCTACCTCGAGGAGCAGCTAAGTGAACCGAACTTCCACAAGTGGTATTTCAAATACAGGCAATGCTCCAGGAACATAGGTAGCAGTAGTGGCTAAACCATATGTCCTGGGTGAATGCAGCTACAGGGATAGAACAACGGTCGGACAAAATGGAGAAGCTAATGGTGGGAGATGTCCACAGCAGAGAGACTTCCCGATTCTCAAATCAAGGTGATGACTCATGCATCCGGAAAGCGGTAAGACGAGCCATGCAAAAGAAGACCCCAGGGGATGATGTGGAGGCATTTTTGTCTGTGTTCGAGTGGGTGGCAGAGTATGAGAAGCTACCACCAGAGCAATGGGCAAAGGTGCTGGCCCCCTATTTGACAGTTGAGTCTTAGAAAGCCTATTATGATTTGACATTACAGGATGCACAGGAATATGCCAAGCTGAAAACGGAGTTATTGGCACACTCAATGGTCACTATGTTTGACAGAGCCCAAAGGGTTCATCACTGGGCATATTATGGTGATAAACCTTCCTGCTCACAAACATTTGACTTATTGCATTAGGTCCAGAAATAGCTATAGCCGGAGTCCTCCACTACAACCCAGATGGTCAAGCGGGTGGTCATGGATAGGTTTCGAGCACGCATGGTGCTCTTTGTGGACAAAGAGCACCATGCGTGCTCAAAACACGCTCAGCTAACTAATGGCTTCTTTTCTGGAATAGTTGTGCAGTTACTTGCAAGCAGCTTTTTCCGAATTTTAAATATGTGGAAATAAAATTGATGACTTTTACTCCGGAGCTGGATTTTTTTTCTTACTTACTCAGCAAAGGCAGGGGTGCCATGTGACTAAGGCAGGAGCCAGCACAACCCTGATGAATCCCCGTTGGAGGTGGAGAAGTTCCCCTTGTGTGTCCTAGCTGGTGATGAGGATGAAACGGTGACCAGTGAGGCCGAGGTTCCTGAATTGGGGGTTTCTGGGGAAAATTTTGGGACTGCTCAAATGCGGGATCTTACCCTAAAAGGTGACTTTGAAAATGTGTCTGTGATTCATGGAGTTGCTCAAGAACCAGGGGCTGACACCAGGTACCCAACTTTGCAGTCAATAGCAAATTGTTGTATTGAGTGACTACAGTGAGGGGAGGTGAGATAGTGGAGCAGCTGTTGGTTCCAGGACTACACTGGCAGAGGCTTCTAGCCATGACCCATTCGCATATTTTGGGGGACATATGGGGCTAGAGAAAATGTAAGAGAGAATATTGCAGATGTTCTATTGGCCGGGATGTTATCGGGAGATCCTGAATTATTGTAGGTCCTGCCCCACCTGCCAGATAACTGCTCCTTCTTTTAATTTCCGAAGTCCCATAGTCCCATTACCAGTAATAGAGATCCCATTCGATCAAATTGCCATGGACCTAGCAGGTCCTTTAGTTAAGTCTGCATGAGGGTACCAATATATCCTAGTGGTCATGTACTACGCCGCCCGGTACCCTGAAGCAGTACCCCTAAGGAACTCTTTGGCTAAGAGTATCACCCGGGATCTTGTCCATTTTTACTAGGATGGGCCTGCCAAAGGCCAAGGAACCCCCTTCATGAGCAAGGTAATGAAAGAACTGTGTAGGGTTCTCCAGATTGCCCAGCTGCAAACCTCAGTGTATCATCCACAGACTGAGAGCCTAGTAGAGCGCTTCAATAAAACCTTGAAAGCCATGCTCAAAAAGGGCATTGAGATGGAGACTGGGACTACCTGCTTCTGTTTCTGCTCTTCTCAGTCATGGAAGTTCCCCAAGCCTTTACTGGCTTCTCACCATTCGAGCTCCTATATGGTCGACATAAACAAGGGCTCCTGGACATTGCCAAAGAAAAATGGCCAAGGTCATGGCACACCAGAGCATGTCACCCAGCTACAGGAGAGAATGGTGAAAGTGATGACTATCATGAAGGAGCATCTTCTCCAGGCACAGGAGGCACAGGCAATAGTGTGGACCACGTGCTAGTGCTTATCCCCATGGTACGGAGCAGGTTCCTAGCCAAGAGGCAAGGCCCATACGAAGTGGTGTAAAAACTGGGCAAAGTTAATTACTAGGTAAACCAGCCGGGTCGAAGGAAGCCACACCAAGTCTATCATGTGAACTTGCTCAAACCCTGGCAAAACCGAGAATCGCTGGACACCTCTTGCCAGGAAGCCAGTCACCAAAGTCACAGTGGACGATGTCACCATTGCAAAAACTCTGACTCCTGCCCAGAGGTAGCAGTGTCAGGAGCTGTTGCAGCGGAACCGTGACCTTTTCTCAGAGTTGCCAGGGCATACGCAGGTGGCGGAGAATGAAATGTTGACAGAACCCATGTAAGGGTGAACCTTAAGCCCTTTAGAATTCTGGAAGCATGGAGAGAGGTGATATTAAATGAGGTGAAGAGGATGCTAAAGCTTGGAGTGATAGAGGAGTCAAAAAGTGTATGGTCGACTCCCATCATCCTCATGCCGAAGCCCGACGGTGAGTGGCGATTTTGTAATGACAGCCACAGGCTGAATGAAGTCTCAATTTTTGTTGCTTACCCCAGAGGTGTCAAACTGCATTCCTCAAGGGTCGCAAACAGGTCATGTTTTCAGGATTTCCTTGTATTGCACAAGGTGCTGGAATCATTCTGTGCAGGTGATTAAATTATCACCTGTGCAATACAAGGAAATCCTGAAAACATGATCTGTTTGCGGCCCTTGAGGAATGCAGTTTGACAACTCTGGCTTACCCGATGCCTTGTGTGGACGAACTCATTGAGAGTCTTAGACCCGCGAGATACCTTACAACCCTTGACCTGATGAAGAGCTGTTGGCATATCCTCATGTCCCAGAGTGCCAAGGAGAAGACAGCCTTATTGATGCCTGATGGGTGTTTTCAATACACCAGGATTCCTTTCGGTCTGCAGGGGACCCCGGTCACCTTCCAGAGGGCAATGGATCGGATCCAGCTCCGCATAAGACAAATATCGCAGCATACCTCAATGACATTGTGGTCTTTAGCCCTGACTGGGCTAGTCATCTGCCAAAGTGACAGTTGGTTCTGGATGCTTTAAGTAATGTGGGGTTCACCATAAGTCCAAAAAAGTGTGGCATAGAGAAGAAAGACGCCAAGTACCTAGGCTATGTTATCGGGAGGGATGATATTAAGCCGTAGATAAACAAGATCGAGGCGATTCAGAAGGGACCGCAATCGCTTTCCAAAAAGCAAGTGAGGGCATTTCATGGAATTGTGGGATATTACCAGCAGTTCATCCCAAGTTTTGCTATAATCGCGGCACCATTAAAGGATCTTCTTAAAGGCACCAAGTCGACAATAGTTAAATGGACTGCTGTGCTGACACATAGATGGCATTCCAGGAGAGGAAGCAGGCTCTGTGTAAACATCCAGTTCTGGCCGCTTTAACCTTCAGCAAAGAGTTCATGGTCCAGATGTATGCGTCAGAAGTCGGGTTGGGAGCAGTGCTGTCTCAGGAAGTAAATGGGGAAGAGCATTCCATCCTGTATCTGAGCTGGAAGCTCTCATCAAAAAATTGTGCCATTGTGGACAAAGAGTTTCTAGCCAAAAAATGGGCTGTGGATACATTGAGGTATTATCTACTAGGCTGAATGTTCAAACTTGTGTCTGGTCATGCCCCTCTGAGAAGGTTAAGAAAGAAAAAGAGTAAGAATGCCCCAGTGACTACATGATTCTTAGGCCTCCATGATTTCAGATTCCACGTAGAACATAGACCTGGAAAGTTACATGGGAATGTAGATGCCCTCTCCCGAAGTTCCTGTTTGGTGTTCGAATGTACCAAAGCCCCCGGCTTTTGGCAGAGGGAGGAATGTGTGACAGGGTCATTGGCACGGCATATGAGGGGAGATACGCGTCAGAAAGATTGCTTTCTTCCATGATCTAGAAACCCATACATTTCTATTCAGCGTGCTAGGTGCTGAAGGAGTTAACTGGCCGTGTTATGGGAGGGTTTGTAGGTGAGTAAGTAAGAGACAGGCAAAATGCCTACTCACCTTATTTCTACCCCAAGGGTGTGGCTGCGATGTCAAATGTCCAGCCAGTGTTTTTTTTTTTTTGTCTGTTGTGTGGAGGAAGGAAGCCTCCAGACAGAAGTTCCTGCGAGAGCTGCCATATGTGTTGTCCCATAGCTACTGGACAAGGCTGTTTTCTATTACCAGCTAAGGTTTTTGGTTTATGGCGCAATATATTACACAGAGACTATAACCAAAGGGTGCTTATGTCTACCTTGAGGAGCAACTAAGTGAACTGACCTTCCACAATAGTGATTTAAGTATATTGTGCCAAGTACTGCTCATATAAGAGTGTGGCGGCCCACTATTGCACAGGGGCCAACTGAAGGATTCTACTGCTCTGCTGTTGGCCAGTCCAGGCCTGCAAATGTCATAGATATGCTATCCGTATGCAATGCGTTTTTAACAACATCTGTTGCCACCAAACCAATCGGGAAGATCTGAGGCTAAGCATCAGAATTGGTGCATCTAATGGAAGCCCCATTCCTGGGGTGCCTGAGGCTTGGTCTTATTAGGCTGGGAAGGGGCCAATATCCATGGACCTTTCTAACCTATTAATAACAGCCCGTAGCTATCTGCTTAGCCTCTGCTGGTTATTAAAAGTAGAGGGGTTCCCCCCATTTTAATAAGCAGTAAAGGCTAAGTAGACAGCCGTGAGATGATACTAATAGGCTGGGAAGTTCTATAGTTATTGGGCCCTTCACAGTCTATATCTATGCACTCGCTTGGCAATGGAATAAATGCAGACAGGCATGATTTTTCACTTAAACAGTCTATCCGGTTTATTTGCTGCAGCATAAACGGGTTCATGCACAGTTTATTACATACATTTTATATAGCTTCAACTCACAGTGACTAAACATGCCAGACTTCTCACTTCGTCCAGTTACCATGGGTGACCATACGCTGAACAGTTCATCAATGTCCATGGAACACAACAAGCACCAACAGTCTGTTCCATTGGCAGATACTTCTCTGCCATTATTTTAACCCCCTTTATCTGGAGCTACCTTTCAGGAGCTCCTGCTCCACACGCTGACTCCTTGTCAGTCCACACTCCTGGGAAGCAGGCAAACAGGGATCACCAACTTGCCTGGTAGGCACACATCAGTCAGTTCCAAACCCACCAAAGTACGGTAGCTTCCCCAACACAGTAGCTGTCACCTGCTCTGTAGATCCATGGCCTCACCTTGTGCTCTTCAGGGATCCGGTCCACACTCTGGACCTCCCAACACAGAGGTCACTCAGGATCATGGCCTCAACTCGTACTCTTCAGGGATCCGGTCCACAGTCTGGACCTCCAAACACAGAGGCCACTCAGGATCACAGCCTCTCAGTGCACTATTCAGGGATCCGATCCTACTCCCAGGATTTTCCAACACACAAGCCTTCAGGTCCCTGGCCTCTCAATGCGCTATTCAGGGATTCGGTCCACACATATGACCTCCCAACACACACAAGCCTTCGGACCTACACACTCTCTCCCACAGAGACCATGTGACCACACCATGGTCACATTACGTATTTGTAACCACTCCCATAGGTGGGAGGTGTGTGTGGTTTGCCACACCTGCCCAGCTCTCCAACTAACCCTGCAAGCCTCCCTTTACAAACTTTACAAATACTTGTGGGACTACAGGTCCCAGAACAACAACATTACTTCAGGCTTACAGTGTAGACTCCCTCTGCGACACATTCCTGTCATTTTTCAATCATGTCAGACACTGTTCATTATCACCATTACAGATATGCCTCCATGCGTATCCTGAGAAGCACATACAGCGCCCCCTGGCTGCAGCATGGGTCACTGCTAGTGTTGAGCATTCCGATACCGCAAGTATCGGGTATCGGCCGATACTTGCGTTATCGGAATTCCGATACCGAGATCCGATACTTTTGTGGTATCGGATATCGGTATCGGATCCATAGGGATGTGTAAAATAAAGAATTAAAACAAAAAAATATTGATATATTCACCTCTCCGGTGGCCCCTGGACATCACGCTGGTAACCGGCAGGCTTCTTGGTTTAAAATGAGCGCGTTTAGGACCTGCGAATGATATCGCGGCTTCTGATTGGTCGCGTGCCGCTCATGTGACCGCCACGCGACCAATCAGAAGCCGTGACGTCATTCGCAGGTCCTAAATTCCTAGAATTAGGAGTTAAGTGAATGAGAATGACGTCGCGGCTTCTGATTGGTCGCGTGGCGGTCACATGAGCGGCACGCGACCAATCAGAAGCCGTGACGTCATTCTCATTCACTAAACTCCTAATTCTAGGAATTTAGGACCTGCGAATGACGTCACGGCTTCTGATTGGTCGCGTGGCGGTCACATGAGCGGCACGCGACCAATCAGAAGCCGCGACGTCATTCGCAGGTCCTAAACGCGCTCATTTTAAACAAAGAAGCCTGCCGGTTACCAGCGTGATGTCCAGGGGCCGCCGGAGAGGTGAATATATCAATATTTTTTATTTTAATTCTTTATTTTACACATTAATATGGATCCCAGGGCCTGAAGGAGAGTTTCCTCTCCTTCAGACCCTGGGAACCATCAGGATACCTTCCGATACTTGGTGTCCCATTGACTTGTATTGGTATCGGATATCGGTATCGGCGATATCCGATATTTTTCAGGTATCGGCCGATACTATCCGATACCGATACTTTCAAGTATCGGACGGTATCGCTCAACACTAGTCACTGCATCACATACCTCCCTCTGTTCAAACTTGTGGGGTAAAACAACTGTCATACACCCGACGTCTTGAGACAGGTCACGCACATTGCCTTGCCCTACAAGTCAAGAGAACCGTCTGTCTGTTTAGAGCATCATACATCATCACACCTTTGTTAGGTTTTCCCCGCCCCAGTGGTCAACAAGTAGGCCTTGTGCTTTGGCCCTTAAGTCACAGTCTGCCTGTGTAACCAGACCTTTAGTCACCACACTTCCCAAGTGCACCCCTTCACATGACCTTTCTTTCCATGGCCGCCACCCACGGTTGTTGTGGTCATGCGTCCACCGTCCAGTCGAGCCTAGCGATTGATCTGAGTCTGACCCTTTGCTAGCATGTCCGCTACCGTCCATGTCCGTTCGTTTTGTACTGGGAGTAGAACTGCCACTTTCAGATACTCATAGTAAGGCTACGTTCACATTAGCGTCGCGTCGCTGTTGCGTCGGCGACGCAGCGGCGACGCACGGAAAAACGCGTGCGTTTTGCGACGCGTGCGTCGTTTTTTGACGAAATCGGACGCAAGAAAAATGCAACTTGTAGCGTTTTCTTGCGTCCGACGCTAGCGTCTAAAACGACGCACGTGTCGGAAAACGCGTGCAAAAAGACGCACGCGTCCCCTATGTTAAACATAGGGGCGCGTCGCCGCTGCGTCGCCGACGCAACAGCGACGCGACGCTAATGTGAACGTAGCCTAACATAGTTAGTAAGGCCGAAAAAAGACATTTGTCCATCCAGTTCAGGCTATATTCCATCATAATAAATCCCCAGATCTACGTCCTTCTACAGAACCTAATAATTGTATGATACAATATTGTTCTGCTCCAGGAAGACATCCAGGCCTCTCTTGAACCCCTCGACTGAGTTCGCCATCACCACCTCCTCAGGCAAGCAATTCCAGATTCTCACTGCCCTAACAGTAAAGAATCCTCTTCTATGTTGGTGGAAAAACCTTCTTTCCTCCAGACGCGAAGAATGCCCCCTTGTGCCCGTCACCTTCCTTGGTATAAACAGATCCTCAGCGAGATATTTGTATTGTCCCCTTATATACTTATACATGGTTATTAGATCGCCCCTCAGTCGTCTTTTTTCTAGACTAAATAATCCTAATTTCGCTAATCTATTTGGGTATTGTAGTTCTCCCATCCCCTTTATTAATTTTGTTGCCCTCCTTTGTACTCTCTCTAGTTCCATTATATCCTTCCTGAGCACCGGTGCCCAAAACTGGACACAGTACTCCATGTGCGGTCTAACTAGGGATTTGTACTGTTAGGGCTAGCGGAACGCACCAAATAATAAGACAGATAGAGTATGGTGCGTTCGCAGCCCGGGGTCCACCGTGCAGAGATGCAACCTGCTGCCAAGTAATGACGGACTATATGGCGGTACTCATAAGTATACACACGTGGGTTAAACTTCACCCAGCGTGAAGGAAGCGATCCTGTTGCGTCACAGGACCGCGGTACCGCACATAGAGCGCGAGCAAGTAGTCAGCGAACTCAAGCCCAACTAGGATTGAAGTCCGATTAGACCCTTGCTGGCACAACACCGCAACTGGGTGTGTAAAGAAACTAAATAACAATTTTAAGGCACAAGAGTGCATGCGGTGCCGCACTGACGAACGCCACTAACCACCCAGGCTTGGGTAAGGAAAGCACAGAGGAAGTGCACGGCGCCGTACTGGCGGTCACAGCAACTGGACGCTGTAATGTGATTAGTGCTGTAGGCTAAGTCGGGCGCTAGATAGCAACCATACTCCTTCCGCGAACAGGCATACAATAGGGTAGGGGTATCCAAGGACGACTTGCACTCACAACATACACACATTAACAATTGTACACTAGCGCATGGCCGTGCGGTCATGCGCAGTTTATATAGTTGCAGCACAGGAAGTGGCCACAGAAACTTTGCCCTTCCAAGACCTGCCAAGAGGACCAATGGAATGTGCTGCAGAGCCTGAGCACATGACCCTCGATCTCCAACGGGAGATCTTGCCCTGGGCATGCTCAGTGTGTGCAGACAAGGACTTATATAATAATAATAATAATAATTTTATTTATATAGCGCCAACATATTCCGCAGCGCTTTACAAATTATAGAGGGGACTTGTACAGACAATAGACATTACAGCATAACAGAAATACAGTTCAAAACAGATACCAGGAGGAGTGAGGGCCCTGCTCGCAAGCTTACAAACTATGGGGAAAAGGGGAGACACGAGAGGTGGATGGTAACAATTGCTTTAGTTATTCGGACCAGCTATAGTGTAAGGCTCAGGTGTTCATGTAAAGCTGCATGAACCAGTTACCTGCCTAAGTATGTAGCAGTACAGACACAGAGGGCTAATACTGCATAAAGTGTATGAGAACATGATGCGAGGAACCTTTTTTTTTTTTTTTTTTTTTATTATAAATAGACTTAGTCCCAGAGAAGTCCGCTCGCTGCTGACCAGCACTGGCTTTAATGGCAGAAGCTTAAGAAGCAGCAGTAACTCTCTGTACAGAGTGAGACTGAGCAAGACGCTGGGACCGACGTCCTTGCTGAGCAGACTCCACTGTGGCTGGATGAGAATGGGAGACCGCAGCGGAGATGGCTGGAGATTCCCCCTGTGCAGAAGCGGGAACTCGAGACCTAACATTACCCCCCCTCCTAGGGCCCCCCCCTCCTTGGGCCTCGCTACGCTCAAAGGCAGCAATGAGCTGTGGGGCCCGAATGTTTTCAGCAGGCTCCCATGACCTGTCCTCCGGGCCATAACCCTTCCAATCCACCAGATAGAACTTTTTGCCGCGTACCACCTTGCACCCCAAAATAGCGTTCACCTCGTAATCGTCCGTAGACGAACCCGATGTCCCGGCAGATGACTCGGAAAACCGGGACATGTATACGGGTTTCAAGAGGGACACACGAAAGGTGTCGGTGATACCAAAGCGTGGAGGAAGAGCCAAACGGTAGACCACAGGATTAACCCGTTCGAGAACCTTGAAGGGACCCAAGTAGCGAGGAGCAAACTTAGTGGACTCAACTCGCAGCCTGATGTTACGGGCGGAGAGCCACACCAAGTCACCAGGAGCAAAGGTCGGAGCGGGGCGCCGATGAACATCGGCGGAGGACCTCATTCTCTCCTTGGAGGCCCGAATGGCATCCTGCGTGCGGTCCCAAATGTCCCGTGCCTCCACAGCCCAGTCTGCCACCCTGGAGTCAGCAGAAGACACAGGCATGGGCACAGGAACACGTGGATGCTGGCCGTAATTTAGGAGGAATGGAGTCTGACCGGTGGAGTCGGCTACGGCATTGTTAAGTGCAAACTCTGCCCACGGTAGCAAGGATGCCCAGTCATCCTGCCTGGCAGAAACAAAATGTCGTAAATATGTGACCAAGGTCTGGTTGGCCCTCTCTACCAACCCATTCGTCTCAGGATGATATGCCGAAGAGAGATTTAACTCAATACTGAGTAGACGACAAAGCTCTCTCCAGAATCGAGACGCAAACTGGGGACCCCGGTCACTAACAATTTTGTCTGGCATACCATGTAGGCGAAAGATATGCTTGACGAACAAAACAACCAACGCCCGTGCAGAAGGTAGCCGTGGAAGAGGCACCAAGTGCACCATTTTGGAAAAATGGTCGGTGATCACCCAGATAATGGTGCAGTTACGAGACTTGGGTAAGCCCACCACAAAGTCCATCCCGACCATCTCCCAGGGCCTGTCCGCCACCGGCAGAAGATAAAGCAAACCAGCTGGCCGTTGCCGAGGAGTCTTGTTCTTGGCGCAAGAGACACACGCCCGAACATACTCTGCGACATCACGAGCCATATGCGGCCACCAGTATGTCCTCGCCAGTAACTCAGATGTCCTTTTGGTACCAAAATGTCCACCCACCCTGGACGAGTGTGCCCAAGAGAGAACCTCCGGTCGCAAACTGGATGGAACAAAAGTCTTGCCCGGGGGCACAGACTCTAGCGAAACCGGGGCTACAGTTCTCAAGCTCTCGGTGGGGACAATAAGCCGAAGCTCCTCCTCCTCCGCAGATGACACAACGGAGCGAGAGAGAGATGCCGAAGAGAGATTTAACTCAATACTGAGTAGACGACAAAGCTCTCTCCAGAATCGAGACGCAAACTGGGGACCCCGGTCACTAACAATTTTGTCTGGCATACCATGTAGGCGAAAGATATGCTTGACGAACAAAACAGCCAACGCCCGTGCAGAAGGTAGCCGTGGAAGAGGCACCAAGTGCACCATTTTGGAAAAATGGTCGGTGATCACCCAGATAATGGTGCAGTTACGAGACTTGGGTAAGCCCACCACAAAGTCCATCCCGACCATCTCCCAGGGCCTGTCCGCCACCGGCAGAGGATAAAGCAAACCAGCTGGCCGTTGCCGAGGAGTCTTGTTCTTGGCGCAAGAGACACACGCCCGAACATACTCTGCGACATCACGAGCCATATGCGGCCACCAGTATGTCCTCGCCAGTAACTCAGATGTCCTTTTGGTACCAAAATGTCCACCCACCCTGGACGAGTGTGCCCAAGAGAGAACCTCCGGTCGCAAACTGGATGGAACAAAAGTCTTGCCCGGGGGCACAGACTCTAGCGAAACCGGGGCTACAGTTCTCAAGCTCTCGGTGGGGACAATAAGCCGAGGCTCCTCCTCCTCCGCAGATGACACAACGGAGCGAGAGAGAGATGCCGAAGAGAGATTTAACTCAATACTGAGTAGACGACAAAGCTCTCTCCAGAATCGAGACGCAAACTGGGGACCCCGGTCACTAACAATTTTGTCTGGCATACCATGTAGGCGAAAGATATGCTTGACGAACAAAACAGCCAACGCCCGTGCAGAAGGTAGCCGTGGAAGAGGCACCAAGTGCACCATTTTGGAAAAATGGTCGGTGATCACCCAGATAATGGTGCAGTTACGAGACTTGGGTAAGCCCACCACAAAGTCCATCCCGACCATCTCCCAGGGCCTGTCCGCCACCGGCAGAGGATAAAGCAAACCAGCTGGCCGTTGCCGAGGAGTCTTGTTCTTGGCGCAAGAGACACACGCCCGAACATACTCTGCGACATCACGAGCCATATGCGGCCACCAGTATGTCCTCGCCAGTAACTCAGATGTCCTTTTGGTACCAAAATGTCCACCCACCCTGGACGAGTGTGCCCAAGAGAGAACCTCCGGTCGCAAACTGGATGGAACAAAAGTCTTGCCCGGGGGCACAGACTCTAGCGAAACCGGGGCTACAGTTCTCAAGCTCTCGGTGGGGACAATAAGCCGAGGCTCCTCCTCCTCCGCAGATGACACAACGGAGCGAGAGAGAGCGTCGGCCCGAATGTTCTTCTCCCCAGAAAGAAAATGGAGGGTGAAATGAAACCGGGAAAAGAATAAGGACCATCTGGCCTGGCGAGAATTCAACCGCTGGGCTGTCTGCAGGTACACCAAATTTTTATGGTCTGTGAAGACTTGGAAGGGAAAACGCGCTCCCTCCAAGAGATGTCTCCACTCCGAGAAAGCCAACTTCATGGCTAGCAACTCCCTGTCCCCGATGGAATAATTCCTCTCTGCTGGTGAGAAGGTCTTGGAGAAAAAGAAGCAAGGATGCTTCCGACCTTGAGCATCCTTTTGGAAGAGGACTGCTCCAGCACCAACAGAAGAGGCATCCACCTCCATGATAAATGGCTTATCAACATCGGGGCGATGTAGGATGGGAGCGCTAGCGAAGTGTGACTTTATAGAGTTAAAGGCCTTGGAGACCTCCTCAGACCAAAATTTGGGATTCGCCCCCTTCTTGGTGAGGGCAACCACGGGAGCTACCAAAGTTGAGAAGTGCGGAATGAACTGGCGATAATAATTAATGAACCCCATAAAGCGCTGCACCGCTTTAAGAGAATGGGGTTCCTGCCAGTCCATCACAGCCTGTAGTTTAGCAGGATCCATAGCCAATCCCTGGGCAGAGATGATGTAGCCTAGGAAAGGTAAGGACTCCTGCTCAAACATACACTTCTCCAACTTGGCATAGAGGGAGTTTGCCCGTAGGAGGTCGAAGACTTTGCAAACATCTCTGCGGTGGGAGTCAATATCTGGAGAGTAGATGAGAATATCATCCAGATAGACTACGACCGAGGTGGAAAGCATATCCCGGAAGATATCGTTCACAAAGTCTTGGAAAACGGCCGGGGCATTACAGAGCCCGAAGGGCATCACCAGATATTCATAGTGCCCATCCCTGGTGTTAAAAGCCGTCTTCCATTTGTCCCCCTCACGGATGTGAATCAGGTTGTAAGCACCCCGCAGATCTAGTTTAGTAAATACCCTTGCTCCCTGAAGCCTATCGAAGAGCTCAGATATCAAGGGCAAAGGATACTTATTTTTAACGGTGATGGCGTTAAGACCCCTGTAGTCTATGCATGGACGTAGTTCCCCATTCTTCTTCTGCACGAAGAAGAACCCTGCCCCAGCAGGTGACACTGACTTCCTAATGAATCCTCTTGCCAGATTTTCCTGGATGTACTGTGACATTGCCTCCGTCTCCGGGAGAGATAGCGGATAGACTCGACCCCGGGGAGGCTCAGCACCAGGCAAGAGATCAATAGGACAGTCATAGGGGCAATGGGGCGGAAGGATCTCCGCCGCCTTTTTGGAGAACACGTCTGCATAAGACCAATACTGCTTGGGGAGAGAGGAAAGATCTGCGGGTACCTCAGTAGTAGCAACCTGAACGCACTCCCTCTGACACCTACCCCTACAAGATTCGCCCCATCCCAGGATTCTGCCAGAGGACCACTCGATATGAGGAGAGTGCTACCGTAGCCAAGGTATTCCCAACAGGATCTCATCAATTCCCTCAGGAATGACGAGCAGAGATATAATCTCCTGATGAGATGGCGACATGGACAGAGTAAAAGGGATGGTCTGGTGTGTTATCTGTGAGGGTAGTGTCGACCCATTCACCACTCGTACTGTTACTGGTTGAGCTAGCATAACCAGGGGTATTGCGTGACGTTGAGCGAAGGCAGAAGACATAAAATTGCCCTCCGCCCCAGAATCCACGCAGAGCTCTACCGAGTGGGAGAATGAGCCTATAGTAATTGTCCCCTTAAAGGACAATTTAGAGGCAAACGTCGCCGTGTCTAGTGCACCTCCACCTACTACCACTAGACGCTGACGTTTCCTCGACCGCTGAGAACATCTGGTGGCTAGATGTCCCGACTGCTGGCGTACATGACAGACCTTGAGTGCACCTGCGGTCCGGGACTTAGATCCCGCTTGTGACACTCCCCTGGGCTCATGTGACTCAGGAACCAGAACCGGAGATTCCAGAGGTTTGGCGAAGGTAGGAGCCAGCCGAAACCTCTGCCTACACTGGGCTCGCTCTAACCTCCGCTCGTTAAAACGGAGGTCAATTCGAGTGGAGACAGTTATTAACTCCTCCAGTGTGGCAGGAATCTCCCTAGTGGCCAGAGCGTCCTTAACGTGGTCAGCCAGGCCCCTCCAAAATATGGGGATAAGAGCTTTATCCGACCAATCCAGCTCAGAAGCTAAAGTGCGGAATTGGACGGCAAAATGACTGACCAAGGACTCACCCTGAGTTAATGCCAGCAGTTGGAGCGCAGTATCATGGGTGACTTGAGGTCCTAAAAAGACCTGTTTCAGAGTGTTCAGAAACAGCGGAGCACTCTGCACCACATGATCGCCACGCTCCCACAGCGGCGTAGCCCATTCCAACGCCCTGTCCGACAAGAGAGATACTATAAATCCCACCTTAGCCCGCTCTGTAGGAAAACGTGCAGCCAGGAGCTCGAGGTGAATAGAGCACTGACTCACAAATCCCCTACAAAATTTGCTATCACCAGAAAATTTTTCTGGCAGCGGGAGGCGAGAAAATGTCGGAACAGGGGTGGCAATGGGCAGGGTTGCTGCAGCCACGCTAGCAGCCTGTACAGCAACTGCGGTAACATCCACAGCTGAGGTTGCGCTCTCAAGAGCCGCCAACCTACCCTCCAGCTGCTGGATATACCGCAAGGATTGCTGTTTGTCCGTCATTACTAGCCAGACCCTGGCGCTAGTGTAATGTTAGGGCTAGCGGAACGCACCAAATAATAAGACAGATAGAGTATGGTGCGTTCGCAGCCCGGGGTCCACCGTGCAGAGATGGAACCTGCTGCCAAGTAATGACGGACTATATGGCGGTACTCATAAGTATACACATGTGGGTTAAACTTCACCCAGCGTGAAGGAAGCAATCCTGTTGCGTCACAGGACCGTGGTACCGCACATAGAGCGCGAGCAAGTAGTCAGCGAACTCAAGCCCAACTAGGATTGAAGTCCGATTAGACCCTTGCTGGCACAACACCGCAACTGGGTGTGTAAAGAAACTAAATAACAATTTTAAGGCACAAGAGTGCATGCGGTGCCGCACTGACGAACGCCACTAACCACCCAGGCTTGGGTAAGGAAAGCACAGAGGAAGTGCACGGCGCCGTACTGGCGGTCACAGCAACTGGACGCTGTAATGTGATTAGTGCTGTAGGCTAAGTCGGGCGCTAGATAGCAACCATACTCCTTCCGCGAACAGGCATACAATAGGGTAGGGGTATCCAAGGACGACTTGCACTCACAACATACACACATTAACAATTGTACACTAGCGCATGGCCGTGTGGTCATGCGCAGTTTATATAGTTGCAGCACAGGAAGTGGCCACAGAAACTTTGCCCTTCCAAGACCTGCCAAGAGGACCAATGGAATGTGCTGCAGAGCCTGAGCACATGACCCTCGATCTCCAACGGGAGATCTTGCCCTGGGCATGCTCAGTGTGTGCAGACAAGGACTTAGTCCCAGAGAAGTCCGCTCGCTGCTGACCAGCACTGGCTTTAATGGCAGAAGCTGAAGAAGCAGCAGTAACTCTCTGTACAGAGTGAGACTGAGCAAGACGCTGGGACCGACGTCCTTGCTGAGCAGACTCCACTGCAGCTGGATGAGAATGGGAGACCGCAGCGGAGATGGCTGGAGATTCCCCCTGTGCAGAAGCGGGAACTCGAGACCTAACATGTACAGAGGCAGTATAATGCTCTCATCATGTGTATCCAGACCTCTTTTAATGCACCCCATGATCCTGTTTGCCTTGGCCGCTGCTGCCTGGCACTGGCTGCTCCAGGTAAGTTTATCATTAACTAGGATCCCCAAGTCCTTCTCCCTGTCAGATTTACCCAGTGTTTTCCCATTCAGTGTGTAATGGTGATATTGATTCCTTCTTCCCATGTGTATAACCTTACATTTATCATTGTTAAACCTCATCTGCCACCTTTCAGCCCAAGTTTCCAACTTATCCAGATCCATCTGTAGCAGAATACTATCTTCTCTTGTATTAACTGCTTTACATAGTTTTGTATCATCTGCAAATATCGATATTTTACTGTGTAAACCTTCTACCAGATCATTAATGAATATGTTGAAGAGAACAGGTCCCAATACTGACCCCTGCGGTACCCCACTGGTCACAGCGACCCAGTTAGAGACTATACCATTTATAACCACCCTCTGCTTTCTATCACTAAGCCAGTTACTAACCCATTTACACACATTTTCCCCCAGACCAAGCAATCTCATTTTGTGTACCAACCTCTTGTGCGGCACGGTATCAAACTCTTTGGAAAAATCGAGATATATCACGTCCAATGACTCACCGTGGTCCAGCCTATAGCTTACCTCTTCATAAAAACTGATTAGATTGTTTTGACAGGAGCGATTTCTCATAAACCCATGCTGATATGGAGTTAAACAGTTATTCTCATTGAGATAATCCAGAATAACATCCCTCAGAAACCCTTCAAATATTTTACCAACAATAGAGGTTAGACTTACTGGCCTATAATTTCCAGGTTCACTTTTAGAGCCCTTTTTGAATATTGGCACCACATTTGCTATGCGCCAGTCCTGCGGAACAGACCCTGTCGCTATAGAGTCCCTAAAAATAAGAAATAATGGTTTATCTATTACATTACTTAGTTCTCTTAGTACTCGTGGGTGTATGCCATCCGGACCCGGAGATTTATCTATTTTAATCTTATTTAGCCGGTTTCGCACCTCTTCTTGGGTTAGATTGGTGATCCTTAATATAGGGTTTTCATTGTTTCTTGGGATTTCACCTAGCATTTCCTTTTCCACCGTGAATACCGTGGAGAAGAAGGTGTTTAATATGTTAGCTTTTTCCTCGTCATCTACAACCATTCTTTCCTCACTATTTTTTAAGGGGCCTACATTTTCAGTTTTTATTCTTTTACTATTGATATAGTTGAAGAACAGTTTGGGATTAGTTTTACTCTCCTTAGCAATGTGCTTCTCTGTTTCCTTTTTGGCAGCTTTAATTAGTTTTTTAGATAAAGTATTTTTCTCCCTATAGTTTTTTAGAGCTTCAATGGTGCCATCCTGCTTTAGTAGTGCAAATGCTTTCTTTTTACTGTTAATTGCCTGTCTTACTTCTTTATTTAGCCACATTGGGTTTTTCCTATTTCTAGTCCTTTTATTCCCACAATGTATAAACCGCTTACACTGCCTATTTAGATGCTCTTAAACATTTCCCATTTATTATCTGTATTCTTATTTCTGAGGATATTGTCCCAGTCTACCAGATTAAGGGCATCTCTAAGCTGGTCAAACTTTGCCTTCCTAAAGTTCAGTGTTTTTGTGACTCCCTGACAAGTCCCCCTAGTGAAAGACAGGTGAAACTGCACAATATTGTGGTCGCTATTTCCTAGATGCCCAACCACCTGCAGATTTGTTATTCTGTCAGGTCTATTAGATAGTATTAGGTCTAAAAGTGCTGCTCCTCTGGTTGGATTCTGCACCAATTGTGAAAGATAATTTTTCTTGGTTATTAGCAGAAACCTGTTGCCTTTATGGGTTTCACAGGTTTCTGTTTCCCAGTTAATAGCCGGGTAGTTAAAGTCCCCCATAACCAGGACCTCATTATGGGTGCAGCTTCATCTATCTGCTTTAGAAGTAGACTTTCCATGGTTTCTGTTATATTTGGGGGTTTGTAACAGACCCCAATGAGAATTTTGTTAACATGTTTCCCTCCATGAATTTCGACCCATATGGACTCGACATCCTCATTTCCTTCGCTAATATCCTCCCTTAAAGTGGACTTTAGACAAGACTTTTCATAGAGACAAACCCCTCCTCTCCGATTTTTACGATCCTTTCTAAACAGACTGTAACCCTGTAAGTTAACTGCCCAGTCATAGCTTTCATCTAACCATGTCTCGGTTATTCCCACTATGTCAAAGTTACCTGTAGATATTTCTGCTTCTAGTTCTTCCATCTTGTTTGTCAGGCTTCTGGCGTTTGCGAGCATGCAGTTTAGAGGATTTTGTTTTGTTCCAATCTCCTCGCTGTGGATTGTTTTAGAAATGTTCTTACCTCCCATCTGAGTATGTTTTCCTGGGTCTTGTTTGTTCAAGTCTAATGTTTTTCTTCCCGTCCCCTCTTCTTCTAGTTTAACGCCCTCCTGATGAGTGTAGCGAGTCTTCTGGCGAATGTGTGTTTCCCAGGTTTGTTGAGGTGTAGTCCGTCTCTGGCGAGGAGTCCATCGTACCAGTAATTCACACCGTGGTCCAGGAATCCGAATCCTTGTTGTCTGCACCATCGTCTTAGCCAGTTGTTTGCATCAAGGATCCTGTTCCATCTCCTGGTGCCATGCCCGTCTACTGGAAGGATAGAAGAAAAAACTACCTGTGCATCCAGTTCCTTTACTTTCTTCCCCAACTCTTCAAAGTCTTTGCAGATTGTCGGTAGGTCCTTCCTTGCTGTGTCATTGGTGCCAACATGTATCAGAAGAAATGAGTGGACGTCCTTGGAGCTGAAGAGCTTTGGTATCCTATCGGTCACATCCTGATCATCGCACCTGGAAGGCAGCATACTTCTCTTGCAGTTATGTCCGGTCTGCAGATGGCTGCTTCTGTGCCTCTCAGTAGTGAGTCTCCCACCACCACCACTCTTCGTTGCTTCTTGGCTGTACTTTTTGCTGTCACTTGTTGCTGTGTGCCCTTTTCTTTTTTGCTTGCTGGTATTGCATCATCCTTAGGTGTGCCATCTTCATCCTCTACAAAGATTTGATATCGGTTCTTTAGTTGTGTGTTGTGAATTCTGTGGTCACAAGTGGTATTGCAGTCTCTGGGCGTCCTCCCTCAGGTGTTTTGGTGAGCTCGTTGGCTGCCTTGCTATTTAGCTCCACCTGAGTCTGTCTTCCTTGCTCCTTGTCAATGTTCCAGTGTTGGATCTGAGCTACTGCATCTTTCCTTGGGCCTGCTGCTCTGCTAGATAAGTGCTTCTAGTTTGTTTTCTGTTTTTTCTGTCCAGCTTGTTATTATCTTTTGCTGGAAGCTCTGAGAAGCAAAGGGGTGCACCGCCGTGCTGTTAGTTCGGCACGGTGGGTCTTTTTTGCCCCTTTGCGTGGTTTTCGTTTTAGGGTTTTTTGTAGACTGCATAGTTCTCTTTGCTATCCTCGCTCTGTCTAGAATATCGGGCCTCACTTTGCTGAATCTATTTCATTCCTACGTTTGTCTTTTCATCTTGCTAACAGTCATTATATGTGGGGGCTGCCTATTCCTTTGGGGTATTTCTCTGAGGTAAGTCAGGCTTGTATTTCTATCTTCAGGCTAGTCAGCTCCTCAGGCAGTGCCGAGTTGCATAGGTAGTGATAGGCGCAATCCACTGCTGCTTCCAGTTGTGTGAGGACAGTTCAGGTACTGCAGTCTACAGAGATTCCACGTCTCAGAGCTCGTCCTATTGTTTTGGGTTTTTGCCAGATCTCTGTATGTGCGCTGATTACTGCACGCTGTGTTGCCTGATTGCCAGCCATAACAGTACAAGGAGCCTATTCAATGATTTCCAATAGAGGGAAAAAAGAAATCCTGACATCATTTTTTTTTCTTCTTAGCTCTGTCTTCAGTCTTTTTTTTCCCCTAGACATTAGAGTGCTTCAGGACACAGCTGTGGACATGGATATTCAGGCTCTGTGCTCCTCAATGGATAATCTCGTTGTAAATGTACAAAAGATTCAAGATACTATTGATCAGAAATCGATGCTAGAACCAAGAATTCCGATTCCTGATTTGTTTTTTGGTGACAGAACTAAGTTCCTGAGCTTCAGAAATAATTGTAAGCTATTTTTGGCCTTGAAACCTCATTCTTCTGGTAATCCTATTCAACAGGTTTTGATTATTATTTCTTTTTTGCGCGGCGACCCACAGGACTGGGCGTTTTCTCTTGCACCAGGAGATTCTGCATTGAGTAATATTGATGCATTTTTCCAGGCGCTGGGATTGCTTTACGATGAGCCTAATTCAGTGGATCAAGCTGAGAAAAATCTGCTGGCTTTATGCCAGGGTCAGGATGATGTAGAACTATATTGTCAGAAATTTAGAAAATGGTCAGTACTCACTCTGTGGAATGAATCTGCACTAGCGGCTTTGTTCAGAAAGGGTCTCTCTGAAGCTCTTAAGGATGTAATGGTGGGATTTCCTATGCCTGCTGGTTTGAATGAGTCTATGTCCTTGGCCATTCAGATCGGTCGTCGCTTGCGCGAGCGTAAATCTGTGCACCATCTGGCGGTATTGTCTGAGAGTAAGCCTGAGCCTATGCAGTGCAACAGGACTATGACTAAAGTAGAACGGCAAGAACACAGACGTCTGAACAGACTGTGTTTCTATTGTGGTGATTCTACTCATGCTATTTCTAATTGTCCTAAACGCACTAGGCGGTTCGATAGCTCTGCCGTTATTGGTACTGTACAGTCCAAATTCCTTTTGTCCATTACCTTAATGTGCTCTTTGTCATCATATTCTGTCATGGCGTTTGTGGATTCAGGCGCTGCCCTGAATCTGATGGATTTGGATTATGCTAAACGTTGTGGATTTTTCTTGGAGCCTTTGCGGTGTCCTATTCCGTTGAGAGGAATTGATGCTACACCTCTGGCCAAGAATAAGCCTCAGTACTGGGCCCAGCTGACCATGTGCATGGCTCCTGCACATCAGGAAGTTATTCGCTTTTTGGTACTGCATAATTTGCATGATGTGGTCGTGTTGGGGTTGCCATGGCTACAAACCCATAATCCAGTATTGGATTGGAACTCTATGTCGGTAACCAGCTGGGGTTGTCAGGGAGTACATGGTGATGTTCCATTTTTGTCTATTTCGTCATCCATTCCTTCTGACATCCCAGAGTTCTTGTCGGACTTTCAGGATGTATTTGAAGAGTCCAAGTCTGATGCCCTTCCTCCGCATAGGAATTGTGATTGTGCTATCGATTTGATTCCTGGTAGTAAATTCCCTAAGGGTCGTTTATTTAATTTGTCCGTACCTGAACACACCGCTATGCGCAGTTATGTGAAGGAGTCCCTGGAGAAGGGACATATTCGCCCATCGTCGTCACCATTGGGAGCAGGGTTCTTTTTTGTAGCCAAGAAGGATGGTTCGCTAAGACCGTGTATTGATTACCGCCTTCTTAATAAGATCACTGTTAAGTTTCAGTATCCCTTGCCATTGATTTCTGACTTGTTTGCTCGGATTAAGGGGGCTAGTTGGTTTACTAAGATTGATCTTCGTGGTGCGTATAATCTGGTGAGAATCAGGCAGGGAGATGAATGGAAAACGGCATTTAATACGCCCGAGGGTCATTTTGAGTATCTGGTGATGCCGTTCGGACTTGCCAATGCTCCATCTGTTTTTCAGTCTTTTATGCATGACATTTTTCGTGAGTATCTGGATAAATTCTTGATTGTTTACTTGGATGACATTTTGATCTTCTCAGATGATTGGGAGTCTCATGTAAAGCAAGTCAGAATGGTTTTCCAGGTACTGCGTGCTAATTCCTTGTTTGTGAAGGGATCAAAGTGTCTCTTCGGTGTGCAGAAAGTTTCATTTTTGGGGTTCATCTTTTCCCCTTCTACTATCGAGATGGATCCGGTTAAGGTTCAGGCCATCCAGGATTGGACTCAGCCGACATCTCTAAAAAGTTTGCAGAAATTCCTGGGCTTTGCTAATTTTTATCGTCGCTTCATCTGTAATTTTTCTAGCATTGCCAGACCATTGACCGATTTGACCAAGAAGGGTGCTGATTTGGTTAATTGGTCTTCTGCTGCCGTGGAAGCTTTTCAGGAGTTGAAGCGTCGTTTTTGCTGTGCCCCTGTGTTGTGTCAACCTGATGTTTCTCTTCCGTTCCAGGTCGAGGTTGATGCTTCTGAGATTGGTGCAGGGGCGGTTTTGTCACAGAGAGGTTCTGGTTGCTCAGTGTTCAAACCATGTGCTTTCTTTTCCAGGAAATTTTCTGCTGCTGAGCGTAATTATGATGTGGGCAACCGAGAGTTGCTGGCCATGAAGTGGGCATTCGAGGAGTGGCGTCATTGGCTTGAGGGTGCTAAGCATCGCGTGGTGGTTTTGACTGATCATAAGAACCTTACTTATCTTGAGTTTGCCAAGCGCTTGAATCCTAGACAGGCCCGTTGGTCGTTATTTTTTGCTCGTTTTGATTTTGTGATTTCATACCTTCCGGGCTCTAAAAATGTGAAGGCGGATGCTCTGTCTAGGAGTTTTGTGCCCGACTCTCCGGGGTTATCTGAGCCGGCGAGTATCCTCAAGGAAGGAGTCATTGTGTCTGCCATCTCCCCTGATTTGCGGAGAGTGTTGCAGAAATTTCAGGCTAATAAACCTGATCGTTGTCCGGCCGAGAAACTGTTCGTCCCTGATAGGTGGACTAGTAAAGTTATCTCTGAACTTCATTGTTCGGTGCTGGCCGGTCATCCAGGAATCTTTGGTACCAGGGAGTTGGTTGCTAGATCCTTTTGGTGGCCGTCTCTGTCGCGGGATGTGCGTGCTTTTGTGCAGTCCTGTGGAATTTGTGCTAGGGCTAAGCCCTGCTGTTCACGTGCCAGTGGGTTGCTTTTGCCCTTGCCGGTCCCGAAGAGGCCTTGGACACATATTTCGATGGATTTCATTTCTGACCTTCCCGTTTCTCAAAAGATGTCTGTCATTTGGGTGGTCTGTGATCGCTTTTCTAAAATGGTCCATCTGGTGCCCTTGGTTAAATTGCCTTCCTCCTCTGATTTGGTGCCTTTGTTCTTCCAGCATGTGGTTCGTTTACATGGCATTCCTGAGAATATTGTTTCTGACAGAGGTTCCCAGTTTGTCTCAAGGTTCTGGCGAGCCTTTTGTGGTAGGATGGGCATTGACCTATCTTTTTCCTCGGCCTTCCATCCTCAGACTAATGGCCAGACCGAACGAACCAATCAGACCTTGGAAACATATCTGAGATGTTTTGTTTCCGCTGACCAGGATGATTGGGTGTCATTTTTGCCGTTGGCTGAGTTCGCCCTTAATAATCGGGCCAGCTCGGCTACCTTGGTCTCTCCATTTTTCTGCAATTCTGGGTTCCATCCTCGTTTCTCTTCAGGACAGGTTGAGTCTTCGGACTGTCCTGGTGTGGATTATGTGGTGGACAGGTTGCAGCAGATCTGGACTCAGGTAGTGGACAATTTGACCTTGTCCCAGGAGAAGGCTCAGCTTTTCGCTAATCGCAGACGCCGTGTGGGACCCCGACTTCGTGTTGGGGATCTGGTTTGGTTATCTTCTCGTCATATACCTATGAAGGTTTCCTCTCCTAAATTTAAACCTCGTTTTATTGGTCCGTATAGGATTTCTGAGATTCTCAATCCGGTGTCTTTTCGTCTGACCCTCCCAGACTCCTTTTCCATACATAATGTATTCCATAGGTCGTTGTTGAGGAGATACGTGGCACCTATGGTTCCATCTGTGGAGCCTCCTGCCCCTGTTTTGGTGGAGGGGGAATTGGAGTATATTGTGGAGAAGATTTTGGATTCTCGTGTCTCTAGACGGAAACTCCAGTATCTGGTCAAATGGAAGGGTTATGCTCAGGAAGATAATTCCTGGGTTTTTGCCTCTGATGTCCATGCCCCAGATCTTGTTCGTGCCTTTCATGTGGCTCATCCTGGTCGGCCTGGGGGTTCTGGTGAGGGTTCGGTGACCCCTCCTCAAGGGGGGGGTACTGTTGTGAATTCTGTGGTCACAAGTGGTATTGCAGTCTCTGGGCGTCCTCCCTCAGGTGTTTTGGTGAGCTCGTTGGCTGCCTTGCTATTTAGCTCCACCTGAGTCTGTCTTCCTTGCTCCTTGTCAATGTTCCAGTGTTGGATCTGAGCTACTGCATCTTTCCTTGGGCCTGCTGCTCTGCTAGATAAGTGCTTCTAGTTTGTTTTCTGTTTTTTCTGTCCAGCTTGTTATTATCTTTTGCTGGAAGCTCTGAGAAGCAAAGGGGTGCACCGCCGTGCTGTTAGTTCGGCACGGTGGGTCTTTTTTGCCCCTTTGCGTGGTTTTCGTTTTAGGGTTTTTTGTAGACTGCATAGTTCTCTTTGCTATCCTCGCTCTGTCTAGAATATCGGGCCTCACTTTGCTGAATCTATTTCATTCCTACGTTTGTCTTTTCATCTTGCTAACAGTCATTATATGTGGGGGCTGCCTATTCCTTTGGGGTATTTCTCTGAGGTAAGTCAGGCTTGTATTTCTATCTTCAGGCTAGTCAGCTCCTCAGGCAGTGCCGAGTTGCATAGGTAGTGATAGGCGCAATCCACTGCTGCTTCCAGTTGTGTGAGGACAGTTCAGGTACTGCAGTCTACAGAGATTCCACGTCTCAGAGCTCGTCCTATTGTTTTGGGTTTTTGCCAGATCTCTGTATGTGCGCTGATTACTGCACGCTGTGTTGCCTGATTGCCAGCCATAACAGTTGTGTGGTTGGTGATTTATCCATGGTCTTCTTGCTTCTTTTGGTCACATGCTTCTCTGACACTTTTTTCACCTTCTGTGACCAGTAGAGATGCTTCTGTTCTGTCTAGAAAGTCTTCATTCTCTTTGATGAGTTTCAAAGTTGCTATTCTTTCTTCCTGACCCCGCACCTTTTCTTCTAAAAGGGCCACTAGTCTACACGATCTGTGAACATGTAGCACATGCTGCAGCTCACCATGTAGGTTGTCACATCTGCCATGTTGCTCCTAGATCCTGCTGACTTGCTGTGTGTTTTCCTTCTTGTGTAATCTACTCAGCCAAGCTCTCTTGCAATAATGTCCTACAGGCGCGCGGTTACGGCGCGCGGTTTGGTGATGCTTTCCAAGCAGCTGATCCCGGCTGTACCCAACGATCTTCTAGCTTAGGGAGACTCTTCGCCTTTCCCAGAAGGCACCTGGAATATGCAAATTAGCCTCCTCAAGCTTGAATCCCTGGTTTGGTGATGCTTTCCAAGCAGCTGGTCCCGGCTGTACCCAACGATCTTCTAGCTTAGGGAGACTTCGCTTTTCCCAGAAGGCACCTGGAATATGCAAATTAGCCTCCTCAAGCTTGAATCCCTGGTTCACCTCTTTGTCTCTCTGAACGTCTTTGGCGGTCAGCCATTCCATTATTTGGAAGGTCCCTTTTGTTCCCTTTTCCTTGGGTTGAAGGTGGCCACATCTTATGTTCTGCAGCTGTTTATTAACCTGCAGTCGGTCCAGTCTTAGCTGCTCTATTTCTTTCAGGTACGCCATGCGATACCCCAGGAGCATCCGGATATTCCCAAGACTGTCCATGAACCCGACAACAAGGAATAGAACCATACCATCTTCACCCACAACCTGGGCCTAGTCATCAGCTGGAATCCTCAGTCTCTTCGCACCATCTCTATTTACAATCTCCTACTTTCCGATATCTTCCGATGACTTTCCCCAACAGATTTCTGGGTACTTGCACTATGTCTTCCACCAAGCCCAGCCGACTTTGAACTTTTCTTGCATGCTCCAGACGTCGAGTGGCTTCCTTATTTCTCAACAGGATCATCTGTTTCGTGAGGAGGCTGTTGTGAATTCTGCTCTTGGGTTCCCTCCAGTGGTTGTTGGTGGGAATGCAGTTGTCTCTGACTCGCAGTCCTGGCCAGGTGTATCGGATAATTACAATTCTGACTGGGATATTTAGGTGTGCAGGATCCTTTAGCCCTTTCCAGTTGTCAATGTTCCTAGTGAAGTGTTGGATCTCTTTCTGGCTTCTCCTGCTTGCTGCCAAATTCTGCAAAGATAAGTGTTTTGTTTTTGTATCTGTGGCACACTGCTGTGTGCTTGTTTCAGTTTATTCCTGCTCTGTTTGTAGGATTCACTGGAGTTGCAGATATACGCTCCTATATCTTTAGTTAGATGTAGGAAGTTTTTTGTATATTCTGCTGTGGATTTTTTGAAGGGTTTTAATACTGACCGCACAGAACTCTGTCCTATCCTGTCCTATCTAACTAGAGTGGCCTCCTGTGCTAAATCCTGTTTTTTCTGCCTGTGTATGTTTTTTCCTCTCCTACTCACCGCCAATATTTGTGGGGGGCTGTCTATCCTTTGGGGATTTTCTGTTATGAACAGGTGATTCAGAACCACAATGGACCTTAAAGTTCAGAGCACACAAAGTGATCTGACAATTACCAAAAACATAGGACGAGCTCTGAGACGTGGGAACTCTGCTGACCGCAATCCCTAATCCTATCCAACCACACTAGAGGTAGCCGTGGAGCGCTCCTGACCAGTCCTATGCGCCTCGAGCACAGCCTGAGAAACTAGCTAGCCCTAAGAAAGAAAAATAAGCCTAGCTTGCCTCAGAGAAATACCCCAAAGGAAAAGGCAGCCCCCCATATATAATGACTGTGAGTTGAGATGAAAATACAAACGCAGAGATGAAATAGACTTAGCAAAGTGAGGCCCAACTTACTGAACAGACCAAAGATAGGAAAGATTGCTTTGCGGTCAACACAAAACCCTACAAACAACCACGCAGAGGGGGCAAAAAGACCCTCCGCACCGACTAACGGTACGGAGGTGCTCCCTCTGCGTCCCAGAACTTCCAGCAAGCAAGAAAAACCAATATAGCAAGCTGGACAGAAAAAATAGCAAACAAAAATAACACAAGCAAAACTTAGCTTATGCAGGATAGACAGGCCACAGGAACGATCCAGGAGAAAGCAAGACCAATACTAGAACATTGACTGGAGGCCAGGATCAAAGCACTAGGTGGAGTTAAATAGAGCAGCACCAAATGACTTAACCTCATCACCTGAGGAAGGAAACTCAGAAGCCGCAGTACCACTCTCATCCACCAAAGGAAGCTCATAGACAGAACCAGCCGAAGTACCACTCACGACCACAGGAGGGAGCTTGGCCACAGAATTCACAACAGTACCCCCCCTTGAGGAGGGGTCACCGAACCCTCACCAGAGCCCCCAGGCCGACCAGGATGAGCCACATGGAAGGCACGAACCAGATCGGCAGCATGGACATCAGAGGCAAAGACCCAGGAATTATCTTCCTAACCATAACCTTTCCACTTAACCAGATACTGGAGTTTCCGTCTCGAAACACGAGAATCCAAAATCTTCTCCACTATATACTCCAACTCCCCTTCAACCAAAACCGGAGCAGGAGGATCAATAGATGGAACCACAGGTGCCACGTATCTCCGCAACAATGACCTATGGAACACGTTATGGATGGAAAAAGAAGCTGGAAGAGTCAAACGAAAAGACACAGGATTAAGAACCTCAGAAATCCTATATGGACCAATGAAACGAGGCTTAAACTTAGGAGAGGAAACCTTCATAGGAATATAACGAGATGACAACCAAACCAAATCCCCAACACGAAGTCGGGGACCCCCACAGCGCCTGCGGTTAGCGAAACGTTGAGCCTTCTCCTGGGACAAAGTCAAATTGTCCACTACATGAGTCCAAATCTGCTGCAACCTATCCACCACAGTATCCACACCAGGACAGTCCGAAGACTCAACCTGCCCTGAAGAGAAACGAGGGTGGAACCCAGAATTGCAGGAAAACGGCGAAACCAAAGTAGCCGAGCTGGCCCGATTATTAAGGGCGAACTCAGCCAAAGGCAAAAAGGACACCCAATCATCCTGATCAGCAGAAACAAAACATCTCAGATATGTTTCCAAGGTCTGATTGGTTCGTTCTGTCTGGCCATTTGTCTGAGGATGGAAAGCCGAGGAAAAAGACAAATCAATGCCCATCCTAGCACAAAAGGCTCGCCAAAACCTCGAAACAAACTGGGAACCTCCGTCAGAAACGATGTTCTCTGGAATGCCATGTAAACGAACCACATGCTGGAAAAACAATGGCACCAAATCAGAAGAGGAAGGCAATTTAGACAAGGGCACCAAATGGACCATCTTAGAGAAGCGATCACAAACCACCCAAATGACCGACATTCTTTGAGAGACGGGGAGATCCGAAATAAAATCCATAGAGATATGTGTCCAAGGCCTCTTCGGGACCGGCAAAGGCAAAAGCGACCCACTGGCACGAGAACAGCAGGGCTTAGCCCGAGCACAAATCCCACAGGACTGCACGAAAGAACGCACATCCCGTGACAGAGACAGCCACCAAAAGGATCTAGCCACCAAATCTGTGGTACCAAAGATTCCAGGATGACCAGCCAACACTGAACAATGAACCTCAGAGATAACTTTATTCGTCCACCTATCAGGGACAAACAGTTTCTCCGCTGGGCAACGGTTAGGTCTATTAGCCTGAAATTTTTGCAGCACCCGCCGCAAATCAGGGGAGATGGCAGACAAAATTACCCCCTCTTTGAGAACACCCGCCGGCTCAGGCAAACCCGGAGAATCGGGCATAAAACTCCTAGACAGGGCATCCGCCTTCACATTTTTAGAGCCTGGAAGGTACGAAACCACAAAGTCAAAACGGGAGAAAAACAGCGACCAACGAGCCTGTCTAGGATTCAACCGTTTGGCAGACTCGAGATAAGTCAAGTTCTTGTGATCAGTCAAGACCACCACGCGATGCTTAGCTCCTTCAAGCCAATGACGCCACTCCTCGAATGCCCACTTCATGGCTAGCAACTCTCGATTGCCAACATCATAATTTCGCTCAGCAGGTGAAAATTTCCTGGAAAAGAAGGCGCATGGTTTCATCACCGAGCAATCAGAACTTCTCTGCGACAAAACAGCCCCTGCTCCAATTTCAGAAGCATCAACCTCGACCTGGAACGGAAGCGAAATATCTGGTTGGCACAACACAGGGGCAGAAGAAAAACGACGCTTCAACTCCTGAAAAGCTTCCACAGCAGCAGAAGACCAATTGACCACATCAGCACCCTTCTTTCTTTAAATCAGTCAACGGTTTAGCAATACTAGAAAAATTATTGATGAAGCGACGATAAAAATTAGCAAAGCTCAGGAACTTCTGCAGACTCTTCAGAGATGTTGGCTGAGTCCAATCATAAATGGCCTGAACTTTAACAGGGTCTATCTCGATAGTAGAAGGAGAAAAAATGAACCCCAAAAATGAAACCTTCTGAACACCAAAGAGACACTTTGACCCCTTCACAAACAAAGAATTAGCATGCAGGACCTGGAACACCATTCTGACCTGTTTCACATGAGACTCCCAATCATCCGAGAAGACCAAAATATCATCCAAGTATACAATCAGGAATTTATCCAGGTACTCTCGGAAGATGTCATGCATAAAGGACTGAAACACTGATGGAGCATTAGAAAGCCCGAATGGCATAACCAGGTACTCAAAATGGCCTTCGGGCGTATTAAATGCTGTTTTCCATTCATCGCCCCGTTTAATACGCAGAAGATTATATGCACCACGAAGATCTATCTTGGTGAACCAACTAGCCCCCTTAATCAGAGCAAACAAATCAGACAGCAGCGGCAAGGGGTGCTGAAATTTGACCGTAATTTTATTTAGAAGGCGGTAATCAATACAAGGTCTCAGCGAACCATCCTTCTTGGCCACAAAAAAGAACCCCGCTCCCAATGGCGACGATGACGGGCGAATATGACCCTTCTCCAAAGACTCCTTCACGTAAATCCGCATAGCCGCGTGCTCAGGTACAGATAAATTAAACAGTCGACCCTTAGGAAACTTACTACCAGGAATCAAATCGATAGCACAATCACAATCCCTATGCGGAGGTAGGGCATTGGACTTGGGCTCATCGAATACATCCCGGTAATCAGACAAGAACTCTGGGACCTCAGAAGGGGTGGATGATGAGATAGACAGAAATGGAACATCACCATGTACCCCCTGACAACCCCAGCTGGACACAGACATTGATTTCCAATCTAATACTGGATTATGGACTTGTAGCCATGGCAACCCCAATACGACCACATCATGCAGATTATGCAACACCAGAAAGCGAATATCCTCCTGGTGCGCAGGAGCCATGCACATGGTCAGCTGGGTCCAATACTGAGGCTTATTCTAGGCCAAAGGCGTAGCATCAATTCCTCTCAATGGAATAGGACACTGCAAGGGCTCCAAGACAAACCCACAGCGCCTAGCAAACTCCAAGTCCATCAAATTCAGGGCAGCGCCTGAATCCACAAATGCCATGACAGAATAGGAAGACAAAGAGCAGATCAAAGTAACGGACAAAAGAAATTTTGACTGTACCGTACCAATGGTGGCAGACCTAGCGAACCGCTTAGTGCGCTTAGGACAATCGGAGACAGCATGAGTGGAATCACCACAGTAGAAACACAGCCCATTCTGACGTCTGTGTTCTTGCCTTTCAGCTCTGGTCAAAGTCCTATTGCACTGCATAGGCTCAGGTTTATGCTCAGATAATACCGCCAAATGGTGCACAGATTTACGCTCACGCAAGCGTCGACCGATTGGAATGGCCAAGGACATAGACTCATTCAGACCAGCAGGCATAGGAAATCCCACCATGACATCCTTAAGGGCTTCAGAGAGACCCTTTCTGAAAATAGCTGCCAGCGCACATTCATTCCATTGAGTGAGCACGGACCACTTTCTAAACTTCTGACAATAAATCTCTATCTCATCCTGACCCTGACACAGAGCCAGCAAATTTTTCTCTGCCTGATCCACTGAATTAGGTTCATCGTACAGCAATCTGAGCGCCAGAAAAAACGCATCAATATTACATAATGCAGGATCTCCTGGCGCAAGGGAAAATGCCCAGTCTTGAGGGTCGCCACGTAATAAAGAAATAATGATCTTAACTTGTTGAACTGGGTCACCAGAGGAGCGGGGTTTCAAAGCCAGAAATAGTTTACAATTATTTTTAAAATTCAAAAACTTAGCTCTATCTCCAGAAAATAACTCAGGAATAGGAATTTTAGGTTCTAACATAGGATTCTGAACCACTAAATCTTGAATATTCTGTACATTTAGGCCATGTTCACACAGTGCGTTTTTTACTGCGGAACCGCAGCGGTTTTGCCGCTGCGGTTCCGCAGCTGTTTTCCATGCAGGGTACATAACAATGTAACCCTATGGAAAACAGTCACTGCTGTGCACATGATCCGTAATTTCGTTTAAAAAGCCGCGCAGAATAGCTGCGGCAAAAAAGAAGGAGCATGTCACTTCTTTTTCCTGAACCGCAGCGGTTCTGCACCCATAGACCTCCATTGTGAGGTCAAAATCGCAGTAAAACCCGCAGATCAAAAATATATCTGCGGGTTTTACTGCGATTTGATGTGCAGAACCGCTGCAGCAGGAAGTGCGGGGGAGCGGGCGGAAGTGCGTGGGCGGAGTGTGGCTGCCCCCCCGTGCTCCGATCCCGCCCCCCGTGCTCCGATGCCCCCCCCCGTGCTCCGATGCCCCCCCAGTGCTCCGATGCCCCCCCCGTGCCCTAATCTCCCCCCCTTATACTTACCCGGCGTCCCGGTGTCCGTCCGGCCGTCTTCTCCCTGGGCGCCGCCATCTTGCAAAATGGCGGGCGCATGCGCAGTGCGCCCGCCGAATCTGCCGGCCGGCAGATTCGCTCCAAAGTGCATTTTGATCACTGAGATATAACCTATCTCAGTGATCAAAATAAAAAAATAGTAAATGACACCCCCCCACACTTTGTCACCCCCATTGGTAGGGACAATAAAAAAATTAAGAATTTTTTTTTTTTTTTCACTAAGGTTAGAATAGGGGTAGGGGTAGGGTTAGGGGTAGGGTTAGGGTTAGGGGTAGGGTTAGGGGTAGGGTTAGGGTTAGGGTTAGGGGTAGGGTTAGGGGTAGGGTTAGGGTTAGGGTTAGGGGTAGGGTTAGGGTTAGGGGTAGGGTTAGGGTATTTTCAGCCATTTTAGCCCTAAAAAGCTTCCTAGGAAACACACAGTCTCTGCATAGAAAACTGCATAAAAAAAGGATAAAAAAACGCATCAAAAAACGCATCAAAAAAGGACAAAAAAAGACCAAAAAAGGACCTGCGTTTTCTGCCAAGAGCTGCAGTTTTTTAAAAAAACTGTCCTGAAAAAAAAAGGATGGAAATCCTGAACGTGTGAACATACCCTTATAGCGAGATTATCCATCAAAGAGAACAGACCCTGAATGTCCATGTCCACACCTGTGTTCTGAACCACCCTGATGTAAAGGGGAAAAGAAAGACAGAACACAGTGCAAAGAAAAAAAAATGGTCTCAGAACTTCTCTTTTCCCTCTATTGAGAAGCATTAGTACTTTGGGCCTCCAGTACTGTTATGAACAGGTGATTCAGAACCACAATGGACCTTAAAGTTCAGAGCACACAAAGTGACCTGACAATTACCAAAAACATAGGACGAGCTCTGAGACGAGGGAACTCTGCTGACCGCAATCCCTAATCCTATCCAACCACACTACAGGTAGCCGTGGAGCGCTCCTGACTAGGGTTGAGCGAAACGGGTCGTTCATTTTCAAAAGTCGCCGACTTTTGGCAAAGTCGGGTTTCATGAAACCCGATCCGACCCCTGTGCGGGGTCGGCCATGCGGTACGCGACTTTCGCGCCAAAGTCGCGTTTCAATGACGCGAAAAGCGCCATTTCTCAGCCAATGAAGGTAAACGCAGAGTGTGGGCAGCGTGATGACATAGGTCCTGGTCCCCACCATCTTAGAGAAGGGCATTGCAGTGATTGGCTTGCTGTCTGCGGCGTCACAGGGGCTATAAAGGGGCGTTCCCGCCGACCGCCATGTTACTGCTGCTGATCTGAGCTTAGGGAGAGGTTGCTGCCGCTTCGTCAGAAGCAGGGATAGCTTTAGGCAGGGTCCATTAACCACGAAACCGCTTGTGCTGTAGCGATTTCCACTGTCCAACACCACCTTCGTTGTGCAGGGACAGTGGAATCTACATTTTTTTTTTTTTCCCTCAGTGCTGTAGCTCATTGGGCTGCCCTAGAAGGCTCCCTGATAGCTGCATTGCTGTGTGTACGCCGCTGTGCAAACCAACTGCTTTTTTCAAAGCACAAATCCTCTTGTTCCTTCCTTTCTGCACAGCTATCTTGTTTGTTTGTCCACACTTTTTATTTAATTTGTGCATCAGTCCACTCCTTATTGCTGCCTGCCATACCTGGCTGAGATTACTGCAGGGAGTAATTGAAGGACAGTTCCTTTTTTTTTTTTTTTGTGGGGGATTAAGATTGGCATTTCTGCTACAGTGCCATCCCTGTCTGTGCCATCTCTCACTCAGTGGGCCATAGAAAGCCTATTTATTTTTTTGCTTGATTTGGGTTCTAAAATCTACCTGAAAAAATCACTACATCAATCAGTGGAAGAAAAATATTGGCCTCAGGGCTTGTGTGCCACTCCTGACTCCTGTGTGTGCCATCTCTCACTCAGTGGGCCATAGAAAGCCTAGTTATTTTTGTTGCTTGATTTGGGTTCCAAAATCTACCTGAAAAAAATCACTACATTAATCAGTGGGAGAAAAATATTGGCCTCAGGGCTTGTGTGCCACTCCTGACTCCTGTGTGCATCATCACTCACTCAGTGGGCCATAGAAAGCCCATTTTTTTTTTTTTTGCTTTATTTGGGTTCTAAATTCTACCTGAAAAAATCAATAAATCAATCAGTGGGAGATTAATATTGGCCTTTGGGCTTGTGTGCCAGTCCTAAGCGTGCCATCTCTCTCTCTCAGATAGTGGGCCATAGAAAGCCTATTTATTTTTTTTATTGGGTTTATAAATTTTCCCTGAAAAAAAAAAAGTGGGAGATTAATATTGGCCTCTGGGCTTGTGTGCCAGTCCTGAGCGTGCCATCTCTCTCACAAATAGTGGGCCATAGAAAGCCTATTTATTTTTTTTTTTTTGGTTTTATAAATTCTCCCTGAAAAAAAAAAGGGAGATTAATATTGGCCTTTGGGCTTGTGTGCCAGTCCTAAGCGTGCCATCTCTCTCTCTCAGATAGTGGGCCATAGAAAGCCTATTTATTATTTATTTTATTGGGTTTATAAATTTTCCCTGAAAAAAAAAAAAAAAAAAGTTGGAGATTAATATTGGCCTCTGGGCTTGTGTGCCAGTCCTGAGCGTACCATCTCTCTCACAAATAGTGGGCCATAGAAAGCCTATTTATTTTTTTGGTTGATTTGGGTTCTAAATTCTACCTGAAAAAATCAATAAATCAATCAGTGGGAGATAAATATTGGCCTCTGGGCTTGTGTGCCACTCCTGACTCCTGTGTGCGTCATCTCTCACTCAGTGGGCCATAGAAAGCCTATTTTTTGTTTTATTTGTTTGCTAAATCCTCCCTGAAAAAATCGTTTTATTTTATTTGGTTTCTAAATTCTTCCTGAAAAAATCATTTTTTTTTATTATTTTTTTTTCTAAAGTCTCCCTGAAAAAAAAAAAAATCAAATCAGTGGGAGATTAATATTGCCCTTTCTGCTTGTGTGCCAGTCTTGACTCCTGGGTGTGCCATCTCTCTCTCTCTCTCCAATTGTGGGCCATAGAAAGCCTATTATTTTTTTAGCTTGATTTGGGTTCCAAAATCTACCTGAAAAAATCACTACATCAATCATTGGGAGAACAATATTGGCCTCTGGGCTTGTGTGCCACTCCTGACTCCTGTGTGCGTCATCTCTCACTCAGTGGGCCATAGAAAGCCTATTTTTTGCATTATTTGTTTTCTAAATTCTCCCTGAAAAAATCATTTTATTTTATTTGGTTTCTAAATTCTTCCTGAAAAAATCATTTTTTTATTATTTTTTTTTTTTCTAAAGTCTCCCTGAAAAAAAAAAAAAAAAACAAATCAGTGGGAGATTAATATTTACATTTGTGCTTCAGTGACAGTCCTGCGTGTGTGGCATCTCTCTCATTTGTTGCCACCAAAAACAGAGTGTGTAACATTGTGCCTGATTTTCCTTGCGGTCTCACCAACCTGTAAAGGGGTAGCTAAATCATACTGAAGTTATAGCTCACCGTGTAAGTTGTGTGACAGCAACAAATACCGTTAGTTTGGTTACGTTTTTAAAACAATGAGGAAGTCTGGTGGAAGAGGTCGTGGCCGGGGGCGTTCATTGTCAGCTGGTAATGAGGGTAGTGGTAGTGGTGGAGCATCAGGTGGTCGTGGGAAAAAAAATATTGCACCTAAGTCTGGAGCTGTGGAGCAAGGTTCGTCGTCTGGATACACAAGGCCTCGAACACTCCCTTTTCTGGGAGTAGGAAAACCACTTTTAAAGCCGGAGCAGCCAGAGCAAGTTTTGGCTTATCTTGCTGACTCAGCCTCTAGCTCTTTTGCCTCCTCTCGTGAAACTGGTAAATGTAAAAGCAGCGCGTCGTTAGTGGATGTTCACGGTCAGGGACAAGTCGCTTCCTTGTCCTCTTCAGCAAAAACAACAACAGAGAAGAATGCAGCAGGCGACACAATGGGTTACTCCATGGAGCTCTTTACACATACCGTCCCTGGCTTAGAAAGTGAAGTAGTTAACAGTCCATGCCCATTACAAGTTGAATCTGACATGGAGTGCACTGATGCACAGCCACAGCCAGACTACTATGCTGGTCCTTTGACTCAGACCACAACATTGCCCTCGCAGGGTAATGATCAAGAATCAGACCCTGATGAGACTATGTTGCCCCATCACGAACGCTATACCACCGACCGACACGGTGACACAGACGAAGTTGCACACGAGCTACAAGAAGAGGTAGTAGATGACCCAGTTCTTGACCCCGATTGGCAGCCATTGGGGGAACAGGGTGCAGGCGGCAGCAGTTCTGAAGCGGAGGAGGAGGGGCCGCAGCAGGCATCAACATCGCAACAGGTTCCATCTGCCGGGCCCGTATCTTGCCCAAAACGCGTGGCAAAGCCAAAACCTGTTGGAGGACAGCGTGGCCATCCGGTTAAAGCTCAGTCTGCAATGCCTGAAAAGGTATCCGATGCTAGAAAGAGTGCAGTCTGGCATTTTTTTAAACAACATCCAATTGATCAGCGCAAAGTCATCTGTCAAAAATGTTCAACTACCTTAAGCAGAGGGCAGAATCTGAAAAGTCTCAATACAAGTTGCATGCATAGACATTTAACCACCATGCATTTGCAAGCTTGGACTAACTTCCAAACGTCCCTTAAAGTTGTAGCACCCTCGGCCAATGAAGCTAGTCATCAAGGCAACATCCCTCCCGGCAGTGTAGGGCCACCATTTTCCGCACCACCTGCAGTATCTGTGCAGGTTTCTTTGCCAGGCCAAAGCAGTCAGGGTCAGGGAATCACCAGTTTCGTAGTAGGAAACACTGCATCTAGGGCACCGGCGGCAACAATACCATCTCCCACCGTCTCTCAGTCTGCCATGTCTACCGGCACCACCGCTAGTTCCACGATCTCCAGCTCTCCAGTCCAGCTCACCCTACATGAGACTATGGTTAGAAAATGGAAGTACTTAGCCTCGCATCCGCGTACACAGGGTTTGAACGCCCACATAGCTAGACTAATCTCGTTAGAGATGATGCCCTAACGGTTAGTTGAAAGCGAAGCTTTCAAAGCCCTGATGGACTACGCTGTACCACGCTACGAGCTACCCAGTCGACACTTTTTTTCCAGAAAAGCCATCCCAGCCCTCCACCAGCATGTTAAAGAGCGCATCGTCCATGCACTCAGGCAATCTGTGAGCACAAAGGTGCACCTGACAACAGATGCATGGACCAGTAGGCATGGCCAGGGACGTTACGTGTCCATCACGGCACACTGGGTGAATGTTGTGGATGCAGGGTCCACAGGGGACAGCAATTTTGGGACAGTTCTGCCTAGCCCACGGTCTAGGAAACAGTTGGCTGTAGCCGCTCGCACCCCATCCTCCTCCTCCTCGTCCTCCTGCAGAAGCGAGAGCTCGTCCACAGACCGCAGTCGCACAACCACTCCATCCGCAGCTGCCACTGTTGCACACCAGGTCTCCCATTATGGGGCAGCTACTGGCAAACGTCAGCAGGCTGTATTGGCTATGAAGTGTTTGGGCGACAACAGACACACCGCGGAAGTTCTGTCCGAGTTCTTGCAGAAAGAAACGCAGTCGTGGCTGGGCAATGTAGATCTTGAGGCAGGCAAGGTAGTGAGTGATAACGGAAGGAATTTCATGGCTGCCATCTCCCTTTCCCAACTGAAACACATTCCTTGCCTGGCTCACACCTTAAACCTGGTGGTGCAGTGCTTCCTGAAAAGTTATCCGGAGTTATCCGACCTGCTCCTCAAAGTGCGTGGACTTTGCTCACATATCCGCCGTTCACCCCTACACTCCAGCCGTATGCAGACCTATCAGCGTTCTTTGAACCTTCCCCAGCATCGCCTAATCATAGACGTTGCAACAAGGTGGAACTCAACACTGCACATGCTTCAGAGACTGTGCGAACAGAGGCGGGCTGTTATGTTTTTGTGGGAGGATACACATACACGGGCAGGCAGTAGGATGGCAGACATGGAGTTGTCAGGTGTGCAGTGGTCGAAGATTCAAGACATGTGTCAAGTCCTTCAGTGTTTTGAGGAATGCACACGGCTGGTTAGTGCAGACAACGCCATAATAAGCATGAGCATCCCCCTAATGCGTCTGCTGATGCAAAGTTTGACGCACATAAAGGATCAGGCGTCTGCAGCTGAGGAAGAGGAAAGCCTTGATGACAGTCAGCCATTGTCTGGCCAGGGCAGTGTACAGGACGAGGTAGCGGGTGAAGAGGAGGAGGAGAACGAGGAGGATGATGGGGATGATTATATTTTTAATGAGGAAGCTTTTCCGGGGCCACTGGAAATTGTTGGCGCGGCAAGGCCGGGTTCTGGTTTTTGGAGGGACACAAGTGACGTGGATTTGCCTGAAACTGCCCCTCAACCAAGCACAACCGCAGATTTGAGAACTGGAACTTTGGCCCACATGGCGGATTATGCCTTACGTATCCTCAAAAGGGACACACGCATTACTAAAATGATGAACGATGACGATTACTGGTTGGCCTGCCTCCTTGATCCTCGCTATAAAGGCAAATTGCAAAATATAATGCCACATGACAACTTGGAAATAATATTAGCAACCAAACAATCAACTCTTGTTGACCGTTTGCTTCTGGCATTCCCTGCACACAGCGCCCGTGATCGTTTTCACACGAGCTGCAGGGGCCAGCAGACCAGAGGAGTTAGAGGGGCAGAAATCAGAAGTGGCGTTGGCCAGAGGGGTTTTCTGACCAGGTTGTGGAGTGATTTTGCTATGACCGCAGACAGGACAGGTACTGCAGCATCAATTCAAAGTGACAGGAGACAACATTTGTCCAGTATGGTTACAAACCATTTTTCATCCCTTATCGACGTTCTCCCTCAACCGTCATTCCCATTTGATTACTGGGCATCCAAATTAGACACTTGGCCAGAATTGGCAGAATATGCATTGCAGAAGCTTGCTTGCCCGGCAGCTGGTGTCCTATCAGAAAGAGTATTCAGTGCTGCAGGTTCAATACTAACAGAAAAAAGGACTCGTCTGGCTACCCAAAATGTAGATGATCTAACCTTCATTAAAATGAACCACAACTGGATTTCGAAATCTTTTGCCCCACCTTGCCCGGCTGACACCTAGCTTTCCTATGAAAAGGTCTTGCCTGTGGACTATTCTGAATGACTTTTCCAATCTCGTAATTTTCTGCACCTGATTGTCCAGCATACGACATGTTTACACCTCACTAAATGGCCAAACTCCCCACACGGGGCCGTAGTATCGCCACTTGGCGCCAGCACCCGTGAGAGTGTTGTTTGTCTGAAGAGGTGGGTGTGCCCGCTTTTGGTCGACGGCACTGCCACTGGGTCCCTCATAGTACAATAAAGTGTCTCTGGCGGTGGTGGTGCGCACCCAACGTCAGACACACCGTTGTAATATGAGGGGCCCTGGGCCTGTACCGCCGGCCACAAGACAGTTCCCCTCCCCCCAGCTCAAACAATGCTCTACCACTTGCAAAATTATCTCTCACAGCTCCACCAATGTTTAGTCTATGCGCTGACATCCTTCAATGCCTGGCACTGACAATACCATTGTATTGACATTTTTGTTATGTAAGGCCTTCGAAGCCTGTCTGCGGTCCCTCCTTCCACAAGGCCTCCACTGACCATTGTACTGCTGCCTGTGTACCCCTGGAACCAATTTTAAATTGCCAACAGCCCTATTTTTTTATGTTAGGCCTTCGAAGCCTGTCTGCGGTCCCTCCTTCCACTAGGCCTCCACTGACCATTGTACTGCTGCCCTTGTACCACTGGAACCAATTTTAAATTGCCAACAGCCCTATTTTTTTATGTTAGGCCTTCGAAGCCTGTCTGCGGTCCCTCCTTCCACTAGGCCTCCACTGACCATTGTACTGCTGCCCGTGTACCCCTGGAACCCATTTTTAATTGCCAACAGCCCTATTTTGTTATGTTAGGTCTTCGAAGCCTGTCTGCGGTCCCTCCTTCCACTAAGCCTCCACTGACCACACCACTGCTGCCCGTGTACCCCTGGAACCAATTTAAAATTGTCTATAGCCATCTGTTATTATGTTAGGCCTTCGATGCCTGTCTGCGGTCCCTCCTTCCACTAGGCCTCCACTGACCACACCACTGCTGCCCGTGTACCCCTGGAACCAATTTAAAATTGCCTACAGCCAGCCCAATTTTTTTATTTTAGGCCTTCGATGCCTGTTTGCAGTCACTCCTTCCACTAGGCCTCCACTGACCACACCACTGCTGCCTGTGTACCCACGGAACCAATTTAAAATTGCCTACAGCCATGTGTTATTATGTTAGGCCTTCGATGCCTGTCTGCGGTCACTCCTTCCACTAGGCCTCCACTGACCACACCACTGCTGCCCGTGTACCCACGGAACCAATTTAAAATTGCCTACAGCCATGTGTTATTATGTTAGGCCTTCGATGCCTGTCTGCGGTCACTCCTTCTACTAGGCCTCCACTGACCACACCACTGCTGCCCGTGTACCCACGGAACCAATTTAAAATTGCCTACAGCCAGCCCAATTTTTTTATTTTAGGCCTTCGATGCCTGTCTGCGGTCCGTTCTTTCTACTACTACTACACTGACCAGGCCACTGCTGCCCGTGTTCCCCTGGAACCAATTTAAAATTGCCAACAGCAATGTGTTATTATGTTAGCCCTTCGATGCCTGTCTGCGGTCCCTCCTTCCACTAGGCCTCCACTGACCACACCACTGCTGCCCGTGTACCCCTGGAACCAATTTAAAATTGCCTACAGCCATCTGTTATTATGTTAGGCCTTCGAAGCGTGTCTGCGGTCCTTCCTTCCAATAGTTCTCCACTGACCAGACCAATGCTGGCCGTGTACCCTTGGAACCCAGCTGAAAGTGCATGTAGCCTCCTTTTTTTCTTTGTTTTATATTTAGAAAGCCCAGATGAACTACGCTGTGCAACGGTTCAAGCTACCCAGTCGACATTTCTTTTGCGAGAAAAGCCATCCCAGCCCTCCACCGGCATGAAAAAGTCTGCATTGTCATAGCACTCAGGCAATCAAACAGTAGAAAGGTGCACCTGACAAGAGACACATGGACCAGTAGGCATGTCCACAAAAAGTTACGTGTCCATTACGGCGCACTGGGTTAATGTGTTGGATGCATGGTCCACAGGGGACAGCCTACAAAGTCTGTCTGCAGTCCCTAATTCTAATTTTCCTCCGCTGACCACACCACTGCTGCCCGTGTACCCCTGGAACCAATTTTACAGTGTCTACAGCCTAATTTTGTTATGTTAGGCCTACTACGCCTGTCTGCGGTCCCTCCTTCCAATACTCGTCCACTGACCACACCACTGCTGCCCGTGGACCCCTGGAACCTATTTTTAATTGCATAGAGCATCCTTTTTTTAATAGTAGGCGTACAAAGTCTGTCTGCGGTCCACTATTGAAATTGTCCTCCACTGCCCAGAGCACTGCTGCTTGTGTACCCCTGTAACTTTTTTAAGCTGCAGTGAGCCACATTTTTGGGTTAAGTCCTACTACCTGTGTCTGTCTGCGCCACTCAATTCAGCTGTGTTCCTTTGAAAAAAGCTGAGCGTCAATAGTCTTGTTTTCAGCTTCTAGGAATTTTAAAACTGCATTGGGGGTACAACTTTGGTAGGGCCTACTAAAGGTGTCTGCCTACCCAAGGTGTGCCCCAGGTTTTTTCGCCATTGCTTCGATCTTAATGCTCTTGTTTAGTAGTTGTTGGAAACTACACTGCATTAGGCCTACAAATTGGGTATGGGGTGTAGAGAGATGGTGTGTTCCACTCCAAGGTGTTCTCCAGGTTGCCTTTCCTGAGCTTCGATCTTCCGGCTCTCGTTTAGTAGTTGTTGGAAACTACACTGCATTAGGCCTACAAATTGGGTATGGGGTGTAGAGAGATGGTGTGTTCCACTCCAAGGTGTTCCCCAGGTTTCCTCTCCATTGTTCGATCTTCATGCTCTCGTTTAGTAGTTGTTGGAAACTACGCTGCATTAGACCTACAAATTGGGTATGGGGTGTAGAGAGATGGTGTGTTCCACTCCAAGGTGTTCTCCAGGTTGCCTTTCCTGAGCTTCGATCTTCCGGCTCTCGTTTAGTAGTTCTTGGAACCTACACTGCATTAGGCCTACAAATTGGGTATGGGGTGTAGAGAGATGGTGTGTTCCACTCCAAGGTGTTCCCCAGGTTTCGTCCACATTGCTTCGGTCTTCCAACTCTCGTTTAGTAGGTGTTGGAAACTACGCTGCATTAGGCCTACAAATTGGGTATGGGGTGTAGAGAGATGGTGTGTTCCACTCCAAGGTGTTCCCCAGGTTTCCTCGCCAATGCTTCGATCTTCATGCTATCGTTTAGTAGTTGTTGGAAACTACGCTGCATTAGACCTACAAATTGGGTATGGGGTGTAGAGAGATGGTGTGTTCCACTCCAAGGTGTTTTCCAGGTTGCCTTTCCTGGGCTTCGATCTTCCGGCTCTCGTTTAGTAGTTCTTGGAACCTACACTGCATTAGGCCTACAAATTGGGTATGGGGTGTAGAGGGATGGTGTGTTCCACTCCAAGGTGTTCCCCAGGTTTCGTCCACATTGCTTCGGTCTTCCGACTCTCGTTTAGTAGTTGTTGGAAACTACGCTGCATTAGACCTACAAATTGGGTATGGGGTGTAGAGAGATGGTGTGTTCCACTCCAAGGTGTTCTCCAGGTTGCCTTTCCTGAGCTTGGATCTTCCGGCTCTCGTTTAGTAGTTCTTGGAACCTACACTGCATTAGGCCTACAAATTGGGTATGGGGTGTAGAGAGATGGTGTGTTCCACTCCAAGGTGTTCCCCAGGTTTCCTCGCTATTGCTTCGATCTTCATGCTCTCGTTTAGTAGTTATTGGAAACTACACTGCATTAGGCCTACAAATTGGGTATGGGGTGTAGAGAGATGGTGTGTTCCACTCCAAGGTGTTCCCCAGGTTTCCTCGCCAATGCTTCGATCTTCATGCTCTCGTTTAGTAGTTGTTGGAAACTACGCTGCATTAGGCCTACAAATTGGGTATGGGGTGTAGAGAGATGGTGTGTTCCACTCCAAGGTGTTCCCCAGGTTTCGTCCACATTGCTTCGGTCTTCCGACTCTCGTTTAGTAGGTGTTGGAAACTACGCTGCATTAGGCCTACAAATTGGGTATGGGGTGTAGAGAGATGGTGTGTTCCACTCCAAGGTGTTCCCCAGGTTTCGTCCACATTGCTTCGGTCTTCCGACTCTCAATTAGTAGTTGTAGAAAACTACACTGCATTAGGCCTACAAATTGGGTATGGGGTGTAGAGAGATGGTGTGTTCCACTCCAAGGTGTTCCCCAGGTTTCCTCGCCAATGTTTCGATCTTCATGCTCTCGTTTAGTAGTTGTTGGAAACTACACTGCATTAGGCCTACAAATTGGGTATGGGGTGTAGAGAGATGGTGTGTTCCACTCCAAGGTGTTCCCCAGGTTTCCTCGCCAATGCATCGATCTTCATGCTCTCGTTTAGTAGTTGTTGGAAACTACGCTGCATTAGGCCTACAAATTGGGTATGGGGTGTAGAGAGATGGTGTGTTCCACTCCAAGGTGTTCCCCAGGTTTCGTCCACATTGCTTCGGTCTTCCGACTCTCGTTTAGTAGGTGTTGGAAACTACGCTGCATTAGGCCTACAAATTGGGTATGGGGTGTAGAGAGATGGTGTGTTCCACTCCAAGGTGTTCCCCAGGTTTCCTCGCCAATGCTTCGATCTTCATGCTCTCGTTTAGAAGTTGTTGGAAACTACACTGCATTAGGCCTACAAATTGGGTATGGGTTGTAGAGAGATGGTGTGTTCCACTCCAAGGTGTTCTCCAGGTTGCCTTTCCTGAGCTTCAGTCTTCTGGCTCTCGTTTAGTAGTTGTTGGAAACTACGCTGCATTAGGCCTACAAATTGGGTATGGGGTGTAGAGAGATGGTGTGTTCCACTCCAAGGTGTTCCCCAGGTTTCGTCCACATTGCTTCGGTCTTCCGACTCTCGTTTAGTAGGTGTTGGAAACTACGCTGCATTAGGCCTACAAATTGGGTATGGGGTGTAGAGAGATGGTGTGTTCCACTCCAAGGTGTTCCCCAAGTTTCCTCGCCAATGCTTCGATTTTCATGCTCTCGTTTAGTAGTTGTTGGAAACTACACTGCATTAGGCCTACAAATTGGGTATGGGGTGTAGAGAGATGGTGTGTTCCACTCCAAGGTGTTCTCCAGGTTGCCTTTCCTGAGCTTCGATCTTCCGGCTCTCGTTTAGTAGTTGTTGGAAACTACACTGCATTAGGCCTACAAATTGGGTATGGGGTGTAGAGAGATGGTGTGTTCCACTCCAAGGTGTTCTCCAGGTTGCCTTTCCTGAGCTTCAATCTTCTGGCTCTCGTTTAGTAGTTGTTGGAAACTACGCTGCATTAGGCCTACAAATTGGGTATGGGGTGTAGAGAGATGGTGTGTTCCACTCCAAGGTGTTCCCCACGTTTCCTCGCCAATGCTTCGATCTTCATGCTCTCGTTTAGTAGTTGTTGGAAACTACACTGCATTAGGCCTACAAATTGGGTATGGGGTGTAGAGAGATGGTGTGTTCCACTCCAAGGTGTTCCCCAGGTTTCCTCGCCAATGCTTCGATCTTCATGCTCTCGTTTAGTAGTTGTTGGAAACTACACTGCATTTGGCCTACAAATTGGGTATGGGGTGTAGAGAGATGGTGTGTTACACTCCAAGGTGTTCTCCAGGTTGCCTTTCCTGAACTTCTATCTTCAGGCTCTCATTAAATTGTGGTTAAATGGAACAACTGCATTTGGCATACTAGTTGGTTTGGGGCCTACTATCGGTGTCTGCCACTCCTTGCTGTTCTCCTGGTTTCCTGTCCTGAAATTCCATTTTCAGGCTCTCGTTAAGTAGTTGTTAATGTTAGACTGCATTTGGCCTACTAGTTGGGTTGGGGCCTACTATCGGTGTCTGCCACTCCTTGCTGTTCTCCTCCACTGAACAAAGCTGTGCCGCCTGTTTACTACGGTTGCCAATTTTGAACTGCATTTCGACTACTTACTGATTTGGGCCTACTCTCTGTGTCAGCCTCTCATTCCAGTTGTCCTCCACTGCAATGCCCCCTGGTTAGTCCTGTGTTACCAATTTTGAACTGCATTTAGCCAACTTTATTCTTTGGGCCTATATCTGTGTTTCCTCCTCATCCTGCCCATTGCCCAGCCAGTGATAGATGAGTCTGCTGGTACATTGACCCATAACGCAAAATTCCCCGTGCACGCTACACAGCAAGATTGTGACCCTGCTGAAAGTCAGGTTCCTCTTCCCGCATACCATACCACCTTACACGGGGACAAAGAGGAAGGTGCAGATGAAAGTGCAGGTTCCTTCATCAGGTGGGGGGAGGAATACTAGTTGGCGACGTCACTGGCACAGGGCCTCTCATAGTACGCAAAAGTGTTGCTGCCGGTGGGAGGCGCCCCCGCCGTGCAAACACACCGCTGTACTTTGAGGGGCCCTGTGCCAGTGCCAATGCCAACGAGTGCCCCCCCCCCTGCTTGCTCAGGATCACAGCACTTGCAAAGTTTAAATAGTTACCTCTCCCTGCTCCACTGCCGTGACGTGGTCCAGATTTCCTGGGCCCACTAAATACTTGAACCAGCCCTTCCCCCCACAACTTTAGCCAAATTACCCCCAATTTCCAATGCCTTAATATTATTATAAGGTAAATTAAGATTGACAAGCTTCAGTAACAAGAATGGTTGTTTTTGCCATTAAAATGGGCACTGTAGGTGTTTTCCTGGCCTCCACTCACTGCCGACTATGCTCCCCCATTGACTTGCATTGGGTTTCGTGTTTCGGCTGATCCCCGACTTTTCGCGATAATCGGCCGATTCCACTCGACTCGACTTTTGAGATAGTCGGGTTTCGCGAAACCCGACTCGACTCTAAAAAGGTCAAGGTCGCTCAACCCTACTCCTGACCAGTCCTATGCGCCTCGAGCACAGCCTGAGAAACTAGCTAGCCCTAAGAAAGAAAAATAAGCCTAGCTTGCCTCAGAGAAATACCCCAAAGGAAAAGGCAGCCCCCCATATATAATGACTGTGAGTTGAGATGAAAATACAAACGCAGAGATGAAATAGATTTAGCAAAGTGAGGCCCAACTTACTGAACAGACCGAAGATAGGAAAGATTGCTTTGCGGTCAACACAAAACCCTACAAACAACCACGCAGAGGGGGCAAAAAGACCCTCCGCACCGACTAACGGTACGGAGGTGCTCCCTCTGCGTCCCAGAGCTTCCAGCAAGCAAGAAAAACCAATATAGCAAGCTGGACAGAAAAAATAGCAAACAAAAATAACACAAGCAAAACTTAGCTTATGCAGGATACACAGGCCACAGGAACGATCCAGGAGAAAGCAAGACCAATACTAGAACATTGACTGGAGGCCAGGATCAAAGCACTAGGTGGAGTTAAATAGAGCAGCACCTAACGACTTAACCTCATCACCTGAGGAAGGAAACTCAGAAGCCGCAGTACCACTCTCATCCACTAAAGGAAGCTCATAGACAGAACCAGCCGAAGTACCACTCCTGACCACAGGAGGGAGCTTGGCCACAGAATTCACAACAATTTTCTCTGAGGCAAGATAGTATTCCGATTTCCATCTTTAGGGGTATTTAGTCCTCCGGCTGTGATGAGGTGTCTAGGTGTGTTAGGTACACTCCACGGCTACTTCTAGTTAAGTTCAGGTTTGTGGTCAGTATAGCGGCCACTTTCTCCAGTGAAAGTTGTCATGCAGCTCCAAGGTCACCAGATCATAATAGGAGGCACTATAAGTGCATATCCTTCAGGATAGCCACCTGCTTCACTGTGACTTCTCTAGTCGACAGTATCACCAACTGTTTTGTCTGTGGTGCCCAGTTCACACTACAGGCTTCAACTGCCTTTATAAAAACTTCATGCACACCCTCACTGGTACATGCATCCCGCATGTCCTTGGGTACATAAATCATGCACTTGAAGAGCAAAGTCTCATTCTCTTCATGGATGGATGGTTCCCGTTTTGCCTTGGACATTTCCATGAAGACATCTGACATGACCAGGTGACTGTCTTGTTCTGCTTTTAGCGCCAACTCTTTCGCTGCTTTACACTCTTCCAGACCCCTGGCCAAGATGGTCATTGGTAGCTTTACCTCATAACCACTCTGGCACTGCCGCTGTAATTCTGCAACCACCATCTTCTCCTCTGGTGGTAGACCTCTTAATGCTTCTCTGAGCACTTCCACATCTTCCCTTAAGGCCTTATACACACTTTGCATTGTGGACAGGTGACCTTTGAACTCAGTGACTTCCTTCTCCAGCTCATCCACCCTGTGCTCAGCCGCTTGTCTCAGGACCCTTTCTCGTTCGACATGGTCTTTCACTGTCTCTTTAATCATTTCTATTTTGTGATCCTGCTCTCTTTTGGCTAGCATGTGTCGCACCATAACTTCTTTAAATATATTTTCAGATGGGCCAGCTTGCCCATCCACACTCTGCCACATCATAGTTCTACCTATTTCTTCATCAACAGGTTAAGCTTTCTCATGGGTCTTCCCTCCATTACCTTCAACTGACTCTAGGGTCTCTGCTTCAGGCCCCAATCCTTTGGTGACTTCTTCCACCTCTGCACCCTTGAACTCAGCATTGTCATCTTTAGCCCTCTCTTGGGTCTCAGAAGTGACATCCTTAACTTTGCCCCATTTCTCTGGGACTTTAGAGTACTTTACACGCTCCAGCCCCTTAGCATCAGGTTTTCTGGAGCCTTCAATATACCTTGCCCTAGCGATTCCTACGGCAATGACATGTCACCTTCCTTCCTGATCTCTTCAGTGTCTGAAAGAGATCTCACATGGGAAGTAGAAGTAAGAACCTTCTATTATCAGCCAGAGTCATTTAAAAACTTCCTTATGGCCCTTAGTCCTCTGGCGATGGGAGGACTTGCCTTTCTTGTTGGGCTCTTCTTTACTGTACTCCCTTACTTTCTCAGTTACAGTCACCCCCAGAGTCTGTGTCACACCCAACAGTATGGTGAATCCCAAGTCACTCTCTATCTGGATGCCAGCACCACTCTGTTTATCTACCACACCACTATCAGTCATATTGTGGCACACGTCAGGTGATATCTTGTCCGTCAGTTGGGCAGACGAACACTTCCCATTGGTCAACCTGATGTCTGACCAGTCAATTCTGGAAGGTATTAATGCTTTTAAGTACACAACCCAATCAGCCAAGAGCCCTCCATCCTCCTCTTGGATCTCCCTTCTCGCACAAGTCTGAGTATAACCTAGAGTCTGGACCTATTATCACCGGACAGGTTAAGTTTGGGACTATAGCGACATCATGGAATGCAATGTCCCTGGCCGTCTCGAGGATCACCCTGGCGACTGGATAGTCCTTAGTGTCCCCATGGTTGCAGATGACACCAATCTTCCAATTTGGCACTACCCATTCCTTGGGCACAACCCTCACCAGAGTCTTCGAGCTCCAAGAATCGACTAGTCCGAACACATCCTCTTCATTGATCTGCAAGGCACATCCACGTAGCCTCTTGCCGAGTGGGTTGTTCATAGAGCACATTGGACACACATAGTACAATTGCCCCTGGCAACAGTTCATCTATGTAACCCCTTTGGAACGCTCCGCCCCCTTTTGGGTAACTACCATTCCCTGGGACTCCACCCCCTTTTGGGAGTCCACCTTTATTGGGCAACCATCCCTGTTTCAGTTACCGCCACCTTTTGGGACTCCATCCCTTTTTGGGACACCACCCCCTTACTGAGGTTTACCCCGTAGACTCCCCCACAGTATTTTCAGGCCCCAGTTCACACAGCACACTTATGAGACATAAGTGTGCTGTGTGAACTGGGGCCTGGGTCGCATTGGCCCTTCAAGAGTTTGTACGACCTGGACCACCAATGTTTTTATGACACCTCACCAGCTCTGGCTTGTATAGCCACAGCTCCTGCTGCAGTCACAAACCGCCGGCATCTTCAGCTGCCTATCACAAGCCGCTGCTGCTGCCACTGCACCTCCAGCTGCTGCAGAACCTCTTGCTGCAACTGCAGCTCCTCTCCACAAGGCTCTGCACCGCAGACTTCGCGGACCATCTGATCCACAACAAAACTTCGTAACCCCGCCGAGTTATAACCAGATGCTTGCACACTTCGTGGACCCACCGATCCACAGCAAACTTCGTAACCCTGCCGAGTTACAGCAATCATCTCCGCACGTGCTTCCTGGACCACTGCCCGCAGTCTAGCACCATATGTAAGATAGTGCTTACAGCATGTGTTGGGGACACTTGCTTGGTAATGGGATTAACGCAGACAGGCACGGTTTTTCACTTAAACAGTCTATCCAGTTTATTATGTGCAGCATAAACCGGGTCATGCACAGTTCATTACATACATTTTATACAGCTTCAACTCACAGTCATTAAACACGCCGGACTTCTCACTTTGTCCAGTTACCATGGGTGACCGCACACTGAACAGTTCATCAATGTCCATGGAACACAACAAGCACCAACTGTCTGTTCCACTGGCAGATACTTCTCTGCCATTATTATAACCCCCTTTATCTGGAGTTACCTTTCAGGAGCTCCTGCTCCACACGCTGACTACTTGTCAGTCCACACTCCTGGGTGCAGCCAAACAGGGATCACCAACTTGCCTGGCAGGCATACATCAGTCAGTTCCAGACCCACCGAAGGACTGTAGCTTCCCCAACACATTAGCCATCCCAGCTCTGCAGATCCATGGCCTCACCTCGTGCTCTTCAGGGATCCGGTCCACACTCTGGACCTCCCTACACAGAGGCGACTCAGGATCACAGCCTCTCAGTGCACTATTCAGGGATCCGGTCCAAACACATGATCTCCCCACACACAAGACTTCAGGACCTACACACTCTCTCCCACAAAGACCATGTGTTAGGGCAAGCGGAACGCACCAAATAATTAGAGAAAAGGAATAAGGTGTGTTCGCTACCCGGGGTCCACCGTGCAGAGATAGTACCTGCTGCTAAGCAATGGTGGACTATATGGCGGTACAACGAGGATACCCACGGGTTAGCTTCACCCTGTGTGAAAGAAGCGAACCCTGTTGCGTCACAGGGCCGCAGTACCGCACGTAACAAAACTAATAATTAAATAGCACGACAGTGCATTTGATGCCGCACTGGCGGACGCCACTAACCACCCAGACTTGGGTTTGGAAAGCGCGGTGATAGCACACAGCGCCGCACTGGCGGTCACAGCAATAGACGCTGTTTGTCTACCAGTGTTGGTTACAAGTCGGGCGCTAGATTACAATCATCCTCCTTACGCGAGTATTCAAACACAAGGGAGGGGATTATTTAAAGAGCGACTTTCACTCACAACATAAACAAGTGTATACTGGGTGTGCGGTTATGCAAACCTTTTATAGCTGCAGCATGTACAGGACCTTCCCAGAAGGACCAATGGGAAGCTGCCACAGAAGTTTAGCACCTTCAGGACCTTCCTGGAAGACCAATGGGATCTACTGCAGTATCTGAGCATGTGACCCTCGATCTCCAATGGGAGATCTTGCCCTGGGCATGCTCAGAAGGGGAAAAGCAGGACTTAGCCCCCAAAGCATCTGCTCGCCACTGCCCAGCACTGGCTTCAATGGCAGAAGCAGGAAAAGCAGCAGTAACCCTTTGCACAGAGTGAGACTGAGCAAGACTCTGGGACCGACGTCTCCGCTGAGCAGGCTCCACTGCCGCTGATGCGGAATGAGAGACCGCAGCAGACATGGTTCGAGATTCCACACCATGGTTACATTATGTACCTGCAACCACTCCCATAGGAGGGAGGTGTGTGTGGTTTGCCAGACCCTCCCAGCTCTCCGACTAACCCTGCAAGCCTCCCTTTACAAACTATACAAATACTTGTGGGACTACAGGTCCCAGAACAACAACATTACTTCAGGCTTACAGCGTAGACTCCCTCTGCGACACATACTGGCCATTTACAATGATGCCGGACACTGTTTCATTATCACCATTACAGATACACCTCCATGCATATCCTGAGCAGCACATACAGCGCCCCCTGGCTGCAGCATCGGTCACTACATCACAGTATATATACAGCTCCGGCAAAAATTAAGAGACCACCACATCAAAACCCTGTCACGGGTAGCCGAATCTCCAGACCTGAACTCCATTGAAAACCTCTGTAATGTAATCTAGAGGATGATGGATAGTCACAAGCCATCAAACAAAGAAGAACTGCTTACTTTTTTGCGCAAGAAGCAGTGTGAAGACTGGTGGAAAGCATGCCAAGACGCATGAAAGCTGTGATTAAAAATGATGGTTATTCCTCAAAATATTGATTTCTGAACTCTTCCTGAGTTAAAACATTAGTATCGTTGTTTCTAAATGATTATGAACTTGTTTTCTTTGCACTATTTGAGGTCTGAAACCACTATTTTTTTTTTATTTTAATTTTGACCATTTCTCCTTTTCAGAAAAAAATACAAAATGCACTGCTTGGAAGTTCGGAGACATGTTGTCAGAAGTTTATAGACTAAAAGAACAATTTACATTTTACTCAAAAATATAAAGAGAAAAATCTGACAAACTGAACATTTTGCAGTGGTCTCTTAATTTTTGCCAGAGCTGTATGTAGGCAAATAGATTAATCAAATAATTATATATAGGTGTATATACAGTTGTGCTCAAACGTTTACATAACCCGGCAGAATTTTTGCTTCCTTGGCCTTTTTTCAGAGAATTTGAATGATAACACCAAAACTTTTTCTCCCCTCGTGGTTAGTGGTTGGGTGAAGCCATTTATTGTCAGACTACTGTGTTTCTCTTTTTAAATCATAATGAAAACCCAAAACATTCAAATCAATCATCTTTGCACTTTATTTACCTGGACTGTTGCCTTTTTCTACTCAGACTCGCAATAAAACATAGAAAAGCTAAACCAAAACGGATTTTCCTGGGTAAGATGTTAAGGAACATCCTTTCCAGGGTAATGACTTGTATATAAGGAAAAATAAATAACTAAAAACAAAAATGCCCCTCCACACCTTGGGCTATGTTCACAAGTAGTGTTTTTGATGCGTGTTTGAACTTTAGCATTGCTTTCAACCAAGACAAATGCATTCACTAGGAAATATCATTTTCCATTTTACAACCTTTTCTGGCCATGTGGTGTGTGACACATCATCAGACACATCCTGTTTCATTTATGAAGAAGGGACTCTGAAAGTCACAAAGCCTATTTTTAATATAGTCATCAGGTGGCCTTTACTATTCATAAAGGGCCAGCAGTCGTCCCTCATTATTCTTAAAGATTCATCAGCCGGCTATGCTTTGTTGATCCCATTATTAAACAGTGGGTCTCCTATACTGTATGTGTATGCAGTGAGTGGCAGGGCTGCCAAAAATTAGGATGCACCCCAATACCCCTTTGACAAGACGTACAGGAGGGTCTCATGAAAAAATTTTCCCATTATTAGGAAGTGGTTCTCCCATAGTGTTTGCTTATGCAGTGAGTGGTAGTGGTAGGGCTGCCCAAAATTTGGACGCACCCCAATACCTCTTTGAAGAGATGTACAGGAGAGCCTCATGAAAAATTTTCCCATTATTAGGAAGTGGGTCTTTCATAGTGTTTGCCTATGCAGTGAATGCAAAGGCTGCCAAAAATGTGAACGCACCCCAATACCCCTTTGACGAGACGTACAGGAGGGCCTCATGAAAAAATGTTCCCATTATTATGAATTTAGTCTCCCATAGTGTTTGCCTATGCAGTGAATGCAAGCGCTGCCAAAAATTTGGACACACCCAAATACCCCTTTGATGAGATGTACAGGAGAGCCTTTTGAAAACAATGTCCCCATTATTAGGAAGTGGGTCTCCTATAGTGTTAGCCTACGCAGTGAATGCAAGGGCTGCAAAAAATTTGAACGCACCCCAATACCCCTTTGAGGAGAAGTACAGGAGGGCCTCATGAAAAAATGTTCCCATTATTAGGAAGTAGGTCTTCCATAGTGTTGGCCTATGCAGTGAGTGGCAGGGTTGCCCAAAATCTGAACACACCCCAATACCCCTTTGAAGAGACGTACAAGAGGGCCTCCTGAAAACAATGTCCCCATTATTGGAATTGGGTCTCCTATAGTATTTGCCTATGCAGTGAATGCAAGGCTGCCAAAAATTTGGAGGTACTCCAGTGCCCCTTGGAAGAGACGTGGAGGAGTGCCTCATATAAAAAATGTTCCCATTAAAAAGGAGCAGATCTCCTATACTTGTAATGCCCATGCACTAATTGTATGGGCCGACAAACATTTACCCCTGGGGGGTATACATGAACACACTGTCTTTCAAATTGTTTTTAGAGGCATCATAAACATCCTTTAAAAAAATGATGTGGGTGTTCCATCACGAACCACATTCACCCTTGTGATATTGTGGTGGAGGATGAGGAGGAATAGAAAGAGGAGGACAACAGCAAATAGCCAAATCAGGAAGCATATACCCATGTGTGGGTGTGAAGAGGTGCATGGGAATAGACCTCCCCAAAAAACCCACAGGATTTGAGTGTATGTAATGCTGCTATCATTTGGTGATGTTGAGAAGTCTGTCCCAATCCAGCAATCCAGTGCTTGTTCATTTTTATGAGACAGCCTGTCAGCATTTTCAGTTGACCGGCGGATGCGCTTATCAGTTATAATTCCACCAGTGGCACTAAAAGCCCGCTATGACAAAACGTTAGCGGCAGGGCAGGCCAGGACCTCGAAGGTGTAGAAAACCAGTTCTTGCCATGTGTCCAGCTTGGATACCCAATAACTATAAGGCACAGAGGAATCACGGTGGACGTTGGTACGGTCAGCAATGTACTCTCTCAGCATCTTTCCAAACTTTGCACTCCTTGTGAGTGTATCCCGCACCTCAGGTCCTGTGCAATGGGAGGGTCTGAGAAAACTCCCCCAGAACTGTGATAGTGTTCTGCTGAATTGGAGTTGTGTCTCTCTCGCCTGTACTCCTTGGCTGTCCAACGAACTGTGACCTCTGCCGCCAGCGTTTTCAGATGGGAATTTTTTTTAATAATTCTGCAACAATGGCCTTCTGGCACTGCCTCATTTTAGTAGACCTGTCCGCCTTGGGAATAAGAAATAGAAAGTTCTCCTTGTAGCGCGGGTCTAGAAGTGTCACCAATAGTGTTGAGCGATACCGTCCGATACTTGAAAGTATTGTATCGGATAGTATCGGCCGATACCCGAAAAGTATCGGATATCGCCGATACCGATACCCGATACCAATACAAGTCAATGGGACACCAAGTATCGGAAAGTATCCTGATGGTTCCCAGGGTCTGAAGGAGAGGAAACTCTCCTTCAGGCCCTGAGATCCATATTAATGTGTAAAATAAAGAATTAAAATAAAAAATATTGATATAATTACCTCTCCGGAGGCCCCTGGACATCACCGCTGGTAACCGGCAGCCTTCTTTGCTTAAAATGAGCGCGTTTAGGACCTGAGAATGACGTCGCGGCTTCTGATTGGTCGCATGCCGCTCATGTGACCGCCACACGACCAATCAGAAGCCGCGACATCATTCTCAGGTCCTAAATTCCTAGAATGAGGAGTTTAGGACCTGAGAATGACGTCGCGGCTTCTGATTGGTCGCGTGGCGGTCACATGAGCGGCACGTGACCAATTAGAAGCCGTGACATCATGGAAGTCCCTAAACGCGCTCATTTTAAACAAAGAAGGCTGCCGGTTACCAGCGGTGATGTCCAGGGGCCTCCGGAGAGGTGAGCATATCAATATTTTTTATTTTAATTCTTTATTTTACACATTAATATGGATCCGATACCGATTCCCGATACCACAAAATTATTGGAACTCGGTATCGGAATTCCGATACCGCAAGTATCGGCCGATACCCGATACTTGCGGTATCGGAATGCTCAACACTAGTCACCAACCAATAATGGCTGTCGCCCAAAATTTTGACAAAGCGAGGGTCAGGGGAAAGGCAGCCTAACATAAATTCAGCCATGCGTGCCAGACTGCTAACAGGCAAGACTTCCATGACCTCACCAAGAGGAAGACTGACCATGCTCTCCTCCTCCTCCTCCCTGTCCTCAGGCCATCCACGCTGAACAGATGGTAATACAGCTGTGCAGGTAGTACAATCTATTGCACATGAAACTAGCTATTGTTCTTCTTCCTCCTTCTCCTCTTCCTCATTGTCACCCAATCCATGTTGGGATGAGATGAGGCTGGGCTGTGTGTTTTCACCATGCATGGTTCCTTGCTTCATCTCATCGTGCTCCGCCTGCAATGCATCCTCTTTGATTGTGAGAAGAGAGTATTTCAGAACACAGAGAAGCGGATTGGTGATGCTAATTATGGCATCATCACCACTCGCCATCTTGGTGGAGTCCTCAAAGTTGTGGAGGATGGTACATATGTCTGACATCCATGTCCACTCCGGAGGTCTTATGTGTGAAGTCTGAACTGAATACAGATGGCCTTGTTGATGCTGGTAGCCAACAACTGCCCTCTTCTGCTCACAAATCCTTTCCAACATCTGCAGTGTAGAGTTCCAACGCGTGGGGAGTCTGGGACATCACACATCAGTCGCTGAGCCAGAAGCTGCAAATGCTACTGAAGCACAGCAAGGGCAGGGGAAGCTGTAGCTGACTTTCTAAAATATGCACACAGGCGGTGTACTTTGACAAGCAGATCCGGAAGCTCTAGGTAGGTTTTGAGAAACTGAGGTTAAGCAAATGGGCCAGGCATGGCATGTGTGTGAGCTCGCCTCGCCTCAGAACCGCCACCAGGTTCCAGACATTGTCACACATGACCATGCCTGGCTGTAAGTTCAGCGGTGTCAGTCACAGATCTGCCTGCTCTTTCAGAGCTTTTCACAACTTTTCAGCATTGTGCGGTTTGTCACCTAAGCATATTACACAACACCAATAACGTATCCTATTGTGGTTAGCCAAACATAATATAAACACCTATAAGAAAAGGCACCACACAAGAATGAGCATATAAAAAAATCCTTTATTAATAACAACAAGACCACAGAGTAGTCATAAAATTGCCTAAACAGGCAAAGGTGAGACAGAACAGACACAAGACAGATGGTGGACAAAAAAACCTGGAAGTAACAATAAAGTACATATGTACATTCAGTATATATATATATATATATAGGCAAGTATATACCCACATGATGGAGAGGAACCAGGAGTCCACCACACCCGAAGCGCGTTTCGCAAGGAAATGCTTCGTCAAGGGGTCGAAGCATTTCCTTGCGAAACGCGCGTCGGGTGTGGTGGACTCCTGGTTCCTCTCCATCATGTGGGTATATACTTGCCGCTTAGGCACTCTAGTGGTTATACTGTTATAAGGTTATGGCGTCCTCTTTATTGCTCACGGACCTGTATATATGGCTCATTTAGCCTTGCTATTTATAACATGGTACACACTGGGTCTGTGTGCAATGAGGGGACTACGCTTTGTTTTTCTCTATACATTGAGTATTAATTATAGCACTGTCTATTGATTACCTCTGCCGTGTTCCACTTTACTTGCCTTGCTACTTGAGCTAGTTTACTCATACCCCATATGTGTATTACTTTTTATATATATATATATATATATATATATATATATATATATACATATATATATATATATATATATATATACTGAATGTACATATGTACTTTATTGTTACTTCCAGGTTTTTTTGTCCACCATCTGTCTTGTGTCTGTTCTGTCTCACCTTTGCCTGTTTAGGCAATTTTATGACTACTCTGTGGTTATTAATAAAGGATTTTTTTTTAAAATGCTCATTCTTGTGTGGTGCCTTTTCTTATAGGTGTTTACCTAAGCATATTAGCTTCAGCACGCCTGTTGCCGCCTGGCTGAGGTAGTGCTGCAGTGCTTCCAGCTTGTGACTGATGTGGCTGAAGAGGAGGAGTGTTGTGAATTCTGTGGCTGAATTCACTCCTGTGGTCACAAGTGGTACTGCAGCTTCTGAGCTTCCTCCCTCAGGTGTTCTGGTGAGCTCGTTAACTGCTTCATTACTTAACTCCGCCTGATGCTGCTATCCTTGCTCCTTGTCAATGTTTCAGTGTTGGATCTGAGCTTCTCCTGATTGTTCCTGTGACCTGCTGCTCTGTATAGCTAAGTGCTTTTTGCTTTTTTGTTGCTTTTTTTCTGTCCAGCTTGTCTTTGTTTTGCTGGAAGCTCTGAGACGCAAAGGGTGTACCGCCGTGCCGTTAGTTCGGCACGGTGGGTTTTTTTTTGCTCCCTTTGCGTGGTTTTGCTTTAGAGTTTTTTGTAGACTGCAAAGTTCGCTTTACTGTCCTCGCTCTGTCCTAGAATATCGGGCCCCACTTTGCTGAATCTATTTCATCCCTACGTTTTGTCTTTTCATCTTACTCACAGTCATTATATGTGGGGGGCTGCCTTTTCCTTTGGGGAATTTCTCTGGGGCAAGTCAGGCCTATTTTTCTATCTTCAGGCTAGCTAGTTTCTTAGGCTGTGCCGAGTTGCCTAGGTAGTTGTTAGGCGCAATCCACAGCCGCTTTTAGTTGTGTTTAGGATAGGATCAGGTGTGCAGTCTACAGAGTTTCCACGTCTCAGAGCTCGTTCTTGTATTTTTGGGTATTTGTCAGATCACTGTGTGCGCTCTGATCGCTAAGCACACTGTGTTTCTGGATTGCCTTCATAACACCTGTCATTAGCATACATAACAGTACAAGGAGCCCAAACTAATGATTCTCAATAGAGGGAAAGAAAAAGTTCTGACATCATTTTTTTTTTTTTTTTCTGCTCTGTGTTCACTTTTTTTTTTTCCCCTAGACATTTGGGTGATTCTGGACACAGGTGTGCACATGGATATTCAGGGTCTGTGCTCTTCAATGGATAATTTCGTTATAAATGTACAAAAAATTCAAGATACTATTGATCAGAAATCTATGTTAGAACCAAGAATTCCTATTCCTGATTTGTTTTTTGGAGATAGAACTAAGTTTCTAAGTTTCAAAAATAATTGTAAGCTATTTCTGGCCTTGAAACCTCATTCTTCTGGTAATCCTATTCAACAGGTTTTGATTATTATTTCTTTTTTGCGCGGCGACCCTCAAGACTGGGCATTTTCTCTTGCGCCAGGAGACCCTGCATTCAGTAGTGTCGATGCGTTTTTCCTGGCGCTCGGATTGCTGTACGATGAGCCTAATTCAGTGGATCAGGCTGAGAAAAATTTGCTGGCTTTGTGCCAGGGTCAGGATGATATAGAAGTATATTGTCAGAAATTTAGGAAATGGTCAGTACTCACTCAGTGGAATGAATCTGCGCTGGCAGCTTTGTTCAGAAAGGGTCTCTCTGAGGCTCTTAAGGATGTCATGGTGGGATTTCCTATGCCTGCTGGTTTGAATGAGTCTTTGTCTTTGGCCATTCAGATCGGTCGACGCTTGCGCGAGCGTAAATCTGTGCACCATTTGGCGGTACTGCCTGAGGTTAAACCTGAGCCTATGCAGTGCGATAGGACTATGACTAGAGTTGAACGGCAGGAATACAGACGTCTGAATGGTCTGTGTTTCTACTGTGGTGATTCCACTCATGCTATTTCTGATTGTCCTAAGCGCACTAAGCGGTCCGCTAGGTCTGCCGTCATTGGTACTGTACAGTCCAAATTCCTTCTGTCCATTACCTTGATATGCTCTTTGTCGTCGTTTTCTGTCATGGCGTTTGTGGATTCGGGCGCTGCCCTGAATCTGATGGATTTGGATTATGCTAAACGTTGTGGGTTTTTCTTGGAGCCTTTGCAGTGTCCTATTCCATTGAGAGGAATTGATGCTACACCTTTGGCCAAGAATAAACCTCAATACTGGGCCCAGCTGACCATGTGCATGGCTCCTGCACATCAGGAAGTTATTCGCTTTCTGGTGTTGCATAATCTGCATGATGTGGTCGTGTTGGGGTTGCCATGGCTACAAACCCATAATCCAGTATTGGATTGGAATTCCATGTCGGTATCCAGCTGGGGTTGTCAGGGGGTACATGGTGATGTTCCATTTTTGTCGATTTCGTCATCCACCCCTTCTGAGGTCCCAGAGTTCTTGTCTGATTATCAGGATGTATTTGAAGAGCCCAAGTCCGATGCTCTACCTCCTCATAGGGATTGTGATTGTGCTATCAATTTGATTCCTGGTAGTAAATTCCCTAAAGGTCGATTATTTAATTTATCCGTGCCCGAACACGCCGCTATGCGCAGTTATGTGAAGGATTCCCTGGAGAAGGGACATATTCGCCCATCGTCATCACCACTGGGAGCAGAGTTCTTCTTTGTAGCCAAGAAGGATGGTTCGCTGAGACCGTGTATTGATTACCGCCTTCTTAATAAGATCACTGTTAAATTTCAGTATCCCTTGCCATTGTTATCTGACTTGTTTGCTCGGATTAAGGGGGCTAGTTGGTTCACTAAGATAGATCTTCGTGGTGCGTATAATCTGGTGAGAATCAGGCAAGGAGATGAATGGAAAACTGCATTCAATACGCCCGAGGGTCATTTTGAGTATCTAGTGATGCCGTTCGGACTTGCCAATGCTCCATCTGTGTTTCAGTCTTTTATGCATGACATATTCCGTGAGTATCTGGATAAATTCCTGATTGTTTACTTGGATGACATTTTGATCTTCTCAGATGATTGAGAGTCTCATGTGAAGCAGGTCAGAATGGTTTTTCAGGTCCTGCGTGCTAACTCTTTGTTTGTGAAGGGATCAAAGTGTCTCTTCGGTGTGCAGAAAGTTTCATTTTTGGGGTTCATCTTTACCCCTTCTACTATCGAGATGGATCCAGTTAAGGTCCAAGCCATCCAGGATTGGATTCAGCCGACATCTCTGAAAAGTCTGCAAAAGTTCCTGGGCTTTGCTAATTTTTATCGTCGCTTCATCTGTAATTTTTCTAGCATTGCCAAACCATTGACCGATTTGACCAAGAAGGGTGCTGATTTGGTTAATTGGTCTTCTGCTGCTGTGGAAGCTTTTCAGGAGTTGAAGCGTCGTTTTTGTTCTGCCCCTGTGTTGTGTCAGCCAGATGTTTCTCTTCCGTTCCAGGTCGAGGTTGATGCTTCTGAGATTGGAGCAGGGGCGGTTTTGTCACAGAGAGGTTCTGATTGCTCAGTGATGAAACCATGTGCTTTCTTTTCCAGGAAGTTTTCGCCCGCTGAGCGTTAATTATGATGTGGGCAATCGAGAGTTGCTGGCCATGAAGTGGGCATTCGAGGAGTGGCGTCATTGGCTTGAAGGAGCTAAGCATTGCGTGGTGGTATTGACTGATCATAAGAACTTGACTTATCTCGAGTCTGCCAAGCGCTTGAATCCTAGACAGGCCCGTTGGTCGTTATTTTTTGCCCGCTTCGACTTTGTGATTTCGTACCTTCCGGGCTCTAAAAATGTGAAGGCGGATGCTCTGTCTAGGAGTTTTGTGCCAGACTCTCCGGGTTTATCTGAGCCAGCGGATATCCTCAAGGAAGGAGTCATTGTGTCTGCCATCTCCCCTGATTTGCGGCGGGTGCTGCAAAAATTTCAGGCGAATAAACCTGATCGTTGTCCAGCAGAGAAACTGTTCGTCCCTGATAGGTGGACTAATAAACTTATCTCTGAACTTCATTGTTCGGTGTTGGCTGGTCATCCTGGAATCTTTGGTACCAGAGAGTTAGTGGCTAGATCCTTCTGGTGGCCATCTCTGTCACGGGATGTACGTACTTTTGTGCAGTCCTGTGGGATTTGTGCTAGGGCTAAGCCCTGCTGTTCTCGTGCCAGTGGGTTGCTTTTGCCCTTGCCGGTCCCAAAGAGGCCTTGGACACATATTTCGATGGATTTCATTTCTGACCTTCCCGTTTCTCAAAAGATGTCAGTCATTTGGGTGGTCTGTGATCGCTTTTCTAAAATGGTCCATCTGGTGCCCTTGGCTAAATTGCCTTCCTCCTCTGATTTGGTACCTTTGTTCTTTCAGCATGTGGTTCGGTTGCATGGCATTCCTGAGAATATTGTTTCTGACAGAGGTTCCCAGTTTGTTTCAAGGTTTTGGCGAGCCTTTTGTGGTAGGATGGGCATTGACCTATCCTTTTCCTCGGCTTTCCATCCTCAGACTAATGGCCAGACCGAATGAACCAATCAGACCTTGGAAACATATCTGAGATGTTTTGTTTCTGCAGACCAGGATGATTGGGTGTTCTTTTTGCCGTTGGCTGAGTTCGCCCTTAATAATCGGGCCAGCTCGGCTACCTTGGTTTCTCCATTTTTTTGCAATTCTGGGTTCCATCCTCGTTTCTCTGCAGGACAGGTTGAGTCTTCGGACTGTCCTGGTGTGGATTCTGTGGTGGATAGGTTGCAGGAGATCTGGACTCAGGTAGTGGACAATTTGATCTTGTCCCAGGAGAAAGCTCAACTTTTCGCTAATCGCAGACGCCGTGTGGGTCCCCGACTTCGTGTTGGGGATCTGGTTTGGTTATCTTCTCGTCATATTCCTATGAAGGTTTCCTCTCCTAAATTTAAACCTCGTTTTATTGGTCCGTATAGGATTTCTGAGGTTCTCAATCCTGTGTCTTTTCGTTTGACCCTCCCAGACTCCTTTTCCATACATAATGTATTCCATAGGTCGTTGTTGCGGAGATACGTGGCACCTATGGTTCCATCTGTTGAGCCTCCTGCCCCGGTTTTGGTGGAGGGGGAATTGGAGTATCTTGTGGAGAAGATTTTGGATTCTCGTGTTTCTAGACGGAAACTCCAGTATCTGGTTAAATGGAAGGGTAATGCTCAGGAAGATAATTCCTGGGTTTTTGCCTCTGATGTTCATGCTTCCGATCTTGTTCGTGCCTTTCATGCGGCTCATCCTGGTCGGCCTGGGGGCTCTGGTGAGGGTTCGGTGACCCCTCCTCAAGGGGGGGGTACTGTTGTGAATTCTGTGGCTGAATTCACTCCTGTGGTCACAAGTGGTACTGCAGCTTCTGAGCTTCCTCCCTCAGGTGTTCTGGTGAGCTCGTTAACTGCTTCATTACTTAACTCCGCCTGATGCTGCTATCCTTGCTCCTTGTCAATGTTTCAGTGTTGGATCTGAGCTTCTCCTGATTGTTCCTGTGACCTGCTGCTCTGTATAGCTAAGTGCTTTTTGCTTTTTTGTTGCTTTTTTTCTGTCCAGCTTGTCTTTGTTTAGCTGGAAGCTCTGAGACGCAAAGGGTGTACCGCCGTGCCGTTAGTTCGGCACGGTGGGTTTTTTCTTGCTCCCTTTGCGTGGTTTTGCTTTAGAGTTTTTTGTAGACTGCAAAGTTCGCTTTACTGTCCTCGCTCTGTCCTAGAATATCGGGCCCCACTTTGCTGAATCTATTTCATCCCTACGTTTTGTCTTTTCATCTTACTCACAGTCATTATATGTGGGGGGCTGCCTTTTCCTTTGGGGAATTTCTCTGGGGCAAGTCAGGCCTATTTTTCTATCTTCAGGCTAGCTAGTTTCTTAGGCTGTGCTGAGTTGCCTAGGTAGTTGTTAGGCGCAATCCACAGCCGCTTTTAGTTGTGTTTAGGATAGGATCAGGTGTGCAGTCTACAGAGTTTCCACGTCTCAGAGCTCGTTCTTGTATTTTTGGGTATTTGTCAGATCACTGTGTGCGCTCTGATCGCTAAGCACACTGTGTTTCTGGATTGCCTTCATAACACCTGTCATTAGCATACATAACAGAGGAGGATGAGGAGCAGGAGCTGTAGACTGTGGGGGCATCCCTGATTGACCTAGGGCCCGCAATTGTTGGCATTGGGAGGATGTGTTCCATCCCAAGGTCCGACTGGGTCCCAGCTTCCATTATGTTAACCCAGTGTGCCGTCAGCAAGATGGATTTTCCCTGCCCTCAAGCACTTGTCCACTTGTCCGTGGTTAGCTGGACTTTCCCAGTAACTGCATTGTTGAGGGCACGGCTAATGTTGTTTGGACATTGTGTAATGCGGGGATGGCACACCGGGAAAAAATAGTGGCGGCTGGGGACCGAGTACCGAGGGCAGGCGCCGCCATATGATTGTGGAAATCTTCCATCTCCACGAGCCTAAATGGCAACATTTAGAGCGCAAGCAGTCGCAAATTGTGTGAATTTAGAAGTATGGCAAGTGGGGCGATGGCTGCGTATTTGTGTCTGCGCTCCAAGGACTGGGGTATGGACAACTGAACGCTGCACTGGTACAAGGACGTGGATGTGTTTGCTGATGGTGCTAGTTGAGTGGGTGCAATGTCAGGTGCAGGGTAGGAGGCGTCTTTGCATGCATCATGGACAGGGGATTGGCTTGCAGCAACAGTGGAAGAAGTAGTGGTGTTACCCACAGACACTGTTCCTGGAGCCTGGGCCCACAAAGTTGGGTGCTTTGCTGCCATGTGTCTGATCATGCTGGTGGTGGTCAGGCTGGTAATTTTGCTGATGCTGGCCTGGCAGGTGGTGTGTAACACCACAAGTAACCGGTTGTTACAGTGATGTTGCCTTCCTTTTGGGGAGGGTAATATCATGCTTGGAGGCAAAGACGATTCCCTTTACCAGGTAACACACCTACATGCAATACATTCTGAATCCAGGCCAGAAGGGGGAGCTCTGAACCCAGATTCAGGGGAGCTTCCCCAACTTTATGTATTCTGGTCTGGAGGAGGAGGTAGACAATTGGTCCAGGGAGACCAAGGAGGACAGTTGTTCTGAGACAGTGGCAGAGTGAGGACGAAAGAGCAGAGAGTGGGGCCGTGCAGCCACGTGTGAGCTGCAGCTCCAGGAAAGGAAGATAACCTGAAGGGTTGGAATGTAGTGAGCATTTGAGGAAAGAAGCACAGGAGAAAGAAAGGGCTTAGAGGAGAACTGTGACTGGGCACCCTCTGAGCCGAAGCGCAGGAACTGGGCACCGGGAGCCCGAGGCTGTGTTGTACTCCAGAGCACATTGCAGAACCGGAGAGTAAAGGACTTTATGCAATTTGCCCACACCCACACCTGAAGGTGCAGCAGTACACGAAGAGCCTGGGTCATGATAGAGACCCTATAAATAGGCTTGCACTGCCCACCATATGGGTAACGATCCCAGGAAAGGAGAGGACTTTGACAGCATGCCACAGGCAGCAAGGACCTTGCATACGAGCACAAGTAGGAAGGTTTACGAACCTCACCACCTGTTCTTGGTACCCTGGACTGTGGCCTGCTACCACCAGTAAACCAGTTAAAGACGTTACAACTTCCCCGTCCCTTGCTATGCGCCTTGCCCATTTTAAATGGCGTATGATATTTTTCAATGTTCACTACAAATGGCTGAATTTGGAGCAAACTTATATGTGATCCGTGTGAGGGAAGACCCTAGTCTAAAATATCTGGCCTGTAGGTAAATTTTTTTTTTTTTTTGCAAACTGGTGACAATAACTTGCCTAAGACACTGCAACAAAATTTACATTGAGGCATGAAAAGGCACAATTTTGACCTCACTGATATGCGATCCGTGTGACAGGCAAACCCCAGTTTAAAATAGCTGTCCTGTAGGTAACTATTTTTTTTTCAGCAAACTGGTGTCTTATCTAAGACACTACAACAAAATTTAAAAGTAGGCCACAAATGGCAGAATTTTCAACGCACTGTTTCCACGTCCACACTACGACTATCATGGGTGAGGTTCAGTCTTATACATACTTTTATGATTGGGTTTGTCAGTGGAACAGTTAGTGTTCACTACCATTACTTAGACTATACAACTGATTGAACTTGAACCTCAGGTCGGACTATAACACATTAGTGTGGATACATGGATAATTTAGCTGTATCCTTTGCTCATAGAGTGACCCTTAAGTGATTATGTGTGTTCTGTACTAAAAACCTATATTAGTGAATTAATTATACTGTGTTATTTAATAAATGTTACAACTTTTTTTTATCAAAAATACAGTTTTTGACTCCATTTGTCTAATTATATATATTAATTATAATAATGGCTGGACCATACACAACACAAGCACTTTTGGCATTTTGAGTTGCCTCATTTAGATTGTAAGATTGCAGGCATGACAATGGTATTGTCGAGCCCTTGGGTATACCGGGTGACCACCTTTACCCTTGATCACTTCCCTTTTCTCCGTTACCCATCCCCCTTCCCGTTCCCACAAAACACAAGACAAGAATTATCTTTGGAATAATTTGGCCACAGCAGCCTTTTATTTAACACAAAGAATAAATAACAATTAACCACAATGTAAATATTACTCTTGAACTAGGAGGAGTCCTTGAAGCTACAAAGGATCTGGCGAATACCCCAAACATAACTGTGAACATAACAGTAAACACATAATTACTCCCAGCCGCTACCACCCTGGCTCGGGAGCACCAATAAACCCAAGGGTTTAACTGTTCACGAAAACTTCACGGGGATTCAGCCATGCCAGCCGAAAGTCCCCACCACAATTCACCAGATCCAAAACCTGTTAAACTCCGAAAAACAGGGGACCCATATGCCGATGGATCCCCAGAACCAATTTCCACCAACTCCAAGGACTCCCCCCAGCCGCCTCAGCCGCAATGACCCGTTAAGCAAAACATCAAAACCCTATAAACTGAACCCACCTATTGTACCTAGAAAAAAAGGGGCGGGAGGGAGGGATGCTCCGGGCTTGAAGAGCGGGAACTGACAGGCCCCACCCCCCAACTATCCCCATATTACCCCCCATACCTAGACCCTCCTCCAAATTACCCTAAATACCCTCCTCCAACCCCTTGTCTTGCTGGCCTCCGCTCAGGCCTTGCTGTGGGGGTTGGGCGGCCCGGGTCCAGCCATTACTGGACCCTCACTCCTCTTGGTAATCGTTGAATTATGTATTGCTGCAATATGTAATGTCTGATATTGTCTACATATGTGAATTGCAAAGTGCTGCGGAATATGTTGGTGCTATATATTATTATTATTAGTCCATGTTGTATGTATCTGTATATATTACTCCCTTGCAAATAGTGTGCTGCTGACTGGATAATTACATTTGGTGATACATTGTTTTACAATCTTTGAAATACCAAAATGATGCAGATTCTTTTTCTATCGATTTTTATTTCTATTTTTGGGTATTGCTATAGATAGCTTTTACATCCTGAGGACCTTGGATATTTTACATTGACTATTCTTAAAGTGCATTGGATACACAAAGCAGATACAACTCATCCTCTGAGTAGAGTCCAAATAAACATTTTGATTTATAAGCTTTGGAAATACATTAGATTTTCACCCCTCCAGTTCTCGATTTATTCCTCTTGCCTTCTGAGTATTTGTATTTTTATCACAATGACTTTGTGCCCCATGTGTCCCCCCCTATAATCCTGCCCCTAGCACAAGAGGCTTTGCTCAAGCACCAGTGATCCTGGAAACAATGGTGAATTTGCTAAACTACTTATCTCTATATCACAAGCTTGTCACCTACCAAGAAAACTGATAAAGAGGAGCAAAAAGTTATATTTAAAGTCAACGGAGTCTGCTTTTTGGATCCTCAATATGCATATTAATAGTATTTACAGCAGTCTTGATTGACATATTTATAGTAGGAATTTTTACTCCTTCAAGTCTGAAAATTTGGTCACATACAATGGAAGATGTCTAAACTAGAGTAACCACAGGATTTGGGAATGTTTAGTCAATCAAATCAGTGTGCAAAGGTTCTTGTCCTTTGCTGTGCTCTGCCTTCAGGCCTGGTAGGTATGAAAGGACTATCTCTCCTATTGATAGACCTGTTGTTCTGCAGAAGTGGTTCTGGCTTCAAATAGGACCTTTGCTCTGTATGCTACATCAGCTAGTGGCTTATTTTAATCCAAAAAACATCAAAATTGTCTTCATGGGCTTAGCAGCATCACTATGTTACAGGTCTGTGCAATTCTGGAGCTGTGAAATAACACCCATAAATGTATATGCATCATAAAGTACAAGTGTAGGCCTCCCATTTCATGCGCCAAACAGAATTGTTTATTTCATGGATTCACATAGCTTTATAAATATAAACTGTGCTACGTTTCATTGTGTCTGTATTATCACGGAGGATACTTTAATAGTGCAGTCATATCCGGACCATACTGGCTCATCATCAGTTCATTCTCATGTAGAGTAGATTGACTAACAAGTACTAATGTACATTAACTAATTTGCCCCAATGTTGTTATCCACTTTGAAAACCAATTTAGAAAATTCTAAAATCCACATTAAATATGGAAAGAACACTCTCTTCTCCATTAGAAATTAAGTCAATATGACTCCAATAACCTCACACATTAGAATGAATTAGAACAAAGAGAAATTTCCACTGCAAAATAATGGTTCTTAACCCCTTAGTGAAAGAGTCAATTTTGCACGTTAATGACCAAGTCAATTTTTTACAATTCTGACCACTGACACTTTATGAGGTTATAGCTCTGGAACGCTCCAACGGCTCCCACTGATTCTGAGATTGTTTTTCCATGACATATTTTACTTCATGTTAATGGTAACATTTCTTTGATATGACTTGCGTTTATTTATGAAAAAAATGGAAATTTGGCAAAAAGTTTGAAAATTTTGCAATTTTCAAACTTTTAATTTTAGTGCCCTTAAATCAGACAGTTCTGACACACACAAAATAGTTAATAAATAACATTTACCAGATGTCTACTTTACATCAGCACAATTTTAGAAACATTTTTTTTTGTTAGGATGTTGTAAGGGTTAAAAGTTGACCAGCGATTTCACATTTTTCCAACAAAATTTACCAAACCATTTTTTTAAGGACCATCTCAATTTTAAAGTGAGTTTGGGGGGTCAATATAACAGAAAATACCCAAAAGTGACAACATTCTAAACTGCACCCCTCAAGGTCCGCAAAACCACATTCAAGAAGTTTTTAACCTTTCAAGTGCTTCACGAGAACTAAAACAACGTGGAAGGAAAAAAATGAACATTTTACTTTTTTCACAAAAAATTTACTTTGTTTCCAAGCTTTTTTATTTTCACAAGGGTATCAGGAGAAATTGGACCACAAAATTTGTTGTGCAATGTCTCCTGAGTACACCAATACCCCGTATGTGGAAAGCCACTGTTTTGGCACAAGGCATGGTTCAGAAGGGAGGGAGCACCATTTGACTTTTTGAACGCAAAATTGGTTGGAATTAATGGCGGGTGCCATTTTGCGTTTGGAGACCCCCTGATGTACCAAAACAGTGGAAACCCCCAAATTCTAACTTCAACTCTAACACAGCCATTACCCCAACCCTAATCCCAACACACACCTAACCCTATTCCCAACTCTAACCATGACCCTAACCACAACCCCAATCCCAACACCACCCTAACCCCAACACTACAACCCTAACTCAAACACAACCCTAACCCCAACAAAACCCTAACCCTAGCTCTAACTCGTTGTTAAGATGGTGGAACGCACCAAGAAAGGTGATATAGATGCGTTCGCAGTCCGGGGTCCACCGTGCAGGTGAAAACCTGCTGCTAGTAAATACAGGCTATATGGCGGTACACTAAAGTATATACACGTGGGTTCAACCTCACCCAGCGTGAAGGGAGCAATCCTGTTGCGTCACAGGATCGCGGTACCACACCTAAAGCGCGAGCGAGTAGTCAGCGTACTTAACCCCAACTGGGATTGAAGTCCGATTAGACCCTCGCTGGCACTACACCGCAACTGGGTGTGTAAGGTAACTAAATATAAATATATGAATGCACAGGAGTGCGAGCAATGCCGCACTGACGGACGCCACCAACCACACTGGCTTGGGTATGGAAAGCGCAAGGCAAGCGCACGGCGCCGTACAGGCGGACACAGCAAGAGGACGCTGCAATGTGTGTTTCGTGCTGTTGGATAAGTCGGGCGCTAGATTAGCAAACATACACCTTCCGCGAACAGACAGGGAGGGTTATTTAAAGAGCGACTTTCACTCACAACACACACACATATTTACAAGACAATACTAGCGCATGGCCGTGCGGTCATGCGCAGTTTATATAGTTGCAGCACAGGAAGTGGCTACAGAACTTTTGCCCTTCCAAGACCTGCCAAAAGGACCAATGGGATGTGCTGCAGCACCTGAGCATGTGACCCTCGATCTCCAACAGGAGAACTTGCCCTGGGCATGCTCAGTGCGTGCAAACAAGGACTTAGATCCAGAAACGTCCACTCGCCGCTGCCCAGCACTGGCCTTAATGGCAGAAGCAGGAAAAGCAGCAGCAACTCTTTGCACAGAGTCAGACTGAGCGAGACGCTGGGATCGACGTCCGTGCTGAGCAGACTCCACTGCGGCTGGAGGAGAATGGGAGACCGCAGCGGAGATGGATCGAGATTCCCCCTGTGCAGCAGAGGAAACTCGACTCCTAATATTACCCCCTCTCCTAGGGCCCCCCCCTCCTTGGGCCTCGCTACGTTCGAAGGCAGCAATGAGCTGCGGAGCCCGAATGTGCTCAACAGGCTCCCAGGACCTGTCCTCGGGACCATAACCCTTCCAGTCCACCAAATAATATTTTTTACCACGCACCACCTTGTACCCCAAAATAGCGTTCACCTCATAATCGTCCGTAGACGAACCCGATGTCCCAGCAGATGACTCGGAGAACCGGGACATATACACGGGTTTCAAGAGGGACACATGAAAGGTGTCGGTGATACCCAGGCGTGGCGGAAGGGCCAAACGATAGACCACAGGATTAACCTGCTCGAGGACCTTGAATGGGCCCAAGTAGCGAGGAGCAAATTTAGTGGACTCAACTCGCAGCCTGATGTTACGGGCGGAGAGCCACACCAAGTCGCCAGGAGCAAAGGTCGGAGCGGGGCGCCGATGAGCATCGGCGGAGGACCTCATTCTCTCCTTAGAGGCCTGAATGGCATCCTGAGTGCGGTCCCAAATATCCCGTGCCTCCACAGCCCAGTCTGCCACCCTGGAGTCGGCGGAAGACACGGGCATAGGCACAGGTACCCGTGGATGCTGACCATAGTTGAGGAGGAATGGGGTTTGTCCAGTGGAGTCGGCTACGGCGTTGTTCAGTGCAAACTCTGCCCATGATAGCAAGGATGCCCAGTCATCCTGCCTGGCTGAAACAAAATGTCGCAGGTATGTGACCAAGGTCTGGTTGGCCCTCTCTACCAACCCATTCGTCTCGGGATGATAAGCGGACGAGAGATTCAACTCAATACTGAGAAGACGACAGAGCTCTCTCCAGAACCGAGACGCAAACTGGGGACCCCGGTCACTGACAATTTTGTCTGGCATACCATGCAGGCGGAAGATATGTCTAATGAACAACGCTGCCAAGGCCCGTGCAGAAGGTAACCGTGGTAGCGGCACCAAATGCACCATTTTTGAGAAATGATCGGTGATGACCCAAATGATGGTACAGCCGCGAGACTTGGGCAAACCCACAACAAATTCCATCCCGACCATCTCCCAGGGCCTATCTGCCACCGGCAGGGGATGGAGCAAACCAGCTGGCCTTTGACGTGGAGATTTATTTTTGGCGCAGGAGACACACGCCAGAACATAATCCCTGACATCCCGGACCATATGCGGCCACCAGTACGTCCTCGCCAGTAGCTCAGATGTCCTCTTTGTCCCAAAGTGTCCACCCACCCTGGACGAATGAGCCCAAGAGAGAACCTCCAGTCGCAAATTAATGGGCACAAAAGTCTTGCCCGGAGGCACAGACTCTAGCGAAACCGGCGCCACGGTTCTCAGGCTCTCGGAAGGGACAATAAGCCGAGGCTCCTCTTCCTCCTCCTCAGTTGACATAAGGGAGCGAGAGAGAGCGTCAGCATGGATATTCTTCTCCCCGGCGAGATAATGAAGAGAAAAGTGGAACCGGGAGAAGAACAGGGACCATCTGGCCTGGCGAGAATTTAGCCGCTGGGCTGTCTGCAAATAGACCAAATTTTTGTGGTCCGTGTAAACTTGGAAGGGAAACCGCGCACCTTCCAGAAGGTGTCTCCACTCCGAAAAGGCCAACTTCATTGCTAGCAACTCCCTGTCCCCGATGGAGTAGTTCCTCTCTGCTGGCGTGAAGGTCTTAGAGAAGAAGAAGCATGGATGCTTCCGACCTTGAGCATCCTTTTGGTAGAGGACTGCTCCAGCACCAACGGACGAGGCATCCACCTCCATTAGGAAAGGCTTATCCACATCGGGACGATGTAAGATGGGAGCACTAGCAAAGTGGGACTTAATAGAAGTGAAGGCCTTGGAGACCTCTTCCGACCACAATTTGGGGTTCGCTCCCTTCTTGGTGAGGGCTACCAAGGGAGCTACCAGAGTTGAGAAGTGGGGAATGAACTGGCGGTAATAGTTTATGAACCCCATAAAGCGCTGCACCGCTTTAAGAGAATGGGGCTCTTGCCAGTCCATCACAGCCTGTAGTTTGGCAGGATCCATAGCCAATCCCTGGGCGGAGATGATATAGCCCAGGAAAGGTAAGGACTCCTGCTCAAACACACACTTCTCCAACTTCGCTTAAAGAGAGTTTGCCCGTAGGAGGTCGAAGACTTTGCCAACATCTCTCCGGTGGGAGTCAATATCAGGAGAAAAGATGAGAATATCATCCAGATAGACTACAACTGAGGTGGAAAGCATATCCCGGAAGATGTCGTTGACAAAGTCTTGGAAAACGGCAGGTGCATTACAGAGCCCGAAGGGCATCACCAGATACTCATAGTGCCCATCTCTGGTGTTAAATGCTGTTTTCCACTCGTCCCCCTCACGGATGCGAATCAGATTATAAGCACCCCGCAGATCTAGTTTAGTAAACACTCTAGCTCCCCGAAGCCTATCGAAAAGCTCAGATATCAACGGCAAAGGGTACTTGTTCTTAACTGTGATAGCATTAAGACCCCTGTAGTTTATGCATGGACGTAGTTCTCCATTCTTCTTCTGCACGAAAAAGAACCCTGCCCCAGCAGGTGACACTGACTTCCTGATGAACCCTCTTGCCAGATTCTCTTGTATGTACTGAGACATTGCCTCCGTTTCCGGGAGAGATAATGGATAGACTCGACCCCGGGGAGGCTCAGCACCAGGCAAGAGATCAATAGGACAGTCATAGGGGCGATGGGTCGGAAGAGTCTCCGCTGCCTTTTTGGAGAACACGTCTGCATAAGACCAATATTGCTTGGGGAGAGAGGAGAGATCTGCGGGTACTTCTGTAGTAGTAACCTGAACGCACTCTCGATGACACCTGTTCCCACAAGATTCACCCCATCCCAGAATTCTGCCTGAGGACCACTCGATGTGAGGAGAGTGGTACCGTAACCAAGGTATTCCCAAGAGAACCTCATCAATTCCCTCAGGAATGACGAGTAGAGATATAATCTCCTGATGAAATGGTGACATGGACAGAGTGAAAGGGATAGTTTGATGTGTAATCTGTGTGGGCAGTGTCGACCCATTCACCACTCGTACCGTTACTGGTTGAGATAGCATGACCAGAGGAATTGCGTGACGTTGGGCGAAGGCTGAAGACATAAAATTGCCCTCCGCCCCAGAATCCACGCAGAGTTCTACCGAGTGAGAGGATGAGCCCAATGTTATTGTCCCCTTAAAGGACAATTTGGAGGCAAACGTCGCCGTGTCTAGTGCACCTCCACCAACTACCACTAGACGCTGACGTTTCCTCGACCGCTGGAGACATCTGGAGGCAAGATGTCCAGACTGTTGGCAAAGATGACAAATCTGGAGTGCACGAGCGGTCCGGGACTTAGATCCTGCTCGAGACTCTACCACAGGCTCATGGGGCTCAGGAGCCTGGTCTGGAGATTCCAAAGGTTTGGCGAAGGTGGGAGCCAGCCGAAACCTCTGCCTACACTGGGCTCGCTCTAACCTCCGCTCGTGAAAAGGGAGATCAATTCGAGTGGATAGAGTTATTAATTCCTCCAGTGTGGCGGGAATCTCCCTAGTGGCCAGGGCGTCCTTAACGTGGTCAGCCAGCCCCCTCCAAAATATTGGAATGAGGGCTTTATCCGACCACTCCAGCTCAGATGCTAAGGTGCGGAAGTGGACGGCAAAATGACTGACCAAGGACGAGCCCTGAGTCAATGCCAACAATTGGAGCGCCGTATCATGGGTGACACGAGGTCCCAAAAAGACCTGTTTCAGAGTGCTCAGAAACAACGGAGCACTCTGCACCACATGATCGCTACGCTCCCATAGCGGCGTAGCCCACTGCAACGCTCTGTCCGACAGAAGAGACACTATAAATCCCACCTTAGCCCGCTCTGTAGGGAAACGAGAGGCCAGAAGCTCGAGATGGATAGAGCACTGACTCACGAAACCCCTACAAGACTTACTGTCACCAGAGAATTTCTCTGGAAGCGGGAGGCGAGTTAGAGTCGGGACAGGAGCGGCAGTGGACAAGGTGGCTGCAGCAACACTAGCAGCCTGTACAGCGACAGCAGTGACATCCACAGCTGAGGTTGAACGCTCAAGAGCCGCCAACCTTCCCTCCAGCTGCTGGATGTACCGCTGTGAACGCTGATCGTCCATCATTTACTAGCCAGACCCTGGCGCTAGTATTATGTTAGGACTGGCGGAACGCACCAAGAAAGGTGATATAGATGCGTTCGCAGTCCGGGGTCCACCGTGCAGGTGAAAACCTGCTGCTAGTAAATACAGGCTATATGGCGGTACACTAAAGTATATACACGTGGGTTCAACCTCACCCAGCGTGAAGGGAGCAATCCTGTTGCGTCACAGGATCGCGGTACCGCACCTAAAGCGCGAGCGAGTAGTCAGCGTACTTAACTCCAACTGGGATTGAAGTCCGATTAGACCCTCGCTGGCACTACACCGCAACTGGGTGTGTAAGGTAACTAAATATAAATATATGAATGCACAGGAGTGCGAGCAATGCCGCACTGACGGACGCCACCAACCACACTGGCTTGGGTATGGAAAGCGCAAGGCAAGCGCACGGCGCCGTACAGGCGGACACAGCAAGAGGACGCTGCAATGTGTGTTTTGTGCTGTTGGATAAGTCGGGCGCTAGATTAGCAAACATACACCTTCCGCGAACAGACATTCAATAGGGAGGGTTATTTAAAGAGCGACTTTCACTCACAACACACACACATATTTACAAGACAATACTAGCGCATGGCCGTGCGGTCATGCGCAGTTTATATAGTTGCAGCACAGGAAGTGGCTACAGAACTTTTGCCCTTCCAAGACCTGCCAAAAGGACCAATGGGATGTGCTGCAGCACCTGAGCATGTGACCCTCGATCTCCAACAGGAGAACTTGCCCTGGGCATGCTCAGTGCGTGCAAACAAGGACTTAGATCCAGAAACGTCCACTCGCCGCTGCCCAGCACTGGCCTTAATGGCAGAAGCAGGAAAAGCAGCAGCAACTCTTCGCACAGAGTCAGACTGAGCGAGACGCTGGGATCGACGTCCCTGCTGAGCAGACTCCACTGCGGCTGGAGGAGAATGGGAGACCGCAGCGGAGACGGATCGAGATTCCCCCTGTGCAGCAGAGGAAACTCGACTCCTAATACTCGTACCCCAACCCTAGCCCCAACCCTAATGGAAAAATGGAGAATTTTTTTTTAATTTTATTATTTTTACCTAATTAAGGTGGTGATACAGGGGGGTTTGATTTACAATTTTTTATATTTTGATCACTGTGATATGCCAGATCACATCAGAGGAGAGAGAAATAAATGGGAAATCTGACATTTTTTTTTTGCGGTCTATGTTATTCGGTGAATAACGGCGATCGCAACACTGGGGACAGTGAAAACAGACCCGAATCATGTTCTCTGGGGTCTCAGCTACCCCCGGTAGCCGAGATACTGAATATTTTCCAATGCTGGGGTGCACTATAACCTTATTTCTCAGTTCCATTGAAAAGCAGAGCTAAGGAATAAGTAGCGGCGGTTAAGGGGTTAAAAATGCTCGTTTCACGATTATCTTGCCATATAAACAGACTACTAATCCTCCTATAAACAAGGAAAACGTTAGTTCATCGGGTGATATGATGTTTTATGCAGCATAAAAGATCATTGTTCTCAGCAATCTGCCTGTTTAAACAGGATTCGCACTGCCAAGAATTATGGCCGCCTGTGTGCACTAGTATGGATCGATCAGTGCGCATTGTTTACTTTGGTCTGTCTGTGGGAACAGGCATTAAAGCGAACGCTGATCAATAAAAGTTTACTGATCAGCGGTCTTCTTGTGCTGCCATTAGGTCTGTGTAAACGGACTCTAATGCTCGGTTCGCAACATGTCAGTGGCCCTATTCCTATATCTCTTAAGGACTTCCATCTGAAGTCACAAAAAATAGAATTAAGATGTGCCGACGACTTCAATTAGGCAAATAGCATCTAAAATATCAACCTTTGGACACCATTTGACCTCCTCTCTGATGGTGTATTTTAAGCCTAGCTCAAAAGTATAACACTTTCTTGTATCTGACTAAAAGGTGGCCACCACCAGTATTAAGATCAAACAAAGTCCAAAGATTCATGTTTAAATGGAGGTATGTCTCAATCACGTTTTTTGCTCATTCCCATGGAAGCTACACAGAGTCGAGAATGAGGGCACAGATGTGGTGTGGATCAGGCCCTACAAGACAGTCACCTCAACCTTATGACCTCCTTCAATAACTCATCAATGCTTATAGAATCCACACATCAGATATGTAATAATTCTAGCATTGTTAGTGAAAGGCTGTTAGACAGCTGATAGATAGTTGTATTAGCTAATGCATGGTAAATGAGGTGCAGTAGAAATCCCATATATTAGCAGAGACTGAGGGTTTTATAACCATTAGATGGCACTAAGTGACTGTTCTTCACCTTCTTAACTACATCAAGCTGATCTCAGGAAAACAAGGACCTTGAAATACTCATTTCTTTTGTTAGAATCTAGAAGCATGAAAATTGGCAGCATTGATTGGATATTATTTCATACATGTAATGACTAAAATTGCGTACTGCTGGCATCTACACTAACACCCCCAACACTGGCATCTATGGAAATACAAACAAAATAATCCATCTACCAATCTTTCTACTCCATTCTATCTATTTATCTGTCTGTCTCTGTCTGTATGTCTATCTATCACAATCCATATTTAGCAATCCATCCATATTTCTTAATGCACAGCCAATCTACATGCTGAAATGAAACAGCTTTCTATGTGAGGCCTTCAAGGAATACACAGCACCTAATTTACATGTAATATCTGTGCATATGTCTGCCTCGAGCATTTAATAGACACAGTATATACTGACATTGATAATATAATGTAACTATGTCATCATAGAGTGTTATCAAATTGTAAAGACTTACCAGGGGTCTCTTCAGCCAGAACAGTATGTCATCAGATTATCAAGCTCCTATGTAATGATGCTGTAAGCTTGCATTAAAAGGGTTGTCTCATGCCTTATAGGGCATGTGGCCATTATATAGGGCTTCACTGTGTAAGAGCGACTTCCATTTTGGTGGACTAAATCTGTCTTTGCTTTACAAAAAAACAATTTTGTGGCATGGAAAATGCCCTTCTGGCTGCAGCTTCCACTAACAAAACCAACTGCTTGCAAGGGATGCCGGGAACGGGTGCTAAGACGATTAGTTGGTCACCCATGCTGGATTTTCAAAGTGGCCTCTGATGTGAAAACTGTGGATTATACTAACAGGGGCGTCTCTTGGCATATAGTCATGGCTAAAGGTTTTGAGACTGACAAAAATTCTGGTTTTAACAAAGATTGCAGCTTCAGTGGTTTTAGATGTTTTAGTCAGATGTTTCTTTTTTACTGAAGTACAATTATAAGTATCTCATACGTAGTGATGGGTGGAACCCTGGATGTACCGGGTCAGCGGGTTAGGCCGAACAGTTAAAAAATGTTTGATTTGGGTACCAGAACAGTGCCCGAACTTGGACCCCATTCATTTAAATAGGGGGCCCGAACATCCAATGTTTGCCATGCTGTTATGTGCATGACAGCGCTGCAAACGCTGCCTCTGGCAGTAAAATTATTACTGCCGGTCAGACTGCCGCAGTTCCCATGTTGTCAAATGACAGTCTGAGCCCTCAACTGTGAGCAGAGATAAAAAGTTTACCTCCAGTCACTGGCGTCGGCTGATGGGACTACTACTCCCATCGGCCTATACATGCTGCCGCTAATAACAGTGAGAGCAGGTGGCAGCGGATGGGAGTATCCATCAGCCGGCGTCTGCGCCCTAAATAAATAATTAAAAGAAAACCAGACTGGAATCACCTGTATTTTTAATAACCAACCAGGAAAAATTGACAGCTTGGGCCTGCAACCCTAGCAAGGCTGGTTATCAAGAATAGAGAGGTCCCCACGCCGTATTTTTTAAATTAGTTAAATAAATAATTTTAAAAGTGGCATAATAATAATAATTTGTATTTATATAGTGCCAACATATTCTGCAGCACTTTACAATTAAGCCGGACATGTACAGACAATAAATTCAGTACAAGCTAAGACAATTTAAACAGTGACATTAGGGGTGAGGTCCCTGCTCGCAAGATTACAATCTACAAGGAAATGGGGGGACACAATAGGTGAAAAGTACTTGTTATTTCAGGTCTGGCAATTATAATAAATAGGGATTTTCATAAAAAGCTGCATGATCCGGTCATCAGCCCGTGTGTTTAAGTGCAATAGTCAAGTATCAAGTGCAGTTATCATGTGCATGGAGGGTGTGGAGACAGATGAATACTAGGGTGCAGATTCAGAATAATATTTGGAAGGAGGGAACAGGACAAAGTTAGTTTACTGAATAGTTGATGTGGTAGGCTTGTTTGAAGTGATGGGTTTTTAAAGCGCGCTTGAATAGGTCGGGGCTAGTCTGATCGTCTGGGGAAGTGCATTCCAGAGAGCTGGCGCAGCACGAGAGAAGTCTTGGAGATGGAGGTGCGAGGTTCGGATTACGGGGGATGTTAGTCTTAGGTCATTTGTAGAACGGAGGGCACGTGTAGGGCGATAGACGGAGATGAGAGAGGAGATATAAGGCGGTGCAGAACTGTAGAGAGCTTTGTGGGTGAGAGAGATGAGTTTATACTGGACCCTGTAGCGAATGGGTAGCCAGTGTAATGACTGGCACAAGATAGAGGCATCGGTGAAGCGGCTGGACAGAAATATGACCCTGGCTGCTGCATTCAAGATGGATTGGAGAGGAGAAAGTTTGGAAAGAGGGAGACTGATCAGAAGAGAGTTGCAGTAGTCCAGACGAGAATGAATAAGAGTAAGAGTCTTAGCAGTTTCAAAGGTGAGAAAAGGTCGGATTCTGGAGATGTTTTTAAGATGCAGGTGACAGGAGCGAGTGAGTGATCAGATATAGGGATACATATATGCTAGCCACCTTAGGGAGAGACCCAAGTTGGGCTAAATGTAGCGGGACGAAAGAGACCGAAAAGCCCTCTACTTAAAGGAAATACATAGTGGATGCTTTCCTGAAACGGAAAGTACTTGCAAGCAGCATAATACAAAGAAGACAGGGGTGGAAAGAGATGATTTGCATAGCCCCGCCTACTGCAAAGGATTCTGGGTAAACCTGCTATTCTTTGTATTATGCTGCTTGCAAGTACTTTCCGTTTCAGGAAAGCATCCACCAGATATAGGGAGTAAAGGAAAGTTCAGTGTCGAATATGACTCCAAGACAGCGGGCATGCTGCTTTGGAGTTATGGTTGAACCCTCCAGGGTAATTTCGATGTTGGGTAGAGTGAGGTTAGTAGAAGGGAGTTCAGTTTTGGACAGATTTAGTTTCAGATAGAGGGAGGACATGATGTTAGAAACAGCAACAATCCTTGGTATTTTGAATTAGGGTAGGGGTGGTGTCGGGGGAAGAAGTGTATAATTGGGTGTCATCAGCATAGAGATGATACTGGAACCCAAATCTGCTGATTGTTTGTCCAATAGGGGCTGTGTATAGAGAGAAAAAGAGGGGGCCTAGGACTGAGCCCTGCGTAACCCCAATAGTAAGGGGACGAGGAGAGGAAGAGGAGCCGCAAAAGATACAGTGAAGGAGCTGTCAGAGAGGTAGGAGGAGAACCAGGAGAGGGCTGTGTCCTCGAGGCCTATGGGGACATGGCATGGCATGGGGTCCCCCTCATTTTTGACAGCCAGCATTGCTAAAGCAGACAACTGGGGGCTGGTATTCTCAGGCTGGTAACGGGCCATGGATATGGGTGCTGCCAGCCTAAAAATAGTAGCTCGCAGCCGCTCAAAAAAGCTATATCTATTAGATGCGCATTTTTCCTTTAAACTGTATGCACTTGGAAAGTGTCAGAAAAGCTGGGAGATTTGTTGTGGCATGCCAGATGCACAGAACAACTACTACTACACTTGCTTTTGGTGCTAGACAGCTCATCACTCATATCGTAGTTGCCTTTGGGCAATCTAAGCATGTATCTATTAAATCCAAGTGGTATTTATGCTCGTTCCTTTCCAGTCAGTTTCCCCAGTGTATTGTTCTGGGACTTGAATAGTTAATACGTCTGACCCCTCCCTATTTAATCTGTTCCCGGCCACTGACTGTAAATAAATGTTGGTATGTAAGGGTGTGGACTGTATTTCTCTGTTTCTATCCCTGAAGACAACAATCATGCAATGTGAATGTTGTAATGTATCTCCATGCATCTTGTGTATAATATGCATGATGTGTAGAAATGTATAGTGTTGGTGCTGAACGTAGGGTAGAACATACATTAGGGCCTAGGGCATAAGATAATGACAATAAGTTTAGTACATACTGGTATAGGATAAGATATAGTTAATGCTTGGGGCTAACCCACAGTGGGAGGTGATTAGTGAGGTTGCAAAAGGGACTCAATTCCTGAAAGATAGCAGATTGGGAAGTACAGTGACCAAGTATAGTTCAGGTGCGGTGGGCTGCTAGGACCAGCATGTACCAGTCGTTCAAGACAGTGGGAGGCCTTATTAATATCCCTTGTGGACATTCTGGCATCATCAGGTGCCCAAAGCTTGGCATGGGAGCTGATGGGTGCATCGTCTCTTTTGGACGTGGAACCGTGTGAAGCAGAGGTGTCTGTTCTCGAATGCACTGCAGAACTTCATAGGAAGTCCCTGGGGCAGAGGGAGTCACTGGGCTTAGGGATAGTGCAGGAGGAACAAATTGTAGAACTGAAGATGTGTTGGGCTACAGAAATAAGAAATATGTTGTGCCCTATCCCACATGTTACAACCTGATGAACTTAAACTGACCAGTAAACGTTTGCTCGTTTCAATGAACTTGGTGTCCCCTTAGTTGTGTGTGATGGCTCTTGAGGATGGAGGCCTGGAGATAGTGGAGGCATGTGGCCTACAAGTGAGTGTGATGCATCTGTAAAGGTGTGACAGGGGTTGTCTTGTGCCTCTCCCTCCTTAGGCCGTGTTGACTTAGGCTGTTATACTATGTTATGCTCCATAGAATTTTATGGACACTACTGTATTTGGTTAATATTATATAGTGATTAATGTTAATTATGCATAGTGTTTAGTTAAAGATTAGAGATTAGGATAGGATTGGGTACATTTCAGTGGTGCACAATAGAGTTAGGAAACTAGGGTAGAAGTATAGGAATAGTTAAAATAAAAGATTTTCCCAGTGGGGAGGGGTAGGTGTGAGTGAGGTTTTCAAGGGGAGACTTCATGTTTGCCAGTTATTCAGTGGTAGCTGTGGAAATTAGTGTATTTCATAAGAAGGCAGAACAGACCATAGGGCCATACAGTATGGAAAGGCACAGGATGCTTGGGAAAAGCAGAATGCGGTCAGCTGCCACTTGGTACAATTGTGTCCCTTAGAGAATCCGGGACCTACAGCTCGAATCAGGTTTGGACACGGGAGCCTTTCTCATCTCCTGGTGAAGGGAGAGGGAACCAGTACAGGATAGTGTGCACACAGGAACATGGGTATTGCAGTGCCAGGATGAGCATCTCAGAGGATAGAGGAGCCAGCATTGAGAGGGAAAGCTCAGGCTCAAAATATGAACTTGTGCTGTACTGAGACTGCCATGGGTTCTGTTTTATCAAGTAAAGTTACACTGTTAAAGTGGAATACGGTATTTGATCCTGAGTGTGTGATATCATCCAGAGTTGGGACTATGGGATCAGCAGGATCTGCAAACTCAAACGTGAGTTTTGTGCAATACTCTCCTACCACAGATGGGACATTATATTTTCTTTGCAGGGTACCAGGGTGTGTGGAACAGCAGCCCGTTGCCATGACTACCACCCTGGCCACCTCACACCCTACACCTAGCAACACACTGGTATTCTGACACTGTTTTCCTTAAAATGCCTGAGCATAACTGGACAGCAGCTTGATCATAAGTACCTCTCTTGGCTAAAGTTAATGTTAAGTTAAGGGAATATATTCGGAATCGGTTGGTGAATCTGAATTTGCCACATTCGTGCCATATTGATACCCTATTCGTGCCAAATTTATGTTTAATGATCGGTTCCAAATATATTTGGTCATTTCTACTCCCATTGACTCCAATGACCTTCGGCTGTGTTCAGTGATTATTGCAAAAACAATATTTGCCGCCGATCATAATCGGAACCTAATTTTGAAACATACGCTTAATTCTACTCTTGGCCACTTTACAGAGGCTTGTTGGACTTTGTGCAGCACCTTTGTTTCTCTATAATCTGTGGTCTGCAGAGCTCAGGAACCCAAGAGTACTGCAAGGGCCAGGATTCCAATGCAGAATGCTGCATCTGACCAGAAAAATCATTGGTACCTGATTGGCCAAGGTCCCGGTGATGTTATCCTTGTATTATCTTCTAGATGCTGCAATCAATAACATTTAGAAGATTGCACTAAAATGATTACAGGGAAGCCAAGGGTTGTCATGGCAGTCAGAGGTCACATAATCACCTCCGGTTCTGCCAGCTACGACGGCTTGTTAGACCCAGCCAGAAGCAGGGTCTATCAGGCGATATTATCTGTCGGTGTAAAGCTGGCAGCAAGGCTGCCACAAGGAATTTCGGGGCCCCATACTGGCAAAATTTTCAGCCCCCTTGAGATTCTGCCCAGGCTCCGCCCCAGCTCCATCTCCACCCTTCGCTCCACAGTCCCACTGTCCACTATTGAAAAAACTCAACTTCTCCACCACATCCTTACCAATCAGATATTAATAGTTCCCATAAAATACCAGATCACATTCATAATCGGCAGCTTTTGTTCTGACCAAAATAATTTTTAAACTGCCACCATGACATGGTAGACTCTTTTGGCCGGGCTCTACTCTACTCTAACCTATTAAATATAAATATATATTTTATGTATTTTTCTTTAAGGGAATGAGTCACATACATTTTTCATGTTTTTAACCCCTTCACCCCAAAGCCTATTTTCAACTTCCTGACCAGGCCATTTTTTTCAATGGTCATAACTCTTAAACGCTTCAACGGATCCTGCTCATTCTGAGATTCTTTTTTTGAGACATATTGTACTTTATGATAGTGGTAAAATTTCTTCAATATGACTTGCGTTTACTTGTGGAAATTTGGCGAAAATTTAGAAAATTTTGCAATTTTTGAACTTTGAATTTTTATGCCCTTAAATCAGAGAGATACTGTATGTCACAAAAATTGGTTCATAAATAATATTTCCCATATGTGTACTATACATCAGCACAATTTTAGAACCAAAATATTGTTTGGTCAGGAAGTTATAAGGGTTAAAATATGACCTGCGATTTTTCATTTTTTCAATAAAATTTAGGAAATCATTTTTGGGGGGATCACCTCACAGTTGAAGTTACTTTGAGGGGTCTATATAACAGAAAATACCCAAAAGTGACACCATTCCAAAAACTGCACCCCTCAAGGTACTCAGAACCACATTCATGAAGTTTATTTACCCTTCGGGTGCTTCACAGGAGCTGAAGCAATGTGGAAGGAAAAAATGAACATTTAACTTTTTAGTCACAAAAATGATCATTCGGCATCAATTTGTTTATTTTCACAAGGGTAAAAGGAGTAAATGGTCCACTAACATTGTCGAGCAATTTCTCCTGAATACGCCGATCCCCCGTATGTGGGAGAAAACAACTGTTTGGGCGCACAGCAGGGCTCCGAAGGCAAGGAGCACCTTTTGACTTTTTGAATGCAAAATTGGCTGGAATTGAGAGTGGACGCCATGTCGCGTTTGAAGAGACCCTGATGTGCCTAAATATTGGAAACCCCCCACAAGTGACACCATTTTGGAAACTAGGCCCTTTAACGAAGTTATGCAGCTGTGTGGTGAGCACTTTGAACCCCCAGGTGCTTCACAGAAGTTTATAATGTAGAGCTGTGAAAAAAATCACATTTTTTCCACAAAAATGATCTTTTACCACAAATGTTTTTATTTTCACAAAGATAAGGCTGGTTTCACACTTGCGCTTTAAAACGCAGCGTTTTAAAAGCAAACGCATTTGGTGCAAAAACGCGTTTAAACGTGTTTAAACGCAGAGTTTTTTTAGACGCATGCGTTTTTGCGTTTGACGCGTTTAGACGCGTTTTTTCCTGCGTTTGCGTTTTTGAAATGCATGATGAGAAGTCTGTGACAGCTGCCAATCATCAAAATCAACTAGAAAACCCACTATAAACATAAATACCTAGGGTTAGGGTTAGGGTTAGGATCCCTAGTAACCCTAGGGATCCTAACCCTAACCCTAACACAAAACCTAACCCTAGGGATCCTAACCCTAACCCTAACACAAACCCTAACCCTAACCCTAAGGATCCTAACCCTAACCTTAACCCTAACACAAACTCTAACCCTAACCCTAGGAATCATATCCCTAACCCTAACCCTAACCCCAACACAAACCCTAACCCTAAGGATCCTAACCCTAACCCTAACCCTAACACAAACTCTAACCCTAACCCTAAAACACAAACTCTAACCCTAACCCAGTCTGTAAAACAAACTCTAACACAAACCCTAACACAAACCCTAACCCAAACTCTAACCCTTACCCTAACCCTAACCCTAGGGATCCTAACCCTAACACAAACTCTAACCCTAACCCTAACCCTAGGAATCCTAACCCTAACCCTAACACAAACCCTAACCCTAACCCTAGGGATCCTAACCCTAACCCTAACCCAAACCATAACCCTAGGGATCCTAACCCTAACCCTAACACAAACCCCAACCCTAACCGTAACCCTAACCCTAACCCTAACCCTAGGGATCCTAACCCTAACCCTAACCCTAGGGTTAGGGTTAGGATCCCTAGGGTTAGGGTTAGGGCTAGGGTTAGGGTTAGGATTTGGGCTAGGGTTAGGGTTAGGGTTTGTGTTAGGGTTTGTGTTATAGTTTGGGTTAGAGTTTGTGTTACAGTTTGTGTTAGAGTTTGTGTTTTAGGGTTAGGATTTGTGTTAGGGTTTGTGTTAGAGTTTGTGTTACAGTTTGTGTTACAGTTTGTGTTAGAGTTTGTGTTAGAGTTTGTGTTAGAGTTTGTGTTTTAGGGTTAGGGTTTGTGTTAGGGTTAGGCTTAGGATCCCTAGGGTTAGGGTTAGGGTTTGTGTTAGATTTTGTGTTACAGTTTGTGTTAGAGTTTATGTTAGAGTTTGTGTTACAGTTTGTGTTAGAGTATGTGTTAGAGTTTGTGTTACAGTTTGTGTTAGAGTTTGTGTTAGAGTTTGTGTTACAGTTTGGGTTAGAGTTTGTGTTTTAGGGTTAGGGTTAGGGTTAGGGTTTGTGTTAGGGTTAGGATCCCTAGGGTTAGGGTTTGTGTTAGAGTTTGTGTTAGAGTTTGTGTTGGAGTTTGTGTTACAGTTTGTTTTAGAGTTTGTGTTAGAGTTTGTGTTAGAGTTTGTGTTAGAGTTTGTATTACAGTTTGTGTTAAAGTTTGTGTTAGAGTTTGTGTTAGAGTTTGTGTTACAGTTTGGGTTAGAGTTTGTGTTAGAGTTTGTGTTACAGTTTGTGTTACAGTTTGTGTTAGAGTTTGTGTTAGAGTTTGTGTTACAGTTTGGGTTAGAGTTTGTGTTTTAGGGTTAGGGTTAGGGTTGGGGGGTGGCTTATAAGTGTGTATTCTTGTGTTTTTCTATAAAAACGCATGTGTTTTAAAATGCATGCAAACGCATGTGCTTAAAAACGCATGCGTTTACATAGACATCAATACGTTTTTTTGCCGCGAAAAAACGCATGCATTTTTTCACGGCAAAAAAAACGCCGCTAAAATTACTACATGTTGCATTACTGCAACAAAATGCATGCAGATTAAAAACGCATGCATTGCAAAAACGCATCAAAACGCATGCAAAAAAACGCATGCGTTTTTAATGTTAAGTATAGGGAAAAAAACGCATGCGTTTTTTGCGTTTTTTACCGCAAAAACGCAAAAAAACGCAAATGTGAAACCACCCTAACGGGTAAAAATAAACCACTAAAGTTGTTGCACATTTGCCGATACCCAATATGTGGGGGAAAACCACTGTTTGTGCGCACGGCAGGGCTCAAAATGGAAGGAGTGACGTTTTGGATTGCAGATTTTGATGGAATGGTCTGCAGGCATCATGTTGCGTTTGCAGAGCCCCTGATGTGCCTAAATAGTGGAAACCACTCACAAGTGACCCCCATTTTGGAATCTACACCCCTGAATTAATTTATCTAGAGGCATAGTTTTATAGTTTTGATTATAATGCTTTTTGTTTTACTGGTGTATGAATTTATAATGTGGTGTTATATGTAAGATGAAATGAACGAGAGATTCATCAATAGCGATGTCCCTCTGGGGTATGTATGCCTCAGCAAATTTTCTGCTGAAGTGTTCAACCACTGGCCGAATTTAATATAGACGATCAAAGTTAGGATCGTCTCGGGAAGGACACTGTGCATTATCACTATAATGCAAAAATCTTTGGATCCCTTCAAATCGTGTCCTTGTCATGGCCATGCAGAATACCGGTGTACTGTAGAGAATGTCAGTACTCCAGTACTGACGAATCTCTGTTTTTTTATTATTCCCATATGCAGCACAATTCCCCAAAATGTCATTATCTCTGCTGCATTTACGGGGGTCCATCTGGCGTATGATGACGTGGGATTTTGGGTGAAAAATTGCTGGGCATACAGGTTCGTCTGGGCCACCATAAGATTTGTTATTTCCTCACCGAAAAAGAATTTGAAGAAGTCAATTTCAGTAAGGCCAGTGGTGTCAAACTGGATTCCTGAGCTGCTGCTGAAATCCAGAATGACGGGCTGAAAATTTTCGGGGGGTGCAATCCATACGGGATCAATTGCTGCAGGAGTTCCCTGGGTCATAGGGCGCCTTGTTGGGGGTCCTTCCTCACCAGATGAGGAGGATGAGGAGGAGGAATAGAGGAATGTGGGATCTTTCTCACTGGCTGTATCCGTGTCGGACGCAAGGATGGGGTAAGCCTCCTCTGTTGAATAACGCCTTGCTGACGAATGGGCCATTTTTATTTTTTTCCCAAACCCCGGGGATGTGTATGTAAGTGGTGCTTTTACACGTGTAATGTGTGGGGCTTGTGTATAGGGTACTCTTTATTATAACAAAACAGAGAAAAAAGAAGTAGAGAGGTAAAATGTAGAAGAAAAAATGTAAACAAAAATCAGATTTAAAAAAAAAGTTTGTATAAAAAAAAACAGACATTCACTACACTGATGCCCTCTCTATAAATTTATCCGATGAAAATTCTTTTTTACAAAAGAAAAACGGACATCACCAACAATGTGACATACGCTCCCCTAATGCACTTTTTATGCAAGAAAAAAAAAGCTACCTCCCTACCTATAAAACTACTCTGTACTTTTTTTTTCTAAAACAAGATCGGTCGTCACTAGTGTTGAGCGATACCTTCCGATATCGGAAAGTATCGGTATCGGTTTGGATCGGCCGATATTCAAAAAATATCGGATATCGCCGATACCGATACCCGATCCCAATGCAAGTCAATGGGACCAAAATATCGGAATTAAAATAAACCCTTTCTTTCCTTGTAGGTTCATTCTACATGAAGGAAAACAACTAAGAATAATGCCGGATGTATTTGGGGAGGTGGCGGAGACATTAAAGTCATAGAGGTTTATCCCAATCAAATAGAATAGCATGTTTTTTGTTTTTTTTTAAGACGTTCGGAGTGACAAAGATATTGACTATGTAAATTTTTTTTTTATTTTGTCAGATATTGATGTTTCACTATTCCACGCCCTTCCCCTTCTTTTTTTTCTTTTTTTTTTTCTTTTCCCACACTTTCATCTTCATCATCATCAGCATCTTTGACATCAACTTCTTCACCTTATTCATCTTCTTCTTCATCTTCTACCTATTTTTTTTTTTTTATTACATTCTTCATATTCATTTTATTCAACTATTATTATTCTTCTTATTCTACATATTCTTTTTATTCCACTGTTATTATTCTTCCTATTCTACTTCTTCATCATATTCTCATTTGTGACAGGCATTCCCGTAGTTGTTATCTATAAAAGTTTGAAGATTACACCTTCCGTTCTGCCAGTCACAAAAGTTACATTTGTCCGCGTTCAGTTTGGCCTGCAGCATCAGGCTTTATCCAGGGGCACCACGAGGAGGAACGGACTCACCCCCATACACTGCTTAGTCTTCTTCTGCATATAATTTAGATAATATCTTTTGCTCTGATATTAAGTCTTATGCTTAATGTTCTTCTGCTCTTTGTTCTGCAGCCTCTTGTTCTTCTGCTTCTCGGTCTTCCATGTTGTCGTCTCCAGGGTCGTCGTCTCCAGTGTCGTCATCTCCGCCGTCGTCGTCTCCGCCGTCGTCGTCGTCGTCATCGGGGTGGTCTTCCGTGTCGTCGTCATCGTGGTGGTCTTCCGGGTCGTCGACGTTAGGGTCTTCAACTTGGAAATGTAGCAGAAGGTACAAGAAGGCTGAGAAAATGCCAAGAACCAGCTGATGGAACTGGAACTCGGATGGCTACCCGAAGGTTCAAGAGCCTATGGAACTACCGAGGACCAGCTGACGTTACTGGAACCCGGTTACTAAGCAGGAGGTACCCGTGCTAAAAAGCACTACCAAGGACCGCCTGACGTTGACGGAACTCGGATACCCAGAAGGAGGCACCTAAGCCAAAGGCTCTGCCCGGAACCAGCTGACGTTACTGGAACCAGGATGGGGAGCAGAAGGTACAAGAGCAAAAGACACTGCCGAGAACCAGCTGACGGTACTGGAACCCGGATGGGTAGCCGAAGGTCCAAGAGCCAATGGAACTACCGAGGACCAGCTGACGTTACTGGAACCCGGTTACTAAGCAGGAGGTACCCGTGCCTGAAAGCACTACCAAGGACCACCTGACGTTGGTGGAACTTGGATACCCAGAAGGAGGCACCTAAGCCAAAGGCTCTGCCCGGAACCAGCTGACGGTACTGGAACCAGGATGGGGAGCAGAAGGTACAAGAGCAAAAGACACTGCCGAGAACCAGCTGACGGTGCTGGAACCAGGTGGTGGACCCGAAGGTCCACAGGAGAGGAGAGAACAGCTAGGCCGCGAGGCAGCCGCAGTTACCGAACCCCAACAGTCCTACAGGGGGAGCTGGGCCTACTGGCACTACAGAACCAGCCTTGACTACCAGTTCACGCAGCCCACATAGGAAGCTCCTAAACTGGAGGCACCCTGGAGTTGGCTAACCCGACCGCACCACGACGAGGCAAGCATAGGTGTCTCAGTGAGCTTGACACAACCCGGAAACAGCTGACGGTGCTGAAACCAGGCTTGGCACGAGGGAGTACCTGTGACAAAAACACTGCCGAGAACCAGCTGGCGGTGCTGGAACCCGGATGCGTTGCCCCAGTGTGCAAGAGCCAATGGCACGACCGAGGACCAGCTGACGGTGCTGGAACCCGGTTACTAAGCTGTAGGTGCCCGCGCTTAAAAGCACTACCAAGGACCGCCTGGCGTTGGCGGAACTCGGATACCCAGGAGGAGGCACCTAAGCCAAAGGCTCGGCCCGGAACCAGCTGACGGTGCTGGAACCAGGTGGTGGACCCGAAGGTCCACAGGAGAGGAGAGAACAGCTAGGCCGCGAGGCAGCCGCAGTTACCGAACCCCAACAGTCCTACAGGGGGAGCTGGGCCTACTGGCACTACAGAACCAGCCTTGACTACCAGTTCACGCAGCCCACATAGGAAGCTCCTAAACTGGAGGCACCCTGGAGTTGGCTAACCCGACCGCACCACGACGAGGCAAGCATAGGTGTCTCAGTGAGCTTGACACAACCCGGAAACAGCTGACGGTGCTGAAACCAGGCTTGGCACGAGGGAGTACCTGTGACAAAAACACTGCCGAGAACCAGCTGGCGGTGCTGGAACCCGGATGCGTTGCCCCAGTGTGCAAGAGCCAATGGCACGACCGAGGACCAGCTGACGGTGCTGGAACCCGGTTACTAAGCTGTAGGTGCCCGCGCTTAAAAGCACTACCAAGGACCGCCTGGCGTTGGCGGAACTCGGATACCCAGGAGGAGGCACCTAAGCCAAAGGCTCGGCCCGGAACCAGCTGACGGTGCTGGAACCAGGTGGTGGACCCGAAGGTCCACAGGAGAGGAGAGAACAGCTAGGCCGCGAGGCAGCCGCAGTTACCGAACCCCAACAGTCCTACAGGGGGAGCTGGGCCTACTGGCACTACAGAACCAGCCTTGACTACCAGTTCACGCAGCCCACATAGGAAGCTCCTAAACTGGAGGCACCCTGGAGTTGGCTAACCCGACCGCACCACGACGAGGCAAGCATAGGTGTCTCAGTGAGCTTGACACAACCCGGAAACAGCTGACGGTGCTGAAACCAGGCTTGGCACGAGGGAGTACCTGTGACAAAAACACTGCCGAGAACCAGCTGGCGGTGCTGGAACCCGGATGCGTTGCCCCAGTGTGCAAGAGCCAATGGCACGACCGAGGACCAGCTGACGGTGCTGGAACCCGGTTACTAAGCTGTAGGTGCCCGCGCTTAAAAGCACTACCAAGGACCGCCTGGCGTTGGCGGAACTCGGATACCCAGGAGGAGGCACCTAAGCCAAAGGCTCGGCCCGGAACCAGCTGACGGTGCTGGAACCAGGTGGTGGACCCGAAGGTCCACAGGAGAGGAGAGAACAGCTAGGCCGCGAAGGCAGCCGCAGTTACCGAACCCCAACAGTCCTACAGGGGGAGCTGGGCCTACTGGCACTACAGAACCAGCCTTGACTACCAGTTCACGCAGCCCACATAGGAAGCTCCTAAACTGGAGGCACCCTGGAGTTGGCTAACCCGACCGCACCACGACGAGGCAAGCATAGGTGTCTCAGTGAGCTTGACACAACCCGGAAACAGCTGACGGTGCTGAAACCAGGCTTGGCACGAGGGAGTACCTGTGACAAAAACACTGCCGAGAACCAGCTGGCGGTGCTGGAACCCGGATGCGTTGCCCCAGTGTGCAAGAGCCAATGGCACGACCGAGGACCAGCTGACGGTGCTGGAACCCGGTTACTAAGCTGTAGGTGCCCGCGCTTAAAAGCACTACCAAGGACCGCCTGGCGTTGGCGGAACTCGGATACCCAGGAGGAGGCACCTAAGCCAAAGGCTCGGCCCGGAACCAGCTGACGGTGCTGGAACCAGGTGGTGGACCCGAAGGTCCACAGGAGAGGAGAGAACAGCTAGGCCGCGAGGCAGCCGCAGTTACCGAACCCCAACAGTCCTACAGGGGGAGCTGGGCCTACTGGCACTACAGAACCAGCCTTGACTACCAGTTCACGCAGCCCACATAGGAAGCTCCTAAACTGGAGGCACCCTGGAGTTGGCTAACCCGACCGCACCACGACGAGGCAAGCATAGGTGTCTCAGTGAGCTTGACACAACCCGGAAACAGCTGACGGTGCTGAAACCAGGCTTGGCACGAGGGAGTACCTGTGACAAAAACACTGCCGAGAACCAGCTGGCGGTGCTGGAACCCGGATGCGTTGCCCCAGTGTGCAAGAGCCAATGGCACGACCGAGGACCAGCTGACGGTGCTGGAACCCGGTTACTAAGCTGTAGGTGCCCGCGCTTAAAAGCACTACCAAGGACCGCCTGGCGTTGGCGGAACTCGGATACCCAGGAGGAGGCACCTAAGCCAAAGGCTCGGCCCGGAACCAGCTGACGGTGCTGGAACCAGGTGGTGGACCCGAAGGTCCACAGGAGAGGAGAGAACAGCTAGGCCGCGAGGCAGCCGCAGTTACCGAACCCCAACAGTCCTACAGGGGGAGCTGGGCCTACTGGCACTACAGAACCAGCCTTGACTACCAGTTCACGCAGCCCACATAGGAAGCTCCTAAACTGGAGGCACCCTGGAGTTGGCTAACCCGACCGCACCACGACGAGGCAAGCATAGGTGTCTCAGTGAGCTTGACACAACCCGGAAACAGCTGACGGTGCTGAAACCAGGCTTGGCACGAGGGAGTACCTGTGACAAAAACACTGCCGAGAACCAGCTGGCGGTGCTGGAACCCGGATGCGTTGCCCCAGTGTGCAAGAGCCAATGGCACGACCGAGGACCAGCTGACGGTGCTGGAACCCGGTTACTAAGCTGTAGGTGCCCGCGCTTAAAAGCACTACCAAGGACCGCCTGGCGTTGGCGGAACTCGGATACCCAGGAGGAGGCACCTAAGCCAAAGGCTCGGCCCGGAACCAGCTGACGGTGCTGGAACCAGGTGGTGGACCCGAAGGTCCACAGGAGAGGAGAGAACAGCTAGGCCGCGAGGCAGCCGCAGTTACCGAACCCCAACAGTCCTACAGGGGGAGCTGGGCCTACTGGCACTACAGAACCAGCCTTGACTACCAGTTCACGCAGCCCACATAGGAAGCTCCTAAACTGGAGGCACCCTGGAGTTGGCTAACCCGACCGCACCACGACGAGGCAAGCATAGGTGTCTCAGTGAGCTTGACACAACCCGGAAACAGCTGACGGTGCTGAAACCAGGCTTGGCACGAGGGAGTACCTGTGACAAAAACACTGCCGAGAACCAGCTGGCGGTGCTGGAACCCGGATGCGTTGCCCCAGTGTGCAAGAGCCAATGGCACGACCGAGGACCAGCTGACGGTGCTGGAACCCGGTTACTAAGCTGTAGGTGCCCGCGCTTAAAAGCACTACCAAGGACCGCCTGGCGTTGGCGGAACTCGGATACCCAGGAGGAGGCACCTAAGCCAAAGGCTCGGCCCGGAACCAGCTGACGGTGCTGGAACCAGGTGGTGGACCCGAAGGTCCACAGGAGAGGAGAGAACAGCTAGGCCGCGAGGCAGCCGCAGTTACCGAACCCCAACAGTCCTACAGGGGGAGCTGGGCCTACTGGCACTACAGAACCAGCCTTGACTACCAGTTCACGCAGCCCACATAGGAAGCTCCTAAACTGGAGGCACCCTGGAGTTGGCTAACCCGACCGCACCACGACGAGGCAAGCATAGGTGTCTCAGTGAGCTTGACACAACCCGGAAACAGCTGACGGTGCTGAAACCAGGCTTGGCACGAGGGAGTACCTGTGACAAGAACACTGCCGAGAACCAGCTGGCGGTGCTGGAACCCGGATGCGTTGCCTTGCCTATTAAAGATTGTCTTCCTAGAGCCCCAACTAGCGGTGTTGGAGCAAAGGGTAAGCAGGGGGAGATGAGTGTAGGCCGAAGCCTGCACTGGAGGCAGCTTTGTGTCTGCGTTGCGTTTGCAGGACACTTTGCCGGCTACACACTGGGGGAACAGCTGGCGTTGCTGAACCCCACTAACACAATGGCGTGTGTTTTTCTCTGTGCAGCTAGCACTTGCGGGCAAAAACTAGCGATGTTAGAGCCCGTGTTGAAGCAGGAGGAGGAGGAGAGGAGCAGAGTGTAGGCCGAAGCTTAGTTGAACCAATTTCAAAGGAAACCTTTAACCCCCCCCTCAGGTGTTACAAAGTACAAGAGACACACCTTGTGCAGTATTAATGCTGCACAAGTGAAAGGTTGCTCTATTAATTTGTCTACTTGCACACGCTGAATGAAAGACATACACAATTTACCCCATTCTACAGTCAAACTGTAGTGGATGCGTGACTTGGTTTTTTGATGAGACGCAGCACAGGTGTCCAAAATAACGCCTTGGTGCTTGGAGCAGCTTCCTGAGCGTTGTTATTTGCTGTACAGGAGTCTGCGCTCTTGTGTTATCCCTTGGCAATGCCCTGTTAGCGCTGCCCATCTTATGACATCATTTCATGTTGGCCGGTGCGGTTAACGATGGCCATAAATCCCAGACCCACAGTGTCTTTTCATAAAGCCACACTGCGGTGCTGGGATTCGTGGCCTTGAGCAGTAAATATTTTGGCCGCTCACACACGTCCTTACACCTGCTTCAGACTGGGCGGCCTCTGCTGATCCCTTCTCGCATGCCGCGGCCATGAGGCTGCACAGTCTGAAGAAGGCTGAAGGAGATGAGTTAAGACAGGCGAAGATATGCACTGCTCGTGCCCATCAATCACACCCTCGCAGTCAAAATAATTAAGACAACGAGGAGCATTTTATTCAGGCAGGGCGGACGAACAGGCGCAAGTAGCCAACCAATGATGTCAGAAGACGGGAAGCGCTACCAAGGGGGGTGCTGCGTATCATTAGAAAGGAAAGTCACACCTCAGGGACAGTGGAATGGTCTCAAAGAGACACATTTTGTACGTGTTGAGTTCCACGTGGGCAAGGAGAAAACATCAGCCACCTTGTACAAATGCAGCAGTACTGCTGTACAAGGTGGCTGTTATACATAGAAACACCTGGGGGTGGGGGCCAGGCTCCCTTCAATTTCAGTTCATGTGCCTGCGTGGCGTTTGCAGGTCACGTTGCAAGCTGCACAGCAGGGGAACAGCTGGCGGTGCTGAACCCCACTAACACATTGGCTGGTGTTTTTCTCTGTGCAGCTAGCATTTCCGGGCAAAAACTAGCGGTGTTTGAGCCCAGGGTCAGCAGGAGGAGGAGGAGAGGAGCAAAGTGTAGGCCGAAGCCTGCACTGGTGGCAGCTTTTGGTCGGTTGTGCCAGCGTGGCTTGTGCTGGACACGATGCCGGCTACACAGCGGGGGAACAGCTGGCGTTGCTGAACCCCACTAACACATTGGCTGGTGTTTTTCTCTGTGCAGCTAGCATGTCCGGGCAGAAACTGGCGTTGTTTGAGCCCAGGGTCAGCAGGAGGAGGAGAGGAGCAAAGTGTAGGCCGAAGCCTGCACTGGTGGCAGCTTTTGGTCGGTTGTGCCAGCGTGGCTTGTGCTGGACACGTTGCCGACTACACAGCAGGGGAACAGCTGGCGGTGCTGAACCCCACTAACACATTGGCTGGTGTTTTTCTCTGTGCAGCTAGCATTTCCGGGCAAAAACTAGCGTTGTTAGAGCCCAGGGTCAGCAGGAGGAGGAGAGGAGCAGAGTGTAGGCCGAAGCCTAGTTGAACCAATTTCAAAGGTTACCTTTAACCCCCCCTCAGGTGTTACAAAGAACAAGAGCCACTCCTTCTGCAGCATTAATGCTGCACAAGTAAAAGGTTGCTCTATTAATTTGTCTACTTGCACAAGCTGAATGCAACACGTAGACTATTTAGCCCATTATACTGTTTAACAGTAGTGGAGGCGTGACTTGTCTTTTTAAAGAAAAGCAGCACAGGTGTCGAAAACAACACCTTTTTGCATGGGCGCAGCTTCCTGAGCGTTGTTAGTTGCTGTACAGGAGTCTGCGCTCTTGTGATCCTTTGGCCATGCGCTGTGAGCGCTTCCTGTCTTATGACCTCATTTCATGTTGGCCGTTGCGGTTAGCGATGGACATGAATCCCAGACCCACAGTGTGTTTTTAAAAAATCACACTGCGGTGCTGGGATTCGTGCCCTGGTGCAGTAAATATGTTTGCCGCTCACACATGTCCTTACACCTGCTTCAGACTGGACGGCCTCATCTGATCCCTTATCGCCTGCCGAGGCCATGAGGACACCCAGTCTGAAGAAGGCGGAAGGAGATGAGTGAACACAGGCAAACATATGCACTGCACATGCCCATCAATCACACCCTCGCTGTCCAAAAAAATAAGACACCGAGGGCCGTTGTTTCGAGCAGGGGAGATGCACAGGCGCAGCCAGCTAACCAATGATGTCAAAAGACGGGCAGCGCTAACAAGGGTGGTGCTGCGTGTCATTACAAAGGAAAGTCACACCTCAGGGACATTGTAATGGTCTCTAATGAGACACATTTTGTACGTGTTGAGTTCCACGTGGGCAAGGAGAAAAAGTCAGCCACCTCGTACAAATGCAGCAGTACTGCTGTACAAGGTGGCTGTTATACATAGAAACACCTGTGGGTGGGGGGCAGGCTCCCTTCAATTTCAGTTCATGTGCCTGCGTGGCGTTTGCAGGTCACGTTGCAAGCTACACAGCAGGGGAACAGCTGGCGTTGCTGAACCCCACTGACACATTGACTGGTGTTTTTCTCTGTGCAGATTGCATGTCCGGGCAAAAACTAGCGGTGTTAGAGCCCAGGGTCAGCAGGAGGAGGAGGAGAGGAGCAAAGTGTAGGCCGAAGCCTGCACTGGTGGCAGCTTTTGGTCGGTTGTGCCAGCGTGGCTTGTGCTGGACACGATGCCGGCTACACAGCGGGGGAACAGCTGGCGGTGCTGAACCCCACTAACACATTGGCTGGTGTTTTTCTCTGTGCAGCTAGCATTTCCGGGCAAAAACTAGCGGTGTTTGAGCCCAGGGTCAGCAGGAGGAGTAGAGGAGCAGAGTGTAGGCCGAAGCCTAGTTGAACCAATTTCAAAGGTTACCTTTAACCCCCCCCCTCAGGTGTTGCAAGGTACAAGAGCCACACCTTGAACAGCATTAATGATGCACAAGTCAAAGGTTGCTCTATTTAATTTTGCTCCTTGCACACGCTGAATTAAACACGTACACTATTTAGCCCATTATACTGTCAAACAGTTGTGGAGGCGTGACTTGTCTTTTTAACGAGACGCAGCACAGGTGTCAAAATTTGCACCTAGGTACTGGGCGCAGATTCCTGAGCGTTGTTATTTGCTGTACAGGAGTCTGCGCTATTGTGTTATCCCTTGGCAATACCCTGTTAGTGCAGGCCGTCTCATGACCTCATTTCATGTTGGCCGGTGCGGTTAACGATGGCCATAAATCCCAGACCCATAGTGGCTTTTCCTAAAGTCACACTGCGGTGCTGGGATTCGTGGCCTTGTGCAGTAAATATGTTCGCCGCTCACACATGTCCTTACACCTGCTTCAGACTGGGCGGCCTCAGCTGATCCCTTATCGCATGCCGCGGCCATGAGGCCGCACAGTCAGAAGAAGGCGGAAGGAGGGGAGTGAAAACAGGGGAACATATGCACTGCTCGTGCCCATCAATCACACCCTCGCAGTCAAAATATATGAGACAACGGGGGGCGTTGTGTCGGGCAGGGGGGACGCACAGGCACAGCCAGCCAACCAATGATGTCAGGAGACGGGCAGCGCTAACAATGGGGGTGCTGCGTGTCATTAAAAAGGAAAGTCACACCTCAGGGACATTGTAATGGTCTGTAATGAGACACATTTTGTACTTGTTGAGTTCCACGTGTGCAAGGAGAAAAAGTCAGCCACCTTGTACAAATGCAGCAGTACTGCTGTACAAGGTGGCTGTTATACATAGAAACACCTGTGGGTGGGGGGCAGGCTCCCTTCAATTTCAGTTCATGTGCCTGCGTGGCGTTTGCAGGTCACGTTGCAAGCTACACAGCAGGGGAACAGCTGGCGTTGCTGAACCCCACTGACACATTGACTGGTGTTTTTCTCTGTGCAGATTGCATGTCCGGGCAAAAACTAGCGGTGTTAGAGCCCAGGGTCAGCAGGAGGAGGAGGAGAGGAGCAAAGTGTAGGCCGCAGCCTGCACTGGTGGCAGCTTTTGTTCTGTTGTGCCAGCGTGGCTTGTGCTGGACACGTTGCCGACTACACAGCAGGGGAACAGCTGGCGGTGCTGAACCCCACTAACACATTGGCTGGTGTTTTTCTCTGTGCAGCTAGCATTTCCGGGCAGAAACTGGCGTTGTTTGAGCCCAGGGTCAGCAGGAGGAGTAGAGGAGCAGAGTGTAGGCCGAAGCCTAGTTGAACCAATTTCAAAGGTTACCTTTAACCCCCCCCTCAGGTGTTGCAAGGTACAAGAGCCACACCTTGAACAGCATTAATGATGCACAAGTCAAAGGTTGCTCTATTTAATTTTGCTCCTTGCACACGCTGAATTAAACACGTACACTATTTAGCCCATTATACTGTCAAACAGTTGTGGAGGCGTGACTTGTCTTTTTAACGAGACGCAGCACAGGTGTCAAAATTTGCACCTAGGTACTGGGCGCAGATTCCTGAGCGTTGTTATTTGCTGTACAGGAGTCTGCGCTCTTGTGTTATCCCTTGGCAATACCCTGTTAGTGCAGGCCGTCTCATGACCTCATTTCATGTTGGCCGGTGCGGTTAACGATGGCCATAAATCCCAGACCCACAGTGGCTTTTCCTAAAGTCACACTGCGGTGCTGGGATTCGTGGCCTTGTGCAGTAAATATGATCGCCGCTCACACATGTCCTTACACCTGCTTCAGACTGGGCGGCCTCAGCTGATCCCTTATCGCATGCCGCGGCCATGAGGCCGCACAGTCAGAAGAAGGCGGAAGGAGGGGAGTGAAAACAGGGGAACATATGCACTGCTCGTGCCCATCAATCACACCCTCGCAGTCAAAATATATGAGACAACGGGGGGCGTTGTGTCGGGCAGGGGGGACGCACAGGCACAGCCAGCCAACCAATGATGTCAGGAGACGGGCAGCGCTAACAATGGGGGTGCTGCGTGTCATTACAAAGGAAAGTCACACCTCAGGGACATTGTAATGGTCTCTAATGAGACACATTTTGTACGTGTTGAGTTCCACGTGGGCAAGGAGAAAAAGTCAGCCACCTCGTACAAATGCAGCAGTACTGCTGTACAAGGTGGCTGATATACATAGAAACACCTGTGGGTGGGGGGCAGGCTCCCTTCAATTTCAGTTCATGTGCCTGCGTGGCGTTTGCAGGTCACGTTGCAAGCTACACAGCAGGGGAACAGCTGGCGTTGCTGAACCCCACTAACACATTGGCTGGTGTTTTTCTCTGTGCAGCTAGCATGTCCGGGCAGAAACTGGCGTTGTTTGAGCCCAGGGTCAGCAGGAGGAGGAGAGGAGCAAAGTGTAGGCCGAAGCCTGCACTGGTGGCAGCTTTTGGTCGGTTGTGCCAGCGTGGCTTGTGCTGGACACGTTGCCGACTACACAGCAGGGGAACAGCTGGCGGTGCTGAACCCCACTAACACATTGGCTGGTGTTTTTCTCTGTGCAGCTAGCATTTCCGGGCAAAAACTAGCGGTGTTTGAGCCCAGGGTCAGCAGGAGGAGTAGAGGAGCAGAGTGTAGGCCGAAGCCTAGTTGAACCAATTTCAAAGGTTACCTTTAACCCCCCCCTCAGGTGTTGCAAGGTACAAGAGCCACACCTTGTGCAGCATTAATGCTGCACAAGTAAAAGGTTGCTCTATTTGTTTTGCTCCTTGCACACGCTGACTAAAACACGTACACTATTTAGCCCATTATACTGTCAAACAGTTGTGGAGGCGTGACTTGTCTTTTTAACGAGACGCAGCACAGGTGTCAAAATTTGCACCTAGGTACTGGGCGCAGATTCCTGAGCGTTCTTATTTGCTGTACAGGAGTCTGCGCTATTGTGATCCCTTGGCCATGCGCTGTGAGCGCTTCCTGTCTTCTGACCTCATTTCATGTCGGCCGTTGCGGTTAGCGATGGACATGAATCCCAGACCCACAGTGTGTTTTTAAAAAATCACACTGCGGTGCTGGGATTCGTGCCCTGGTGCACTAAATATGTTTGCCGCTCACACATGTCCTTACACCTGCTTCAGACTGGGCGGCCTCATCTGATCCCTTATCGCCTGCCGCGGCCATGAGGACACCCAGTCTGAAGAAGGCGGAAGGAGATGAGTGAACACAGGCAAACATATGCACTGCACATGCCCATCAATCACACCCTCGCTGTCCAAAAAAATAAGACACCGAGGGCCGTTGTTTCGAGCAGGGGAGATGCACAGGCGCAGCCAGCTAACCAATGATGTCAAAAGACGGGCAGCGCTAACAAGGGTGGTGCTGCGTGTCATTACAAAGGAAAGTCACACCTCAGGGACATTGTAATGGTCTCTAATGAGACACATTTTGTACGTGTTGAGTTCCACGTGGGCAAGGAGAAACAGTCAGCCACCTCGTACAAATGCAGCAGTACTGCTGTACAAGGTGGCTGATATACATAGAAACACCTGTGGGTGGGGGGCAGGCTCCCTTCAATTTCAGTTCATGTGCCTGCGTGGCGTTTGCAGGTCACGTTGCAAGCTACACAGCAGGGGAACAGCTGGCGTTGCTGAACCCCACTGACACATTGACTGGTGTTTTTCTCTGTGCAGATTGCATGTCCGGGCAAAAACTAGCGGTGTTAGAGCCCAGGGTCAGCAGGAGGAGGAGGAGAGGAGCAAAGTGTAGGCCGAAGCCTGCACTGGTGGCAGCTTTTGGTCGGTTGTGCCAGCGTGGCTTGTGCTGGACACGATGCCGGCTACACAGCAGGGGAACAGCTGGCGGTGCTGAACCCCACTAACACATTGGCTGGTGTTTTTCTCTGTGCAGCTAGCATTTCCGGGCAAAAACTAGCGGTGTTTGAGCCCAGGGTCAGCAGGAGGAGTAGAGGAGCAGAGTGTAGGCCGAAGCCTAGTTGAACCAATTTCAAAGGTTACCTTTAACCCCCCCCTCAGGTGTTGCAAGGTACAAGAGCCACACCTTGTGCAGCATTAATGCTGCACAAGTAAAAGGTTGCTCTATTTGTTTTGCTCCTTGCACACGCTGACTAAAACACGTACACTATTTAGCCCATTATACTGTCAAACAGTTGTGGAGGCGTGACTTGTCTTTTTAACGAGACGCAGCACAGGTGTCAAAATTTGCACCTAGGTACTGGGCGCAGATTCCTGAGCGTTCTTATTTGCTGTACAGGAGTCTGCGCTATTGTGATCCCTTGGCCATGCGCTGTGAGCGCTTCCTGTCTTCTGACCTCATTTCATGTCGGCCGTTGCGGTTAGCGATGGACATGAATCCCAGACCCACAGTGTGTTTTTAAAAAATCACACTGCGGTGCTGGGATTCGTGCCCTGGTGCACTAAATATGTTTGCCGCTCACACATGTCCTTACACCTGCTTCAGACTGGGCGGCCTCATCTGATCCCTTATCGCCTGCCGCGGCCATGAGGACACCCAGTCTGAAGAAGGCGGAAGGAGATGAGTGAACACAGGCAAACATATGCACTGCACATGCCCATCAATCACACCCTCGCTGTCCAAAAAAATAAGACACCGAGGGCCGTTGTTTCGAGCAGGGGAGATGCACAGGCGCAGCCAGCTAACCAATGATGTCAAAAGACGGGCAGCGCTAACAAGGGTGGTGCTGCGTGTCATTACAAAGGAAAGTCACACCTCAGGGACATTGTAATGGTCTCTAATGAGACACATTTTGTACGTGTTGAGTTCCACGTGGGCAAGGAGAAACAGTCAGCCACCTCGTACAAATGCAGCAGTACTGCTGTACAAGGTGGCTGATATACATAGAAACACCTGTGGGTGGGGGGCAGGCTCCCTTCAATTTCAGTTCATGTGCCTGCGTGGCGTTTGCAGGTCACGTTGCAAGCTACACAGCAGGGGAACAGCTGGCGTTGCTGAACCCCACTGACACATTGACTGGTGTTTTTCTCTGTGCAGATTGCATGTCCGGGCAAAAACTAGCGGTGTTAGAGCCCAGGGTCAGCAGGAGGAGGAGGAGAGGAGCAAAGTGTAGGCCGAAGCCTGCACTGGTGGCAGCTTTTGGTCGGTTGTGCCAGCGTGGCTTGTGCTGGACACGATGCCGGCTACACAGCGGGGGAACAGCAGGCGGTGCTGAACCCCACTAACACATTGGCTGGTGTTTTTCTCTGTGCAGCTAGCATGTCCGGGCAGAAACTGGCGTTGTTTGAGCCCAGGGTCAGCAGGAGGAGGAGAGGAGCAAAGTGTAGGCCGAAGCCTGCACTGGTGGCAGCTTTTGGTCGGTTGTGCCAGCGTGGCTTGTGCTGGACACGTTGCCGACTACACAGCAGGGGAACAGCTGGCGGTGCTGAACCCCACTAACACATTGGCTGGTGTTTTTCTCTGTGCAGCTAGCATTTCCGGGCAAAAACTAGCGATGTTTGAGCCCAGGGTCAGCAGGAGGAGTAGAGGAGCAGAGTGTAGGCCGAAGCCTAGTTGAACCAATTTCAAAGGTTACCTTTAACCCCCCCTCAGGTGTTGCAAGGTACAAGAGCCACACCTTGTGCAGCATTAATGCTGCACAAGTAAAAGGTTGCTCTATTTGTTTTGCTCCTTGCACACGCTGACTAAAACACGTACACTATTTAGACCATTATACTGTCAAACAGTTGTGGAGGCGTGACTTGTCTTTTTAACGAGACGCAGCACAGGTGTCAAAATTTGCACCTAGGTACTGGGCGCAGATTCCTGAGCGTTCTTATTTGCTGTACAGGAGTCTGCGCTATTGTGATCCCTTGGCCATGCGCTGTGAGCGCTTCCTGTCTTCTGACCTCATTTCATGTCGGCCGTTGCGGTTAGCGATGGACATGAATCCCAGACCCACAGTGTGTTTTCAAAAAATCACACTGCGTGGCTGGGATTCGTGGCCTTGTGCAGTAAATAGGTTGGCCGCTTACACATGTCCTTACACCTGCTCCAGACTGGGCGGCCTCAGCTGATCCCTTATCGCCTACCACGGCCAGGAGGCCGCACAGTCTGAAGAAGGCGGAAGGAGATGAGTTAAGACAGGCGAACATATGCACTGCTCGTGCCCATAAACCACACCCTCGCTGACAAAATAAATATGACAACGAGGGGCGTTGTTTCTAGCAGGGCGGATGCACAGGCGCAGCCAGCTAACCATGATGACAAAAGACGGGAAACGCTACCAAGGGGGGTGCTGCGTATCATTACAAAGGAAAGTCACACCTCAGGGACAGTGGAATGGTCTCAATGAGACACATTTTGTACGTGTTGAGTTCCACGTGGGCAAGGAGAAAAAGTCAGCCACCTTGTACAAATGCAGCAGTACTGCTGTACTAGGTGGCTGTTATACATAGAAACACCTGGGGGGGTGGGGCCAGGTTCCCTTTTAATTTCAGTTCCTGTGCCTGCATGGCGTTTGCAGGTCACGTTGCCGGCTACACAGCAGGGGAACAGCTGGCGTTGCTGAACCCCACTAACACATTGGCTGGTGTTTTTCTCTGTGCAGCTAGCACTTCCGGGCAAAAACTAGCGGTGTTTGAGCCCAGGGTCAGCAGGAGGAGGAGAGGAGCAGAGTGTAGGCCGAAGCCTGCACTGGTGGCAGCTTTTGTTCTGTTGTGCCAGCGTGGCTTGTGCTGGACACGTTGCCGACTACACAGCAGGGGAACAGCTGGCGGTGCTGAACCCCACTGACACATCACCTAGTGTTTTTTTCTGTGTAGACAACACTTCCAGGTGGCAACTGACAGTGTTGAAACCCAGGGAATCAAAGAGGAGCAGAGTGTAGGCCGAAGCCTGCAGTGGAGCAAGTTGAAAGGGAACCTTTAACCCCCCCCCCCCAGGCATTTGTTGCTGAAAGAGCCATCTTGTACAGCAGTAATACTGCACATGGAAAATGGTGGCTCCGAAAATTATGCTCCTTGCAAACGCTGAAGTACACACTCATATAATGTGTCCCCTCACACCGTCAAACCATCCCGGAAGTGGGACTTTCCTTTGTAATGTGACACAGCACAGCCGTCATTCCAACCCCCTTGGTGCCGGGCACCACCTCCTCAACGTTGTTTGGTTCTGTCACGGAGCCCGCACTGTAATGTTATCCCTTGGCCATGCACAGTTAGCGGTGCCCGTCTTCTGACATCATGTAGGTGTCAGGCTGGCAGTGCCTGTGCGTCCAAGCTGCCCGAGATCCAACCTTGCAGTGTCATCTAATGTAGTCCCACTGCGGGCCAGGGATCCATGGGCATGCGCAGTGCATATCATCGCCTCTCACTCACCTCCTTCCTGCTTCTTCAGACTGTGCGGCGTCACGGCCGTGGCATGCTATTAGGGATCAGCTGACGCCGCCTAGTCTGAAGAAGCGTGAAGAAGGGGAGTGAGAGGCTAGTATATGCACTGCGCATGGCCATGGATACCAGGCCCACTGTGGGATCACATTAGACGACACTGCGAGGTGTGATTTCGGGCAGCGTGGACGCACAGGCGCAGCCAGGACGACAACAAATGATGTCAGAGGACGGGCAGCGCAAACTGTGCATGGCCAAGGGATAACATAACAGCGCAGGGTCCATGACGGAATCAAACAACGCTAAGGAGGCAGCGCACGGTGCCAAGGGGGTAGCAATGACGGCTGTGCTGTGTCACATTACAAAGGAAAGTCCCACCTCCGGGACGGTTGGACGGTGTGAGGGGACACATTACATGAGTGTGTAGTTCAGCGTTTGCAAGGAGCATAATTTCAAGAGCGACCTTTCCCTTGTGCAGTATTAGTGCTGCACATGGTGGCTCTTTCAGTAACAAACGCCTAGGGGGGGGGGGGGGGACAGGTCCCCTTACATTTTAGTTGTGCCAGCGTGGCGGTCGCATGACACGTTGCCGGATACACAGCTGGGGATCAGCTGACGTTACTGAACCCCAATAACAGAGGAGCGACTGTTGACTGTGCACACAGCACTTCCAGGCACCAACTGGCGGTGTTAGAGCCCAGGGACAGCAGGAGGAGCAGATTGGAGGTATTGCCGCACACACAGCTGGGGATCAGCTGACGTTACTGAACCCCAATAACAGAGGAGCGACTGTTGACTGTGCACACAGCACTTCCAGGCACCAACTGGCGGTGTTAGAGCCCAGGGACAGCAGGAGGAGCAGAGGAACAGAGTGTAGGCCGAAGCCTGATTGGAGCAAGTTGAAAGGAAACCTTTAACCCCCCCCCCCAAGACGTTTGTAGCTGAAAGAGCCATGTTGTGCAGCACTAAGGATGCAAAAGGAAAAGGTTGCTCTTTTAATTATGCTCCTTGCAAACACCGAAGTAAACACTAAAAATGTGTCCCTTTATACCGTTAAACCGTTCCGGAGGTGCGAATTTCCTTCGTAATGGGACACAGCACAGCTGTCATTCCTATCCCCTTGATGCCGTGCGCTGCCTCCTCAGCGTTGTTTTAAGCTGCCACGGAGCCTGCGCTGTTCTGTTAGCCCTTGGCCATGCCCAATTAGCGCTGCCTGTCTTCTGACATAATTTGGTGTCAGGCTGTCAGTGCCTGTGCGTCCACGCTGCTCCAGATCCCACCTCGCAGTCTCATCTAACGTAATCCCACTGCGGGCCTTGGAACCATGGGCATGCACAGTGCATAACCTCGACTCTCACTCCCCTCCTTCCCTCTTCTTCAGACTGTGCGGTGTCACGGCCGTGGCATGCTAGGGATCAGCTGACGGCGCACAGTCTAAAGAAGGCGGAGGGAAATGAGCGAGAGCCCGAGGGGAAGATATGCACTGCGCATGCCCATGGATCCCAGGCCCGCAGTGTGACTCAATCAGAAGACACTGCGAGGCGGGATCTCGGGCAGCGCGGCCGCACAGGCGCAGCCAGCCTGACACCAAATTATGTCAGAAGACAGGCAGCGCAAATAGGGCATGCCCAAGGGATAACAGAACAGCGCAGGCTCCGTGACAGCTTAAAACAACGCTGAGGAGGCAGCGCATGGCACCAAGGGGGTAGGAATGACGGCTGTGCTGCGTCACATTACGAAGGAAAGTCCCAGCTCCGGGACGGTATAACGGTATCAGTGAACACATTTTATAAGTGTTAAGTTCTGCGTGTGCAAAGAGCTAAAAAAAAAGAGCTACCTTTTCCTTGTGCAGCATTACTGCTGCACAAGATGGCTCTTTCAGTAACAAACGACGGGGGGGGGGGGGACAGGTTCCCTTACATTTAGGTTGTTGTGCCAGCGTGGCGGTCGCAGGACACATTGCCGGCTACACAGCTGGGGATCAGCTGACGTTACTGAAACCCAATAACACTGGGTCGTATGTTTTTACTGTGCAGCCTGCACTTCTGAGCCGCAACTGGCGGTGTTGGAGCCCAGGAATAGCAGTTCAGGTGGTAGAAAGATGAACACAGCAGGAGACCTGGATGACACCCAATTACTTAATCAGGCAGAGGAGTGGCAAATTCCTGCGAGATCCAGGCCTGGTTCATTTTCAGGAAAGTAAGCCGGTCAACGTTATCGGAGGATAGTCGCATGCGACGGTCTGTTAGTACACCACCTGCGGCACTAAAGACACGTTCCGATAAGACACTAGCCGCAGGGCAAGCCAGCACCTCCAATGCATACTGGCTTAGCTCTGGCCATGTATCCAGCTTAGAGACCCAAAACTTGAACGGGGAAGAGCCGTCTGGGAGTACAGTAAGAGGGCAAGCCATGTAGTCTGTCACCATCTGACGGAACCGTTGCCTCCTGCTGACTGGAGCCGCCGGTGATGGTGTAGACATTTGGGGCGGGCACACAAAAGTGTGCCAGAGTTGTGCCATACTGGGCTTGCCTTGGGCAGAGGCACTGCTTCTGCTCCCTCTTTGGGCAGAGCCTCCCCCACTGCCTCGACGCACTGAGCTGCTTTGTAAAGCACTAGCAGCACTCCTCTCAGTTGGACAGGAGAAGATGATGGAATTCACCAGTGTGTCGTGGTACTCCCGCAATTTACGCTCCCGGGTCAACGCAGGGATGAGGTTTTGGACGTTGTCCCGGTAGCGAGGATCGAGGAGGGTGAACACCCAATAATCAGGCATGTTGAGAATGTGGTCGATGCGGCGGTCGTTTCTCAGGCACTGCAGCATGAAATCCACCATGTGCTGCAGAGTGCCAACCGGCCCAGAAACGCTGTCCCCTGCTTGAGACATGATCTCTGCCCGCTCGTCATCACCCCACCCTCGCTGTACACACTGACCACTGGACAATTGTGTCGCTCCCTCCTCTGGACGGAGCTCTTCCTCCTCCATTGACTCCTCCTCATCCTCCTCACAAATTGGCCCCTGCGTACCCCTTTGTGAGGAACCACGTGGCGCTGACTCTCCAGAAGCTGATGGAAAAGGTGACTCCTCATCCTCCACCTCTTCCACCACATCATCCCTTAACCCTTGCAAAGTTTGCTGAAGCAGGCAGATAAGGGGGACAGTCATGCTGACTAGTGCATCATCTGCACTTGCCATCCGCGTGGAATAATCAAAAGGACGCAAAACCTGGCAGACGTCCTTCATAGTGGCCCACTCTGTGGTTGTGAAGTCTGATCGGCGCTGACTGCGACTTCTTTGCGCCTGATGCAGCTGGTACTCCATAACTGCTTGCTGCTGCTCACACAACCGCTCCAACATATGTAACGTGGAATTCCACCGGGTAGGTAGGTCACATATGATGCGGTGTTCCGGAAGGCGGAATCGGCGCTGCAGAGCAGCAATGCGGGATCTGGCCAAGCTGGAACGCCGCAAGTGAGCACACTCTAGGCGGACCTTGTGCAGCAGGGCATCAAGATCCGGATAGTCCCTCAGAAAACTCTGCACAACCAAATTGAGCACATGTGCCAGACATGGGATGTGAGTGAGGTTGCCAAGGGCCAAAGCTGCCACCAGATTTCGGCCATTGTCACACACTACCATGCCTGGCTGGAGATTCGCTGGCAGTAACCACACATCGCTCTCCTGCTTGATGGCATTCCAGAGCTCCTGCGCTGTGTGGCTTCGATGCCCCAATGAAACTAGTTTCAAGACGGCCTGCTGACGTTTGGCCACGGCTGTGCTCATGTCGGTCATAGGTAAACGTTCACGGGTCCATGTGGGGGTGGACTGTGACGGATCCTGCAGAGAGGAATCAGAGGAACTGGTGTAAGAGGAGGAGTCGATGCGTACAGACTGGATTCCTGCAATCCTTGGAGTGGGCAGGACACGTCCTGCGCCACTCGCACGATCTGTACCTGGCTCAACAACATTAACCCAATGGGCAGTGAGGGAAACATATCGCCCCTGTCCATGCTGACTGGTCCACGCATCGGTGGTGAGGTGGACCTTGCTACTGACGGCGTTCAGTAGCGCATGTTTTATGTTTGCCTCAACATGCCTGTGCAGGGCAGGGACAGCCTGCCTGCTGAAGTAAAAGCGGCTGGGCACCTTGTACTGTGGGACTGCCAATGCCATCAAGTCACGGAAGCTGTCAGTCTCCACCAGCCTGAACGAGAGCATTTCCAGGGACAACAGTTTGGCAATGCCTGCATTCAGAGCCTGTGCTCGGGGGTGGTTGGCCGAGAATGCCCGCCTTTTCTCCCATGCCTGTACTACCGATGGCTGTAGAGTAGACTGGGAGTGTGAGGATGACTGGGAAGGTGGTGCTGTGGGTGGAATTACACAAGGTCTCTGGGAGGAAGCCAAACCAGCTGTGCGTGAGCTGGAGGAAGAGGCAACACGAGCTGAAGAGGTGGTAGCTGCCGCTGTTGGTTGGCCTACATCTTCAGTGTGTTTCTGTAACTCCACCGCGTGCCTGGTCCGCACATGTTTCCACATATTTGTGGTATTGAGGTTGCTGACATTTTTCCCTCTTTTTACTTTATGATGACACAGCTTGCATTTGACAAAACAAATGTCATCTGCAACTGTGTCAAAAAAGGACCAGGCACTGCAAGTCTTGGGAGCGCCCTTTTTGGCTTTGGAAAGAGACAGGCTCCTAACGGGTGCCAAAGTGGAGGCTACAGGCTCCGCAGTCTTCCCCCTCCCTCTCCCTCTTTGGCCCGTAAGAGGAAGCTCTTCCTCTGAGCTGCTCCCACCACCTTCCTGTTCCTCACGCCACGATGGGTCAAGGACCTCATCATCTCCACTACCCTCTGCCACCAACTGCTCCTCCTGGGTAGTCTCAGCAGCACAGTACGCACGAGAAAGCGGCACCTGAGTTTCATCATCAGATGCGTACTGCGCTGTGGTCACCGGAGGCACTGGCCCACCTGCCTCTTCAGAGTCAGAGAGATAAAGCTTTTGGGCATCACTGCACACTGCCTCTTCTTCCATTTCTCCAATGCTGCTTGGCTGGCCCCCTGTTTCCAAGCCAAGAGATTCAGAGAACAGAAGTAGAGACGGCTCCTGTCCTGGGCTCTCTGACTGCCTGGCCAATTTGGCAGGTGGTGAAGAGACAGATGGCTGCTCTCCAGTGCTCTGTGCCTGAGAGGATGTGGCACTAACTGAAGTCGATGCCGAGGCGTTAGCTGCCATCCACCCGACAACGGCTTCAATTTGGTCTTCACGCAGCAGCGGTGCACGGCGCTCTCCGACAAAGCTGCGCATGAAGGACTGTTCCCTGCTGAAACTGAGTGACGACGAGTCACCGGCGCCCGCAGCAGGCACAGAATCACCACGTCCTCTCCCTGCTCCTCTCCCTGCTCCGCGCCCACGCCCACGTGCCTTACTCCCTGCCCTCTTCATCTTGGTTGACAGATAAAGATAAGCAGAAAAGTACTAAGGCCTTAGTGTGCTTATTCCTGTAATGCTCCTCCTAACAGGTGTAAGAAACACTAATGTTGTAAATTGTGGACTAAACTTTATTATTTTTCAAATGTGGCCTACACAAGTGTAAGTTGTGTTTGGTGAACTTAACCTTTTTTTTGGTGCAGATCGGGCTACAGAGCTAGTTTAAATCACACGGAGACCGTGCAGACAGCCGTAAACGGCGCTGCAAGGCCAAGAAACCCTCCTCTAGGTTATCCTATATAGTGTTTTTCCACTATTTAGCTGGATACAAGTGGAAAGACACTAATAGGAATTTTTTTTTTCAAATTTTAAACTGGCTGCACTATTTGAAAAAAAGGAAATTGTTTTTCAAGGTATGAGGCAGTAACGCACCCTGAGCTGAATCCAACCGGCTATGGCTGCACACAGACTACAGGGCGAGCTGGGCTCACACGGAGACCGTGCAGACAGCCGTAAACGGCGCTGCAAGGCCAAAAAACCCTCCTCTAGGTTATCCTATATAGTGTTTTTCCACTATTTAGCTGGATACGAGTGGAAAGACACTAATAGGAATTTTTTTTTTCAAATTTTAAACAGGCTGCACTATTTGAAAAAAAGGAAAATTTTTCTCAAGGTATGAGCCAGTAACGAACCCTGAGCTGAATCCAACCGGCTATGGCTGCACACAGACTACAGGGCGAGCTGGGCTCACACGGAGACCGTGCAGACAGCCGTAAACGGCGCTGCAAGGCCAAAAAACCCTCCTCTAGGTTATCCTATATAGTGTTTTTCCACTATTTAGCTGGATACGAGTGGAAAGACACTAATAGGAATTTTTTTTTTCAAATTTTAAACAGGCTGCACTATTTGAAAAAAAGGAAAATGTTTCTCAAGGTATGAGCCAGTAACGAACCCTGAGCTGAATCCAACCGGCTATGGCTGCACACAGACTACAGGGCGAGCTGGGCTCACACGGAGACCGTGCAGACAGCCGTAAACGGCGCTGCAAGGCCAAAAAACCCTCCTCTAGGTTATCCTATATAGTGTTTTTCCACTATTTAGCTGGATACGAGTGGAAAGACACTAATAGGAATTTTTTTTTTCAAATTTTAAACAGGCTGCACTATTTGAAAAAAAGGAAAATTTTTCTCAAGGTATGAGCCAGTAACGAACCCTGAGCTGAATCCAACCGGCTATGGCTGCACACAGACTACAGGGCGAGCTGGGCTCACACGGAGACCGTGCAGACAGCCGTAAACGGCGCTGCAAGGCCCAAAAACCCCCCTCTAGGTTATCCTATGTAGTGTTTTTCCACAATAGAGCTGGAGACTGGTGGAAAAACACTAATAGGAAATTTGAGAAAAAATGTGCAGCAGGCTGCACTAAGAGCAAAAAAGAACAACTGTGTGAGGCAGTGTGAACCCCCCCTGAGCTGAATACAACCGGGTATATGGCTGCACACAGACTACAGAGTGAGCTGCACACACACACACACAGAGACCTTGCAGAACGCTGTTAAAACAGCGCTGCAAGGCAAGAGCAAGGTGAACAGTGAAGAACACACAGCGTTTTGCTAAATTAGCCTTTGGAAAGGAAAATAAAGCAATTAGCTAGCTCAACTGGCCCTCAGTTAGAACACAGCGTCCTGTCCCTAACTGAAATCACAGCAGAGTGAGCGCAAAATGGCGGCAGCGCTTTTTTATAGTGCAGAGTGACATCATTTCAGCAGCCAATCCAAGCCTTGCCAGTACTTACATGCCCACCATGCTAAACAGGATGTGCCCACACTTTCATTCATTCCTCATTGGCTGCTGCGTTCAATTTGAATTCTGGGAACTTCCGATTCCGGTATCCGATACGCGGGAAGTATCGGAATTCGGTATCGGAATTCCGATACCGCAAATATCGGCCGATACCCGATACTTGCGGTATCGGAATGCTCAACACTAGTCGTCACTAACCCTGTGACGCCGGCTGTACTAACACGCTACCACTAAAACTACGCTGTACAAGTTTTTTTTCTCTAAAAGAAGATCGGTTGTCACTAATGTTGTGACGCCGGCTACGCTACCTTGCTATATCTAAAACTATGCTGTACTAACTACGATTATTATTTTTTTCTAAAAAAACTTGGATGTCACTTAGACTGCGAAGTCCACTACACTAACTAGCTAAAAAAGAAAAATTCCCGTGGCGCAGTATCTGATCAGCAGTGATAATGATCAAAGTGCGGCGGACACAGGAAGAGCACGAATGCTGTGCGCGGGACGCTGCGTACAGGAAAAAAAGCACAAAAAAGTGCGCACGAAAATCAATTGAAAGGAGGAGAGGGAGGTACTGGAACAGAGAGGGGGGATGAGAAAGGGGACCTCAAACACTGACGCTGGCTACAAGCCTGAAACTACACTGTACTAACTACGATTATTATTTTTTTCTAAAAAAAATCGGACTTCACTCAGACTGCAAAGTCTGCTACACTAACTAGCTAAAAAAATAAAAAGTCCTGTGGTTCAGTCTCTGATCAGCAGCGATACTGATCAAAGCGCTGCGAACACAGAAAGAGCACGAATGCTCTGCGCGGAACGCCACGCACAGGAAAAAAAAGCGCAAAAAAGTATGCAAAAAAATCAATTGGAGTGAGGAGAGGAGGGGGGGTACTGGAACAGGGATGGGAAAGGGGTGGGGGAGTTGCTGCTGCTGTGATCACAGACCTCACACAGCAGGCAGATAGCAGCAGAGAGCACAGAGCACAAAGCACCAGCCAATCACAGCGATCGCCGACACGGGGGGGGGGGGCAGATCAGCCCCTCGTGGTGACGTGCCAGGATGGCCTGCTGTTAGAAACAGCAGCCATGCTCATCCGGTCACCGCGCCTATGCAGCGCGGTGACTGTAAATAGCAGCGCCGCACTAGTACTGCGGTTTGCGGGAACACAGTTCCCGCAGCGCAGTACTAGTAAGGCGCATGTCAGGAAGGGGTTAATATGGCTTGCTATGCCTGAATAAAGTTTTTTTTCATTTTTTCATCAGTGGTGTGCCACTATCCACTCAATTTTCCTATTTGGCTGTGCTCACTAGCCTTGCGAGCACCCACCTGCCTTCTGATTTGGAAATCTGTGCTTTGGTCTGATGAGTCCAAATTTGAGATCTTTGGTTCCAACCACCGTGTCTTTGTGTGACGCACAAAAGGTGAACGGATGGACTCTACATGCCTGGTTCCCACCGTGAAGCATGGAGGATGAGGTGTGATTGTGTGGGGGTGCTTTGCTGGTGACACTGTTGGGGATTAATTCAAAATTGAAGGCATACTGAACCAGCATGGCTACCAGAGCATCTTGCAGCGTCATGCTATTCCATCCAGTTTGCGTTTAGTTGGACCATCATTTATTTTTCAACAGGACAATTACCTCAAACACACCTCTAGGCTGTTCAAGGGCTATTTGACCAAGAAGGAGAGTGATTGGGTGCTACGCCAGATGACCTGGCCTCCACAGTCACCAGACCTGAACCCAATCGAGATGGTTTGGGGTGAGCTGGACCGCAGAGTGAAGGCAAAAGGGCCAACAAGTGTAAGCATCTCTGGGAACTCCTTCAAGATTGTTGGAAGACCATTCCCAGTGACTACCTCTTGAAGCTCATCAAGAGTATGCCCAGAGCGTGCAAAGCAGTCATCAAAGCAAAAGGTGGCTGCTTTGAAGAACCTTGAATATAAGACATATTTTCAGTTGTTTCACACTTTTTTGTTAAGTATATAATTCCACATGTGTTAATTCATAGTTTTGATGCCTTCAGTGTGAATGTACAATTTTCATAGTCATGAAAATACTGAAAAATCTTTAGATGAGAATGTGTGTCCAAACTTTTGGTCTGTACTGTACTTATATATGTATTGCCAGCTATGGTAGGGGCTGGTTTCTCTTTGAGAAAAACTGAATTCACATATTTTACCCCATCCCTTACATAGTGACTGTGAACTTTTGCCTGAACCAGGAGGTGTGCAAGATCCCTCAGGGAAGAGGAGGTGCTTCTGAGAGGTTGCCATGTGCAGAGCAGTGAAGATGTAGGAAGAGATAAACATTTGGAGGTATGCAGGCAGAGGAGAGGAGCATGCTTTCTCTGCCAGGACAAGCTACATGAGGCAGGGTATCAGTCCCTAGAGCACAGAGACTTCCAGGGTCCGTGCTAGTCTAAAAGACTGCTCAGTTTTCATATAACGAGCAGTAGTGTGCTTTTGCCCAGGAGCTAAGCAGCGCATAGAATCAGTGACACTGCTGCAAGAGAGAGTGTTTGCCACAGGATTTGAGCTGCCTGCTGGCTGAAAAGGATCAGGGATCCAGCAACTGTTTACCTTGGACCCCTGGTGGTCCAAGAAATGTTTACCAGAGGTATAATTAGCAGCAGGATGGCTACTCTACACACAACAGAGAAACTGAACTCTCACCATGCAGATCTGACCAAAACCCTGTATGTTAATTGTATGGAAGCTTTTGGAACTGTTTGCGGAACTTCAGTAAAAAGGTAGAAACTGATCATTACCCTGTCTAATGCTGATTATTTTCTGCTGCATCATTCCTGCTCTACCTCCACTGGGAGTGAGCCCTAGTTGGGAAGGGGTTAATTATCTGGCACTGTCCATCACCACCTAGCTCCCAGGGACCTTCATCAGTGTCCAGCCATACCAGGCCAAACATCCCAACTAGCATCACAAACAATTTAATTTTTTACCGGCACAATTGACAAAGACTGGCACATGCCCTGGTCAGACTCGACCAGCACTCGGAACCACCGTGACCCAGTACCATAACTGCAGTGGTCTGGCTGGGGTGATATATAAACAGGCGACAGAGCAGTATGCGTCTTTTCCTAGGCCGAAATTCCACTGCATGAATGGTGAGGCCACAAGATGTTGAAAAGTTATTAGAATGGATGGCTGGGAATGGTTCCTGTTCCTTCACATTATCTTCCACCAGGTCTACTGCAGAAAGTGCACAGTCACCACCTGAGAACCATGGTCATCCAGCTTCCCCTTTCAAATTAGCCAAACAGTCTGAGCCCCAAGTTATGCAGCAATCTCTTCTGCTTTTTGATGACACTGCTGGCTGTGGTTCCGTGGCCCATCCGCCTTGCGCTGCCCCACAAGTGGAAGAGACTGAGTGCACTGGTGCCCAAGCACTTGTTATGTTGGAGGTTCAGTACGTGGGAGGGCTAGTGCACACAGTCAGTAGACCACTTCAGGACATGTCAGATGAGGATGAAACTCAGTTGCCAACTGCAGGGTCTTTCATTGTGCAGACCTTTCTTTTTATTTTGGTGGTTTCTGCTGTTTTGGCATGTCAGTGGCTCTTCAAATCTGACATAGTATCTGCAATTTATTCCAGCCAATATGGCGTCCTTTTCGAGCCATGCCATGACCCAAATCAGTAGTTTTCCCCCACATATCGGGTATTGGTGTATTCAAGAGAATCTGCACAACAAATTTTACAGTCCATTTTCTCCTGTTACCTTTGTGAAAAATAAAAATGTTACGCTAAAGCAACTTTTAATTTTTTTTATTTACACGGTTCAATTTTATAAAATTTTGTAAGGCACCTCTAAGTTCAAGGTACTCACCACAACTCTAGATTAATGCCTTGGTGGGTGTAATTTCTAAAATGGGGTTACTTGAGGGGGATTTCCACTGTTTAGGTACATAAAGGGTTCTGCAAGCGAGATAGTGTTCGCTATCTATTCCAGCTAATTTTATGCTCCAAAAAGTTAAATGGCGCTCCTTCCCTTCCGAGCCCTGTTATGAGTCCAAACAGTAGATTACACCACATATCGGATATTGGTGTAATCAGGAAAAATTGCACAACAAATTGTATTGACCATTTTCTCCTGATACCCTTTTGAAAATGAAAAATTTAGGGCTAAAGCAACATTTTTATGGGAAAATGTGATTTTTTTTTATTTTTACAGCTAAATGTTAGAAAATTTTGTGTAATAACTGTGGATTCACTGTGCTTACCACATCTTTAGATAAATTCTTTGAGGGCTGCAGCTTCCAAAATGGGGTCAGTTGTGAGGTGTTTCCATTGTTTAGGCAATTTCAACGTCACGTGACATCCGCTATCAATTCCAGACAATTTTGTGCTCCAAAAGTCGAATTATGCTCCTTCTTTTCTGAACCCTGCTGTGTGCCCAAACAACAGTTTTTCCCCACGTTTGAGGTATCAGTAAACTCTGGAGAAATTGCACAACAAATTTTATGGTCTATTTCTCCTGTTACCCATGTAAAAATGCAAAATTTGGGGCAAAGCAATAACTCTGTGGGAAAAATAAAATTTTTAATTTTTTTTCTTCCACATTGCTTAAATTACTGTGTGCACTTTGAGGGGTGCAGTTTTTAAAAGTGAGTTACTTTTAGGTATTTTCTGTCACATTGGACACTCAAAGTCACTTGAAATGTGATATGGTCCCTGAAAAAATTTGTTTTGCACATTTTGTTGAAAAAATAAAAATTCATGTTAAACTTTTAACCTTTATAACTTCCTAACAAAAAAAACTATTTAAAAAATGGTGTTGATGTTAAGTAGGCATGTGGTAAATGCTATCTTGTGTGGTATAACTATTTGGTTTAAGGAAACAAAAATTCAAGGTTTTAAAATGCAAAATTGTAAAAAAAAATAGAATTTTTTTTATATTTTAATAAATAAACTCAGCTCATATAGAACAAAACTTACCACTAACATGTCATGAAGAAAACAATTTCAGAAGCACTGGCTATTGAAGTATTCCAGAGTTATTATCACCACATAAAGTGATACTGGTCAGAATTGGACTGGTCAGGATGGTGAAAACAGACTAGTGCGTGAGAGGTTTAACCCCTTAAGCCCCAAGGGTGGTTTGCACGTTAATGACCAGGCCAATTTTTACAATTCTGACCACTGTCCTTTATGAGGTTATAACTCTGGAACGCTTCTACTGATCCTGATGATTCTGACACTGTTTTCTCGTGACATATTGTACTTCATGATAGTGGTAAAACTTCTTCGATAAGACTTGCATTTATTTGTGGGAAAAAAATGGAAATTTGGCGAAAATTTCGCAATTTTCCAACTTTGAATTTTTATGCCCTTAAATCACAGAGATATGTCACACAAAATACTTAATAAGTAACACTTCCTACTTGTCTACTTTACATCAGCACAATTTTGGAACCAACTTTTTTTGTTAGGGAGTTATAAGGGTTAAAAGTCGACCAGCAATTTCATTTTTACAACACCAATTTTTTTAGGGACCACATCTCATTTGAAGTCATTTTGACGGGTCTATATGATAGAAAATAACCAAGTGTGACCCCAATCTAAAAACTGCACCCCTCAAGGTGCTCAAAACCACATTCAGGAAGTTTATTGATCCTTTCGGTGTTTCACAGGATTTTTTGGAATGTTTAAATAAAAATGAACATTTAACTTTTTTTCACACAAAATTTAATTCAGCTCCAATTTAATTTATTTTACCAAGGGTAACAGGAGAAAATGGACCACAAAAGTTGTTGTACTATTTGTGCTGGGTACGTTGATACCCCATATGTGGGGGTAAACCACTGTTTGGGCGCATGGCACAGCTCGGAAGGGAAGGAGCGCTATTTGACTTTTCAATGCAAAATTGACAGGAACTGAGATGGGACGCCATGTTGCGTTTGGAGAGCCCCTGATGTGCCTAAACATTGAAATCCTCCACAAGTGACACCATTTTGGAATGTAGACCCCCTATGGAACTTATCTAGATGTGTGGTGAGCACTTTGACCCACCAAGTGCTACATAGAAGTTTATAATGCAGAGCCGTAAAAATAAAGAATCATATTTTTTCACAAAAATGATATTTTTTCCCCCAATTTTTTATTTTCCCAAGGGTAAGAGAAGAAATTGGACCCCAAAAGTTGTTGTGCAATTTGTTCTCAGTACGCTGATACCCCTTATGTGGGGGTAAACCACTGTTTGGGTGCATGGCAGAGCTCGGAAGAGAAGGAGCGCCGTTTGACTTTTCAATGCAAAATTGACTGGAATTGAGATGGGACGTCATGTTGCGTTTGGAGAGCCACTGATGTGCCTAAACATTAAAACCCCCCAAAAGTGACACCCTTTTGGAAAGTAGACCCCTAGGATCTTATGTAGATGTGTTCTGAGAGCTTTGAACCGCCAAGTGTTTCACTACAGTTTATAACGCAGAGCCGTGAAAATTAAAATTATTTTTTTCCCACAAAAATTATTTTTTAGCCCCCAGTTTTGTATTTTCCCAAGGGTAAGTGAAGAAACTGGACCCCAAAAGTTGTTGTCCAATTTGTCCTGAGTACACTGATACGCCATTTGTGGGGTGGAACCACCGTTTGGGCACATTGCAGAGCTCGGAAGGGAAGGAGCGCCATTTGGAATGCAGACTTAGATGGAATGGTCTGCAGGCGTCACATTGCATTTGCAGAGCACCTGATGTAACTAAACAGTAGAAACCCCCCACAAGTGACCGCATATTGGAAATTAGACCCCCAAAGGAACTTATCTAGATGTGTTGTGAGAACTTTGAACCCCCAAATGTGTTTCACAACAGTTTATAACGCAGAGCCGTGAAAATAAAAAATCATTTTTTCCCACAAAAATGGTTTTTTAGCCCCCAAAATTTTTGTTTTCCCAAGTGTAACAAGAGAAATTGAACCTCAAACGTTGTTGTCCAATTTGTCCTGAGTACGCTGATACCCCATATGTTGGGGTAAACCCCTGTTTGGACGCACGGTAGAGCTCGGAAGGGAAGAAGCACTGTTTTACTTTTTCAATGCAGAATTGGCTGGAATTGAGATCGGACTCCATGTCGCGTTTCAAGAGCCCCTGATGTGCCTAAATAGTGAAAAACCCCAATTCTAACTGAAACCCTAATCCTAGCCCCAACCCTAACCCTAACCCTAACACTAGCCCTAACCCTAATTCTAGCCCTAACCCTAGCCCTAGCCCTAACCCTAGCCCTAACCCTAAACCTAGCCCTAAGCCTAACCCTAGCCCTGACCCTAGCCCTAACCCTAACCCTAACCCTAGCTCTAACCCTAACCCTAGCCCTAATCCTAGCCCTAATCCTAACACTAGCCCTAATCCTAACCCTAGCCCTAACCCCAGTCCTAACCCTAGCCCTAACCCTAACCCTAATGGGAAAATGGAAATCAATACATTTTTTTAAATTTTATTATTTTTCCCTAACTAAGGGGGTGATGAAGGGGGGTTTGATTTACTTTTATAGCATTTTTTAAGCGGATTTGTATGATTGACAGCCGTCACAGACTAAAAGACGCTTTTTATTGCAAAAAATTGTTTTTGCGTCTCCACATTTTGAGAGCTATAATTTTTCTATATTTTGGTCCACAGAGTCATGTGAGGTCTTGTTTCTTGCGGGATGAGTTGACGTTTTTAATGGTAACATTTTCGGGCACGTGACTTTTTTTATATCACTTTTTATTCCGATTTTTGTGAGGCAGAATGACCAAAACCAGCTATTCATGAATTTCTTTTTGGGGGTGCTTTTATAACGTTCCGCGTTTGGTAAAATTGATGAAGCAGTTTTATTCTTCGGGTCAGTACGATTACAGAGATACCTCAGTTACATGATTTTTCTATGTTTTGGCACTTTTATATGATAAAATCTATTTTATAGAAAAAATAATTATTTTTGTATCACTTTATTCTGAGGATTATAACTTTTTTATTTTTTCGCTGATGATGCTGTATGTCAGCTCGTTTTTTGCGAGACAAGAAGAAGTTTTCAGCGGTACCATGATTATTTATATCCGTCTTTTTGATCGCGTGTTATTCCACTTTTTGTTCAGCGGTATGATAGTAAAGCATTGTTTTTTTCCCTCGTTTTTTTTTTTTTTACCGTCTTCACAGAAGGGGTTAACTAGCAGGACAGTTTTATAGGTGGGGTCATTACGGACCCGGCGATACTAAATATGTGTACTTTTATTGCTTTTTTTATTATTTAGATAAAGAAATATATTTAAGGGAACAATATTTTTTTCTTCTTTATTTGGGAATTTTTTTTTTTTACACACGTGAATATTTTTTTTTTACTTTAGAACATTGCCCCGGGGTGCATCATGACACTTTGCACAGCACTGCGTCAGATCAGCGATCTGACATGCAGGGCTGCAGGCTTACCAGCGCTTGCTCTGAGCAGGCACTGGTAAGCCACCTCCATGCAGGACCTGGATGTAGCCCTGCGGCCATTTTGGATCCAGGGCCTGCAGGGAAAAGAAGGTAGGAGACTCTCGGAGCAACGCGATCACATCGCGTTGCTCCGAGGGTCTCAGGGAGGCCCACAGGGAGCCCCCTCCCTGCGTGGTGCTTCCCTATGCCGCCGGAACACTGCGATCATGTTTGATCACAGTGTGGCGGGGGTTAATGTGCCAGGGGCAGTCCGTGACTGCTCCTGGCACATAGTGCCGGATGTCAGCTGTGATAATCAGCTGACACCCGGCCGCGATCGGCCGCGCTCCCCCCGTGTGCACGGCCGATCGCATATGACGTACTATCCCATCACTGGGAATTAAGTCCCAGGTCACCTCAACGGGATAGTACGTCATGATATGGGATTAAGGGGTTAAACCTTTTACAGTCAGTCCTTGGCTACAAGTTATAGTAACTGTTCTGCTGGTTGTTTGTGGATCCCCTTGTGCGTAATTCTGTTTATCTGTGTTCTGATCGTGGCCTGTTTTTCAGACGTTCCACCTACCTTATCATTCTACCTTTGATTTGGACTTCCTGGTTTTGACACTGCCTCCTGCCTACCCTTTGCCTGCTAGTCTGCCTGGCTGGTAATTCTGCACTACTGCCCATGACAATAACCTAGCTAAACAGAATATGAATGTCTACATATACAGTGGCTTGTGTAAGTAATTCACTCCGTTGACATTTTTCCTATTTTGCTAACTCACAAACAGGAACTCGGTTCACACTGCGTCTAGACAGACTGCGTTACACCGCGACATAATGCGGTGTAACACAGTCAGTTAACGCCGCCATTATGTCTTTTGTCGGACGCATCTCTAGCGCACGCCCACAATGGGCGTGCGCTAGCGATGTGCCATCATTGAGTGACGAACCCTGGGACGCGGGCTGCAGCATTTCCGGGTCCGTCACCGCTAGCGCAGATAGAGCATCTGCTAGCTCTATCTGCGCTAGCATAATGACTAGTGTTGAGCATTCCGATACCGCAAGTATCGGGTATCGGCCGATATTTGCGGTATCGGAATTCCGATACCGAATTCCGATACTTCCCGCGTATCGGATACCGGAATCGGAAGTTCCCAGAATTCAAATTGAACGCAGCAGCCAATGAGGAATGAATGAAAGTGTGGGCACATCCTGTTTAGCATGGTGGGCATGTAAGTACTGGCAAGGCTGGGATTGGCTGCTGAAATGATGTCACTCTGCACTATAAAAAAGCGCTGCCGCCATTTTGCGCTCACTCTGCTGTGATTTCAGTTAGGGACAGGACGCTGTGTTCTAACTGAGGGCCAGTTGAGCTTGCTAATTGCTTTATTTTCCTTTCCAAAGGCTAATTTAGCAAAACGCTGTGTGTTCTTCACTGTTCACCTTGCTCTTGCCTTGCAGCGCTGTTTTAACAGCGTTCTGCAAGGTCTCTGTGTGTGTGTGTGTGTGCAGCTCACTCTGTAGTCTGTGTGCAGCCATATACCCGGTTGTATTCAGCTCAGGGGGGGTTCACACTGCCTCACAGAGTTGTTCTTTTTTGCTCTTAGTGCAGCCTGCTGCACATTTTTTCTCAAATTTCCTATTAGTGTTTTTCCACCAGTCTCCAGCTCTATTGTGGAAAAACACTACATAGGATAACCTAGAGGGGGTTTTTAGGGCCTTGCAGCTCCGTTTACGGCTGTCTGCACGGTCTCCGTGTGAGCCCAGCTCGCCCTGCAGTCTGTGTGCAGCCATAGCCGGTTGGATTCAGCTCAGGGTTCGTTACTGGCTCATACCTTGAGAAAAATTTTCCTTTTTTTCAAATAGTGCAGCCTGTTTAAAATTTGAAAAAAAAAATTCCTATTAGTGTCTTTCCACTCGTATCCAGCTAAATAGTGGAAAAACACTATATAGGATAACCTAGAGGAGGGTTTTTTGGCCTTGCAGCGCCGTTTACGGCTGTCTGCACGGTCTCCGTGTGAGCCCAGCTCGCCCTGTAGTCTGTGTGCAGCCATAGCCGGTTGGATTCAGCTCAGGGTTCGTTACTGGCTCATACCTTGAGAAAAATTTTCCTTTTTTTTCAAATAGTGCAGCCTGTTTAAAATTTGAAAAAAAAAAAATTCCTATTAGTGTCTTTCCACCAGTCTCCAGCTCAATTGTGGAAAAACACTACATAGGATAACCTAGAGGGTTTTTTTTGGGCCTTGCAGCGCCGTTTACGGCTGTCTGCACGGTCTCTGTGTGAGCGCAGCTCGCCCTGTAGTCTGTGTGCAGCCATAGCCGGTTGGATTCAGCTCAGGGTGCGTTACTGCCTCATACCTTGAAAAACAATTTCCTTTTTTTCAAATAGTGCAGCCAGTTTAAAATTTGAAAAAAAAAATTCCTATTAGTGTCTTTCCACTTGTATCCAGCTAAATAGTGGAAAAACACTATATAGGATAACCTAGAGGAGGGTTTTTTGGCCTTGCAGCGCCGTTTACGGCTGTCTGCACGGTCTCCGTGTGATTTAAACTAGCTCTGTAGCCCGATCTGCACCAAAAAAAAAGTTAAGTTCACCAAACACAACTTAACACTTGTGTAGGCCACATTTGAAAAATAATAAAGTTTAGTCCACAATTTACAACATTAGTGTTTCTTACACATGTTAGGAGGAGCATTACAGGAATAAGCACACTAAGGCCTTAGTACTTTTCTGCTTATCTTTATCTGTCAACCAAGATGAAGAGGGCAGGGAGTAAGGCACGTGGGCGTGGGCGCGGAGCAGGGAGAGGAGCAGGGAGAGGACGTGGTGATTCTGTGCCTGCTGCGGGCGCCGGTGACTCGTCGTCACTCAGTTTCAGCAGGGAACAGTCCTTCATGCGCAGCTTTGTCGGAGAGCGCCGTGCACCGCTGCTGCGTGAAGACCAAATTGAAGCCGTTGTCGGGTGGATGGCAGCTAACGCCTCGGCATCGACTTCAGTTAGTGCCACATCCTCTCAGGCACAGAGCACTGGAGAGCAGCCATCTGTCTCTTCACCACCTGCCAAATTGGCCAGGCAGTCAGAGAGCCCAGGACAGGAGCCGTCTCTACTTCTGTTCTCTGAATCTCTTGGCTTGGAAACAGGGGGCCAGCCAAGCAGCATTGGAGAAATGGAAGAAGAGGCAGTGTGCAGTGATGCCCAACACCTTTTTCTCTCTGACTCTGAAGAGGCAGGTGGGCCAGTGCCTCCGGTGACCACAGCGCAGTACGCATCTGATGATGAAACTCAGGTGCCGCTTTCTCGTGCGTACTGTGCTGCTGAGACTACCCAGGAGGAGCAGTTGGTGGCAGAGGGTAGTGGAGATGATGAGGTCCTTGACCCATCGTGGCGTGAGGAACAGGAAGGTGGTGGGAGCAGCTCAGAGGAAGAGCTTCCTCTTACGGGCCAAAGAGGGAGAGGGAGGGGGAAGACTGCGGAGCCTGTAGCCTCCACTTTGGCACCCGTTAGGAGCCTGTCTCTTTCCAAAGCCAAAAAGGGCGCTCCCAAGACTTGCAGTGCCTGGTCCTTTTTTGACACAGTTGCAGATGACATTTGTTTTGTCAAATGCAAGCTGTGTCATCATAAAGTAAAAAGAGGGAAAAATGTCAGCAACCTCAATACCACAAATATGTGGAAACATGTGCGGACCAGGCACGCGGTGGAGTTACAGAAACACACTGAAGATGTAGGCCAACCAACAGCGGCAGCTACCACCTCTTCAGCTCGTGTTGCCTCTTCCTCCAGCTCACGCACAGCTGGTTTGGCTTCCTCCCAGAGACCTTGTGTAATTCCACCCACAGCACCACCTTCCCAGTCATCCTCACACTCCCAGTCTACTCTACAGCCATCGGTAGTACAGGCATGGGAGAAAAGGCGGGCATTCTCGGCCAACCACCCCCGAGCACAGGCTCTGAATGCAGGCATTGCCAAACTGTTGTCCCTGGAAATGCTCTCGTTCAGGCTGGTGGAGACTGACAGCTTCCGTGACTTGATGGCATTGGCAGTCCCACAGTACAAGGTGCCCAGCCGCTTTTACTTCAGCAGGCAGGCTGTCCCTGCCCTGCACAGGCATGTTGAGGCAAACATAAAACATGCGCTACTGAACGCCGTCAGTAGCAAGGTCCACCTCACCACCGATGCGTGGACCAGTCAGCATGGACAGGGGCGATATGTTTCCCTCACTGCCCATTGGGTTAATGTTGTTGAGCCAGGTACAGATCGTGCGAGTGGCGCAGGACGTGTCCTGCCCACTCCAAGGATTGCAGGAATCCAGTCTGTACGCATCGACTCCTCCTCTTACACCAGTTCCTCTGATTCCTCTCTGCAGGATCCGTCACAGTCCACCCCCACATGGACCCGTGAACGTTTACCTATGACCGACATGAGCACAGCCGTGGCCAAACGTCAGCAGGCCGTCTTGAAACTAGTTTCATTGGGGCATCGAAGCCACACAGCGCAGGAGCTCTGGAATGCCATCAAGCAGGAGAGCGATGTGTGGTTACTGCCAGCGAATCTCCAGCCAGGCATGGTAGTGTGTGACAATGGCCGAAATCTGGTGGCAGCTTTGGCCCTTGGCAACCTCACTCACATCCCATGTCTGGCACATGTGCTCAATTTGGTTGTGCAGAGTTTTCTGAGGGACTATCCGGATCTTGATGCCCTGCTGCACAAGGTCCGCCTAGAGTGTGCTCACTTGCGGCGTTCCAGCTTGGCCAGATCCCGCATTGCTGCTCTGCAGCGCAGATTCCGCCTTCCGGAACACCGCATCATATGTGACCTACCTACCCGGTGGAATTCCACGTTACATATGTTGGAGCGGTTGTGTGAGCAGCAGCAAGCAGTTATGGAGTACCAGCTGCATCAGGCGCAAAGAAGTCGCAGTCAGCGCCGATCAGACTTCACAACCACAGAGTGGGCCACTCTGAAGGACGTCTGCCAGGTTTTGCGTCCTTTTGATTATTCCACGCGGATGGCAAGTGCAGATGATGCACTAGTCAGCATGACTGTCCCCCTTATCTGCCTGCTTCAGCAAACTTTGCAAGGGTTAAGGGATGATGTGGTGGAAGAGGTGGAGGATGAGGAGTCACCTTTTCCATCAGCTTCTGGAGAGTCAGCGCCACGTGGTTCCTCACAAAGGGGTACGCAGGGGCCAATTTGTGAGGAGGATGAGGAGGAGTCAATGGACGAGGAAGAGCTCCGTCCAGAGGAGGGAGCGACACAATTGTCCAGTGGTCAGTGTGTACAGTGAGGGTGGGGTGATGACGAGCGGGCAGAGATCATGTCTCAAGCAGGGGACAGCGTTTCTGGGCCGGTTGGCACTCTGCAGCACATGGTGGATTTTATGCTGCAGTGCCTGAGAAATGACCGCCGCATCGACCATATTCTCAACATGCCTGATTATTGGGTGTTCACCCTCCTCGATCCTCGCTACCGGGACAACGTCCAAAACCTCATCCCTGCATTGACCCGGGAGCGTAAATTGCGGGAGTACCACGACACACTGGTGAATTCCATCATCTTCTCCTGTCCAACTGAGAGGAGTGCTGCTAGTGCTTTACAAAGCAGCTCAGTGCGTCGAGGCAGTGGGGGAGGCTCTGCCCAAAGAGGGAGCAGAAGCAGTGCCTCTGCCCAAGGCAAGCCGAGTATGGCACAACTCTGGCACACTTTTGTGTGCCCGCCCCAAATGTCTACACCATCACCGGCGGCTCCAGTCAGCAGGAGGCAACGGTTCCGTCAGATGGTGACAGACTACATGGCTTGCCCTCTTACTGTACTCCCCGACGGCTCTTCCCCGTTCAAGTTTTGGGTCTCTAAGCTGGATACATGGCCAGAGCTAAGTCAGTATGCATTGGAGGTGCTGGCTTGCCCTGCGGCTAGTGTCTTATCGGAACGTGTCTTTAGTGCCGCAGGTGGTGTACTAACAGACCGTCGCATGCGACTATCCTCCGATAACGTTGACCGGCTTACTTTCCTGAAAATTAACCAGGCATGGATCTCGCAGGAATTTGCCACTCCTCTGCCTGATTAATTAATTGGGTGTCATCCAGGTCTTCTGCTGTGTTCATCTTTCTACCACCTGAACTGCTATTCCTGGGCTCCAACACCGCCAGTTGCGGCTCAGAAGTGCAGGCTGCACAGTCAAAACATACGACCCAGTGTTATTGGGTTTCAGTAACGTCAGCAGATCCCCAGCTGTGTAGCCGGCAATGTGTCCTGCGACCGCTACGCTGGCACAACAACCTGAATGTAAGGGAACCTGCCCCCCCCCCCCCCCCGTCGTTTGTTACTGAAAGAGCCATCTTGTGCAGCAGTAATGCTGCACAAGGAAAAGGTAGCTATTTTTTTTGGGCTCCTTGCACACGCAGAACTTAACACTTATAAAATGTGTTCACTGATACCGTTATACCGTCCCAGAGCTGGGACTTTCCTTCGTAATGTGACGCAGCACAGCCGTCATTCCTACCCCCTTGGTGCCATGCGCTGCCTCCTCAGCGTTGTTTTAAGCTGTCACGGAGCCTGCGCTGTTCTGTTATCCCTTGGCCATGCCCTATTTGCGCTGCCTGTCTTCTGACATAATTTGGTGTCAGGCTGGCTGCGCCTGTGCGGCCGCGCTGCCATAGATCCCGCCTCGCAGTGTCTTCTGATTGAGTCACACTGCGGGCCTGGGATCCATGGGCATGCGCAGTGCATATCTTCCCCTCGGGCTCTCGCTCATTTCCCTCCGCCTTCTTTAGACTGTGCACCGTCAGCTGATCCCTAATAGCATGCCACGGCCGTGACAACGCACAGTCTGAAGAAGAGGGAAGGAGGGGAGTGAGAGTCGAGGATATGCACTGTGCATGCCCATGGATCCAAGGCCCGCAGTGGGATTACGTTAGACGAGACTGCGAGGTGGGATCTGGAGCAGCGTGGACGCACAGGCAATGACAGCCTGACACCAAATTATGTCAGAAGACAGGCAGCGCTAATTGGGCATGGCCAAGGGATAACAGAACAGCGCAGGCTCCGTGACAGTTTAAAACAACGCTGAGGAGGCAGCACATGGCACCAAGGGGATAGGAATGACAGCTGTGCTGTGTCCCATTACGAAGGAAATTCGCACCTCCGTGACGGTTTAACGGTATAAGGGGACACATTTTTAGTGTTTCTGTGTTTGCAAGGAGCATAATTAAAAGAGCAACCTTTTCCTTTTGCATCCTTAGCGCTGCACAAGATGGCTCTTTCAGCTACAAACGTCTTGGGGGGGGGTTAAAGGTTACCTTTCAACTTGCTCCAATCAGGCTTCGGCCTACACTCTGTTCCTCTGCTCCTCCTGCTGTCCCTGGGCTCTAACACCGCCAGTTGGTGCCTGGAAGTGCTGTGTGCACAGTCAACAGTCGCTCCTCTGTTATTGGGGTTCAGTAACGTCAGCTGATCCCCAGCTGTGTGTGCGGTAATACCTCCAATCTGCTCCTCCTGCTGTCCCTGGGCTCTAACACCGCCAGTTGGTGCCTGGAAGTGCTGTGTGCACAGTCAACAGTCGCTCCTCTGTTATTGGGGTTCAGTAACGTCAGCTGATCCCCAGCTGTGTGTGCGGTAATACCTCCAATCTGCTCCTCCTGCTGTCCCTGGGCTCTAACACCGCCAGTTGGTGCCTGGAAGTGCTGTGTGCACAGTCAACAGTCGCTCCTCTGTTATTGGGGTTCAGTAACGTCAGCTGATCCCCAGCTGTGTGTGCGGTAATACCTCCAATCTGCTCCTCCTGCTGTCCCTGGGCTCTAACACCGCCAGTTGGTGCCTGGAAGTGCTGTGTGCACAGTCAACAGTCGCTCCTCTGTTATTGGGGTTCAGTAACGTCAGCTGATCCCCAGCTGTGTGTGCGGTAATACCTCCAATCTGCTCCTCCTGCTGTCCCTGGGCTCTAACACCGCCAGTTAGTGCCTGGAAGTGCTGTGTGCACAGTCAACAGTCGCTCCTCTGTTATTGGGGTTCAGTAACGTCAGCTGATCCCCAGCTGTGTATCCGGCAACGTGTCATGCGACCGCCACGCTGGCACAACTAAAATGTAAGGGGACCTGTCCCCCCCCCCCCTAGGCGTTTGTTACTGAAAGAGCCACCATGTGCAGCACTAATACTGCACAAGGGAAAGGTCGCTCTTGAAATTATGCTCCTTGGAAACGCTGAACTACACACTCATGTAATGTGTCCCCTCACACCGTCCAACCGTCCCAGAGGTGGGACTTTCCTTTGTAATGTGACGCAGCACAGCCGTCATTGCTACCCCCTTGGCACCGTGCGCTGCCTCCTTAGCGTTGTTTGATTCCGTCATGGACCCTGCACTGTTATGTTATCCCTTGGCCATGCACAGTTTGCGCTGCCCGTCCTCTGACATCATTTGTTGTCGTCCTGGCTGCGCCTGTGCGTCCACGCTGCCCGAAATCCCACCTCGCAGTGTCGTCTAATGTGATCCCACAGTGGGCCTGGTATCCATGGCCATGCGCAGTGCATATACTAGCCTCTCATTCCCCTTCTTCATGCTTCTTCAGACTAGGTGGCGTCAGCTGATCCCTAATAGCATGCCACGGCCGTGACGCCGCACAGTCTGAAGAAGCATGAAGGAGGTGAGTGAGAGGCGATTATATGCACTGCGCATGCCCATGGATCCCTGGCCCGCAGTGGGATTACATTTGATGACACTGCAAGGTTGGATCTCGGGCAGCTTTGACGCACAGGCACTGCCAGCCTGACACCTAAATGATGTCAGAAGACGGGCACCGCTAACTGTGCATGGCCAAGGGATAACATTACAGCGCGGGCTCCGTGACAGAACCAAACAACGTTGAGGAGGTGGCGCACGGCACCAAGGGGGTTGGAATGACGGCTGTGCTGTGTCACATTACAAAGGAAAGTCCCACTTCCGGAATGGTTTGACGGTGTGAGGGGACACATTATATGAGTGTGTACTTCAGCGTTTGCAAGGAGCATAATTTTCGGAGCCACCATTTTCCATGTGCAGTATTACTGCTGTACAAGATGGCTCTTTCAGCAACAAATGCCTGGGGGGGGGGGGTTAAAGGTTCCCTTTCAACTTGCTCCACTGCAGGCTTCGGCCTACACTCTGCTCCTCTTTGATTCCCTGGGTTTCAACACTGTCAGTTGACACCTGGAAGTGTTGTCTACACAGAAAAAACACTAGGTGATGTGTCAGTGGGGTTCAGCACCGCCAGCTGTTCCCCTGCTGTGTAGTCGGCATCGTGTCCAGCACAAGCCACGCTGGCACAACCGACCAAAAGCTTCCACCAGTGCAGGCTTCGGCCTACACTTTGCTCCTCTCCTCCTCCTGCTGACCCTGGGCTCAAACACCGCTAGTTTTTGCCCGGAACTGCTAGCTGCACAGAGAAAAACACCAGCCAATGTGTTAGTGGGGATCAGCAACGCCAGCTGTTCCCCTGCTGTGTAGCTGGCAACGTGTCCTGCAAACGCCACGCAGGCACATGAACTGAAATTGAAGGGAGCCTGGCCCCCTCTCCCCCAGGTGTTTCTATGTATAACAGCCACCTTGTACAGTAGTACTGCTGCATTTGTACAAGGTGGCTGACTTTTTATCCTTGCCCACGTGGAACTCAACACGTACAAAATGTGTCTCTTTGAGACCATTCCACTGTCCCTGAGGTGTGACTTTCCTTTCTAATGATACGCAGCACCCCCCTTGGTAGCGCTTCCCATCTTCTGACATCATCGGTTGGCTAGTTGCGCCTGTGCGTCCGCCCTGCCTGAATAAAATGCTCCTCGTTGTCTTAATTATTTTGACTGCGAGGGTGTGATTGATGGGCACGAGCAGTGCATATCTTCGCCTGTCTTAACTCATCTCCTTCCGCCTTCTTCAGACTGTGCAGCCTCATGGCCGCGGCATGCGAGAAGGGATCAGATGAGGCCGCCCAGTCTGAAGCAGGTGTAAGGACATGTGTGAGCGGCAAACATATTTAGTGCACCAGGGCACAAATCCCAGCACCGCAGTGTGATTTTTTAAAAACACACTGTGGGTCTGGGATTCATGTCCACCGCTAACCGCAACGGCCAACATGAAATGAGGTCATAAGACAGGAAGCTCTCACAGCGCATGGCCAAAGGATCACAAGAGCGCAGACTCCTGTACAGCAACTAACAACGCTCAGGAAGTTGCGCCCATGCAAAAAGGTGTTGTTTTCGACACCTGTGCTGCTTTTCTTTAAAAAGACAAGTCACGCCTCCACTACTGTTTAACAGTATAATGGGCTAAATAGTGTACGTGTTGCATTCAGCGTGTGCAAGTAGACAAATTAATAGAGCAACCTTTTACTTGTGCAGCATTAATGCTGCAGAAGGAGTGGCTCTTGTACTTTGTAACACCTGAGGGGGGGTTAAAGGTAACCTTTGAAATTGGTTCAACTAGGCTTCGGCCTACACTCTGCTCCTCTCCTCCTCCTGCTGACCCTGGGTTCTAACAACGCTAGTTTTTACCCGGAAATGCTAGCTGCACAGAGAAAAACGCCAGCCAATGTGTTAGTGGGGTTCAGCAATGCCAGCTGTTTCCCTGCTGTGTAGCTTGCATCGTGTCCAGCACAAGCCACGCTGGCACAACCGACCAAAAGCTGCCACCAGTGCAGGCTTCGGCCTACACTTTGCTCCTCTCCTCCTCCTCCTGCTGACCCTGGGCTCTAACACCGCTAGTTTTTGCCCGGAACTGCTAGCTGCACAGAGAAAAACACCAGCCAATGTGTTAGTGGGGTTCAGCACCGCCAGCTGTTCCCCCGCTGTGTAGCCGGCATCGTGTCCAGCACAAGCCACGCTGGCACAACCGACCAAAAGCTGCCACCAGTGCAGGCTTCGGCCTACACTTTGCTCCTCTCCTCCTCCTGCTGACCCTGGGCTCTAACACCGCCAGTTTTTGCCCGGACATGCGATCTGCACAGAGAAAAACACCAGCCAATGTGTTAGTGGGGTTCAGCAACGCCAGCTGTTCCCCTGCTGTGTAGCTTGCAACGTGACCTGCAAACGCCACGCAGGCACATGAACTGAAATTGAAGGGAGCCTGGCCCCCACCCCCAGGTGTTTCTATGTATAACAGCCACCTTGTACAGCAGTACTGCTGCATTTGTACAAGGTGGCTGATGTTTTCTCCTTGCCCACGTGGAACTCAACACGTACAAAATGTGTCTCTTTGAGACCATTCCACTGTCCCTGAGGTGTGACTTTCCTTTCTAATGATACGCAGCACCCCCCTTGGTAGCGCTTCCCGTCTTCTGACATCATTGGTTGGCTACTTGCGCCTGTTCGTCCGCCCTGCCTGGATAAAATGCTCCTCGTTGTCTTAATTATTTTGACTGCGAGGGTGTGATTGATGGGCACGAGCAGTGCATATCTTCGCCTGTCTTAACTCATCTCCTTCCGCCTTCTTCAGACTGTGCAGCCTCATGGCCGCGGCATGCGAGAAGGGATCAGCAGAGGCCGCCCAGTCTGAAGCAGGTGTAAGGACGTGTGTGAGCGGCCAAAATATTTACAGCTCAAGGCCACGAATCCCAGCACCGCAGTGTGGCTTTATGAAAAGACACTGTGGGTCTGGGATTTATGGCCATCGTTAACCGCAACGGCCAACATGAAATGATGTCATAAGATGGGCAACGCTAACAGGGCATTGCCAAGGGATAACACAAGAGCGCAGACTCCTGTACAGCAAATAACAACGCTCAGGAAGCTGCGCCAAGCACCAAGGCGTTATTTTGGACACCTGTGCTGCGTCTCATCAAAAAACCAAGTCACGCATCCACTACAGTTTGACTGTAGAATGGGGTAAATTGTGTATGTCTTTCATTCAGCGTGTGCAAGTAGACAAATTAATAGAGCAACCTTTCACTTGTGCAGCATTAATACTGCACAAGGTGTGTCTCTTGTACTTTGTAACACCTGAGGGGGGGGTTAAAGGTTTCCTTTGAAATTGGTTCAACTAGGCTTCGGCCTACACTCTGCTCCTCTCCTCCTCCTCCTGCTTCAACACGGGCTCTAACATCGCTAGTTTTTGCCCGCAAGTGCTAGCTGCACAGAGAAAAACACACGCCATTGTGTTAGTGGGGTTCAGCTACGCCAGCTGTTCCCCCAGTGTGTAGCCGGCAAAGTGTCCTGCAAACGCAACGCAGACACAAAGCTGCCTCCAGTGCAGGCTTCGGCCTACACTGATCTCCCCCTGCTTACCCTTTGCTCCAACACCGCTAGTTGGGGCTCTAGGAAGACAATCTTTAATAGGCAAGGCAACGCATCTGGGTTCCAGCACCGCCAGCTGGTTCTCGGCAGTGTTCTTGTCACAGGTACTCCCTCGTGCCAAGCCTGGTTTCAGCACCGTCAGCTGTTTCCGGGTTGTTTCAACTTCACTGAGACGCCTATGCTTGCCCCGTCGTGGTGCGGTCGAGTTAGCCAACTCCAGGGTGTCTCCAGTTTAGGAGCTTCCTATGTGGGCTGCGTGAACTGGTAGTCAAGGCTGGTTCTGTAGTGCCAGTAGGCCCAGCTCCCCCTGTAGGACTGTTGGGGTTCGGTAACTGCGGCTGCCTCGCGGCCTAGCTGTTCTCTCCTCTCCTGTGGACCTTCGGGTCCACCACCTGGTTCCAGCACCGTCAGCTGGTTCCGGGCCGAGCCTTTGGCTTAGGTGCCTCCTCCTGGGTATCCGAGTTCCGCCAACGCCAGGCGGTCCTTGGTAGTGCTTTTAAGCGCGGGCACCTACAGCTTAGTAACCGGGTTCCAGCACCGTCAGCTGGTCCTCGGTCGTGCCATTGGCTCTTGCACACTGGGGCAACGCATCCGGGTTCCAGCACCGCCAGCTGGTTCTCGGCAGTGTTCTTGTCACAGGTACTCCCTCGTGCCAAGCCTGGTTTCAGCACCGTCAGCTGTTTCCGGGTTGTGTCAACTTCACTGAGACGCCTATGCTTGCCCCGTCGTGGTGCGGTCGAGTTAGCCAACTCCAGGGTGCCTCCAGTTTAGGAGCTTCCTATGTGGGCTGCGTGAACTGGTAGTCAAGGCTGGTTCTGTAGTGCCAGTAGGCCCAGCTCCCCCTGTAGGACTGTTGGGGTTCGGTAACTGCGGCTGCCTCGCGGCCTAGCTGTTCTCTCCTCTCCTGTGGGCCTTCGGGTCCACCACCTGGTTCCAGCACCGTCAGCTGGTTCTAGGCAGTGTCTTTTGCTCTTGTACCTTCTGCTCCCCATCCTGGTTCCAGTAACGTCAGCTGGTTCCGGGCAGAGCCTTTGGCTTAGGTGCCTCCTTCTGGGTATCCAAGTTCCACCAACGTCAGGTGGTCCTTGGTAGTGCTTTCAGGCACGGGTACCTCCTGCTTAGTAACCGGGTTCCAGTAACGTCAGCTGGTCCTCGGTAGTTCCATTGGCTCTTGGACCTTCGGCTACCCATCCGGGTTCCAGTACCGTCAGCTGGTTCTCGGCAGTGTCTTTTGCTCTTGTACCTTCTGCTCCCCATCCTGGTTCCAGTAACGTCAGCTGGTTCCGGGCAGAGCCTTTGGCTTAGGTGCCTCCTTCTGGGTATCCGAGTTCCGCCAACGTCAGGCGGTCCTTGGTAGTGCTTTTTAGCACGGGTACCTCCTGCTTAGTAACCGGGTTCCATTAACATCAGCTGGTCCTCGGTAGTTCCATAGGCTCTTGAACCTTCGGGTAGCCATCCAAGTTCCAGTTCCATCAGCTGGTTCTTGGCATTTTCTCAGCCTTCTTGTACCTTCTGCTACATTTCCAAGTTTAAGACCCTAAAGTCGACGACCCGGAAGACCACCCCGATGACGACGACGACGACGACCCGGAAGACCACCCCGATGACGACGACGACGACGGCGGAGACGACGACGGAGACGACGACGGCGGAGACGACGACGGTGGAGATGACGACACTGAAGACGACGACCCTGGAGACGACGACATGGAAGACCGAGAAGCAGAAGAACAAGAGGCTGCAGAACAAAGAGCAGAAGAACATTAAGCATAACACTTAATATCAGAGCAAAAGATATTATCTAAATTATATGCAGAAGAAGACTAAGCAGTGTATGGGGGTGAGTCCATTCCTCCTCGTGGTGCCCCTGGATAAAGCCTGATGCTGCAGGCCAAACTGAACGCGGACAAATGTAACTTTTGTGACTGGCAGAACGGAAGGTGTAATCTTCCAACTTTTATAGATAACAACTACGGGAATGCCTGTCACAAATGAGAATATGATGAAGAAGTAGAATAGGAAGAATAATAACAGTGGAATAAAAAGAATATGTAGAATAGGAAGAATAATAATAGTTGAAGAAAATGAATATGAAGAATGTAATAAAAAAAAAAAATAGGTAGAAGATGAAGAAGAAGATGAATAAGGTGAAGAAGTTGATGTCAAAGATGCTGATGATGATGAAGATGAAAGTGTGGGAAAAGGAAAAAAAAGAAGGGGAAGGTCGTGGAATAGTGAAACATCAATATCTGACAAAATAAAAAAAATTTACATAGTCAATATCTTTTTCAATCCGAACGTCTTTAAAAAAAAAAAAAATCATGCTATTCTATTTGATTGGACTAATCCTCATTGCCTTTAATGTCTCCGCCACCTCCCCCATACATCCTACATTATTCTTAGTTGTTTTCCTTCATGTAGAATGAACCTACAAGGAAAGAAAGGGTTTATTTTAATTCCGATATTTTGGTCCCATTGACTTGCATTGGGATCGGGTATCGGTATCAGCGATATCCGATATTTTTTGAATATCGGCCGATCCAAACCGATACCGATACTTTCCGATATCGGAAGGTATCGCTCAACACTAATAATGACACATCGGCACTTGCGTTAACAGCAGCCCATTAGCGTATATGTATTGAACGGGCTGCTGTTAATGCAATGTGATCCCGGCCTTAGGGTTTGCATCTGTTGATGTAAAGAACATGCATACAACTGTGGACATTTGGTTTTCTTTTTATTGTGAAGCAAACAAGAAATAGAACAAAATTACTGAAAACTTAAGTGTGCATAACTGTTCACCCCTAAAGTCAGTACTTTGAAGAGACTCCTTTACAATTACAGCTGCAAGTCACTTTGGATAGGTCTCTATGAGCTTTCCACATCTAGCCACAGGGATTTCTGCCCTTTCCTCAAGGCAAAACTGCTTCAGCTCCTTCAAGTTAAATTATTTTCTCTGGTGAACAGCAATCTTCAAGTCTGACCACAGATTATCAATTGGATTAAGGTCTGGGCTTTGACTAGGCCACTGCAAGACATTTACACATTTCCCCTTAAACCACTAAGTGTTGCTATAGCAGTATGCTTTGGGTCACTGTCTTGTTGGAAGTTGAGCCTCTGTCCCCGTCTCAAATCAAAGAGACTGAAACAGGTTTTGCTTAAAATATTATTGTATTTTGTACCATCCATCTTCCTCTCGAGTCTGACCATTTTCCCTGTCCATGCTGCCGAAAAACATCCCCACAGCATGATGCTGCCACCACCATGTTTCACTCTGGGGATGGTGTCCTTGGGGTGATGAGCTGTGTTGTTTTGGCCTTATATATATAATTTACCTTAGTGGCCAAAAAGTTCAGTTTTGGTCTCATCTGACCACAGCACCTTCCTCAATACATGTGGGGGGTCTTGTTGTGAATTCGGTTGTCGGGCTCCCTCCTGTGGTCATGAATGGTACTTCGGCTGGTTCTGTCCATGGACTTCCTCTGGTGGGTGTTTCTGAGTTTCACAGGTGACGAGGTTAATTCGTTAGCTGCTGCTCTATTTAACTCCACTTAGAGCTTTGCTCCATGCCACCTGTCAATGTTCCAGTATTGGTCTAGTTCACTCCTGGATCGTTCTTGTGACCTGTCTTCCCACCAGAAGCTAAGTTCCAGCTTGTATTTCTTTGGTTTGCTATTTTTCTGTCCAGCTTGCTATTTAATTTGTTGTCTTGCTTGCTGGAAGCTCTGGGACGCAGAGGGAGCGCCTCCGCACCGTGAGTCGGTGCGGAGGGTCTTTTTGCGCCCTCTGCGTGGTCTTTTTGTAGGTTTTTGTGCTGACCGCAAAGTAACCTTTCCTATCCTCAGTCTGTTCAGTAAGTCGGGCCTCACTTTGCTAAATCTATTTCATCTCTGTGTTTGTATTTTCATCTTTACTCACAGTCATTATATGTGGGGGGCTGCCTTTTCCTTTGGGGAATTTCTCTGAGGCAAGGTAGGCTTTATTTTTCTATCTTCAGGGCTAGATAGTTTCTTAGGCTGTGCCGAGTTGCATAGGGAGCGTTAGGCGCAATCCACGGCGATTTCTAGTGTGTTTGATAGGTTTAGGGATTGCGGTCAGCAGAGTTCCCACGTCCCAGAGCTCGTCCTTATTATCAGTAACTATCAGGTCATTCCGTGTGCTCCTAACCACCAGGTCCATTTTTGTCCTGACCACCAGGTCATAACAGTACAGGTGGCCCAAAGTACTAATGCATCTCAATAGAGGGATAAGAGAAGTTCTGAGACCATTTTTTTTTCTTTGCAGTGTGTTTTGTCTCTATTTTCCCCTTTACCTCTGGGTGGTTCAGGACACTGGTGTAAACATGGACATTCAAGGTCTGTCCTCTTGGATGGATAATCTCACTACAGGGATACAAAACATTCAAGATTTTGTGGTTCAGAATCCGATGTCAGAGCCTTGGATTCCAATTCCTGATTTGCATTTTGGTGATAGATCTAAGTTCTTGAATTTCAAAAATAATTGTAAATTGTTTCTTGCTTTGAAACCTCGCTCCTCAGGTGACCCTGTTCAACAAGTAAAGATCATTATTTCTTTGTTACGTGGTGACCCTCAAGACTGGGCATTTTCCCTTGCGCCAGGAGATCCGGCATTGCGTGATGTTGATGCGTTTTTCCTGGCGCTTGGATTGCTTTATGACGAACCTAATTCAGTGGATCAGGCAGAGAAAATCTTGCTGGCTCTGTGTCAGGGTCAGGATGAAGCGGAGATATATTGTCAGAAGTTTAGAAAGTGGTCTGTGCTCACACAGTGGAATGAATGTGCCCTGGCAGCAATCTTCAGAAAGGGTCTCTCTTAAGGATGTCATGGTGGGGTTTCCCATGCCTGCTGGTCTGAATGAGTCTATGTCCTTGGCCATTCAGATCGATCGATGCTTGCGTGAGCGTAAAGCTGTGCACCATTTGGCGGTACTATCTGAGCATGGGCCTGAGCCTATGCAGTGTGATAGGACTTTGACCAGAGCTGAACGGCAAGAACACAGACGTCGGAATGGGCTATGTTTTTACTGTGGTGATTCCACTCATGCTATCTCCGATTGTCCTAAGCGCACTAAGCGGTTCGCTAGGTCTGCCACCATTGGTACGGTACAGTCTAAATTTCTATTGTCTGTTACTCTGATTTGCTCTTTGTCATCCTATTCTGTTATGGCATTTGTGGATTCAGGCGCTGCCCTGAATTTGATGGACTTGGAGTATGCTAGGCGCTGTGGTTTTTTCTTGGAGCCCTTGCAGTATCCTATTCCATTGAGAGGAATTGATGCTACGCCTTTGGCCAAGAATAAGCCTCAGTATTGGACCCAATTGACCATGTGCATGGCTCCTGCACATCAGGAGGATATCCGCTTTCTGGTGTTGCATAATCTGCATGATGTGGTCGTTTTGGGGTTGCCATGGCTACAGGTTCCTAATCCAGTATTGGACTTTAAATCTATGTCTGTGTCCAGCTGGGGTTGCCAGGGAACACATGGTGATGTTCCATTTTTGTCTATTTCGTCTTCCACTCCTTCTGAAGTTCCAGAGTTTTTGTCGGATTATCGGGATGTATTTGATGAGCCCAAAGCCAGTGCCCTACCTCCTCATAGGGATTGCGATTGTGCAATTAATTTGATTCCTGGTAGTAAGTTTCCTAAGGACCGATTGTTCAATTTATCTGTGCCAGAACACGCCGCTATGCGGAGTTATATAAAGGAATCCTTGGAGAAAGGCCATATTCGCCCGTCGTCATCACCGTTAGGAGCAGGGTTCTTTTTTGTGGCCAAGAAGGATGGTTCTTTGAGACCTTGTATTGATTACCGCCTTCTTAATAAAATTACTGTCAAATTTCAGTATCCTTTGCCGTTGCTGTCTGATTTGTTTGCTCGTATTAAAGGGGCTAGTTGGTTCACCAAGATAGATCTTCGAGGGGCGTATAATCTTGTGCGTATTAAACAAGGCGATGAATGGAAAACAGCATTTAATACGCCCGAGGGCCATTTTGAGTACCTGGTTATGCCATTCGGGCTTTCCAATGCTCCATCAGTATTTCAGTCCTTTATGCATGACATCTTCCGAGAGTACCTGGATAAATTCCTGATTGTGTATTTGGATGATATTTTGGTCTTTTCGGATGATTGGGAGTCTCATGTGAAGCAGGTCAGAATGGTGTTCCAGGTCCTTCGTGCGAATTCCTTGTTTGTGAAGGGGTCAAAGTGTCTCTTTGGAGTTCAGAAGGTTTCATTTTTGGGGTTCATTTTCTCCCCTTCTACTATCAAGATGGACCCTGTTAAAGTCCAGGCCATTTACGATTGGACTCAGCCGACATCTGTGAAGAGCCTGCAAAAGTTCCTGGGCTTTGCTAATTTTTATCGGCGCTTCATCGCTAATTTTTCTACTGTTGCTAAACCGTTGACTGATTTGACCAAGAAGGGTGCTGATGTGGTCAATTGGTCTTCTGCGGCTGTAGAGGCTTTTCAGGAGTTGAAGCGTCGTTTTTCTTCTGCCCCTGTGTTGTGCCAGCCAGATGTTTTGCTTCTGTTTCAGGTTGAGGTTGATGCTTCTGAGATTGGAGCAGGGGCTGTTTTGTCGCAGAGAAGTTCTGATGGCTCGGTGATGAAGCCATGTGCTTTCTTTTCTAGAAAGTTTTCGCCTGCTGAGCGTAACTATGATGTTGGTAATCGTGAATTGTTGGCCATGAAGTGGGCATTCGAGGAGTGGCGACATTGGCTGGAAGGAGCCAAACATCGCGTGGTGGTCTTGACAGATCACAAGAATTTGACTTATCTTGAGTCTGCCAAACGGTTGAATCCGAGACAGGCTCGATGGTCGTTATTTTTCTCCCGTTTTGATTTTGTGGTTTCGTACCTTCCGGGCTCTAAGAATGTGAAGGCTGATGCCCTGTCAAGGAGTTTTGTGCCTGACTCTCCGGGTGTTCCTGAGCCAGCGGGTATTCTCAAAGAGGGGGTAATTTTGTCTGCCATCTCCCCTGATTTGCGGCGGGTGCTGCAAAAATTTCAGGCTGACAGACCTGACCGTTGCCCAGCGGAAAAACTGTTTGTCCCTGATAGATGGACTAGTAGAGTTATCTCTGAGATTCATCGTTAAGTGTTGGCTGGGCATCCTGGAATCTTTGGTACCAGAGATTTGGTGGCTAGATCCTTCTGGTGGCCGTCTTTGTCGCGGGATGTGCGTTCTTTTGTGCAGTCCTGTGGGACTTGTGCTCGGGCTAAGCCCTGCTGTTCTCGTGCCAGTGGGTTGCTTTTGCCCTTGCCGGTCCCGAAGAAGCCCTGGACGCATATTTCTATGGATTTTATTTCTGATCTCCCCGTCTCTCAAAAGATGTCGGTCATTTGGGTGGTTTGTGATCGCTTTTCTAAGATGGTCCATTTGGTACCTTTGTCTAAATTGCCTTCCTCCTCTGTTTTGGTGCCATTATTTTTCCAGCATGTGGTTAGTTTACATGGTATCCCGGAGAACATAGTTTCTGACAGAGGTTCCCAGTTTGTTTCAAGGTTTTGGCGATCCATTTGTGCTAGGATGGGCATTGATTTGTCTTCTTCCTCGGCTTTCCATCCTCAGACAAATGGCCAAACCGAACGAACTAATCAAACTTTGGAAACATATCTGAGATGCTTTGTTTCTGCTGATCAGGATGATTGGGTGTCCTTTTTGTCGTTGGCTGAGTTCGCCCTTAATAATCGGGCCAGCTCGGCTACTTTGGTTTCGCCGTTTTTCTGCAATTCTGGTTTCCATCCTCGTTTCTCTTCAGGGCAGGTTGAGTCTTCAGACTGTCCTGGTGTAGATACTGTGGTGGATAGGTTGCAGCAGATTTGGACTCATGTGGTGGACAATTTGACATTGTCCCAGAAGAAGTCTCAACGTTTCGCTAACCGCCGGCGCTGTGTGGGTCCCCGACTTCATGTTGGGGATTTGGTTTGGTTGTCGTCTCGTTATGTTCCTATGAAGGTTTCCTCTCCTAAGTTTAAGCCTCGTTTCATTGGTCCGTTTAAGATTTCTGAGGTTATCAATCCTGTGTCATTTCGTTTGGCCCTTCTTGCTTCTTTTGCCATCCATAATGTGTTCCATAGGTCGTTATTGCGGAGATACGTGGCGCCTGTGGTTCCATCCGTTGATCCTCCTGCCCCGGTGTTAGTTGAGGGGGAGTTGGAGTATGTGGTGGAGAAGATTTTGGATTCTCGTGTTTCGAGACGGAAACTCCAGTACCTGGTCAAGTGGAAGGGTTATGGTCAGGAAGATAATTCCTGGGTTTTTGCCTCTAATGTTCATGCTGCCGATCTGGTTCGTGCCTTTCATTTGGCTCATCCTGGTCGGCCTGGGGGCTCTGGTGAGGGTTCGGTGACCCCTCCTCAAGGGGGGGTACTGTTGTGAATTCGGTTGTCGGGCTCCCTCCTGTGGTCATGAATGGTACTTCGGCTGGTTCTGTCCATGGACTTCCTCTGGTGGGTGTTTCTGAGTTTCACAGGTGACGAGGTTAATTCGTTAGCTGCTGCTCTATTTAACTCCACTTAGATCTTTGCTCCATGCCACCTGTCAATGTTCCAGTATTGGTCTAGTTCACTCCTGGATCGTTCTTGTGACCTGTCTTCCCATCAGAAGCTAAGTTCCAGCTTGTATTTCTTTGGTTTGCTATTTTTCTGTCCAGCTTGCTATTTAATTTGTTGTCTTGCTTGCTGGAAGCTCTGGGACGCAGAGGGAGCACCTCCGCACCGTGAGTCGGTGCGGAGGGTCTTTTTGCGCCCTCTGCGTGGTCTTTTTGTAGGTTTTTGTGCTGATTGCAAAGTAACCTTTCCAATCCTCGGTCTGTTCAGTAAGTCGGGCCTCACTTTGCTAAATCTATTTCATCTCTGTGTTTGTATTTTCATCTTTACTCGCAGTCATTATATGTGGGGGGCTGCCTTTTCCTTTGGGGAATTTCTCTGAGGCAAGGTAGGCTTTATTTTTCTATCTTCAGCGCTAGCTAGTTTCTTAGGCTGTGCCGAGTTGCATAGGGAGCGTTAGGCGCAATCCACGGCTATTTCTAGTGTGTTTGATAGGTTTAGGGATTGCGGTCAGCAGAGTTCCCACGTCCCAGAGCTCGTCCTTATTATCAGTTACTATCAGGTCATTCCGTGTGTTCTTATCCACCAGGTCCATTTTTGTCCTGACCACCAGGTCATAACAGGGTCTCCCAAATATCTTTTAGCAAACGCAAAATGAGCACTACAGTTTTTTAGAGTAAGTAAATATATTTTTCAGTCCAGTGTTCCATAAAGGCCACTCTATGGAGTTTACAGCTTGTTGTGGTCGTATGAGTAGATACTCTAGTCTCTGCTTGGGATCTCTGCAGCTCCTTCAGAGCTAGCTTTGGTCTCTGTGCTGCCTCTCTGATTAATACCCTCCTGCCTAGGGTGAGAGTTTTGGTGGGCCGCCCTCTCTTTGCAGGTTTGTTGTGGTACCATGTTCTTTCCATTTGATGATAATGGATTTGATGGTGCTCCAGGAGATCCTCAGAGATTGAGATTTTTTTTTGTATGATCCAACCCTGACTTGTGCTTCTCAACAACTTTGTCCCTGACTTGTTTGGAGATCTTTTTTGTCTTCTTGGTGTTGTTTGGTTAGTGGTGTCTCTTGTTTAACCCCTTAACAACCAGAGGCATTTTTGGTTTTGCATTTTCATTTTTTGCTCCCCTTCTTCCCAGAGCCATAACGTTTTTATTTTTTGGTCAAAATGGCCATGTGTGGGCTTGTTTTTTGTGGCACGAGTTGTACTTTTGGATGACACCATAGGTTTTACCATGTTGTGTACTAGAAAACAGGAAAAAAATTCCAAGTCCGGTGAAATTTCAATAAAAGTGCAATCCCACACTTGTTTTTTGTTTGGATTTTTAATTGGGTTCACTAAATGCTAAATCTGACCTGCCATTATGATTCTAAGCAGTGAAAAAAATCCAAACTTTGCGAAAAAAAATTAAAGATTGCGCCATTTTCCGATACCCGTAGTGCCTCCATTTTCTTGGGTCGGGTGAGGGCTTATTTTTTGCATGCCGGGCACATGTCAGCTGTTCAAAACAGCTGATATGTGCTGGGAAAGATGTGGGCTCACAGCCAGAGCCCACATCAAAGGGAGGGAGTCCGACATCTGCGTAAATGTTTGCCCGATGTTGGAAAGGGTTTAATGGTGTTTCAGCCTCATTGGCATTTCAGAAAAGTTGTGTATATACTGGCAGACATGTGCCACTTAGATTGCACACAGGTGGATTTACTTTCACTAAGCATGTGACTTATGAAGTTAATTGCTTGCGCCATAAATTCTTATAGGCTTCATAGCAAAAGGAGTGAGTACATATGCACATGTCAATATTTAGTTATTTGATCACATAAATTTATCAATTTATGTCTATATTTTTCTGACTTCACTTCACCAACTTAGACTATTTAGTTATTTATTGCTGATGCATCACACACAAATCGGATTGCAAAAATATTTAAACACAAGCTGCAATGTAACAAAATAGGTAAAAAGCTAAAGAGGTGAATACATTCGCAAGCCACTGTAGGTACATAAGTAAAATAATATGGTTAGTGTGGAGATTGGAGTATCCATTTAGAATTTTAGACTGGAACGCAGAAAATACACAGATTTGGATAATTTATAGGAAATTACTTTAATTATCTAATGCAATTGTAAAAGAAGGGAAATGCCCCAAAATGTATATCTTTATATAGATGTGTTTAGTGCATGTTTTATGTATATACACATTTATATATACATGTATGCCACATGGAGCAAAGCCCCCCTTCCAGCCTGCTGTAAAACAAAGCTGTCATGAGCTAGAAAAACAAGTTTCATTTAGGACTGAGGGGATGTATCTTAGTGGACAATAGACGTGACCTCATTCTCCACACCTGGGGCTGGTCACACCTCTTTTAGTTGGTCACATATAAGGGACAAGACCAGGTGGTTCTCCCTCTTTTGCTGTGCCTGCATGCTGGAATGATGATGGACCCACATGACTTAAGTATACTCTGTATCCCCTTTTCCCAGAACTATTCATTAGGGATAGCTAGCCATAGGTGGGAGGGCTGATATTGTATGTGTGATTTGGGTAATCGGGCAGTTAATTGATTGTTGTGCTATTACTGGTTACTGTGGGTTATTACTGTGTGATATTGTTGGGATATCACTGTATACTGTAGTGATATTACTGTAATAGAGTTGTAATATCCGTATAGTGTGTATATATATATACAGTGGGGCAAAAAAGTATTTAGTCAGTCAGCAATAGTGCAAGTTCCACCACTTAAAAAGATGAGAGGCGTCTGTAATTTACATCATAGGTAGACCTCAACTATGGGAGACAAACTGAGAAAAAAAAATCCAGAAAATCACATTGTCTGTTTTTTTAACATTTTATTTGCATATTATGGTGGAAAATAAGTATTTGGTCAGAAACAAACAATCAAGATTTCTGGCTCTCACAGACCTGTAACTTCTTCTTTAAGAGTCTCCTCTTTCCTCCACTCATTACCTGTAGTAATGGCACCTGTTTAAACTTGTTATCAGTATAAAAAGACACCTGTGCACACCCTCAAACAGTCTGACTCCAAACTCCACTATGGTGAAGACCAAAGAGCTGTCAAAGGACACCAGAAACAAAATTGTAGCCCTGCACCAGGCTGGGAAGACTGAATCTGCAATAGCCAACCAGCTTGGAGTGAAGAAATCGACAGTGGGAGCAATAATTAGAAAATGGAAGACATATAAGACCACTGATAATCTCCCTCGATCTGGGGCTCCATGCAAAATCCCACCCCGTGGGGTCAGAATGATCACAAGAACGGTGAGCAAAAATCCCAGAACCACGCGGGGGGACCTAGTGAATGAACTGCAGAGAGCTGGGACCAATGTAACAAGGCCTACCATAAGTAACACACTACGCCACCATGGACTCAGATCCTGCAGTGCCAGACGTGTCCCACTGCTTAAGCCAGTACATGTCCGGGCCCGTCTGAAGTTTGCTAGAGAGCATTTGGATGATCCAGAGGAGTTTTGGGAGAATGTCCTATGGTCTGATGAAACCAAACTGGAACTGTTTGGTAGAAACACAACTTGTCGTGTTTGGAGGAAAAAGAATACTGAGTTGCATCCATCAAACACCATACCTACTGTAAAGCATGGTGGTGGAAACATCATGCTTTGGGGCTGTTTCTCTGCAAAGGGGCCAGGACGACTGATCCGGGTACATGAAAGAATGAATGAGGCCATGTATCGTGAGATTTTGAGTGCAAACCTCCTTCCATCAGCAAGGGCATTGAAGATGAAACGTGGCTGGGTCTTTCAACATGACAATGATCCAAAGCACACCGCCAGGGCAACGAAGGAGTGGCTTCGTAAGAAGCATTTCAAGGTCCTGGAGTGGCCTAGCCAGTCTCCAGATCTCAACCCTATAGAAAACCTTTGGAGGGAGTTGAAAGTCCGTGTTGCCAAGCGAAAAGCCAAAAACATCACTGCTCTAGAGGAGATCTGCATGGAGGAATGGGCCAACATACCAACAACAGTGTGTGGCAACCTTGTGAAGACTTACAGAAAACGTTTGACCTCTGTCATTGCCAACAAAGGATATATTACAAAGTATTGAGATGAAATTTTGTTTCTGACCAAATACTTATTTTCCACCATAATATGCCAATAAATTGTTAAAAAAACAGACAATGTGATTTTCTGGATTTTTTTTTCTCAGTTTGTCTCCCATAGTTGAGGTCTACCTATGATGTAAATTACAGACGCCTCTCATCTTTTTAAGTGGTGGAACTTGCACTATTGCTGACTGACTAAATACTTTTTTGCCCCACTGTATATATATATATACATATATTTATAGTCACCAGCTTGGGTATAAATATATATGTACGTTATAGACTGCAGACGTGTGTGTAATAAATACCCTTTATTGATACACGGTTTTATCTCAGTTAGTATAAGGAATAGATAACAGTTAGTGTATAGTATAAGGTAAAGATAATGTTGTGGTATTTAGTGGATATTAATTATTAATAGTCAAGTTTGGCGATAATAGTTAATATCGGACCTCATTAGAGGTGCAAGGAGAGTTCCTCTTTGGTAACCATAGGGTTAATATTTTGTTTAAGACCTGATGTAAAATCCTGCCCTTTTATAGCTATTTATTTATATTCTGCATTAACATTTAGTGGTTCTTTATGAACTCTTATATTGGTAAGAAAATACCACTTCTAATTATACTTGCCATTTTTTTTCTCTTTTAACACATTAACAGAACTGATATTTTAGAATGGTTACTCAATATATTCCATCAATTGACAGGCACTATTTTAGTACAACAAAATTACCTATGTATCTATCTGCTTTCCATGTGGCATATTATTTTTTATTCTGGCTTATACAATATAGCAATAGCTAGAGGAAATACTGTCAGTCATACAAGAGATGTAGCCACTTAAGTCTTAGCCACTTAAGTCTTATTTCTAGGTCAACTTTGTATTAGCAAAAGTGTTAATACAATTAGATCACCAACATCATACTTTGATCCCCACTCATAAAGGTGCGATCTGTAAGAAAGAGCCTCAAACCATAAAATGACAAGTGTATATGGAAGGATAAAAATAATCTTGGTTAAGAAGCTTACTGAATGAAGAGGCAAAGCATGTGTTTCTAATATAGTCTTTGTCATCCTGAGAAGTGCTTGGTACTTAGTGTCTGACTACCAGGTTTACAGATAATAAGTATCAAGTATGTGAAAGGTGATAAGTTGGAAACATTTTTCCTTCTGCAAGGCGCGGAGTCTTATTTCCACGCTGTTGCTGAGTTTAGGATTCTTTTTCAGGCATCTCGCCAAATAACTTTTAAGACAATTTATTGGTCAATGCATAAAGTCCTGCAACCACTTGAAAAAGCACAGAGAAAGCACATCATACAGTGATCCTGAATTTGAAAACTGACTTACATAGTATGCATTGTAACATACACTTAAAGGCAGGGCCGGACAGGCCATCTGACAATTCTGGCAAATGCTAGAAGGGCCTGTCTGGTCATGGGCTGCCTTGTCTGCTACATTGTTAACAGAATCTGTGTTCTCATGATAACCTATAATGTTAAGAGTTGTAATGAAGCACAAAGTTGCTGACTCTGTCACTTACCCCAGCAGGCCACGGGTATCATATTGGTCTTGTAGAACATTTTCCTTTCCTCTATCCAGGGTAATATTAGTAATATATTCCATCTGGTTCATGGGGACGGGGACTACATGGGCCTGTGTGATTTCAAATGCCAGGACTGAATTTCAGCCCCAGTTCGCACCTGCTTAAAGGGAAGCTGTCACAGGCAACATGAATCAGAGCCTGGCTGCAGCCATGTTCATTCTTTGGAACATTAGTGATGTCACCTCTCACAGCGTGTGAACTTACTGCAGGTTCTCTGCGAGCGGTGATGTCAGTAAGGTTACCACAGTTCATCGACTGTGAACTGCAATAACCTAACTGACGTCAGCGCTCGTCACAGCAACTGGATTCACACACTACTCTAAGTGTCATCTGGCGGCCATTGTCATATTATGATTGTCACCGCTCAGCAGAGCATGTAGCAGCGTCAGGGATCGCCATGGGACTGCCTTGTTATGGATTTACTTTGGACCCCTTAGGATTATTTTATTTTTTAATGGTATTAAATTGGTAAAAGAGGATTGAAGAGTGCTTTTTACAATTAAAACACTATTTCTTGTGTTTACTTCTTTTGACTACAGGGTTAGTAATGGGATGTCTCATAGATACCTCTCCCTTACTTACCTCTGAGCTTGATGTCAGTGGACATTACACAGCTAACTTCAACCCCAAAACCATTACCCTGATTGCTAACGCACCAGGACAATCAGAAACAGCCAAGGCTAAGTGCCAGAATTGGTGCATCTAATAGATGCGCCATTTCTGGGGATATTGAGGGCGGCTACTATTAATCTGGGAGAGGGACGATATCCATGGCCCCTTTCCAGCCTGTTAATATCAGCCTGCAACTGTCTGCTTAGCCTTTGCTGGCTATTAAAAACAGGAGGGACCCCACGTCAAGTAGATAGCCGTGGGCTGTTAGGCTAGGTCCACAGTGCGTTAGGGCATTCCGCTTAACAGATCCATTTCTAAGCGGCACTAACGCGATCTAACATATCCGTTAATGCGCCTATAGACTACAATTAGTGTAACGCATCTTAACGCATGTCAAAATCAGCAGCATGCACTGACAGTGGTCCGTTACTTTGTGACGCACCTTTGAACGCAGACTACCACGTTTTGGGGTACGTTATGGCGAACGCACAGCAAATGGAAGCGTTCGCTGTGCATAACGTCTATTGCTAATACAGGCCGACGTAATGCAACCATGCATTAACGTGATTGCAAAAATAAAAACAATTTGGGAATATCGTTAGAGTATCTGTTTAATGGATCCGTTAAAAGGAATGCCCTAACGCTATGTGAACGTAGCCTTATTAATAGTCTCAGAAAAATAAATCTTGCCAAATCAGACAAGGTGATTTTCTGCATTTCTTTTCTCATTTTGACTCTCATAGTTGTGGTCTACCTACGATGTCAATTACAGGCCTCTCTCATCTTTTTAAGTAGGAGTATTTGCACAATTGGTGGCTGACTAAATACTTTTTTTCCCCACTGTACTTGTGTATAAGCCGAGTTTTTCAGCACATTTTTCGGTGCTGAAAACACCCCCCTCGGCTTATACATGAGTCATTGTCCCAGAAAGATTGTGGGGGAGGGGGAGCGGCGGAGCAGCGGCTCACAGAGCCAAGAGCCCACAGCTGCAGCTGTAACTGTGTCCGCTGCTAAAGAGAAATGAATATTCACTGTGCTAGCAGTGAATATTCATCTCTCTTAAAGCCCGCACAGTTAAAGCCGCAGCCTACATACCTTCCCTGCGTGCCTGGGCTGGCAGCTGACGTCAACGCACATGGCGCCGGCGTATGTCGTCATTGTCATTCGCCAGCGAGTGCGTGCCTGAAATACCGGGAGTGATCTTCGTCGCAGGTGCGTGGCCAGGTAAGCAGAGATTTTTTTATTATTATTATTGAAAGCGGCAAGCCACAATGTGTTTCACCAGCAGGTTGGAGACACATGGACTATGTGGCTCCATCCTGCCCAGCACAGAATGGAGACAAGGGGCAGGATGAGAGGCATGGGGGCAGAACGGAGACAAGGGGCAGGATGGGAGACAAGAGGGCAGAATGGAGACAAGGGAGCAGAATGGAGACACAGGGGCAAGATGGAGACAAAGGACAGAATGGAGACAAGGGGCAGAATGGAGACACGAGGGCAGAATGGAGATGGGGCAGAATGGAGACACGGGGCAGAATGGAGACGCGGGGCAGAATGGAGACACGGGGTCAGAATAGAGACACGGGGCAGAATGGAGACATGCAGGGAAGTATGGAGACATGGGGGAAGAATGGAGACACAGGGGCAGGATGGAAACACGGGGCAGGAGGGAGACACAGGGCAGAATGGAGACATGGGGGCAGGATAGAGACATGGAGGCAAGATGGAGACACAGGGAAGGATGGAAACACGGGGCAGGATGGAGATGGGGCAGAATGGAGAAGGGGCAGAATGGAGACATGGGCAGAAAGGTGACACGGGGGCAGGATGGGAGACACATGGGGCAGGATCGGAGACACAAGGGGCAGGATGGAGTCAGATGGTGCAGGATCATGGTGCTGGATGGAGACATGGTGCAGGATGGAGACAGATGGGGCAGGATCATGGGGCAGGATGGATACAATGGAGACAGATGAGGCAGGATGGATACGATGGAGACAGGTGGGGCAGGATCATGGGACAGATGGGGCAGGATCATGGGACAGATGGGGCAGGATGGGACATCACATGGGGTCAGAATAGATACCCATAAGGGCAGGATAAAAGAACAAATGGCTGGAGCCAGGAATGAGACACACGGGGGCCAGGATGGGGGATATTATTACCATAAGGGCTAATTTAGGGATATTATTACTGCAATGAAATATTTATTTTATTTTTTGAGGATACTGTTTTAAATGGAGGAGGCGGTCCTGTTACTGTGCAGAGCGACACTGTCATCTTTTTTTTCTTCATCTGATGTAGTTTAGAAATTTGGAAAAAATTAAGTAATGTGCTCTGCAAGCGGAGCTCTAGATAACTGTGTTATTTCCTGCAGAGATGAGCCCTGGCTGGAAAAAGTGATGGCGGTCTGTGCTGGATGAAGATGAAAAGCAAAGATGAAGGACTTCACCTAGAGACGTCACTGGTGAGTCAGTGTGTTACATGTACACTGACACTATACACTGTATATTATATACAGGGGTCCTGTGTATAAAGTCACCTGTGATCACTGTATTACCTTTACACTGACACTATATACAGAGCTCCTGTGTATAATGTCACCGGTAATCACAGTATTACGTGTACACAGACACTGCATACCAAGTACAGATCTCCTGTGTATAATGGCACTTATAGTGATATTAGTATTGTGACTTTTTTTTAAATGACCAGTATTGTGGTATTCAGTCACTATGTGGTGGTAATATGTTGTCTGGCCATGGTGTGGCGGTATTTGTTTCTTGTATGTGCTATTATTTGGTCACTATGTGGTGGTAATATGTGGTCTGGTCATGGTGTGGTGATATTTGTTCCTTGCATGTGGTATTATTTGGTCACTATGTGGTGGAAATATGTGGTCTGGACATGGTGGGATGTATTTGTTCCTTGTAATTGGTATTATTCGTTCATGTGGTATTATAGGTCTCTATGTGGTGGTAATATGGTGTCTGGTCATGGTGTGGTCGTATTTGTCCCTTGCATGTGATATTTTTGGTCATTTTAAAAATTGAAAAATAAATAAAAATATGCCTAAATTGTAATGGATATTTTAACAAATGTTTAATAGGATTAGAGTAGAGTAGAGCTCGGCCAAAAGAGTCTACCTTGTCATTTTGGCGGCTTAAAAAATCTTTTGGCCAAAACAAAAGCTGCTGGCTATATTTGTAATCTGGTGATGGGAACTCTTAATGTGTGATTGGTGAGAAGTGGAGTTTTTCCAAGAGAGAGCGGTGGGACTGTGGACAGTTCGAGAGGTGGATGAGGGGCTGGGGTGGAGCCTGGGCGGAGTCTTAAGGGGGCCAAAAAAATGTTGCCAGTATGGGGCCCCGAAATTCCTAGTGGCAGCCCTGGGGCTTATTATCTAAATCCCCAACAGTTTGGCTTTGGCATGTGGGAGGAAGCCAACACAAACATGGGGTTCCCTTTCAGAACTGTCATAGCTTCTTCACTGATGTTCACCTGTGACCTGATCCTACAAATGCCAAAAAAACTTTACATTTTCCATCTTTCTACTGACTGAAAATAACACTATCTATATTCCAGGCAATGGAGGATGTGCCATTGCTAAGGACGGAGCTCAAGTAAAGGGGAGGGTTGCTCAAAACATCCGTCTTGACTTTAGCTTGTGCCCAGTATTGCAATCAACCCCTTTTTAGGTAAATCGGCCTGATCTGGAGAAAAGAAGACCACCTTTATCTAATCACATACAACCTCTATAAAAACTGCTATCAGAATTTTCCTGTTTCCATCGCAGATTTGGACAAGTTTTATTAATTGCTGCAGAATAATTTGTTGCTTTATAAGCAACTGAAGATTACCAGCAGGGTAAAACATTACAATATTTACGATTTTTTTTCCATTACGGCAAGTGTTTTATTTTAATTATTTTTTAAATTTTGGAGCATTTTATGTGTTCCTGTATTTTGTCATGTATTGTTTTATTCTTTCAAAATTATTTGTTTTCTCTGTCTGTTAATACACAATTTACAGTACAATGAAAGAGAACTGCACCCAGTCCCAAGAAACAGAATTATAGTATTCTTCCCAGCAACATCTGACGGCTTTTGGTGCTCCAGGGCTCACAACCTAAAGTTTCATTATATCTATGCTTTTTCCAGTTGTCAGTATTTCTAATGTGCTACATCAGCAAGCCATCTACAGGAGTTTCCAACTAAAGTCCAGGACAGGAGCATCAATGGACTGAAAACATGAGCAGGATTGTTCAAAGCGGCACAGATTATTGAATGAAGTCATTGGTTCTTTTATACCAGTGGGTGATTTATTGCATAATATACAACTTTAGAAAGATCCCTTTAACTTCTTTCATATTAACCTTTAAGTGAGGATTTCATACCTCAAACCAATAACATGAATGTACAGGCACTTGCATGCTGATTACATCCATTCTTTGTAAAAATAGGTTTTACTACAGTATTTCTCAGCAACCGAGCATTAACTTATATGTAGTTCTCTTCCCCTCCTGCGTCTAATTGACAGGTAATGGAGGGAGGCTTCTGAATCCAGAGTGACCGCACCTGTCAGTCAGACACAGGCGGCAGGCAGTAGTGTGGAAGGGCAGCAGAGCTGCAAGTGCAAGGTCCATCCTGCTGCACTTGCAGCTCATCTGCACATAAATTCCACACTGGATTTCTCAGAAATGGCAAATCTGATTTCTGCCATCAAGATATGGATATAATCAGCATGACAGCACCTGTACATACATGTTACTAATTTCAAGTATGAAATCCTCATTGACGGTTTTCTATAAAAGACAAAAAAAATATTTCTAATATTTTATATTGTTCAATAAAGCACCCACTGTTATAAAACAAAGTGACTTCATTCAATGATCTGTGCCATTTTGAATAATCTTAAATTCAGTTATTGTAATGATTTCCTAGTAAATGAGTATTCAGAAAAACAAATTTATCTGCAACAAAATTAAGAACAGTTGGTACAGACCACAAAATACCAATACAGAATTAGCAGGTACTGTGCTGATTTTTTGGAAACAATCTCGGCAAATTCATGCATGTCCCTAGCTGAAATGTTGGTTCATGAAACTAGAGGCTCAGGATGAACAATTTACCAAATTGTGTCAGGACCCTGAATTTATATGATAAGGTGACTAGTTACTCTTGATATTATTATCCTTAAGTAATCTGACAATAAACTTTCTTTTATGGAGCTTACTGGAACAAGCTATCTATTTACAAGCAACATTAAAACTAAGTTTTACAAAAAATGTATAAAAAGGAAGGAATTCTATGCGTGCAATCTAGATACATGCAAGTTTGCATAAGGGTGTCTGTGTGTGCTTAAATTAGGAGCCACAATAAATATTCTCCGCGAAAAAAACCAAAAATGCAATTTTCATAAAAGGCAAATAAACAGCTTTACAGATTGGTAAATATGTAAGTACATCTGTTTCTCGACAGTTTTATAAAGATTCTCACAGATTGAAATACTGAACTAATGAGATAAAGATGAAAACCTGCCTTCTGTGTTCATGTTTTTAAACAACAGGAACATCGTTTTTCAAATTGCACTAAAAATAAAATAATGAAGTTCATGGCAGTACATGGCATCGTACCTGTTTATATGTCGGGCATTACATGCATGAAAGCGGCTGTCTGTTATCAGTATACAGTGTATAGAGCTGAGCTTCTCATACTGGGAGACAGATCGCACCGATTAAACCAGGGGTCCCCAACTCCAGTCCTCAAGGCCCACCAACATGTCTTGTTTTCAGGATTTTCTTAGTCTTGCCAAGGTAATAATTGCATCACCTGTGCAATGCAAATGAAATCCTGAAAACATGACCTGTTGGTGGGCCTTGAGGACTGGAGTTGGGGACCCCTGGATTAAACTACCCATAGTTTTGGATTGACATGACATGCATCCAAGAACCCTTGATAGAGAGCAATCCCACTCACCCTGGACTCTTGGCAGGGTCCTCCATCACAGATTACTTTTTCTGAGAGCAGGGACAGTTTTAGGCAAAGTGGATCCATCTGCAAAAGTTTAAAATGGGGCCCCAAATGCAAACATATTGCACCGTCACACAGAAACATTTCGGTTGTATTTACATGCACTAATATCAGGCTGCTATAACAGTGTGATCAACAATTTTCAAGTCGTTAGACACTTGTTTCCCGGCATCTTTACACCGGCTGAGGAAAAATGAAGGAGACAGAATGATCACTAGTAGATCTCTCTGTCCCCATACAGTGTCATGTTATCAGCAGCATATCTGCAGTTTTCACTGGGCGATGTGCTGCCAAGAACAATGTTTTTTGTTCCGGTGTAACAAGCCAGAATATACCCTGTCAACATTATAGCCCTCCAGGCCAAAATACCCCAGGTGTTAAAATAGCCTGGGACAGACTATGCCTGGGGTTAACCCCTTTCTGATGTTGGATGGGATAGTATGTCCGACGTCAGTATCCCACGCTTCGAGGTGAGTTCACATATTTATTCACATTTTGATTCAATCATCTACTGTCAGTGTAATGCAACTCCTCCAACACATACCGTAAATGTAGCCCTACTTTCTGCCTTTGTATTCATTCTGTAGAACAATTACAGCAGGAAAACCACAACAATATTCGGCCTTGGAGGGATATAGTTTAGCCTAGACTAGAATATACGCGGGGTATACTTTGGCCTAGGCTAGAATATACCCGGGGTATACTTTGGCCTAGGCCAGAATATACCCAAGGGATATATTCTGGCCTGAAGGGGTATAAAGTGGCCTAGGCCTGAATATGCCCCAGAGTATACTTTGGCCTAGGCCAGAATATACCCGGGGTATATTCTGGCCTAGGCCACTTTAACTCCAGGCATGGAATATGGGATGGGGTACATTCTGGCCTGATACACCAGCATAACCAATCCAATCACTTGATGAATAGGCAGAATATTGCTTGTTTAGTACAATGCACTCCCCATAGTCCTCCTTATAGTATAATACACTACCTATAGTCCTTCATATAGTATAATACACTTTCCATAGTCATTCATATAGTATAATACAGTCCCCATAGTTCTCCATGTAGTATAATACACTCCCTATAGTCCTTCATATAGTATAATACACCTCCCATAGTCCTCCATAAAGTATAATACACCCCCATAGTCCTCCATATAGAATAATACACTTGCCCTATTCTTCCATATAATATAATACGCTACCCATAGACCTCCATAAAGTGTAATATACACCCCATAATCCTCCTTATAGCATAATGCACCCCATAGTCCTCCATATGTTAAAATACACTCCTCAGTCCTCCATATAGTATAATGCACTCTTTATAGTCCTCCATGTAGTACAATGCACTGCCCATAGTATACTGCACCCCATAGTTCATCACATAGCATAATGGATTCTTCATAGTCCTCAATACAGTATAATGTAGGTCTCATATAGTACATATAGTATAATGCAACACCCATAGTATGACAGAGTAGAATGCAGCCGCCCCATAGATTATAATGCACCCACCCCATAGAGTATAATGCAGCCACCTATAGCATAAAATGTAATTATTCCATAGAGTATAATGCAGCCACCCATAGCATAAAATGCAATTACTCCATGGCAAAAAATGCAGCCATCCCATAGAGTAAAATGCAACTACCCCATAGCTTAAAATGCCACCCATAGGGTATAATGCAGCCACCCCATAGAGTATAATGTAGCCCCTATAGAATATAATGCAGCCCCCTCATAGAACATAATGTAGCCACCTCAAGGAATATAATATAACCCCCTCAGAGTATAATGTAGTCCCCCATAGCATATAATGTAGCTGCCCCATTGAATATAATGCAGCTCCTATATATAATAATGCAGCCCCCCTCATAGGGTATAATGCAGCCCCCATAGAATATAATGTAGCCCCAATATAATATAATGCAGCCTCCCCATAGATTATAATGCAGCCTCTAATAGAATATAATGCAGCCCCCCCATAGAATATAATGCAGCACCTCTCATATAGTATAATGCAGCCCCCGTATAATATAATATAGCCCCATATGGTATAATGTAGCCTCCCTCATAGAATATAATATAGCCCCCTAATAGAATATAATGTAGCCCCCTCAAAGAATATAATGCAACCTTCATATAGTATAATTCAGCCCCCCTTATATAGTATAATACAGCCCCCCTCATAGAATATAATGTATCCTGGTATGCATGGCCCTCATAAGAAAAAAAACAAAGCATAAACCATTCTACTTACCTCCCCTGCGCTCCCTTGCAGAATCCTGTTCTGACACCAGCAGCTGATTTCAGCTTATAAGCAGCACATGACAGTAATATCATGTGCTGCTTACAAGCCAAGGACAGCTGCTAGAAAACTCCCTGCTCCCCATGCACAGGACTATAGAAGTGGAGAGCAGTGAATATTCATTTCACTTTAATAGCAGGCGGTTTTAGCCACAGCCGCAGGCTTACTGCAGCTTGGCGATCACGTGTGCCCACTACTAAAGGAAATGAATATTCATATTCTCCACTACTATGGGCATTGAGAGCAGTGAATATTCATTATCTTCAGTAGGGGCACACGTGATGGCCCAGCTGCTGCAGGAACTGGCTACTGCGACTAACACTGCTCGCTATTAAAGTGAAATGAATATTCACTGCTTTCCATGCCCATGGGAGTGGAGAGAAGTGAACAGTCTTCTTCTTTAGTAGTGGGCACACATGATCTCCCAGCAGCGGGAAGCTTGTGGCTGGGGCTACTGCGCCTGTTATTAAAGTGAAATGAATATTCACTGCTCCCCACACCCAAAGTCCCTTCCATCTCTTGGCACTGGCTTCAGTTCATAGAGGTGGGAGGAACTATAGGTGTGGGGAGCAGTAAATATTAATTTCTCTTTAGGGCACAGGGGTCACCTGCTGCTCTGCCACTGCTGCTCCATTGGTGCCGGGTGCCCCCCCCCGACTCACTGGCCCCATGGCAGCTGCGTAGTGTGCCGCTATTAGTGACATGCCACGGGCTGGGAGTCCCTGGGCTAGCAGCAGCCCTAGGCAGCTGCCTATTCTTCCTGCCCCTAACGCCAGCCGATTTTGGGAGTATACTTTTGCCAAGAAACAGATATATAAGGATATAAGTGCCATTTTGTAACTTTTCTCCTACAGCGGAAGACGCATGAATGTGGAAAGTTTATACTGACTGGGGGCACACTGGGTGCTATAATAAAATTATAATCTAGCCGGTCCACCGTAATTCATAGCAGTCTACCCATCACCATAGAGGAATACTAAGGCACTGGACACTAATAGAGTCTAGTAAAAATAAACACCAAACTGTCAAGGATGGGAAAACCCAATATTATATCCTTAAAGGAATATACAAGTGTAGAATTCCCTCACTATAACCACAAAGATCAATCCCAAGGGTCAAAAGCACATAGATATTAGGTTATGTGCACATGTTCATGTTTTATCGTGATTTTTAGCTATAAAACGCAAAAAAACTCTCACATTAAGCATCCTATTTTTAGAATACAATCTGCATTTTGTGTGCACATGCTGTTTTTTTCTGCGGCGGGATCGCATTCCGGAAAAAAAAGCAGCATGTTCATTCTTTGTTCGGAATCGCGGGGATTCCGCACACATAAGAATGCATTGATCCGCTTACTTCCCCCATGGGGCTATGCCCACCATGAGGGAAGTAAGCGGATCATGTGCGGACCGTACCCAGGGTGGAGGAGAGGAGATTCTCCTCCAGGCCCTGGGTATGATATAATTATTAAAATAAAAGAATTAAAATAAAAAAGCATGATATTCTCACCTTCCGGCGTCCCCTGGCAGGCTTCCCGCTCCTCGCGATGCTCCGGTCCCAGTAATGCATTGCACAATGACCTGTGATGACGTAGCGGTCTCGCGAGACTGGTAAGTCAACTACGGTCATGCCGCAAAGCATTACTGAGACTGGAGCATCGCAAGGAACGGGAAGCCTGCCGGGGGCGCAGGAAGGTGAGAATATCACGATTTTTTATTTTTTAAATTATTTTAACACTCTATCTTTTATTATTGATGCTGCATAGGCATCAATAGTTGGTCACAAAAGTTGGTCACAAAAGTTGGTCACATTTGTCAAACACTATGTTTGACAAGTGTGACCAACCTGTCAATCAGTTTTCCAAGCGATGCTACAGATCGCTTGGAAAACGCTAGCGTTCTGCAAGCTAATTACGTTTGCAAAACGCTAGTGTTTAGCGGGAAAACGTATGCCAATTCCGCATGCGATATACCCATGGCAGGAGTTGCAGAATTGCTGCGGAAATTTCTGCGGCAATTCTGCAACGTGTGCACTTAGCTTTAATTGCACTTAGCCCTAAATGTGTGGAATATATTATTTATCATCTGAATGTGGACAGCCCAGATCCCACATGGCTGAATTGGGCTATACCAACTGGCACATTTAAATGTGGGTCCTGTAGGGCATGTGATTTTGTGAGCAAGGGATCTACTTTTGCAAGTGATACGACAGACAAAATTTATCATAATAGAGAATTTTTTAACTGTCACTGAATGTATTGTTTATTTAGCCAAAACAACCAGTCTGAAGTCATATGTGGGTAAGACCAGGCGTCAATTTAGGAAACGAATCTTGGAGCATATAGGGGATATTAGGAGAAAGGAGGATGCCCCTATCTCCAGGCACGTGTGGGATTTGCATGGGTGGATCGCGGGTGGGTGGATTCCACCCGTGGCTTTTCCGCTTTTCAAAACAGCTGACATGTGTCGGGAGGGCGTCCGACATCGGCGTACTATTATGAGGAACTAAATACAGATAAAGTTGAAACCAAGTGATTACATACACAATATAAAAAGACACATATGTATGTTTTTCTCAATATCTGACATGAAATCAGAATAAACCTTTACCATTTTAGGTCAATTAGGATTACCATAATTATTAATATTTGCCAAATGCCAGAATAATGAGAGAGAGAGAGACAATGTTTTAAGGCATTTTTCTGATTTCATGTCAGATAGTGAGAAAAGCATGCATATGTGTCTTTTTATATAGTGTATGTAAACTTCTGGTTTCAACTGTAGGTAGGTAGGTGACAGATAGATAGATAGATAGATAGATAGATAGATAGATAGATAGATAGATAGATAGATAGATAGAAATATGTCAGTGTGCTATATAATTAGTGCTTTGTGTGTTTTTTTCTGTACTTGTTTTTTATTTTTAAGTAAATTATTGAAAACAAAAAGGTGTGGGCTCCCGCATAATTTTCATAACCAGCAGTTGATCGCTGGGGGCTGATATTTATAATCTGTGAAAGGGGCCATTAGCTCTAAATGGTTCCAGTCTATTATATAACAGCTCACAGCTGTTTGCTTAGCCTTTACTAGTTCATCTACATGGAGATCCCAGAAAAAAAATGGAGTAGGGTCCCCCTATAAATTGTAACGCAGCTTCAGTGACTTGCGGTGGCGTTATTAAGTTAAGTGCAGGTCACTGAAGCTGTGGTTCCCATGAGCAGCTAATTGTGAGTGGCCCAATAAACAGCAGTGACCTCAATGAGATCACCACTATCACAGTGAAAAAATTCTCACAGTGTGGTGGTGATATAATGAAGATTACGGCAGTCCATCAGTTTGCTCACAGTGAACTGAGAGTGGCAACAACTGGCAGTGACCGGCGGTAACCTTTATGACGTTACTGCTTGTCACTGAAGCTCAGCTCAGTGTGTCATGGTTTTATGGCTTAGCAGTCACATCATTCCATTGCTCAGTAATGTAATCCATATGTAGCAGAGCTGCACTTGTTCGTGGGACAAATGGATTGTCGTCGGTCAGGTGAGGAATTTTTTATTATTATTTCCATTTTTACAGTAATAAATTGGAAAATGAGGGTGGGGTGGGTCTATTTAAATTAAAGGACTTTTTTCTTGCTGTGTCTTTTTTATGATATGATGGTGGGGTTAGGAATTGGTGTCAGCTGACAGTTCAAAACTGACATTAACCCTAACCCTATTACCCCACTTTCTACCACACCAGGGAAAGTGGGAAGAGTGGAGCTAAGCGCCAGATTTTGGACATCTTATGGAGGCGTCATATCTGGGGTGGCTGAGAGCTGATGTTGGTAGCCTGGAAGGAGGGGGCAATATCCCTGTCCCTTTCCAAGGCTATTAATATTGACCCACAGCTGTCTGTTTAGCCTTTGCTTGTTTGAATTTATAAGGGGACCCTACATAATTTTTTTTCTGGGGTCTCCCGTACATTAACCAGTAAAAGCTAAGCAAAGAACTGTGAGCTGTTATTAATAGCCTGGTAACCTTTTGGGATATTGTCCCCTTTCCCAGATTAGTACCATCAGCTCCCAGCTATGGGCTTTCCCCCTGCTGGTTATTAAAATTATGCTACAGCCCATGCCAATTTTTTTTTAAATTCTTAATTTTACACACAAAGTACACAGTAGGTGCTGATTACGACTCCCATCATTGTCACCTGGTCGTGCTGATCATAGGCAGACAAGGAGGCAATGATGAGAGCCATCTTCAGCACCCGACGCCTGGGAACAGAGCAAATTGTACCACTTTTTCTCAGGTGCTGGTACATATCACGCATGCTAGCCATTTCTAATATGATCATCTCCTCGTCGGTCATGTATTTATTGCGTCATGTTACTCATAAAACAGAAAACTATTGGTCAGGATAAGCAGTTTTGACTTGATGATAATCAAGAATTGAACTGGGCAGATATTCATTGTCTACTACCTGTAAAACTAACAGATTATTATTAGTGTAAGTGTAAAAACACAAAGATTGCAAAGAACTGAGCGAGGATGTTTATGGTGGGTTGGGATAAATGTGTATGTCTAGCTCCAGACTGGGAAAGTGGTCAACTCCAGCTCAGCTCAAGGACAATGCTATTCTGACAGTACAAGGAGATGTATGTGACAGCAATAGTGCAGTGATTGAAGACAATGCCGGCGCCAAGAACATTAATTGATAGATTTATTATTAAGCTAGACTTATCTGTAGATGTCATTATTTGCTTTCACATGGGAAATCAACTCCTAATCACCGAAATATCAAGTCAGCTATTAAGAAAAAAATACTCATGTAGGGTTTTCATATGCATATACTGTATATGGTATTTAACTCTGCACATGGCTGTTTTTTTATAGGAATGCAGCATAGAAGATTTTATTTCTGATTTGGTGACCAATATCAAATATGTCAGTGACCTACAAATAACAAAATATCTGGTAGTAATGTACTGTATATCATACACGGTTAGTTTTCTTTTTAAGTTTAGTTTGAGTGTCTCCAGGCACGTTTTAAAAAATTGAACTGATGTTAGCAACATATATAGTTATAAAACAGTCATTACTAGTGTTGAGCATTCCGATACCGCAAGTATCGGGTATCGGCCGATACTTGCGGTATCGAAATTCCGATACCGAGATCTGATACTTTTGTGGTATCGGGTATCGGTATCGGATCCATAGGGATGTGTAAAATAAAGAATTAACCCCTTAATGACCGCCAATACGCCTTTTAACTGACCTTACATATAAGAGAATAGCCTCCCCATACAGGTAACAATCCAGCATCTGTCGGCTGTACACTATAGCTGACAACTTTCTGCATCAGCCACGATCAGTGTTTGCACCGTTCAAATCTGTTTAACCCCTTAGATGCTGCTGTAAATAGTGACTACATCATTATATATGGTTAACAGAGTGTGGGGGCTTCCTCTTTATCCCAATTGGTGCCCTCAGATCATGATTGTGTGGTCCTGATGTTTGCCATGGCAATTCATGACCAAATAGCGGCCTTCGAGTCTGATGGCTGTTGTAACCTGTTCAGAAGTTGCCGACATTTAGGTGGTAAAAATACACATTTTCATTTCTGTCATACCACTTTGCATTAATTCCTGTAAAGCACCTGAAGGGTTAATAAACTACCTGACAGAAGTTTTTGATATGTCAGGGGGTGCTGTTTTTAAAATGGTATCACGTTTGGGGGTTTCCCAATATATGAGACCCCTAAAGTCACTTCAAACATGGATAAGTCCCTAAAAAAATTAATTTAGTACATTTCCTTGAAAAAATGAAAAATTGCAGCTACATTTTTAAACCTCCTAAAATGCTAAAAAAATAAAATAACATTTTACAAATGATGCTGATGTAAAGCTGATATGTGGGAAATGTTATTTATTAATGTTTTGCTGTGGTATGACTATCTGGATTAAAGGGATAATCATTCAAATTTAGAAAATTGCTAATTTTTTAACATTTTTCTCAAATTTTTGATATTTTTTATAAATAAACACAACATACTGACCTAAATTTACCATTATCATAAAGTATAATATGACACGAAAAAACAATCTCAAAATCACTGGGATTTGTTGCAGCGTTGCAGAGTTATTACCACATAAAGTGACACTGGTGAGATTTCAAAAATTTGGCTCCGTCACTAAGGGGTTAAAATAAAAAATATTGCTATATTCACCTCTCCGGCGGCCCCTGGACATCACGCTGGTCACCGGCAGGCTTCTTTGTTTAAAATGCGCGCGTTTAGGACCTGCGAATGACGTCCCGGCTTCTGATTGGTCGCGTGCCGCCCATGTGACCGCCACGCGACCAATCAGAAGCCGTGACGTCATTCGCAGGTCCTAAATTCCTAGAATTAGGAGTTTAGTGAATGAGAATGACGTCCCGGCTTCTGATTGGTCGCGTGCCGCTCATGTGACCGCCATGCGACCAATCAGAAGCCGCAACGTCATTCTCATTCACTAAACTCCTAATTCTAGGAATTTAGGACCTGCGAATGACGTCACGGCTTCTGATTGGTCGCGTGGTGGTCACATGGGCGGCACGCGACCAATCAGAAGCCGGCACGTCATTCGCAGGTCCTAAACGCGTGCATTTTAAACAAAGAAGCCTGCCGGTGACCAGCGTGATGTCCAGGGGCCGCCGGAGAGGTGAATATATCAATATTTTTTATTTTAATTCTTTATTTTACACATTAATATGGATCCCAGGGCCTGAAGGAGAGTTTCCTCTCCTTCAGACCCTGGGAACCATCAGGATACCTTCCGATACTTGGTGTCCCATTGACTTGTATTGGTATCGGATGTCGGTATCGGCGATATCCGATATTTTTCGGGTATCGGCCAATACTATCCGATACCGATACTTTCAAGTATCGGACGGTATCGCTCAACACTAGTCATTACACATACAGTGGGGAAATAAAGTATTTAATCTGCCACCAATTGTGCAAGTTCTCCCACTTAAAAAGATGAGAGAGGCCTGTAATTGACATCTTAGGTAGACCACAACTATGAGAGCCAAAAGGAGAAAACAAATCCAGAAAATCACCTTGTCTGATTTAGCAAGATTTATTTTGTTAAATATGGTAGAAAAAAAGTATTTGGTCATTAACAAAAGTTCATCTCAATATTTTGTTATGTATCCTTTGCTGGCAATGACAGAGGTCAAATGTTTTCTGTAAGTTTTCACAAGGTTGTCACACACTGTTGGTGGTATGTTGGCCCATTCCTCCATGCAGATCTCCTCTAGAGCAGTGATGTTTTGGGCCTGTCGCTGAGCAACATGGACTTTCAACTCCCTCCAAAGGTTTTTTTTATGGAGTTGAGATCTGGAGACTGACTAGGCCACTCCAGGACCCTCATATGCTTCTTACGAAGCCACTCCTTCATTGCCCTGGTGGTGTACTTGGGATCATTATCAAGACGCATCCACGTTTCATTTTCAATGCCCTTGCTGATGGAAGGAGGTTTGCACTCAAAATCTCACGATACATGGCCCCATTCATTCTTTTATGTATACAGATCAGTTGTCCTGGTCCTTTTGCAGAGAAACAGCCCCAAAGCATGATGTTGCCACCCCCATGCTTCACAGTAGGTATGGTGTTCTTTAGATGCAACTCGTCATTCTGTCTCCTACAAATACAATGAGATTTGTTTCCACCAAACAGTTCTACTTCGGTTTCATCAGACCATATAACATTCTCCCAATACTCTTCTGGATAATCCAAATGCTATTTAGCAAACTTCAGACGGCCCCGGACATGTACTGGCTTAATCAGGCAGACACATCTGGCACTGCAGGATCTGAGTCCTTGGTGGCGTAGTGTGTTACTGATGGCAGCCTTTGTTACGGTGGTCCCAGCTTTATGCAGGTCATTCACTATGTCCCCCCGTGTGGTTCTGGGATTTTTGCTCAGCGTTCTTGCGATCATTTTTACCCCACGGTCTTCCATTTTCTTATCATTTCTCCCACAGTTGATTTCATCACACCAAGCTGCTTGCCTATTGCAGATTCAGTCTCCCCAGCCTGGTGCATGTTATAATTTTGTTTCTGGTGTCATTCGACAGCTCTTTAGCTCTTTTTTCTCCATATTGGAGTTTGGAGTGTGACTGTTTGAGGTTCTGGACAGGTGTCTTTTATACTGATAACAAGTTCAAACAGGCGCCATTTCTACAGTAATCAGTGGAGGACAGAGGAGTCTCTTAAAGAAGAAGTTACAGGTCTGTGAGAGCCAGAAATCTTGCATGTTTTTAGATGACCAAATACTTTTTTTCCACCATAATTTGTAAAAATAAATCTTGCCAAATCAGACAAGGTGATTTTCTGGATTTTTCTCATTTTGACCCTCATAGTTGCGGTCTACTTATGATGTCAGTGCAGTGCCCCAGAGTCCTGGTTGTTGCAGTAATGTCGCTCTGCCACTAAGGGGAGTGATGTTATGTCTGATTGCACTAAAGGAGTTCAGCTGACCAGGTATCACAGTCACACATTACACTTCACACTCCGGCCACCAGGGGGAGCAAAAGGCTCTATGTATTAGGCCACTCCTCACACTTGGGTAAAACTGGGGGTTGGATAGGAAGTAAGAGAGAACCAGCCTGGGAGAGTTCCAGGGAGGACCTGTCAGGGGTGGGTTCCTGGCAGGGACCTAGCAGAAGGGACAGATCGTTATGGAGCCACGCCTGCACTACCTTGCGGCGGCATCCTAAGGAAGGACATGAAGAGTATTGTGGAGAAGTGAGAAACGAGATCACAGCAAAAAGGCGATAGAACCAGTAGGAGTCGTGCCCTTAAGTCTGCGGCAACATCCTACTGAGGCGCGTAGCCGGTGGCTGGAACGCCGAGGAAGTAACAGACTTCAAGCATTACTTCAAACAACGGCAGGACAGTTGATTATAGGTTGGCTGTCTAACTTAAATCACCTAAGCAGACATAGGAGGCAATCGTGGGAGAGGGGCGTCTCTAGGGTCCCAGAATAACTTAAGGCCTACCTGTCATACGGGTGCATCCTAGCCATATTATCTGGGGGACGGAGAGAGAGAAAGAACAGATACGACAGTTGTGAGGACTATCCCATGGTGCTCAGCAGGGAAGGACTACAACACACAGGCGCTAGTAGGTAGGCACTGATTTCCACCTGTAAAGGGAACTCTGGATGTGCCTTCGGACCGGCCGGACTCAGCCAGCCCTGTTAGCAGTGCTCTAGATTGCGGATCCCGAAGTCTTCAGTAAAAAGGTAAAGAGACTGCAACCCTGTGTCCTCGTTATTAACCGCGCCTCATATCATCACCACCTAAACTACTGGGAAGCCCTGGGGAAGCACTTCACCTGTGGGAAGGTATTCGATCTAGCTGCCATAACATCACCCCAGTGGACCCCCAAGCAGCGTTGGTCACCCTGACTGAATACCACAAGTGGCGTCACGAACACTTGACAAACTTTCATCACCTTTCACTGGACGCCCCTTAGCAGGGTCACGGACCGGGTCTAGCCACCGTGACAACCCCAGGACCGAGACAGAGAGGAACGGTACCGAGTACCCCGCGGCCCTGCGTCTGGGGGCGCTCCATCTATTACAGGCCTCTCATCTTTTTAAGTGGGAGAACTTGCACAATTTGTGGCTGACTAAATACTTTTTTCCTCACTATGTTATACTTCGTTTATAACTCTTAGGAATTGTTAAAGACCACAAATTGTGTACAATCATGACCACCTTTTAATTAGAGTGTATACAGAATGCAATGAATGGTCAGAAGTGATCCCAAGCCCAATCTCTTGATAAGTAAAGGTCCTATAGGTTATACCCACACTTATAAGACACATATGACATTTCCATCTGAATTTGCAGATGTGAAATTTGAAGCTAAATGCAGTTGAAAGAAAGTGGTAGACATGACCTAAAGTCACTTACATGCTGCGGACACATTATGGACAAATATTGGCTTTTAACCCCTTACATTTTGAACATGAGCACACATCAGATATGTTTGTCATGCTGATTGCTCGCTACTGCAAACCTGCTGTATCTGCTAGGGCCGGAGTTCTCCCCAATCCTAGCAGTTTAACCCCTCATGTGCCAATGTAAGCGCATTAGGAGTTTATCAATGACAGATAAGGAGTTTGCCAGGAGAGCGCTCCATCTGTCAACTCATCAGCACCTACAATGCACAATTTCAGGGTCCTAGTGGGTTCCTAGGCAAACCAGAAACCTGACAATGTCTACATCTACAAGTAGTTGCAGATTTTTCATAATCAGCTTAATGGGGAAATCAAAGTTTAAAAAAATATAAATGAACCACTATATTAACATGCCCTGGCATTTCCATGACTCTTTGCTTGATTCCCTGCCACTTCTGCCAGTCTCAGGCTTCTGTGATGATATCAAGACCAATGCAACCGAGGCATCATGGCAGGATGCTGAGTAGTGCAAAGACACCAGAAAACAAGAAAGAGAAAAAGAAATGAGAGCTGAAGTTAATATACTGCATTACTCTGTATTTTCTCTACATACTGCGCTGTTTTCTGCAGGGAAATCAGCAGCAAAATCCAAATCAACATCAAAACCCACACTGTTTGCTGCTGTGGGTTTTCTGTTCGATTGGCGGCATGTATCGGAGAGTGGCTGCACCATTACAGCCATAAATGCCGCAGTGTTTCAGCGTCAAACATATCTGTCTGTAATGGTGAAGCCAATGTCTTAGGGTATGTTTTCACGTGCAGGAAACGCTGCGTGTCTGACGCTGCATAGAGCCGCAGCGCCAGACACGCAGCGTCCAGATGTTACAGCATAATGGAGGGGAATTAATGAAATCCCGTCTCCACTATGCGTGGTAACACGCACGCGGCGGCCCTGCGACTCCGAACATGCTGCGCGTCTTTTCAGATCGCAGCATGTCCGTATATCTTGCGGCGACACTGCGTCGCCGCAAGATATAGCACAGGGCCCTATGCGATGGGTGCGATTATGCCGTATGTGTGCTGTGAACACATCCGGCATCATCGCGTCCCAGAAGGGGGCGGGGCTTAGCGCAGAGCCGCAAAGCCGCTCCGACGATACCGCCGGCCATCCTGAGCGTGGACACGCAGCCTGCCCGTGGATCAGGAAGCATGTATCGGATGTCAGGTTCCCTGAAAAAACTGTAAAAACTACAAATATTCTTTATCTTTAAGTCACAATTCATCCTTACAATTGCATCAAACTTTGCAAAAAAAAATTTCCAATTATTTAAAAAAATGTAATCCCATCTTTAGTCGGTTTATAGCAAAATGGTGGGTAAGAACCAGGTAAATAGTTACCTAGAGAAATCCAGGAATAGCCTTCCGTGACCTAATTCTTGGTAAATTGGGCACAAAGCAGACTTTAGGCAATCCATTATCTCCTACTCACACTCTTGCTGATTGATTCTGTATAATTACTTTCCTTTGGTCACTGTTTCTCTCTATAACTTACGATACATGCCTAGTGGACACGGGAAATGTGTCGTTCCTGGACTCCATGGATCCTAATCCTGGTATTCATACTTATCTTTGTCTTAATTTGCCTGAAGGTCATTTGAGTCTGCTCTGTCTACAAATCAATCTACAGCCACCACATTAATACCATATTTAATTGAATATTTGTCTGATAGAAATCACGGATGAGTTACACAACATTAATAATTGTTAATGGTCATCCATTCTTCACCCCCACACGTTTCACAGCCATAGGAACAGCAATACAAGCAGTAATTAGACTGTTTGCAGGCTGGAGCTAGGGCAATCTAATGCTGAGGAATATATTATTTCTCTGGAAACATTGCTGGACTTCATAGATGCTTTATGGAAAAATCAATAAATAACAGATAGAGGTTAGATTCAATATAGATAACTGGATTACGCAGGGAGAGGAAAGGATTAAATAGATAAGAGTATTATAGACATGTACAATATAGGATTATATGGCCAAAAAGATTATGTATGTGAATGATAGTATGAGCCAGGTTAGTGGCTGAACGGCACTGCAGCCGATGTCTTACCTATCAAATACTTGTTATATTCCAATATCTGATACGCCGTCGCAGTATAAGAGTTATCCACAATATCACTCAGAGAACGTGCCACCGTTCTGCTTTTTCACAGATTTTTGTGCACAGTATTTAAAATGGGCAAATATAAGACTTAGAGAGGAATTCATCAAGGCTTGGGGTTCATACTTTTAATTGAAATCCGTGGATGTGTCATTTTCCTCCAATTCAAAAAAGATGTTAAATCCTTACTGGTGATCTTTAGGGTATATAATAAAATCCATGAGACATGGCCATGGTATTCACTACTTTTCTGTCGCCTCTGCTCCCTTATTTGTAGAATGACTGTGAATATGTGCGCAGACACGCCGGAAACACCACAGTGAATACTATAACGTGTCATGCGGATTTTAATTCTTGATCTATTCCCTGTTGATTTCCAATAAAGAAGCAACGTCTTTTAATAAAATCTGTGGATGTGACGTTTTCCTGTATTTAAAAAAAGTTGAGAATCCCCAACAGGACCCCACAGGACCCCGCAGAGTAAAATAGAAAACTTCATAAATGCAGACGTGGTATGATCATAAGCATTTTTCTTGTGTTTCATGGAATCTATCAGCAGGTTTTTGCCACTTAATCTGAGAGCAGCATGATGAAAAGACAGAGACCTTCAAGTGAATGGATCACTGAAAAAAGGAGCAGCACACAGACGGTATACCTCTATTATTCACAGACTGGTTGCTAGAAGACGTTTGGGAAATCTCCATCTCTTTTTTTTTTTGTTGCATAAGAAAAAATGGTAGTTCTGTCTGATGGAGAAAATGGACGCACTGAGCCAAAATGTATTAAATCTTGATCCAGCAAACTGATGAAAAAGGTCAGTTTTTTAAAGACTGAGAAAAAGGTCACTGCTGCGTGAATACGGCCATGGACTGATTTTATTATTTTCCACATTCCAAACCTTTGGACTAAAAAACTTAGATATGAAAAACGTCCTTAATGCTTATTGTACTTGTATGGACAATCACAATGGCAAACAAAATGGCACCTTTTCATTGTGGAATAATTTGGTCAGTTGGTGCAGAAGTATGCCTACCTTACCATAAGCCTCTCTTTTCTCCCGGAACTTGAGTCACAGAAGTACGCCCTGCATCAAGATTGTATTGTGTCCCTCCAACAGATTCTATTAAAAAAGGGAAAAGAGAATATTAGACTGCAATTAAGATAACTGATTAAGATAAAAATGGAAGGTGACAGGTTTTCTTCAGAGCACATTGTCCTAAGTGATGGGTCGTCCATGAATAAAAGGCTGCGGTCTCTCCTGTATTGTATTTGTATTGTATTGCAGGTACTTAGGAAAGGCATCAACCTCTAATATTAAATAAACTGCAAAACAGTAGACCTTAAAAGCTTGTTCCATGAGGTTTCTAAAGTACAGAATGTTCATCTACCAAAATGTCCATCAGAGGAGAATGTCAACTAATTCATTATGCAAAAATGTTGACAGGACAATGGTGTCAAAGTGACACATCTGTAAGGTCAAGGATGCTGGAGAATCATCAAAAGCCAGATCGTCCTGCAGCAGAATTGCATAGACATCTACATACAATGTCAATCACCGTTCTAAAATGGTTTGCAGAAATATTAAAGAATTTACACCAAAATATTCAAAATATTTGTACAAGTAATTTACACAAATCACAATTAGGTCAGAGTCACACTACAGTGAGATACGGCCGAGTCTCGCAGGTTAAAACCAAGCTCTGGCACCGGCACTCCGAAGCGGAGCATGCAGCTCCATGTATTGCTATGCGGCTGCACGCTCCGCTGTGGAGTGCCGGCGCCAGAGCTTGGTTTTAACCTGCGAGACTCGGCCGTGTCTCACTGTGTGTGATCCCGGCCTTAATGATATAAACATATAGCAGTGTTTGAGATCCAAAATCGACACATGTTTGTATCCTAAGGTTAATGTCCTGGCTGGGGTGAGTTTTAGTTCCTTTTACTCTTATATGCCAACCCAGTTACTTTGCGCTGCCGTGGAAGGAAAGATGAGAGATGCCACATTTATTTAAGGCAGTTTGTTTGTCAATGCATTTCAAAGAATACAATTTTTTCATCAGGACAAGCCACTATAGCTATTGTTATTGCTATTGACTTTTTTTCTCGCTACGCCGTTTAGCGATCAAGTTAATCCTTTTTTTATTGATAGATCAATTGATTCTGAATGCAGCGACACCAAATATGTGTAGATTTGATATTTTGATTGTTTTATTTTGAATGGGGAGAAAGGGGGGTGATTTGAACTTTTATATTTTTTTATATTTTTAAAAACATTTTTTTTACTCTTGGCATGCTTCAATAGTCTCCATGGGAGACTAGAAGCTGCCATAACTCGATTGGCTCTGCTACATACAGGTGATGATCAGATCACCTGTATGTAGCAGAATTACTTGCTATGAGTGTCGACCACCGGGCGGCGCTCATAGCAATCCGGCAGTGACAACTATAGATGTCTGCCGGAGACCGCTGGTTGTCATGCCAACCCTTTGGTGACACGTGATCACGTGATGAGGATTATCAATGGGCGGATTTCCGGCGCAATTGCTGGAAGCGCGTGTTAAATGCTGCTGTCAGAGTTTCACAGGGGCATTTAAAGGGGTTAATAGCCGTGGGTGGATTGTGATTCCACCCGCAGCTGTCCCGGGCATATGTCAGCTGTTCAAAACAGCTGACATGTGCCTGGAAAGATGTGGGCTCACCACCGTAGCCCACATCAAAGGGAGGGTGTCCGACATCGGCGTATTATTATGCATGATGTTGGAAAGGGGTTAAACATGTACTGTTGACACAGCATCCATGTAATTCACATCCAACAACTTGGAAAAAAATTAAGGGAAAATGCCCGGAAAATGAGCGTTTTGATTGCAGCGATTTTACTGCAAATAGAGCAGGTTTTAGCTGCAGAAAAAATGCAGCCAGTACTGCAACAAGAAATACTGCATGTGAACATAGCGTTAGGGTGTGTGCACACATTAAGTACTTGTTGCTTACATTTCTGCCTCAAAGATGTGTCTAAAATGCTGCACAAAATAGGCGCATTTTTGTATCTTTTACTTGCATTTTTATGCATTTTTTGCCTGTGTTTTTTCCCTATGTATTGGAATTAGAGATGGGTGAATTCAAACAGTAAAGTTCGGCGTCCATACCAAACACCTACTATTCAGGCACTGTATAAGCAGAAAAAATGACCAGCACATCTCAACTAGTGTGAATAGGTGCCAGCTAAGGGTGGTTTCACACTTGCGTTTTTGTCTGCAGCGTTTTTTTGCACAAAAAAACGCATGCGTTTTTTCCCTATATTTAACATTGAAAACGCATGCATTTTTTTGTGTATGCGTTTGGTCGCGTTTTGAATCGCATGCGTTTTTTTACTGCATGCGTTCATTTTCAAAAATGCAACTTGTAGTATTTTTGAGAGGCGTTCTTTGGACACAAAAAAAGCATGCATTTTCATGCGTTTTTTTGGGTCAAAAAACACATTGGAGTCAATGGGAACGCATGCGTTTTTTGTGCATGCGTTTGCATGCGTTTTTGAACGCATGCGTTTTTTAAAGATAAGGTTGACTAGAATGTAGATAAGGTTGTCTAGACACTGATAAGCCTCCCCCTAGCAGCAGGGTGATAAAAGGGAGGTTGGGGGAAGTGTTATGAAAGGTAATTCAGTACCACAATGGACATAGAGGTCAGCGCACATACAGTGACCTGGCAATAACCCAAAAAACAAGAACGAGCTCTGAGACGTGGGAACTCTGTTGACCGCAATCCCTAATCCTCTCAAACCACACTAAAGGCAGCCGTGGATTGCGCCTAACGCTCCCTATGCAACTCGGCACGGCCTGAGAAACTAGCTAGCCTGAAGATAGAAAATAAGCCTACCTTGCCTCAGAGAAATACCCCAAAGGAAAAGGCAGCCCCCACACATAATGACTGTGAGTCAAGATGAAAAGACAAACGTAGAGATGAAATAGATTTAGCAAAGTGAGGCCCAACTTTCTGAACAGAGCGAGGATAGGAAAGGTAACTTTGCGGTCAACACAAAACCCTACAAAAACCACGCAAAGGGGGCAAAAAGACTCTCCGTACCGAACTAACGGCACGGAGGTACACCCTCTGCGTCCCAGAGCTTCCAGCAAGCAGAAAAAAACAAATTGACAAGCTGGACAGAAAAAAACAGCAAACAAATAGCAAAGAGGAACTTAGCTATGCAGAGCAGCAGGCCACAGGAACGATCCAGGAGGAAACAGGTCCAATACTAGAACATTGACTGGAGGCCAGGATCAAAGCACTAGGTGGAGTTAAATAGAGCAGCACCTAACGACTTCACCACATCACCTGAGGAAGGAAACTCAGAAGCCGCAGTACCACTTTCCTCCACCAACGGAAGCTCACAGAGAGAATCAGCCGAAGTACCACTTGTGACCACAGGAGGGAGCTCTGCCACAGAATTCACAACAGTACCCCCCCCCTTGAGGAGGGGTCACCGAACCCTCACCAGAGCTCCCAGGACGACCAGAATGAGCCATATGAAAGGCACGAACAAGATTGGGAGCATGGACATCAGAATTATCTTCCTGAGCATAACCCTTCCACTTAACCAGATACTGGAGTTTCCGCCTTGAAACACGAGAATCCAAAATCTTCTCCACAATATACTCCAACTCCCCCTCCACCAAAACCGGGGCAGGAGGATCAACAGATGGAACCATAGGTGCCACGTATCTCCGCAACAATGACCTATGGAATACGTTATCTATGGAAAAAGAATCTGGAAGGGTCAGACGAAAAGACACAGGATTAAGAACCTCAGAAATCCTATACGGACCAATAAAACGAGGTTTAAACTTAGGAGAGGAAACCTTCATAGGAATATGACGAGAAGATAACCAAACCAAGTCCCCAACCCGAAGTCGGGGACCCACACAGCGTCTGCGATTAGCGAAACGTTGAGCCTTCTCCTGGGACAAAGTCAAATTGTCCACTACATGAGTCCAAATCTGCTGCAACCTGTCCACCACAGTATCCACACCAGGACAGTCCGAAGACTCAACCTGCCCTGAAGAGAAACGAGGATGGAACCCAGAGTTGCAGAAAAACGGTGAAACCAAGGTAGCCGAGCTGGCCCGATTATTAAGGGCGAACTCAGCCAAAGGCAAAAAGGACACCCAGTCATCCTGATCAGCAGAAACAAAGCATCTCAGATATGTTTCCAAGGTCTGATTGGTTCGTTCGGTCTGGCCATTAGTCTGAGGATGGAAAGCCGAGGAAAAAGACAAGTCAATTCCCATCCTACCACAAAAGGCTCGCCAAAACCTCGAAACAAACTGGGAACCTCTGTCAGAAACGATATTCTCTGGAATGCCATGTAAACGAACCACATGCTGGAAAAACAATGGCACCAAATCAGAGGAGGAAGGCAATTTAGACAAGGGTACCAAATGGACCATCTTAGAGAAGCGATCACAGACCACCCAAATGACTGACATCTTTTGAGAGACGGGAAGATCTGAAATAAAATCCATAGAGATATGTGTCCAAGGCCTCTTCGGGACCGGCAAGGGCAAAAGCAACCCACTGGCACTAGAACAGCAGGGCTTAGCCCGAGCACAAATCCCACAGGACTGCACAAAAGTACGCACATCCCGCGACACAGACGGCCACCAAAAGGATCTAGCCACCAAATCTCTGGTACCAAAGATTCCAGGATGACCAGCCAACACCGAACAATGAACCTCAGAGATAACTTTATTCGTCCACCTATCAGGGACAAACAGTTTCTCCGCTGGGCAACGATCAGGTTTATTAGCCTGAAATTTTTGCAGCACCCGCCGCAAATCAGGGGAGATGGTAGACACAATTACTCCCTCTTTGAGGATACCCGCCGGCTCAGATACACCCGGAGAGTCGGGCACAAAACTCCTAGACAGAGCATCCGCCTTCACATTTTTAGAGCCCGGAAGGTATGAAATCACAAAGTCAAAACGGGCAAAAAACAATGACCAACGAGCTTGTCTAGGATTCAACCGCTTGGCGGACTCGAGATAAGTCAAGTTCTTATGATCAGTCAAGACCACCACGCGATGCTTAGCTCCTTCAAGCCAATGACGCCACTCCTCGAATGCCCACTTCATGGCTAGCAACTCTCGATTGCCCACATCATAATTTCGCTCAGCAGGCGAAAACTTCCTGGAAAAGAAGGCGCATGGTTTCATCACCGAGCAATCAGAACTTCTCTGCGACAAAACAGCCCCTGCTCCAATCTCAGAAGCATCAACCTCGACCTGGAACGGAAGCGAAACATCTGGTTGACACAACACAGGGGCAGAAGAAAAACGACGCTTCAACTCTTGAAAAGCTTCCACAGCAGCAGAAGACCAATTGACCACATCAGCACCTTTCTTGGTCAAATCGGTCAATGGTTTAGCAATACTAGAAAAATTGCAGATGAAGCGACGATAAAAATTAGCAAAGCCCAGAAACTTTTGCAGACTTTTCAGAGATGTCGGCTGAGTCCAATTATGGATGGCTTGGTCCTTAACAGGGTCCATCTCGATAGTAGAAGGGGAAAAGATGAACCCCAAAAATGAAACCTTCTGAACACCAAAGAGACACTTTGATCCCTTCACAAACAAAGAATTAGCACGCAGGACCTGAAACACCATTCTGACCTGCTTCACATGAGACTCCCAATCATCCGAGAAGATCAAAATGTCATCTTAGTACACAATCAGGAATTTATCCAGGTACTCTCGGAAGATGTCATGCATAAAGGACTGAAACACTGATGGAGCATTGGCAAGTCCGAATGGCATTACTAGATACTCAAAATGGCCCTCCGGCGTATTAAATGCAGTTTTCCACTCATCGCCTCGCTTAATACGCACAAGATTATACGCACCACGAAGATCTATCTTGGTGAACCAACTAGCCCCCTTAATCCGAGCAAACAAATCAGATAACAATGGCAAGGGGTACTGAAATGTAACCGTGATCTTATTTAGAAGGCGGTAATCTATACAAGGTCTCAGTGAACCATCCTTCTTGGCTACAAAAAAGAAACCTGCTCCTAATGGCGACGATGACGGGCGAATATGCCCCTTCTCCAAAGACTCCTTCACATAACTCCGCATAGCGGCGTGCTCAGGCACAGACAAATTAAACAGTCGACCTTTTGGGAATTTACTACCAGGAATCAAATCGATAGCACAATCACAATCCCTATGCGGAGGTAGGGTATCGGACTTGGGCTCATCAAATACATCCCGGTAATCAGACAAGAACTCAGGAACCTCAGAAGGGGTGGATGACGAAATAGTCAGAAATGGGACATCACCATGTACCCCCTGACAACCCCAGCTGGACACAGACATGGATTTCCAATCTAATACTGGATTATGGACTTGTAGCCTTGGCAACCCCAACACGACCACATCATGCAGATTATGCAACACCAGAAAGCGAATAACCTCCTGATGTGCAGGAGCCATGCACATGGTCAGCTGGGTCCAGTACTGAGGCTTATTCTTGGCCAAAGGCGTAGCATCAATTCCTCTCAATGGAATAGGACACTGCAAGGGCTCCAAGAAAAACCCACAACGCCTAGCATACTCCAAGTCCATCAGATTCAGAGCAGCGCCTGAGTCCACAAATGCCATGACAGAATAGGATGACAAAGAGCAGATCAAGGTAACGGACAGAAGAAATTTTGACTGTACCGTACCAATGGTGGCAGACCTAGCGAACCGCTTAGTGCGCTTAGGACAATCAGAGATAGCATGAGTGGAATCACCACAGTAGAAACACAGCCCATTCAGACGTCTGTGTTCTTGCCGTTCAACTCTGGTCAAAGTCCTATCGCACTGCATAGGCTCAGGTTTAAGCTCAGGTAATACCGCCAAATGGTGCACAGATTTACGCTCGCGCAAGCGTCGACCGATCTGAATGGCCAAAGACATAGACTCATTCAGACCAGCAGGCATAGGAAATCCCACCATGACATCCTTAAGAGCTTCAGAGAGACCTTTTCTGAAAATAGCTGCGAGCGCACCTTCATTCCACTGAGTGAGTACGGACCACTTTCTAAATTTTTGACAATATACCTCAATTTCATCCTGTCCCTGACACAGAGCCAGCAAATTCTTCTCTGCCTGATCCACAGAATTAGGCTCATCGTACAGCAATCCGAGCGCCAGGAAAAACGCATCAATATTACTTAATGCAGGATCTCCTGGCGCAAGAGAAAATGCCCAGTCCTGAGGGTCGCCACGCAAAAAAGAAATAACGATCCTAACTTGTTGAACTGGGTCACCAGAGGAGCGAGGTTTCAAAGCCAGAAATAGTTTACAATTATTTTTGAAACTCAGAAATTTAGTTCTATCTCCAAAAAACAAATCAGGAATAGGAATTCTCGGTTCTAACATAGAATTCTGAACCACAAAGTCTTGAATACTTTGTACTCTTGCCGTGAGCTGATCCACACATGAAGACAGACCTTTAATGTCCATCGCTACACCTGTGTCCTGAACCACCCAAATGTCTAGGGGAAAAAAAAGGCAAAACACAGTGCAAAGAAAAAAAAATGGTCTCAGAACTTCTTTTTTCCCTCTATTGAGAATCATTAGTACTTAGGGCCTCCAGTACTGTTATGAAAGGTAATTCAGTACCACAATGGACATAGAGGTCAGCGCACATACAGTGACCTGGCAATAACCCAAAAAACAAGAACGAGCTCTGAGACGTGGGAACTCTGTTGACCGCAATCCCTAATCCTCTCAAACCACACTAAAGGCAGCCGTGGATTGCACCTAACGCTCCCTATGCAACTCGGCACGGCCTGAGAAACTAGCTAGCCTGAAGATAGAAAATAAGCCTACCTTGCCTCAGAGAAATACCCCAAAGGAAAAGGCAGCCCCCACACATAATGACTGTGAGTCAAGATGAAAAGACAAACGTAGAGATGAAATAGATTTAGCAAAGTGAGGCCCAACTTTCTGAACAGAGCGAGGATAGGAAAGGTAACTTTGCAGTCAACACAAAACCCTACAAAAACCACGCAAAGGGGGCAAAAAGACCCTCCGTACCGAACTAACAGCACGGAGGTACACCCTCTGCGTCCCAGAGCTTCCAGCAAGCAGAAAAAAACAAATTGACAAGCTGGACAGAAAAAAACAGCAAACAAATAGCAAAGAGGAACTTAGCTATGCAGAGCAGCAGGCCACAGGAACGATCCAGGAGGAAACAGGTCCAATACTAGAACATTGACTGGAGGCCAGGATCAAAGCACTAGGTGGAGTTAAATAGAGCAGCACCTAACGACTTCACCACATCACCTGAGGAAGGAATCTCAGAAGCCGCAGTACCACTTTCCTCCACCAACGGAAGCTCACAGAGAGAATCAGCCGAAGTACCACTTGTGACCACAGGAGGGAGCTCTGCCACAGAATTCACAACAGGGAAGTTTCTGGTCACTTCTCATCAGACTCCAAAGAAGATAAGACACTGCCAGGATGCATTTAGGTGGACAAGACCCAGAGCAATGTGAGTATATCCTAGCCAATGCATTTATTTTCAATTTTTTGGATCCACATGTCCTAATTTCTTCCTTTTTTTTCTTTCAACATGCATCAGAATGTCTTCTGCGGAGTCTTCATCTGATGAGGAGTTTGAGCCACGTCAGTCAGAAGTGGATCATGTGAGTGAGGTTAGTTTTTTGTTCGTCAGCTTGGTAAGTATTGACTGTCACATCGACACATGAGACAATTTGATTTTTTTTTTTTATAGAGCACTTCTACTGAGGGACAGAGAGGGATGTAGCAGCGGAGTCAAGGTCCGGTGGGAAGACAGCAGCAGGTATGTATACAAGGCAGACTGTCCTCATTGTAATATTCTTGAATCTTCCTTTCTGTACCCTTAATTTTCTTTTAATGTTTCTTGTAGAATCCTTTTCTGAGTTGACTTTCATATTCATGCCATTTCTCATCTTCTGTTAATTTTTTTTCCTAATGTGATTGAGCAAACTTATATGATTTTCTTTTAATTTTAGGTTTCACAACGGGACGATGACCGGATCGATATTGACCTCCTGATCACCCTTGTCCAGGAGCAAGTCCCATTGTGGGACAGCCGGGATCCACAGCACGCAGTCAACAGTACGCTCCATCGGTTGTGGAGTGAGGTGGCCCAAGCGTTGTGGGATGGCTGGGAGAATGCCCCGCCACGGGTCCGTAATGCATTTGGTAGGTATTAAAATGCAGTGTGAAGCAGCTGAGATCTTTGCCGTGCTCTCTTGACTGTGTGTGATGAAAGAAACTTTTCGTAGTTTCTGTCATCACACACAGTCAAGAGAGCACGGCCAAAAGTCCATTTTCTGACCATTATATTTTATTGTTATTTCACAGTGGACAAAATAAGAACACGTTGGCGTTCCATGAAGGACCGCTTCAACAAGGACCTTCACGCAAAGAATCGTGCTGCAAGTGGTTCCGGAGCAAGGCACCGGCTGTACAAATACCGCCGTGTGCTGTCCTTTTTAAGACCGGTCCTTCTCATGAGAACGTAAGTATTTCTCACATGCTTCCGGTTGTATTGCATTGACATAATATGTAATTTTAAATTCCACAGGATATACCGTCTTGTTATATTTTGGTATTAATTTTCTGTTTCCTTTTTTCACAGCACACACAGCACAACTGTCGCACCAGGTTCTGGAGCGGTCCTTCAGCCGGCAGCCACGGACCCGTCCCAGCCATCCAGCAGCGCAGCAGCAGGTGGGCCTTCCACACTCACTGGAGACCAGGGAGCTGGCCCATCAGGTATTCCCCTTTCGCAGTCCTCTTTCACTGCACCCATTTTTGCAGGCTCATCCTGGCAGCGACAGAGGGCTTCGGATAGGTCACTCATGTCCGAGTTTTTGCACTTGAGCTCGGTTTTACACGAAGCAATCAAAGCTTTAGGTGACAGAATGGATGTGTCCCATAACCTCCTAAATTGCCGGATCCAGGATGTCGCCAAAAGCCTTGATCAAGTTAAAGCCGACCTCCAGAGGCCAGCTCATCATTTTTTTAACCAAATACAGCAGGGCATGTCGGAACACCTTAGCCCTGATCTCCAGCTGAGTGTGATGCAGGCCTGCAATGTTGCTTTTGTGCAGGCAATGCAGCAGAGTCAGAGTCGTAATTTACAGCAGACAGTGGCGGCATATCCAACTGTGCCGTCACTGTCATGATTAACCTCCATTCCTACCTCTGCTGCATACCACTGCACGGCCACCTCTATTCCATCCACAGGTGTACTCCACTACAGCGCCAACACGATGACGAGTGCTGTTGGACATCCCACCGCCACCACCGTGACAACCGCTGCTCCGGCTTGGACCTCCTCCGCTGACACCACGATGCCGCAGGACCCTGGCGTGGCTTTTCGGCACGGCCCCCTCCCGATGCAGCAGGAGCCAGGCATGGCATATCGGACCGGACTCCCCCCGATGCAGCAGGACCGAGGCATTGCTTTCCGGGCAGGACACCCCCCGATGCAGCAGGACCCAGGCATGGCGTATAGGACCGTCCCCCCATGCCGCAGGACCCAGGCATGGCGTATCGCACCGCCCCCCCCCCCCCCCCCCCGATGCAGCAGGACCCAGCCATGGCTTTCCGGGCAGGACCTGTTATGATCTGGTGATTAAGGAGCGACATGCGTTTAGCTCTGAGCAGGTGGCAACTATACTGACCGCAGTCCCTAAGCTCAACACAACACTAGAAGTAGCCATGGAATGCTCCTAACTCTACCTAGGCATGTCGTCACAGCCTAAGAGCTAACTACCCCTAAAGATAGAAGCAGGAAAACTATCTTGCCTCAGAGAAAATCCCCAAAGGATAGATTAGCCCCCCACAAATAATGACTGTGAGAGGAGAAGGAAATGACATACGTAGTATAAAACAAGATTTAGCACAGGAGGCCACTTCTGGCTAGATAGAAAATAGTACAGGACAGAACGCTGTGCGGTCAGTAATAAAAACTAGAAAAAGTCCACCGCAGAGAAATGCAAAAATCTCCACACCTGACTAAAGGTGTGGAGGGCAAACTCTGCTGCCCAGAGCTTCCAGCTTAGCTGAATAGATCCATACTGAAAAGCTGGACAAATGAACAAAAACAAAGAAAGTGCTGAACAACAAAGTCCACAACAAGAGAACCGCAAAAGGACAAGCAAGGACTTAGCTTTGATGAACTGGTCAGAGTGTCAGGAAAGTCCTAAGAGCAATGACTCCAGGCAGGAACAATTGACAACTGGCATTGAATGAGGGATAAGGCCAGACTAATATAGCCGAGCCAGAAAGACGATCAGTGAAAACAGCTGCTGAAGCTAAATCCAAGAAGCAGCCATACCACTCAAAACCACAGAAGGGAGCCAAAGAGCAGAACTCACAAAAATGCTACTTACAACCACCGGAGGGAGCCCAAGAGCGGAATTCACAACAAGGACCCACCCCGATGCAGCAGGACCCTGCCAGGGCTTTATGTTCCCCCCCACCAGCAATGCAGCGGGACCCTGGGAGGGCATTATGTTTCCCCCCTCCAGCAATGCAGCAGGACCCTGGGAGGGGTTTATGTTTCCCCCCCACTATGATGCAGTTGGACTCTGGCGTTGCCGAGCGATCCACAATGGAAACGGACTGTGAAATAGTGGAGCCGGACCCTCACGTGTCTCCCGCCAACACGCAACAACATATTAGCCCAACAAGACATCCCCCTACCAGGAAAACACAAAAGAAAACTCAAAAAACACATAAAAAACAAAAAACTCTTAGTATTCCTCCCCCATCACCTACCGATGTGTCTGTATTGTCTTTTGTGTCTCACCCTTCCAGTGCGTCTCAAGCCTCTCATGTGTTAAGCCCCATCCCCGAACTTCCAGACCCTTCCAGTTTTATTGCCCCTTCTCCTGCCACCTCTGCCTCCTCCACGGTGAGCCAGGCTTCAGTTCTTAACACCCCCCGGTTACGTCACTCTACCCCAAGCCATCGTGGTACAACCCGTCGCGGTACAAAAAAATAAATGTTTAAATTTGTTTGTTAACTCAATAAAAAAATGTTAATTTGCAACAATTATGTTTGGTTCATTGTGTCTTTCACCGCTCTCAATACACACCAATAGGGTTGAGCGACTTTTACTTTTATAGGATCGGGTCGGGTTTCACGAAACCCGACTTTTTCAAAAGTCGGGAGTGAAATCGGCCGATCCTATAAAAAAAGTCGGGGTCGGCCGAAACACGAAACCCAATGCAGTGCTTTGGGTTTCCGATGGTTCCCAGGGTCTGAAGGAGAGGAAACTCTCCTTCAGGCCCTGGGATCCATATTTAAGTGTAAAATAAAGAATTAAAATAAAATATATTGCTATACTCACCCTCTGACGCGCCCTGGTACTAACCGTCAGACTTCCTTCCTTAGAATCAGCGCGTGAAGGGCCTTAGATGACGTCGCGGCTTGTGATTGGTCGCGCGACCGCCCATGTGACCGCTCGCGCGACCAATCACAAGCCAAGACGTCACCGAAGGTCCTTCAAGCGCTGATTCTTAGGAAGGAAGGCTGCCGGAAAGAAGCAGGGCGCGTCCGAGGGTGAGTATATTCCTATTAGGTAAATATTTTTTGTAGTTAAAAAACTCCGATCCGGTTCTGGCAGGTTTGATAGTGCGCCACATGTCCACGGTGGGTACTGGTATAAACTCCTCACAGAGTACATTCCATAACACACGACAGGTGTCCACAACTATTCCGGAGAGGGTGGATATTCCAAGGCGGTATTGGAAGTGGAGGGAAGATAAACTCTCTCCTGTGGCAAGAAATCTAGAAGAAAAAGAAACAAAAAAAAATAAAATTAAAATCTACTCTTTTTATGGTGTGTTTAAAAATAATAAAAAGAAAAAAACACATAAAATACATGTCATAACCAAAATTTGGACTGTCATTGGTTTAGATTTGGAACGTACCGTAATGTCACTAGCAGACATTCCTCGGGTGGAATCGCTCTACGGAGCTGTGTGTCCTGTCGCCGTATGGCTCCTTGGACACGAGACAGCAAATCATGGAACGAATCTTGCGACATTCTCGTGTAATCCTAGAATTTCTCCGGGTTGGCATTCAGCTCCGCATAGAGCATGTGATAGGCTCCACGGCTCTCACGCACTTCAATGATTGGGTGCCTCCAAAAACGCCTACGCTGTCTCCTTCTCCATCTTTGGCGGTTTCAGTCTTGTTCCCAAGCAAAAGCACAGGCCAGGAAAATCTTGAAGCTGAAATCCAGTTGGAAATAAAAGCTCTCCATGGAAAGATCCATCATGACACCGGAAACAGTAGCAAGCTGTAAAAATTTCTGTACCCCTAAGGTCAATATATAGAGAGACAATCATATACGCCCTCTCTATTCCCATTGGTTGTGTCTGGTTATCTTTTTTTGGCTCCTAATTTTTGGGGGGAAATGTTGAAAAAAACGCAAACGCATGCAAAAACGCATGTAAACGCGTGTAAACGCTGCGTTTTTTGGATGCATGCGTTAAACGCATGCGTCAAAAAAACGCAGCGTTTACATGCGTTTTTTCATCATGCGGTTTTTTTAAACGCATGCGTTTCGAAACGCAAGTGTGAAACCAGCCTAACATAACAGTTGAAAGAAAATATGAAGCTTCATTCTCGATTGTTTAGAATGGTACTTCTAGAAAACTGGAACTGTATTATTGCCATAGAACATTGATTAAGTGCTATAATATGTACTGTACATGTGGAATTATGAAGAATTGGAAAAGCAATATTGCTATTGGAAAATATACAGTAAAAAGAAGTCACTTAGCACATAAATTGGCCAATGTATATGAGCCCAACTGCAACGTCCAGAGGCGTAGCTAGAGCTTTTGCCGCCCGGGGCTGGTCCCGAGCTTGGCGCCCCCCCCCCCCCCCCCCAGCAGGAATAAGACCTCAGATGTAGAACTTTAATTGTTTCGCCGGTGAATGTTACCATCACATGATCGGGACTGCAAAAAAAAACAAGTTCTGCTTACCTGACCGCGCTCCTGCTCTCTCCACGCAGCTGAAACGTGCACTCGCCGGCGACTGACAATGATGTCAGACGCCGGCGACATGCACACTGGGACTGACGTCAGCTGCCAGCCTCAGATTGGCTGGCTGCTGTTAACTATTGACGTGCGGGCGCGGGCCCACACGTCAATGGCGTTAAACAGCTGCCGCGCCGGCCGCAGCCCGGTGACCCACCCCCAGGGCCGGCTCCAGGTTTTTGAGGGCCCCGGGCAAAAGAGTCTCAGTGGGTCCCCCCCCCTTTAACACATACCACGATTCATGATGCCCAGATACGGCAGAGAAATCTAGGTATAGTACAATGCCAGATTTCACTTCTAACATGAGTGACAGCTATTGCAAATTCTACAGTGTATATATACAGGACAGGAGAGGTACTGTGCAGTGTATATATACAGGGCAGTGGTACTGTGCAGTGTATATATACAGGGCAGTGGTACAGTGCAGTGTATATATACAGGGCAGTGGTACTGTGCAGTGTATATATACAGGAGGAGTGGTACTGTGGAGTATATATATACAGGAGGAGTGGTACTGTGCAGTGTATATATACAGGAGGAGTGGTACTGTGCAGTGTATATATACAGGGCAGTGGTACGGTGCAGTGTATATATACAGGGCAGTGGTACTGTGCAGTGTATATATACAGGGCAGTGGTACGGTGCAGTGTATATATACAGGGCAGTGGTACTGTGCAGTGTATATATACAGGAGAGTGGTACTGTGCAGTGTATATATACAGGGCAGTGGTACTGTGCAGTGTATATATACAGGGCAGTGGTACGGTGCAGTGTATATATACAGGGCAGTGGTACTGTGCAGTGTATATATACAGGGCAGTGGTACGGTGCAGTGTATATATACAGGGCAGTGGTACGGTGCAGTGTATATATACAGGGCAGTGGTACTGTGCAGTGTATATATACAGGGCAGTGGTACTGTGAAGTGTATATATACAGGGCAGTGGTACTGTGCAGTGTATATATACAGGGCAGTGGTACTGTGCAGTGTATATATTTCAGCAGCCGCCCAGGCCCCCAGCACCTGTCCTGTATATATATTATATATACTGTCATGCAGGCTGTACACATACAGTATATACATATACAGGACAGGTGCTGGGGGCCTGGGCGGCTGCTGAAGTATATAATATACAGTATATCAGCTGTGGCCGCCCCAGGTCACCCAGACTGTCAGAATACAGGGATACATCGCACTCACTCAGGGCGGCAAGGCTTGCCAAGGAGCTCCTCAAGAATCTGCCTGTCCTGATGTAAGTTCAGCAGTCAGCGAGGGGCGGGCGGAGAGCAGAGCAGGAGAACTCTCCGCCCACAAACAATGTCATGCTGGCTGCCTTGTTAACCCCGATGTGCCTGCACTGCCTGGCCCTGCACTGACTGAAAAGATGCTTGTGCCAGCAGGGCTAGATGCCCGCCCCCCGCATTGTGCCGCCCGTGGCGGCCCGCCCCCCCTGCACCCCATTTCCTACGCCACTGGCAACGTCAATGCATACCTGTTCAATGGCAGTAATGAAGTTCCAATTTTCTAGATGTACCATTGTAAATAATCCAGAGTGCAGCTTCATATTTTCTTAGAATTGTTATGTTAGATGCCACCTATTCACATTAGTTGAGATGTGCTGGTCAGTTTCTTCTGTTTATAGCAAACTCATGTGACATGTAGTGTTCAGGCACAGAAGCCCCCGAACACCGTGTGTTTGTCGCTCTGTCATGCGCATTACAGTGTGGCAAATACTGCTTCTAATCGACTGTAAAATCATTACCGCTGGTCATTCATGGTTCCCACACTGTCAAATGACAGCGTGAGCCCGCAGCTGTGATCAGAGGTAAAAAGTTTACCGGGCATTGGCATTGGTTGATGTGGCCATTGCTCCCATCAGCTGACTCCTACTGGCTCTAATAAAAGCGAGAGTAGGAGCGGCTGATGGGAGTATTCATTAGCCTTCACCTGTGCTCAAAATAAATCATTTTAAAAAGCAGCGTGGGTTTCCATGTATTTTGACAACCAGCCAGGCAAAACTCACAGCTGGGGGCTGCAATTCTCAGCTGTCCGCTTCAGCAAGGCTGGTTATCAAGAATAGAAGGGTCCCCACGCTATTAGATGCGTGAATTTTGGAGCTTTGCGTGGCTCTTCCCACTTGCCCTGTAGCGGTGGCAAGTGGGGCTCATATTTGTGGGGTTGATATCACCTTTGTATTGTCCGGTGACATCAAGCCCATGACTTAACAATGTAGAGGCATTAAGTATTACTAATCCTATAGTTATATTATAAGTATATACACAACTAGAGAGTTCACCGGGAGAATTTCACTGTGGTGAATTTGAGCTGTGGTGAACTCGCCTCTGCACCTTCAGACTTTTTCTCACTGTGCTAGCAGTGATCTCGCCAGAGGGAGGTCACCAAAGTTCATTGGCCCAGATGAGAATGCAGCCTCAGTAACCGGTGATAACCTTAATGAGGTCACCGTTGCTCACTGATGCAGTGCTCAAAACAGCTCATTCACCAGTGGTTCTCAGCCTGGACGGTCACATCTTGGCCCCATCCAGGTTGAAAACTATATATCCCCAGACATGGATTATGGCGTGGGACAAAACATCGGATAGGTGAGGGATATTGTTGTTTTTTGTTTTATTAGAGGAGATAAGGCATTCAGTGGAATGGGCGTTAGGTGAGTATAACGGTTTGTTATTTATAAATAAAAAAAGGAAAAGTGAGTTTTGTTTTTACTTCAAATAATAAACTTTATTCTGGCTATGCCTTTATTTACCATGCAACTATAGGATTAATAATGGATAGGTGTCTTATAGACGCTACTCCATTACTAAGCTGTGGGCTTCATGTCACCTGACAATACGAAGGTGACATCAACCCCACAAATATGAACCCCATTTGCCACAGCTACAGGGCAAGTAGAAGACCCAGGTAAAGAGCCAGAATTGAGAATTGGTGCATCTAAAAGATATGCCTTTTCTTGGTGGCTGAGGGGTTACTATTTTCAGGCTTTGGGGGCTAATATCCATGGCCTCTTGCCAGCCTGAGAATACCAGCCCACAGCTGTCTACTTTAGCAAGACTGGTTGTCGAAAAGGAGGGGAGCCCCATGCCATTTTATTATGATTTATTTAAATAATGTAAAAAAAACACTGTGGGGTACCCCTCTATTCTTGATAACCAAACCTGCTAAAGCTGAAAGCTGAGGGTTGCAGTCCCTAGTTGACAGTTTTGCCTGGCTGGTTATCAAAAATACAGGGTAATCCAGGTTCTTGTTTTTTTACATTATTTATTTAGAGAGAAGCGGCTGGTTGATGAATACTCCCATCAGCCGCTGTCTGCTCTCACTGTTATTAAGAAAACCTACACAAAAGAAGTCTTCCAGTAAATTCATATAAAATGTATATATTATTGAACCATATCTAAAAAATATTTAAGATGGGATAACATCATACAGAAAATAATGTAACAGCAAGCAAACATTGGGCAGAGGGATGAATCAGGTCCAACAATAATAATAAATACATTGAGAGCAACAATAGGGTTCCTCCGTAAATAAATAAATAAATGAAAGCACAGTGCTTAAAGTAAATCATGTGCAAAAGTGCATGTGAATAAGGACCAAACACATCCTGCAGGACTGGGTGAAGTTATTTGAATAATATAGTGCAATGCATAGTAAGTAAGGTTATTTAGGAGCTTTATAAAACAAGAAACATTTCTCTGCACATCATAGCCAAACATAGAAACATGTTAAGGAAAGTACATGATAAGTGTTGGCTGAAAAGTACATATAATTACCCAAAGTCCAGACTGCCACAACGTACCCCCTCAGGACTTCTGGAGGACTTATTCTGTGTAGGTTTTCTTGAGTTCCACGGTTCTCCGTGTTTATGGTCTAGGCCACTTTTTTGTGTTCTCACTACAATTAGCGGCAGCAGGCGTTGGCTAATGGGAAAAGTAGTCCTATCAGCTGACCCCAATGACCAGAGATAAAAATTTTACCTCAGCTGTGGGCTCATTTGATATTGTGGGAGCCACTGCTGTCTGAGAGGCAGTAATAATTTTGCTGCTGATCAGAAGTAGTGATTGCCGTGCTGTCAAGCAAATGACAGCATGGCAAACACTGGATGTTTGAGCCCCCCATTCAAGTTGATGGGGTCCGGTCTGGGTACTGCTCTATTCCTCGAACCTGAACTTTGCTTAACTGCTAGGCTAAACTCACCCGAGCCGAAAATCCATGGGTCCGCCCATCTCTGCAAAAATGCTGACAGAATTGACATACTGCAAATTTGAAGATACTTCAAATCTACAAGAAAACAATAAGCAACATGGGCATGAGACTTCAGGAATCTCACTCTTTTTGTGACAAAATTTCATAGAAAAAATGCAGCAAATGCTCAACGTGTGCACATATCATTAAGTGGACTTTAATGGATCCACTATGTGCTAGTGCAGGTCCTGAAAGGACCGGACATCCAGTGTGATTCTCTCTTGTGGCATGTCCCATCTCCTCGGCCCTGCACTTAAGCATAACTATACAGGATTTGGATGCAAATATTATAACCTAACCAGTATTATTATTATTGACATTTTTGTTTACAGTAATTTTTTTTAAAGAATTGACAAAATAGGTCATGTTGTAACTGGCACCAATATGTTAGCAGTATGTCCTTCAAGTGTGATGGGGTTGGAAATGCAAGGAGGTCTTTCAGGCTAGGGTGAGGCCAAATGGTCCTTGTGGCTCAAATAAAAATACTAAGAATTTGATTCATTTATGTATTGCAACAAGTTTTCTGAAGTGAAACACTTTTTCAAGCCAGTCTCAGTAAAATCCATTAAAGTATGTGGAGCATGTGCAGGACAAGGAATGACAGCATTCTTCAACAGTTACGCCACTTTAGTGATGTAACTTATGCCAGAAATGTTACTCCAATGCTTCACTAGAGTATTATTTTTTGTGAGGTATGCAGAGGCACACACCACTCAGAATATGTATCAAATTCATGAAGTTGTGTGCATCTCTTAATGAATTTGGCACATCTTACCCCACCACGTTCCTTCATTAGGACTGGTGTGTATAATGCAAATCTTAATGAATCAGTCCCTAATATTATTGAAGCCTTGTAATGGATAATTGAATTTTAATATATTTGTCATGTGTTTGCATCTGAACTAATAAAGATTATGACAATTTAAGAATTCTTTCAAGCTGGAGAAAACTGTGTTTACTTGAATTATCTTAGTGGATGAGCCATGCCGCTCCATGTACTCTTGTTTGTTTGAGGCCTGTGCTAAAGGATTACTGAAGACTGAGTAACTCTTTTTCTGCTATAAAGACCTATGATAATTGAGGGCCCTGTTGGAGATACTGCACTGGGGAAAAGATATTCACTAATATCCACATCTCTGGTCTTATTGTTATGGATAATGTGTATTTTCTATTTTTGGCTTCTCATAAACTTCATTTGATGCTGACATTGTCTCTGTAATGTGTGAGTCAAGGATGAAAATCCACTTAAAGGGACTCTGTCACCTGAATTTGGCGGGACTGGTTTTGGGTCATATGGGCGGAGTTTTCAGGTGTTTGATTCACCCTTTCCTTACCCGCTGGCTGCATGCTGGCTGCAATATTGGATTGAAGTTCATTCTCTGTCCTCCATAGTACACGCCTGCACAAAGCAATCTTGCCTTGTGCAGGCGTGTACTATGGAGGACAGAGAATGAACTTCAATCCAATATTGCAGCCTGCATGCAGCCAGCAGGTAAGGAAAGGGTGAATCAAACACCTGAAAACTCCGCCCATATGACCCAAAACCAGTCCCGCCAAATTCAGGTGACAGGTTCCCTTTAATGTTCATGACTATAAGTAAATGCTGTACCATCCATACTAAAGTGTACATTACAGAACATAGTCATATGTTCTTATTTATCTATTATGTAAGACATATCCTCATAGTCTTCTATTATACAGTATATTTAAATAGACAAGGGGGCGAGTTTTGGTGTTTTCGGATCACTTTGGATCAGCAATGCCATAATCGGGTGGCGATACTAAGGAGAAGCCCCAAATTCATAAAAAAGCAATCCTTTGAAGATTTTTTTAAATACATCTGTGTATTTGTGTATGTAATATAGTGTGTATGTGTTAATATACACTGTTAAGCAAAAAGGTAACACTATTTTGATCTTTTAATTTCAGGCCCAATTGTCACCATCCACTACTGTTTCGAACATGAAACAACCATCATTTTACAGACAATCATCTTGGCTATATCACACATAAATTTGACTTGAAACTATTTATCATTTGATTAGTTATGTAGAATCTTGTTATACCGCTGCATTGTGTACTGTTTTACTTCTAAAAATCGAAATTTTAATTTTTAGAATTTTGTTAGTATTTTGTAAATCTACCTTTGGCTTTCAACACTGCCTGAATCCTACAGGACATGCTCTCAATCAGATTCAAGCATGTCTCAACCAAAATCTGATACCATGTCTCTTCTACACGTTCCCAAAGTTGGTGCATACTGATCGTCTCCCTTGAGCATTTTTACAGCTTTTTCTTCAACTCTACCCATGAGTCTGGGGACTGTGGTGGCCAATCCAGCACCTTTACCTCATTGCCATTGAACCATTTCTTCACCAATCTCGATGTATGCTTTGAGTCGTTGTCATTAGGGTTGAGCGAAACGGGTCGAAATTGTTCAAAAGTCGCCGACTTTTGGCAAGGTCGGGTTTCATGAAACCCGACCCGACCCCAGTGGGGGGTCGGCCATGAAGTCGGCGATCTTTTGAATCTGGAATCGGAATTCCGATCCCGATTCCCGATATGTTTAAGATATCGGGAATTGGTATCGGAATTCAGATTAAAGTGTAAAATATAGAATTAAAATAAAAAATATTGCAATACTTACCCTCTGACGCGCCCTGGTACTAACCGGCAGCCTTCCTCCTTCGAATCCGCGCTTCTAGGACCTTGCCGTGACGTCGCGGTGACGTCGCGGCTTGTGATTGGCCGCGCGGCCGCCCATGTGACCGCTCGCGCGGCCAATCACAAGCCGCGACGTCACCCGCGACGTCACCGAAGGTCCTGGAAGGGCTGATTCTTAGGAAGGAAGGCTGTCGGAAGGAAGCAGGGCGCTTCCGAGGGTGAGTATATACCTAATAGGTATTACTATTAGGTATACCTAATAGGAATATACTCACCCTCGGAAGCGCCCTGCTTCCTTCCGACAGCCTTCCTTCCTAAGAATCAGCCCTTCCAGGACCTTCGGTGACGTCGCGGGTGACGTCGCGGCTTGTGATTGGCCGCGCGAGCGGTCACATGGGCGGCCGCGCGGCCAATCACAAGCCGCGACGTCACCGCGACGTCACGGCAAGGTCCTAGAAGCGCGGATTCGAAGGAGGAAGGCTGCCGGTTAGTACCAGGGCGCGTCAGAGGGTAAGTATTGCAATATTTTTTATTTTAATTCTATATTTTACACTTAAATATGGATCCCAGGACCTGAAGGAGAGTTTCCGCTCCTTCAGACCCTGGGAACCATGGAAACCCAATGCACTGCATTGGGTTTCGAGTTTCGGCCGACCCCGACCCCGACTTTTTTATAGGATCGGCCGATTTCACTCGACCCGACTTTTCCAAAAGTCGGGTTTCGTGAAACCCGACCCGATCCTATAAAAGTGAAGGTCGCTCAACCCTAGTTGTCATGCTGGAACACTATGCCATCCTTTTTTAAATACCTATAATACTCAAGTCTACGAAGTAACTCATCTTGTAGGATACTACCAAATAGCTCAGCAATGAGACCACAATCGATTGTGGTCAAGTATCCAATTCCTTAGGCCGTGAAACAACCCCATATCATCAGGCTTCCTCCACCAAATTTGGAAGTTCCTTCAATTTCTCAATCCCTTTTTCCCTTGTTTCATTCAGACCCATTTGCACCGATCAGAGCCTAGGCTATTGACTTTTGTCTCATTGCTCCAAATCACCCGCTTCCAATCTACTGCTGTCAAAGTTTTGTAATTTTTGGAAACTTGAGCCAATGCTTCTTATGATGATGTAGAAACCGAGGCTGCTTCTTCTTTTTCGGGCCACCATTCCAGACCTGTGTAACTGTGTCTCACGGTGATGCATTGACATTTGTGATCTCACTATTACGAAGCTTAAGAGACACCTTCACTGCCGTGTCTGTCATGCCAGAACTGAGCCGTTGACTCCAATATTTCGCCTGGATGTCCACCTCTTGGTTTTTGAATGGATGGGCGGCCGTCATTTCATATTCTTCCAACTGTCATGGCACTGACATAATGCCATTTGGCAATTTTCTTGGCCAAGACACTGCTATGGATGAGCTGAATGATGCTATTTCTCTTTTCTTGAGAAATCTTCTTCATGGCTGCTCCTCGATTCGAACCAGTGACATTTAGCTTGGGAATCAACCTAATAACAAACTGAGCTATTAGGGAATTGTTACAACAGGTTGTAATTTGTACTATACCTGAAGAAAAAGATTTTTTCACTTATAGGTGCAAAACAGTAGCAATGCAGTGACATGGCAAGAATCTGCATAACTAAACATATGCTAAGTACTTTCAAGTCAAATTTATGTATGAGATAGCCAAGATGATTGTCTATACAATTAGGGTATGTGCACGTCAGGATTTCTTGCAGAAATTTTCCTGACAAAAAACGGACATTTCTGCCAGAAATCCGCATGCGTTTTTTGACACATTTTTGATGCGTTTTTGACGCATTTTTACGCGTTTTTTTGTGCGTTTTTCCCAAATGCATAGAATTACGGGAAAAACGCAGAAAATCTGCAAAAGAAGGAACATGCTCATTTTTTTACCGCGATGCGTTTTTTTCGCGGAAAAAAATGCATCCTTGTGCACAAAACATGCAGAATGCATTCTAAATGATAGAATGCATAATGTATGCATTTTTAATGAGTTTTTATAGCATTTTTAGCGTGAAAAAAACACAAAAAGCCTGAACGTGTGCACATGGCCTTAGGGTAGTCTCATGTTCGAAGCAGTAGTAAATGCTGAGATATGGAGCCTGAAAGTCAAAGGTTCAAAACATTGTTACCCTTTTGCTCACCAGTATACTCGCCTACTGATGACTTCTCTGGGATCCATTACCATTGTGTTCCTTTTCTGAGCTGAGTGATGACTAGTGTTGAGCGATACCTTCCAATATTTGGAAATATCGGTATCGGATTGGATCGGCCGATATCCAAAAAATATCGGATATCGCCGATACCGATACCCGATACCAATGCAAGTCAATGGGACAAAAATATCGGAATTAAAATAAACCCTTTCTTTCCTTGTAGGTTAATTCTGCATAGCTTGGGGAAGCATTCGTGCAGGGGTGCATTCGTGCACTATTATTCGTGTATTTTTATTCAAAGTACTTTTTTTCTAAGTATTCGGCAGTTATAACATGGCAGTTAGACAGGGCAGGAGACAGGTAAGAAAAACTAAATATATTCACTATTCCCTTGAAACAGAACAAATACTCACCATATGTATTTGTATAATCTATATCCTGGCTGCTGCATTCACTCACATTCACCGCCCTTGCATTAACTCTCCTTCCATATTGGCCCCTCTGTCCTTGCCTCTCCTATGTATAGCACTCATGCTCTGTTCACATTGCTTAACTGCGCAGATCCATTCAGTCCCACCATCCAACACAAGAGACGCTCTCACAAATCACTTAACCATCTGCTCACTCTTTCTATCCTCCTTCTCCTAGTCGCTGGAGACATCTCTCCAAACCCCGGCCCCCCATGTTATAGCCAGTCAAACCTCCCAATTGCTACACCCAGAAACCCCTCTAACCTTATTAATATTCCATGCATGCCTTCTGTCTCTTTCAATTGTGCCCTTTGGAATTCTCGCTCTGTGTGTAATAAACTCTCCTTCATTCATGACTTTTTCCTTTCTAATTCTCTTAATCTCCTGGCTCTTACTGAAACCTGGATCCAGCAGTCAGACACCACCGCTGCTGCTGCTCTTTCATATGGTGGACTACATTTTTCTCATACCCCAAGATCAGACAACAGAGCAGGTGGAGGCGTTGGTCTGCTCCTTTCACCCAAATGTACTTTCCAAGTTATCCCCCAAGTACCCTCACTTGTTTTTCCTTCCTTTGAGGTCCATGCTGTCAGACTCTACGTCCCCTTCTCCATGCGAGTCGCGGTGGTATATCGTTCTCCCGGCCCCTCTCATCAGTTCCTGGATCACTTTGCCACCTTGCTTCCACACTTTCTCTCCTGTGACACCCCCACCCTTATCATGGGTGATTTCAACATCCCCATTGCTTCTCCCCTCTCCCCACCTGCTTCTCACCTTTTATCTCTAACCTCCTCTTTCGGCCTCTCGCAGCATACTATCTCTCCAACGCATGAAGATGGAAACTCCCTTGACTTGGTCTTCTCCCGGCTTTGCTCAGTGGATGATTTCACAAACTCCCCTCTCCCGCTCTCTGACCACAACCTTCTTTCATTCTCTATCAAGAACTGCCATCCCGCTCAGGTCACCCCCACTTTCCACACTTATAGAAACATACAGGCCATTAACACCCAGAAACTTATGAAGAACTTGCAGTCATCATTGGCCCCTATCTCCGCCATCTCATGTCCTGATTCTGCTCTGAAGCATTACAATGAAACCCTGCAAAGTGCCCTGGATGAAGCTTCACCTCCTATACATAGAACAACTCTGCACAGACGGCGACAACCGTGGCACACGCTGCAAACACATTTCCTGCAGCGGTGCTCCAGGTGCGCCGAACGTCTGTGGAGAAAATCTAATCTACCCGAAGATTTCATCCATTATAAGTTCATGCTAAAAACATACAACTCTGCCCTTCACCTCTCCAAACAAACCTATTTCAACAGCCTCATCACCTCACTGTCCAATAACCCTAAACATCTCTTTGACACTTTCCAGTCCCTACTCAACCCAAGAGAGCAGGCCCCAGCCACAGATCTCTATGCTGACAATCTGGCCAATTACTTCAAAGACAAAAATTGACCACATTCGACAGGAAATCATCTCCCAATCTCTTCATACCATGCACTGTCCTCCCTCCCCCACTGCATCTAGTTCACTCTCTGACTTTGAACCAGTTACAGAAGAAGAAGTAGGCAGGCTCCTTGAATCTTCTCGCCCGACCACTTGAACCAGTGACCCCATTCCGTCACATCTCCTCCAGTCCCTTTCCCGGCTGTCACCTCTCACCTAACAAAAATATTCAACCTTTCCCTCACTTCCGGTATTTTTCCCCTCCTCATTTAAGCATGCCATCATACATCCATTACTTAAAAAACCATCCCTCGATCAAAACTGTGCCGCTAATTATAGACCTGTCTCTAATCTTCCCTTCATCTCTAAACTCCTCGTACGCCTGGTCCACTCCCGTCTTACACGCTATCTCTCAGATAACTCTCTTCTCGACCCTCTTCAATCTGGCTTCCGCTCTTTACACTCTACTGAAACTGCCCTCACTAAAGTCTCTAATGACCTACTAACAGCTAAATCTAATGGTCACTACTCCATGCTAATTCTCTTGGATCTCTCTGCAGCATTCGATACTGTGGATCATCAGCTCCTCCTCACTATGCTCCACTCCATCGGCCTCAAGGACACCATTCTCTCTTGGTTCTCCTCCTATCTCTCTGACCGATCCTTCACTGTATGTTTTGCTGGTTCCTCCTCCTCCCACCTTCCCCTTACTGTTGGGGTTCCTCAAGGATCAGTCCTAGGCCCCCTCCTCTTCTCGTTGTATACTGCCCCTATTGGACAAACAATCAGTAGATTTGGTTTCCAGTACCATCTCTATGCTGACGACACCCAATTATACACCTCTTCTTCTGTTATCACGCCGACCTTTTTAGAAAACACCAGTGATTGTCTTACCGCTGTCTCTAACATCATGTCCTACCTCTATCTTAAACTGAACCTGTCAAAAACTGAACTCCTCGTGTTCTCTCCCTCTACTAACCTACCTTTGCCTGACATTGCCATCTCCATGTGCAGTTCCACCATTACTCCAAAGCAACATGCCCGCTGCCTTGGGGTTATCCTTGATTCCGAGCTTTCATTCACCCCCCACATCCGATCACTGGCTCGCTCTTCTTATCTGCATCTCAAAAACATTTCTAGAATTCGCCCTTTTCTTACTTTCGACTCTGCAAAAACTCTTACTGTCTCACTTATTCATTCTCGTCTGGACTATTGTAACTCTCTACTAATCGGCCTCCATCTTACCAAACTCTCTCCGCTCCAATCTGTCCTGAATGCTGCTGCCAGGATCATATTCCTCACCAACTGTTACACCGATGCCTCTACCTTGTGCCAGTCATTACACTGGCTACCCATCCACTCCAGAATCCAGTACAAAACTACTACCCTCATCCACAAAGCACTCCATGGCTCAGCACCACCCTACATCTCCTCTCTGGTCTCAGTCTACCACCCTACCCGTGCCCTCCGCTCCACTAATGACCTCAGGTTAGCATCCTCAATAATCAGAACCTCCCACTCCCGTCTCCAAGACTTTACACGTGCTGCGCCGATTCTTTGGAATGCACTGCCTAGGTTAATACGATTAATGCCCACAGTTTTAAGCGTGCCCTAAAACTCATTTGTTCAGACTGGCCTACCACCTCAATTCATTAACCTAACTATCCCTGTGTGGCCTATTAAAAAAAAAATAATAATAATCAGGTTCCTCGCATCACGTTCTCATACACTTTATGCAGTTAATAGCCCTCTGTGTCTGTACTGTTACATACTTAGGCAGTTAACTGGTTCATGCAGCTTTACATGAACACCCGAGCCTTACACTATGGCTGGTCCGAATAACTAAAGCAATTGTTACCATCCACCTCTCGTGTCTACCCTTTTCCTCAGTTTGTAAGCTTGCGAGCAGGGCCCTCATTCCCCCTGGTATCTGTTTTGAACTGTGATCTCTGTTATGCTGTAAGGTCTATTGTCTGTACAAGTCCCCTCTATAAGTTGTAAAGCGCTGCAGAATATGTTGGCGCTATATAAATAAAAATTATTATTACATGAAGAAAAACAACTAAGAATGATGTAGGATGTATTGGGGGAGGTGGAGGAGACATTAAAGGCATAGAGGTTTAGCCCAATCAAATGGAATAGCAGGAATTATTTTTTTTTAAGACGTTCGGAGTTACAAAGATATTGACTATGATAAGATTTTATATATTTAGTCAGATATTTATGTTTCACTACTTCCATGCTCTTCACCTTCTTTTTTACTTCTCCCACACTTTCTTCTTCATCATCCTCAGCAGCAGCATCTTTTTCATCAACTTCTTCACCTTATTCATCTTCTTCTTCACCTTCTTCCTACTATTCTTTTTTTTTACATTCTTCATATTCTTTTTGTTCAACAATTCTTCTTTCATATTCTACTTCTTCATCTTCTTCATATTCTTCTTCTTCATCATATTCTTATTTGTGACAGGCATTCCTGTAGTTGTTATCTATAAAAGTTTGAAGACTACAACTTCCGTTCTGCCTGTCACAAAAGATTTACAACAGGATTTGTCCGCATTCAGTTGGCCTGCAGCAGCAGGTTTTTTCCAGGGGCACCACGAGGAGGAACGGACTCACCCCCATACACTGCTTAGTCTTCTTCTGCTTATAATTTAGATAATATCTTTTGCTCTGATTTTTAGTCTTATGCTTAATGTTGTTCTGCTTTTTGTTCTGCAGCTTCTTGTTCCTCTGCTTCTCGGTCTTCAGGGTCGTCGTCTCCAGGGTCGTCGTCTCCAGGGTCGTCCTCTCCGGGGTCGTCGTCTTCTTCGGGGTGGTCTTCAGGGTCGTCGTCTTTAGGGTCTTGAACTTGGAAATGTAGCAGAAGGTACAAGAAAGCTGAGGAACTGCTGAAAACCAGCTGATGGTACTGGAACCCGGATGGTTACCCGAAGGTACAAGAGCCAATGGAAACACTGAGTACCAGTTGACGGTACTGGAACCCGGTTACTAAGCAGGAGGTACCCGTGCCAGAAAGCACTACCAAGGACCACCAGACATTGGTGAAACGCGGATACCCAGAAGGAGGCACCTAAGCCAAAGGCTCTGCCTTGAACCAGCTGATGGGACTGGAACCAGGATGGGGAGCAGAAGGTACATGAGCCAATGGAACTACTGAGGACCAACTGACGGTACTAGAACCCAGTTACTAAGCAGGAGGTACCTGTGCCAGAAAGCACTACCAAGGACCACCAGACATTGGTGAAACTCGGATATCCAGAAGGAGGCACCTAAGCCAAAGGCTCTGCCTGCAACCAGCTGATGGTACTGGAACCAGGATGGGGAGCAGAAGGTAAAAGAGCCAAAGACACTGCCGAGAACCAGCTGACGGTACTGGAACCTGGACGGGTAGCAGAAAGTACAAGAGCCAATGGAACTACCGAGGACCAGCTGACGGTACTGGAACCCGGTTACTAAGCAGGAGGTACCCGTGCCAGAAAGCACTACCAAGAACCACTAAATGTTGGTGGAACTCAGATACCCAGAAGGAGACACCTAAGCCAAAGGCTCTGCCTTGAACCAGCTGACGGTACTGGAACCAGGGGGACCTATTCAACATTGTCTTCCAAAGAACCAGCTAATGGTGCTGGAACTCAGATAGGCAGCAGAAGATCCACATGAAAAAAAAATTGCTAGGCTGCGAGCCGGCCGTAGTTACCGAAAACCCACAGCCCTACAGGGGGGAGCTTGTCCTATTGGCACTACAGAACCAGCCTTGATTGCCAGTTCCCGCAGCCCACATAGGAAGCACCTAAACTGCAGGCACCATAGAGTTGGCTAACCCGACCGCAACCCGACAGGACAATGTATTGGAGGCAAAGTGACCAAGACACTACCCGGAAACAGCTGGCATGCTGGAACCAGGCTGGGCAGGAGGGAGTACCCATGCCAAAGACACTGCTGAGAACCAGCTGACGATACTGGAACCCGGATGCATTGCCGAAGGTACAAGAGCCAATGGAACTACCGAGGACCAGCTGACAGTACTGGAACCCGGTTACTTAGCAGGAGGTACCCATGCCAGAAAGCACTACCGAGGACCACCAGACATTGGTGGAACTCGGATACCCAAAAGGAGGCACCTAAGCCAAAGGTTCTGCCTTGAACCAGCTGACGGTACTGGAACCAGGGGGACCAATTCAAGATTGTATTTCAAAGAACCAGCTAATGGTGCTGGAACTCAGATAGGCAGCAGAAGGTCCACATGAAAAAAAAATTGCTAGGCCGCGAGCCGGCTGTAGTTACCGAAAACCCACAGTCCTACAGGGGGAGCTTGTCCTATTGGCACTACGGAACCCACCTTGATTGACAGTTCCCGCAGCCCACATATGAAACACCTAAACTGCAGGCACCATAGAGTTGGCTAACCCGACCGCAACCCGACAGGACAACGTATTGGAGGCAAAGTGACCTTGACACTACCCGGAAACAGCTGGCATGCTGGAACCAGGCTGGGCAGGAGGGAGTACCCGTGCCAAAGACACTTCTGAGCAGCAACTGGCGGTGTTGGAGCCCAGGGATTACATGAGAAACAGAGTGTAGGCAGAGGCCTAATTGGAGCAAGTTTAAAATATGTAGTTGTTAGGGCTAGCGGAACGCACCAAATAATAAGACTGATAGTGTACGGTGCGTTCGTAGCCCGGGGTCCACCGTGCAGAGATGGAACCTGCTGCTGAGTAATGACGGACTATATGGCGGTACTCATAAGTATACTCGCGTGGGTTAAACTTCACCCAACGTGAAGGAAGCGATCCTGTTGCGTCACAGGATCACGGTACCGCACATAGAAGGCGAGCAAGCAGTCAGCGAACTTAACCCCAACTAGGATAGAAGTCCGATTAGACCACTTGCTGACCCAACACCGCAACAGGGTGTGTTAGGCAACTCTTATAATTAGAGCACCGAAGTGCGAACTGTGCCGTGCTGGCAGGCACCACTAAGCACCCAGACGTGGGTCAGGAAGCGCACTACTGGCGCGTGGCGCCGCACTGGCGGTCACAGCAATAGACGCTGATACGTGTGTGACACGTTGAGTGATTTGTCGGGCGCTAGATTGCAGCCATACTCCATATGCGAACAGTCATACAGTAGGGTAGGGGTATTTAATGAACGACTTGCACTCACAACAAACACACGTATTCAATTGTACACTAGCTCATGGCCGTGCGGTCATGCGCAGTTTATATAGTTGCAGCACAGGAAGTGGCCACAGAAACTTTGCCCTTCCAAGACCTGCCAAGAGGTCCAATGGAATGTGCTGCAGAGCCTGAGCACATGACCCTCGATCTCCAATGGGAGATCTTGCCCTGGGCATGCTCAGTGTGCGCAAACAAGGACTTAGTCCCAGGAAAGTCCGCTCGCCGCTGACCAGCACTGACTTTAATGGCAGGAGCTGAAGAAGCAGCAGTAACTCTCTGTACAGAGTGAGAGCGAGCAAGACACTGGGAGCGACGTCCCTGCTGAGCAGACTCCACTGCGGCCGGAGGAGAATGGGAGACCGCAGCGGAGACGGATCGAGATTCCCCCTGTGCAGCAGAGGAAACTCGACTCCTAACAGTAGTGGTGTCAATGTGGAGGGAGCAGGAGAAATTGCCGCACACACAGCTGGGGATCAGCTGACGTTACTGAACCCCAAAACACTGGAGCATGTGTTGACTGTGCAGACAACACTTCTGAGCAGCAACTGGCGGTGTTGAAGCCCAGGGTCAATCAGGGTGTAGGCCGAGGCCTAATTGGAGCAAGTTTAATATCTGTTGTAGTGTGAGTGTGCACGGAGCAGGAGAAATTGCCGGATACACAGCTGGGGATCAGCTGACGTTACTGAAACCCTATAACACTGGGTCATGTGTTGACTGTGCAGATGGCACTTCTGAGCAGCAACTGGCGGTGTTGGAGCCCAGGGATTACAGTTCAGGTGGTAGAAACATGAACACAACAGGAGACCTGGATACTGTTGCCAAACAATTATTTAATCTGGAAGAGGAGTGGCAAATTCCTGCAAGATCCAGGCCTTGGTCATTTTCAGAAAAGTAAGCCTGTCAACAATATCGGAGGATAGTCACATGCGACGGTCTGTTAGTACACCACCTGTGGCACTAAAGACGCGTTCCAATAATACACTAGCAGCAGGGCAAGCCAGCACCTCCAATGCATACTGGCTAAGCTCTGGCCATGTATCCAGCTTAGAGACCCAAAACTTGAAGGGGGAAGAGCCGTCTGGGAGTACACTGAGAGGGCAAGACATGTAGTCTGTCACCATCTGACGGAAATGTTGCCTCCTGCTGACTGGAGTCGTCTGTGATATTGTAGACATTTGTGGCGGACACAAAAAAGTTTGCCACACTTGGGCCATACTGGTCTTGCCTTGTGCTGAGGCACTGCTTCTGCTCCCTCTTTGTGCACAGCTTCCTCCACTGCCTCGATGCACTGAGCTGCTTTGTAAAGCACTAGCAGCACTGCTCTCGGTTGGACTGGAGAAGATGATGGAATGCACCAGTGTGTCTTGGTACTCCCGTATTTTACGCTCCCGGTTCAACGGTGTTAAGAGGCTATGTAAGTTGTCCCGGTAGCAAGGATCTAGGAGGGTGTACACTCAATAATCAGCCATGTTGAGAATGTGGGCGATGCGGCAGCCATTTCTCAGGCACCGCAGCATGAAATCAACCATGTGCTGCAGACTGCCATCTGGCCAATAAACGCTGTCCCCTGCTTGAGGCGTGATCTCTGCCTGCTCTGCATCACCCCATCCTCGCTCTACATACTGACTACTAGAGAATTGTTTAACTCCCTCCTCTGGACAGATGTCTTCCTCCTCCATTGACTCCTCCTCATCCTCCTCACAAAGTGTCCCCTGCCTAGGCCTTTTTGAGGAACCACGTTGCGCAGACTGTCCAGAAGCAGATGGCATTTGTGATTCCTCATCCTTTACCTCTTCCACAACCTCATCCCTTAGCGCTTGCAGTGTTTTTTCAAGCAGGCAGATAAGGGGGACAGTCATGCTGACTAGTGCATGATTTGCACTCGCCATCCGCGTGGAATCATTGAAGGCACGCAAAACCTGGCAGATGTCTTTCATAGTGGCCCACTCAGTGGTTGTGAAATCTGAATGGCGCGCAGTGCGACTTTTTTGCGACTGATGCAGCTGGTACTCCATTACTGCTAGCTGCTGCTCACACAACCGCTCCAACATAAGTAACGTTGAATTCCACCTGGTGGGTAGGTCACATATGATGTGATGTTCCGGAAGGCGGAATCGACGCTGCAGAGCTGCAATGCGCGATCTTGCCTTGCTGGAATGTCGCAAGTGAGCACAATCTAGGCAGACCTTGTGCAGCAGTGCATCAAGATCCGGATAGTCCCTCAAAAAACTCTGCATGACCAAGTTGAGCACATGTGCCATACATGGTATGTGAGTGAGGTTGCCTAGGCCCAGAGCTGCCACCAGATTTCGGTCATTGTCACACACTACCATGCCTGGCTGGAGATTCGCTGGCACAAACCATACGTCGCTCTCCTGCTTGATGGCATTCCAGAGCTCCAGCGCTGTGTGGCTTCGATTCCCCAAAGAAATTAATTTCAATATGGCCTGTTGACGTTTGGTCGTAACAGGTAAGCGTTCACGGGTCCATGTGGAGGTGGACTGTGACGGCTCCTGCAGCGCTGATTCAGAGGAACTGGAGCATGAGGAGGAGTCAATGTGAACAGACTGGATTCCTGCAATCCTTGGAGTTGGCAGAACACGTACAGCGCCACTAGCAAGATCTGTACACGGCTCCAAAACATTTACCCAATGGGCAGTGAGGGAAAGGTATCGTCCCTGTCCATGGTGACTGGTCCACACCAGTCCACCACTCATCGGTGGTGAGATGGACCTTGCTACTGACGGCGTTTAAGAGCGCATGTTTAATGTTTTCCTCCACATGCTTTTGCAGGGCAGGGACGGCTTGCCTGCTGAAATAAAAGCGGCTGGGCACCTTGTATTGTGGGACTGCCAATGCCATCAAGTTACGGAAGGTGCCAGTCTCCACCAGCCTGAATGACAGCATTTCAAGGGACAGTAGTTTTGCAATGCGAGCATTCAGAGCCTGTGCTCGGGGGTGGTTTGCCGAGAATGGCTGCCTTTTCTCCCATGCCTGTGCTACCGATGGCTGTAGACTGGGCTGGGAGTGTGTGGATGACTGGGAACGTAGTGCTGTGGGTGGAATTACACTGGGTCTCTGTGCAACAGTGCCAGAGGTTCTTCCATGGCGATTCTGTGAGGAAGCCGAACCAGCTGTGTGTGAGCTGGAGGAAGAGGCTACAACATGAGCTGAAGAGGTGGTAGGTGCCGCTGTAGGTTGGCCTAGGTCTTCAGTGTGTTTTTGTAACTCCACCACGTGCCTGGTCCGCACATGTTTCCACATATTTGTGGTATTGAGGTTGCTGACACTTTTCCCTCTTTTGACTTTCTGATTACACAGCTTGCATTTGACAAAGCAAATGTCATCTGCAACTGTGTCAAAAAGGACCAGGCATTGCAAGTCTTGGGAGCACTGTTGTGAATTCTGTTGTCGGGCTCCCTCCTGTGGTCATGAATGGTACTTCGGCTGGTTCTGTCCATGGACTTTCTCTGGTGGCTGTGGGTGTTTCTGAGTTTCCTTCCACAGGTGATGAGGTTAATTCGTTAGCTGGCTGCTCTATTTAACTCCACTTAGATCTTTACTCCATGCCACCTGTCAATGTTCCAGTATTGGTCTAGTTCACTCCTGGATCGTTCTTGTGACCTGTCTTCCCAGCAGAAGCTAAGTGGTTTGCTATTTTTCTGTCCAGCTTGCTATTTTGATTGTTGTCTTCCTTTCTGGAAGCTCTGGGACGCAGAGGGAGCGCCTCCGCACCGTGAGTCGGTGCGGAGGGTCTTTTTGCGCCCTCTGCGTGGTCTTTTTGTAGGTTTTTGTGCTGACCGCAAAGCTACCTTTCCTATCCTCAGTCTGTTCAGTAAGTCAGGCCTCACTTTGCTTAATCTATTTCATCTCTGTGTTTGTATTTTCATCTTTACTCACAGTCATTATATGTGGGGGGCTGCCTTTTCCTTTGGGAAATTTCTCTGAGGCAAGGTAGGCTTTTTTTTCTATATTTAGGGCTAGCTAGTTCCTTAGGCTGTGCCGAGTTGCATAGGGAGCGTTAGGAGCAATCCACGGCTATTTCTAGTGTGGTTGATAGGATTAGGGATTGCGGTCAGCAGAGTTCCCACGTCCCAGAGCTCGTCCTATATTATCAGTAACTATCAGGTCATTCCGTGTGCTCTTAACCACCAGGTCCATTATTGTCCTGACCACCAGGTCATAACCGAGCACCCGTTTTGGATTTTGGAAGAGGCATGCTCCTAATGGGTGCCGAAGTGGAGGCTACAGGCAATGCAGTCTTCCCCCTCCCTCTCCCTCTTTGGGCCATTCAGGGAATCTCTTCCTCAGCACTGCTCCCACCACCTTCCTGTACCTCACGCCATGATGGGTCAAGGACCTCATCATCTACACTACCCTCTTCCAACAACTGCTTCTCCAGGGTAGTCTCGGCAGCAGAGTACGCACCAGAAAGTGGCACCTGAGTCTCATCATCAGATGCGTATTGAGGTGTGGTGTCCGTAGGCACTGGCCCACCCGCCTCTTCAGATTCAGAGAGACAAAGCTGTTGCACATCACTGCATACTACCTCTTCAGATTCTAGAATGCTGCTTGGCTGGCCCCTTCTTTCCAAGCCAAGAGATTCAGAGAACAGAAGTAGAGATGGCTCCTGTACTGGGCTCTCTGACTGCCTGGGCAATTTGGCAGGTGGTGAAGAGACAGATGGGTGCTCTTCAGTGCTCTGTGCCTGAGAGGATGTGGCACTAATTGAAGTCGATGCATTAGCTGCCATACATCCGACAACGGCTTCAATTTGTTCGTCCCGCAGCAGTGGGGTACAGCGAGCTCCTACAAAGCTATGCATGAAGGACTGTTCCCTGCTAAAACTGGGGGATGATGAGTCACCGGTGCCCGCAGCAGGCACAGAATCCCCACGTCCTCTCCCTGCGCCACCTCCACACCCATGACCACGTGCCTTACTCCCTGCCTTCTTCACTAATTTTATAAATTGTGGACTAGACTTTAATATGAGCTAATGTGGCCTACACAACTGTAAAGTGGAGTGTTTGGTGAACTTTTTTAACTTTTGTTTTTTTTCGCAGAACAGACTACAGCGTGAGCTGAATTCACACAGAGACCTTGCAGACAGCTGTGAACTGCACTGCAAGGCCAAAAAAAGCTTCTCTATGTACTACTATATAGTGTTTTTCCACAATCTAGCAGGATACGGATGGAAACCCACTAATAGGATAAATCTGGAAAAATGTGCAGCAGGCAGCACTAATTGAAAAAAGGACAATGGAACAGTATGAGGCAGTGACCAACGCTGAGCTGACTCCAACCAGCTGTGGCTGCAGAACAGACTACAGAGTGAGCTGCACTCACACAGAGACCTTGCAGACAGCCATGAACGGCGCTGCAAGGCCTAAAAAAGCTCCTCTATGTACTCCTATATAGTGTTTTTCTACAATCTAGCAGGATACAGATGAAAACCCACTAATAGGATAAATCAGGACAAAATGTGAAGCAGGCAGCACTAATTGAAAAAAGGACAATGGAACAGTATGAGGCAGTGACCCACGCTGAGCTGACTCCAACCAGCTGTGGCTGCAGAACAGACTACAGCGTGAGCTGAACTCACACAGAGACTTTGCAGACAGCTGTGAACTGCACTGCAAGGCCAAAAAAAGCTTCTCTATGTTCTCCTATATAGTGTTTTTCCACAATCTAGCAAGATACAGATGGAAACCCACTAATAGGATAAATCAGGACAAAATGTGAAGCAGGCAGCACTAATTGAAAAAAGGAAAATGGAACAGTATGAGGCAGTGACCCACGCTGAGCTGACTCCAACCAGCTGTGGCTGCAGAACAGACTACAGCGTGAGCTGAACTCACACAGAGACCTTGCAGACAGCTGTGAACTGCACTGCAAGGCCAAAAAAAGCTCTATGTACTCCTATATAGTGTTTTTCCACAATCTAGCAGGATACGGATGGAAACCCACTAATAGGATAAATCTGGAAAAATGTGCAGCAGGCAGCACTAATTGAAAAAAGGACAATGGAACAGTATGAGGCAGTGACCCACGCTGAGCTGACTCCAACCAGCTGTGGCTGTAGAACAGACTACAGAGTGAGCTGCACTCACACAGAGACCTTGCAGACAGCCATGAACGGCGCTGCAAGGCCTAAAAAAGCTCCTCTATGTACTCCTATATAGTGTTTTTCTACAATCTAGCAGGATACAGATGAAAACCCACTAATAGGATAAATCAGGACAAAATGTGAAGCAGGCAGCACTAATTGAAAAAAGGACAATGGAACAGTATGAGGCAGTGACGCACACTGAGCTGTCTACAACCAGCTGTGGCTGCAGAACAGACTACAGTGTGAGCTGAACTCACACAGAGACCTTGCAGACAGCTGTGAACTGCACTGCAAGGCCAAAAAAAGCTTCTCTATGTACTCCTATATAGTGTTTTTCCACAATCTAGCAAGATACAGATGGAAACCCACTAATAGGATAAATCAGGACAAAATGTGAAGCAGGCAGCACTAATTGAAAAAAGGACAATGGAACAGTATGAGGCAGTGACCCACGCTGAGCTGACTCCAACCAGCTGTGGCTGCAGAACAGACTACAGCGTGAGCTGAACTCACACAGAGACCTTGCAGACAGCTGTGAACTGCACTGCAAGGCCAAAAAAAGCTCTATGTACTCCTATATAGTGTTTTTCCACAATCTAGCAGGATACGGATGGAAACCCACTAATAGGATAAATCTGGAAAAATGTGCAGCAGGCAGCACTAATTGAAAAAAGGACAATGGAACAGTATGAGGCAGTGACCCACGCTGAGCTGACTCCAACCAGCTGTGGCTGTAGAACAGACTACAGAGTGAGCTGCACTCACACAGAGACCTTGCAGACATCCATGAACGGCGCTGCAAGGCCTAAAAAAGCTCCTCTATGTACTCCTATATAGTGTTTTTCCACAATCTAGCAGGATACAGATGGAAACCCACTAATAGGATAAATCAGGACAAAATGTGAAGCAGGCAGCACTAATTGAAAAAAGGACAATGGAACAGTATGAGGCAGTGACGCACACTGAGCTGTCTACAACCGGCTGTGGCTGAAGAACAGACTACAGAGTGAGCTGCACTCACACACAGACACCTTGCAGACAGCCGTGAACAGTGCTGCAAGGCAAAAACAAAGTTCTCACACAGCGGTTGCTAAATTAGCCTGGGTAAAGCACAATGAAGCAAATCGCTATCTCAAACTCGCCCTCAGTCAGAACAAAACCGTCCTGACCCTAACTGAATTCACAGCAGAGGGAGCCCAAAATGGTGGCGGCAACTTTTATAGTGCATCATGACATCATTTCAGCAGCCAATCACAGCCATGCCAGTAGTTACATGACTAACATGCATAACAGGATGTGCCCACACTTCTTAGGAGTCCTCATTGACTGAATTAAATGAAACTGGCTCATTGAATTATGGGAACTTCCGATTCCGGTATCCGATATTGAGAAAGTATCGAAACTCGGTATTGGAACTCGGATACCGCGAATATCGGCCGATACCTGATATTTGCAGTATCGGAATGCTCAACACTGGAGTTGAGCAACTTTTACTTTTTTGGGCTCGAGTCGGGTTTCGCGAAACCCGACTTTGTCAAAAGTCGGGTCGGGTGAAATCGGACGATTATTGCGAAAAGTCGGGGGCCGACTGAAACATGAAACCCAATGCAAGTCAATGGGGAATCAAAGTCGGCAGTGAGTGGAGGACAGGAAAACACCTACAGTGCCCATTTTAATGCCAAAAACATCAATTCTTATTACTTAAGCTTGTCAATCTTAATTTACTTTATAATAATAGTTAGGCATTGAAAACTGGGGGTCATTTGGCTAAAGTTGTGGGGGGGGTAGGGCTGGCTCAAGATTTTCGTGGGCCCAGGAAATGCGGAATACGTCACGGCAGTGGAGCAGGGAGAGGTAAGTATTTCAACTTTGCAAGTGCTGTGATCCTAAGCAAGCGGGGGGGCCCACTCGTTGGCACTGGCTCAGGGCCCCTCATAGTACGGCGGTGTGTTTGACGGTGGGGGCGCCTCCCACTGGCAGAGACAATTTTGCATACTATGAGGGGCCCTGTGCCAGTGACGTCGCCAATGAATATGCCCCCCCACCTGATGAAGGAACCTGCACTTTCATCTGCACCATCCTCTTTGCCCCCGTGTAAGGTGGTATAGTATGTGGGAAGGGGAACCTGACTTTCAGCAGGGTCAGATCCTGGCTGTGTAGAGTGCAAGGGGAATTTAGTGGTCTGGGTCAATGCACCAGCAGACTCATCTAGCAGTGGCTGGGCAATGGGCAGGATGAGGAGGAAACACAGATATAGGCCCAAATAATAAAGTAGGCTAAATGCAGTTCAAAATTGGTAACAGGACTAAACAGGCGGCATTGCTTTGTTCAGTGGAGGACAACTGTAATGAGTGGCAGACACAGTTAGTAGGCCCAAATAATAAAGTAGGCTAAATGCAGTTCAAAATTGGTAACAGGACTAAACAGGTGGCATAGCTAGGTACAGGGGTGGGCTCCTCTGCTGAGTAGCAGACAGTGGTAGTAGGCGCAAAGTATTAACTGGTCTAAATGGAGGCCAGGGCCCCTGTATATTTTAACTATCATCTATCATTTCAACAAATTTGCATTGGCAGTGCCATTGAAGGATTTAACAGCACAGACTACACAGTGGTGGAGCAGGGAGAGGTAAGTATTGCAAGTGGTAGAGCACTGTTCGAGCTGGGGGGGAACACTCTCTCGTGGGCGGCGGTACTGGCACAAGGCCCCTCATATTACGAAGGTGTGTCTGATGTTAGTTGCGCACCACCACCGTCAGAGACACTTCATTGTACTATGAGGGACCTTGTGCCAGTGCCATCGTTCAAGAGTGGGCACACCCACCTGTCCAGGCAAACGGCACTCTCACGGGTGCTTGCGCCAGGTGGTGACCACGGCCCTGTGGGGGGAGTCAGCCCATTTATGGAGGTATAAAAATGGCTTATGGTGGACATTCAGCAGCTGCAAATGGAGGAATTGGAGAAGTCAGTAAGAGGAGGCCAAAAGCAAGACATTTTTCCGGCAAGCTACGTGTCTGCAGGGGAAGGTGGGGCAAAATAATTTGAAATCCATGATTGGTTCATTTTAATGAAGGTTAGATCATCCGGCTTCAAAGCTGTTTTCCTACTCCCAGATAAGGGAGCCTTTGAGGCCTTGTGTAGCCAGACGATGACACTGGCTCAACACCTCCAGCCTTAGGTGCTATTGTGCTTTTGCCACTCCCACCAGATGCACCACCACCACCACCATCAGAACCAGCTGGCAACCACCACCCACGGGCTCTTCCACCAGACTTCCTCATTTTTTGGAAAATCTAACCAAAATAACAACCATTATATGGTACTGTAAAACAAGGTAGAAGGTGTATATAAACTTGTTGAGAATTTAAATCTTTTTTTGGGGGGAGACTGAACCAAAACTCAGGCCCTGTGCATAAAACAAAGCAATGTAAGTGGCAGAAAGTGGCTGGCTGACATACGACAAACTAAAAGGACTGCAGTAGATCCACTTTGTGAGAATTTGAATCTCACTTTTTTGGGGGGAGACTGAACCAAAACTCAGGCCCAGTGAATAAAGCAACACAATGTAAGTGGCAGAAAGAGGCTGGAAGATATATGAAAAAATACAAGGACTATAGTACAATTTCAATTTCCCTACAATGATCTCAGGAAAAGTATGGCAGCAATATAAAGGACTGCTGCACACAAAAGTATGGACAAATAAACAAGATAACTGTGCAGAAAGGAGCAACAGGATTTTTGCTTTTAAAAAAGCAGTTGGTTTGCACAGCAGCTTGCAAACAGCAATGCAGCTATCAGGGAGCCTTATAAGGCAGCCTAATAAGCTACAGAGCTGATGCACAAAAATATAGCCTCCACTGTCCCTGCAAACAAATGATAGTGTTGGACAGTGGAAATCGCTACAGCACAAGCAGTTTGGGGGTTAATCTTCCCTCCCTAACTATATCCCATCTTCTGATGAAGCTGCAGCAACCTCTCCCTATGCTAAGATCGGCAGAAGTAAGATGGCGGCTGGCGTGCACGCCCCTTTATAGCCCCTGTGACGCTGCAGAAAGCAAGCCAATCACTGTCATGCCCTTTTCTAAGATGGTGGGGACCAAGACCTATGTCATCACGCTGCCCACACTCTGCGTCCTCCTTCATTGGATGAAAAATGGCGCTGAAAGCGTCATATGAAATGCGACTTTTTCGCACAGATCGCCGACCTCATGGCCGATCCCACACTAGGATCGGGTCTGGTTTCATGAAACCCGACTTTGTCGAAAGTTGGCAAATTTTGAATTTGTCCAATCCGTTTCGCTCAACCTTACTTAACACTAGTGATGACACTGCCGTTCAGACTCTCTGGCTCACTCTATGCATGAGCCGGAAGTCTTTTTTACAGTGCAAACCTAAGGAGACTGGTTCTGATGCTCCATAGAGTTACACTGTAAATGCCACTAGCAGGTCACACAGAGCACAGTACTACCTGGAGAGATGGTGACATCACTGTGAAAAGGAGAAAACGGTGCTGGATCCCGAAGAAGGCGTCATTAGGTGAATATATTAACACACTCACAATACATTATGTACACTGTAGTGCAGCGATATCCATGCTGTGCAGCGATGAGGCAGTGACCCAAGAAAAGTTCAAAGTAAATTGTCTTTTAATATTCAGCGTACTAACAAGCAAAACATAACTCAGGCCCTCCGGATCGCAGCCGTGAAAACTAGATAGTCCATGACCGGATGCCATGGGTGTCTGCACCGCCATGTACACTGAGGGTGCTTGGCTTTTTGGCTCTGCTTTGCCCTTTGTTGCCTCACACAGGTAGTACTATGCAGAGCCGACTGTTCTGCCTGCTTGCAAGACCAAAACTGACACACCCAACCCTCTGCTGCAAGGGTTTTTACAATAACCTGTGGCCATAAGCCATATGGAAAACCCGGCAGGGGGAGGAATCAGAACAAGCTCACTACCTTCCTGTAGTCCATTTAAAAAATAAAAACCCATGACAGGTTTTCCTAAATCTGCCTTGACCAAATAGCTTGCCCACAGCCAACACTCACTTTTATTCTGCATTGCAACCACAGCTATACCTGTGACTGCAGTGCACTCCCACAGCCTTCATATGCTTATTTGCACATCCTGGGGGACACATAGCGACCCTTGCATATAACACTGGTTACTCCCTCACAACACACATAAAGTGATTATAAATAATCTTTATGGGAGTGCTTCTTGTAATTGGCAACCTCATCATGATTTTGGCTCCTGTACTACTTAAAGGGAACCTGTCACCCTCAAAATCGAAGGTGAGATAAGCCCATTCTGGAATGCTGTAGATAAGCCCCCAATGTATCCTATAAGATGAGAAAAAGAGGTTAGATTATGCTCACCCAGGGGTGGTCCCGGTCTGGTCCGATGGGAGTCGCGGTGCAGTCCGATGGGAGTCGCGGTCCGGTCCGGCGCCTCCTATCTTCATCAGATGACGTCTTCTTCTTGTCTTCACGCTGCGACTCTGATGCAGGCGTACTGTGTCTGCCCTGTTGAGGGCAGAGCAAAGTACTGCAGTGCGCAGGCGCTGGGCCTCTCTGACCTTTCCCAGCACCTGCGCACTGCAGACTTTACTCTGCCCTCAACAAAGCAGACAAAGTACACCTGCGCCAGAGCCGCAGCGTGAAGACAAGAAGAAGACATCATCTGATGAAGATAGGAGGCGCCGGACCGGACTGCTATGCCCATCGTACCGGGACCGCCCCTGGGTGAGTATAATCTAACCTCTTTTTCTCATCTTTTAGGATACATCGGGGGCTTATCTACAGCATTACAAAATGCTGTAGATAAGCCCCTGATGCTGGTGGGCTTAGCTCACCTTCGATTTTGGGGGTGACAGGTTCTCTTTAAGCAAAACTAGTGAAGTGCGAGTGTGCTCTACGCCAGTCCTATTGAATCACCTAAAAGATTTTTTCTACATTGTATATTATTTCATGAAAAACTCAAGGAGAGTTTACAGCAGATTAAAAATAGAAATTAACAATCTAAAATAATCTTGCAAAACAGTTGGCAGAAAAATAATGCCAGCAAATCAAGGTACGAATTATAAGGCATTGATCAGTTAAAAAAGTAATCTGCATCTCGCCTAGAGATTATGGCATTGGCTTCCTTTAGTTGCTGCTAGATTAGAAATGCATTGCTCCAGGAACTGAATCAGCATGGAGGACATAACTCATTTTATGTGACCCTTAATGAACAAGGACACTGGGAACACATCCAAAGTATATAAAGGAAACCAAGGCAACATATATTTAAGACCATCTTGTAAGCTATCACTGATTGGTCTACCACAGAGCTCCTACTGCTTAGTAACAGGGATATATGTATATGCGGCTCTTTTGACCACTTTGAGAAAACCGATTGGTAAGTTATACTGGTTAATAATGGTTTTTCGCAACACGTGTTAAATATAAAAAAAGAAAGGGAACTGTTAAGTCAAATGCTATTTCTGCACTAGTTTTCATATCACATCATGATTGAACCCTAATGTTCAACTGTTCATAATTACAAGTGTCCCATAGGCCAAGCCGTAACCATGCTGCGTAGATTATAGATGTGAATGCATCGTATTTCAATTTTCTACATAGTGTCATAGTATTGCTGTACAGTAATGTACAGTGAGTGCACTTATGTGTAGGGATGGGCAGACCCGTGGATGTTTCGGTACGTCAGGTTGGGCCGAACGTAAAGGGAACCTGTCAGCAGGATTGTCCACAGTAACCTACAGACAGTGTCAGGTCTGCTCCATTATACTGATTACAATGATACCTGGGTTGATGAAATCCATCTTGTTGTTCTCTACCCGGGACGGCCTGTGGGTAGTCTTTATGTGGTGCTCTGCTTACATATTCATCTGTATGGCTTCTGGCAGATCACTGATCCCTCAGTGACCTTCCCCCTAATTTAGATAATGAATATAATATGTTTTGAAAAAAAAAATTATATCCAGCAGGCAGGCACCTGCAGTTACTTGCATTTTTTCATTGTTTTTTGGTCCTTTTTTACATGCATTTTTATGTTGTCTTTATACTGCAGTTTTTATCTCTTGTTTATATGTCATGTGTGAGGCAGCAACTGGTGTTATATGCAGGGGTCGTTATGTGTCCCCCAGGATGTGCAAAGAAGCATATAGAGGCCGTGGTAGTGCATTGCAGTCACAAGTATAGCTGTGATTGCAATGCAAAATAAAGGTGAGTATTGGTTTTGGGCATGCTATGTGTCCAGGGCAGAGATAAGAAAACCTGCTCTGGGCTTTTATTTTTTAAATGGACTACAGGATGGTAGTGGGGCAGTCTGATTCCTCCAAGGCCCTAGGTTTTCCATGTGGCCACAGGAAGGGCCACAGGTTCTTTTGCAAAAAACCCTGCAGCAGAGGGTTGGGTGTGTCAGGGTGGAGTTTGCAGCAAGCAGAGCTTATAGCTCTGTAAAAGCTCAGCCTGTGAGAGGGAACACAGAGCCAAACAGAGTGAACTCCTGGCACCCCGCAGTGTGATACGGTGGTGCAGTCGCCCTCGATAACTGGACACACTTATGGACTGTCGTGTTTCCCGGCTGCACTCCAGAGGATACTATGTGCTGTGCACTGTGTAAGTTTGGATATTAAACACGTTTTGTTTTGAACTTTTGCCTCATCATTGCACAGCATGGATACCGCTGCACTACACATGTTTTAAATAAAGCTGCTTTGTTTTTTTTATGTCTCCTGCTATTTGGGTTTGAGAAAATTTTATTGCTACTGTCATGTGTGGATTGCATGCATTTTTGATGCATTTCCACTGCAGAAATGCACTAAAAACACGCTTGTTTTTAACAGGTAGATTTTCTGTTATAGAAATTGCCATGTTGCGGATTTGAAACATGCACTTCAGGTTAGCTTATGCTGAGTAAAGAAAAATAACACAATAGGCACGAGACTTCTATAAATCCCATCCACTTTTCTGGAATTGTAAGACACTGTGATTTTAAGCAGTAAAAATATGCAGCCTCAAAAATGCACCAAAAGCTCATTGTGGGCACACAGCTTTGGTATTACTATATTCGCTAGGTGTTTCAAAAATTCAAGAACTCTTTCTCTTTGAGAGGCTATTTGCATAATTAAAGTAGCACTCCCATGAATACTATTTCTCCCCAAATGTGTGTATATGCATGTAATGTAGTATGAGTGTATTTATATACTTACCTACCAGTCACTTTCTCTGGGATCCAGCACCGTTCTCCTCTTCTCAGTGATGTCACTCTATGCTCTATGCGTGGAACAGAAGTCTCTTTGACAATGTTTGTCTATGAAGCCTCGTTCTGACATTGTAAAAGCCACTTCCGAGTCACGCAGAGCGCAATGTGACCCAGAGAGTCTACAGAGCTGTGACGTCACTGAAAAAATAAGCAGAATAGTTCCCAGAGAGAGCAACAGTAGATGAGTACATTAAAGATCTCACCCTACATTCCATGCATATACACACATTTAATTATTAAAATAGATGGGAGTGACCCTTTAACCCCTTCATGACATTTGACATAAGTTCATGTCAAGGCCGGGAAAGGGTTCCCGCAAATGGACGTAAATTTACATTATGGCGATCATGCGTGCACAGGAGCTGTCAGAGACAGGAATGCTGTTTGACCCTCTGGATAGAGATCACAGCATTTAGAGGTCAGGACGTGGGAAGGGGGCTTCTTCTTCCCTCCAATTGGTGCCCCATGACATCATCACAATGGCCCGAACATTTCTATGGCAACCCAAGGTCACCATGATGACATACGGGCTGCCCAGCTACTGCAAGTCTGTAGACCCTGCTCAGAGCATGGTCTAAGAGGCTTCTGTCAGTGCAGCATTATACAAGCGATCAGACTAATAAAAGATTTTAAAAAAGTTAAAAAATTGTGAAAATATTTTAAAAAAATTATAAAAGAAATAAAAATAAGTATTAAACCAATTAAAAGGTACATTTATTTAAAAAGAAAAAAAAAATTGGTATTGTCATATTTGGAACAACGTAACCTATCAAACTGTCACACTATTTAACTCCTTCTGTGAGCTCTGTAAAAAATAATAAAAAATGTGCCAAAAAAGTATGCTTATTCATCATAAAGAAAAGTGAAATAAAACACAATTAAAAAGTCAAATGTTAATAAAAATGATATTGCTGAAAACATCACCTTGTATAGCAAAATGAAAGTCATAAAACAGATCCATCAGAAAAATATTATAGTAATGCAAAAAAATTATTTTTTGTATAAAATTATTTTTATTGTGTAAAAGGGCAAAACATGAGAAAATGATATAAATGTGGTAGCTCTGTATTCATAGTGACTTGAAGAATAAAGCTGTCTCCATCACTTTTACCATACGGTGAAGAGCATAAGAAAAAAAAAACAATTCCTGAATTCCTGTTTTTTATCCATTCTGCCTCCCAAAAATTGGAATACAAGGTGATAAAAAATTATGTGCCCGGAAATAGTACCAATAAAAATGTCAACTCATCCTGCAAAAAGCAAGGCAACATATGACCCTGTCGCCAGAAGTATGTGCAAATATTGATCTCAAAATATGACAATTCAAAAACTTTATTTTGCAAAACAAAGCATCTTTTAGTGTGTGATAGCAGCCACATATAAAAAAAGATATAAATCTGATATCACTGGAATCATACCCACAGAAAGAATAAAGTCATCTAATCATTTATTACCGCATAAGGGACGGTGTAAAAAAGTAAATAAAAGCAATTCTTGACCTGCTGTTAATTTCTTCATTCTGCCTCCCAAAGATCTCAACATGGCTTAGCTCATATTTATCCTGCACTCTACGCTGAGTGCTTACACTGGGTTTTCCATTTAAATCCCTGAAATACATGATTCAGAAAGAACCTCTGGCAAAAAATTCCCTATAATGAGGCAGATTGAGGCACTGTGGATGCTGTCTGGCCTATTATCCAACGGTATCAGTCTTTTTAAGTGTGCATAGAAGTGCAGTCGGCTACAATTTTGTGCACCATTGAAAAGAAGGACACCAATGAAGAGAGTCCAGACTAACTCTGCTGCCTCATTATAGTGACTGGATCCCTCAGGGAGTTTTATGTGAATCACATCATTTGGAGATTTAAATGGAAGCCGCAATGTGAGTGCTCAGCGTACAGCACCGGATAAATATGATCCAAAATGTTATGTAAAATGTTCCTAACAAAAGCTTCAGCTCAATCCACAAAAAAAACCCACTCAAATCCATCATCTGTCAATGCAAATATAGGGGGCTTCCACATTACTGGTAGTAGAAAGGCGTTGCAAGAGCGCTAAAGCTCCTTGCCCCCAAAATGAAACCAGGGAATTCTGAGCTCCCAAATTCAAATGCCCCTCTCCGTTCTACGCCCCATACTGTGCACAGTGTGCCTAAACCACATTTAGAGTCCAAATATTTGGCATTTTTATGGTGATGCAAGCCTGCCTAATTTATGGGTGCATATCTACTATAATTGTCTAAATGTCACTTCCGTCTGTCTGTCCTTCTGTCTGTCCTTCTTTCTGTCATGGATATTCATTGGTCGAGGCCTCTGTCTGTCATGGAATCCAAGTTGTTGATTGGTCGCGCCAGCTGCCTGTCATAGCTACCGCGACCAATCAGCGATGGCCACAGTCCGATTAGTCCTTCCCTACTCCCCTGCAGTCAGCCCCCAGCGCCTGCTCCATACTCCCCGCAGTCACCGCTCACACAGGGTTAATGCCAGTGGTAACGGACCGCGTTATGCCGTGGGTAACTCACTCCGTTACCGCCGCTATTAACCCTGTATGACCAAGTTTTTACTATTGATGCTGCCTATGCAGCGTCAAAGGTAAAATATGTAATGTTAAAAATAATAAAAAAAATAAAAAATCATTATATACTCACCTTTTGGTGACCGCTCCATGCAAGCGGCAAGTTCCGGTGGCAAGGATGGTATGGGAGAAGGACCTGCCATGATGTCACGGTCATGTGACCGCGACGTCATCACAGGTCCTGCGCGCCTGCGCGAGAAGGACCTGCCATGACGTCACGGTCATGTGACCGAACTACAAGGGGCCCTCAGAAGGTGAGTATATGTTTATTTTTTATTTTTTAACCTGTGACATACGTGGCTGGGCAATATACTACGTAGCTGGGCAATATACTACGTGACTGGCCAATATGTTACGTGGCTGGGCAATATACTACGTAGCTCTGTGCTGTATACTACATCGCTGTGCAATATATTATGTGGCTCTGTGTTGTATACTATGTCACTGGGCAATATACTACGTAACTGGGCAATATACTACATGGCTGGGCAATATACTACGTCACTGGGCAATATACTATGTAGCTGGGCAATATACTACGTGGTTGGGCAATATACTGCGTCTCTGGGCAATATACTATGTGACTGGGCAATATACTACATGGCTGGGCAATATACTACGTGGCTGGGCAATATACTACGTGACTGGGCAATATACTACGTGGCTGGGCAATATATTCTACGTGGCTGGGCAATATACTATGTGGCTGGGCAATATACTCAAAATTGTGACTACACCTGTAGATAAATTCAATTTGGCGCTCTTTCCCTTCTGAGCTTTCCACTTTTCCTGAAAAATAGTTTCCCATTACATGTAGGATATTGCCACACTGAGGAGAAATTGCACAATAAATTGTGAGGTCCATTGTTTCCTATTGGTCTTTAAAAAAATTAAAAACTTGAGACTAAAATGACATTTTAGTGGAAAAAAATTAATTATTATTTCTTCACCGTCCAATGGTATAAAATTCTGTGATTCATATGTGGTGTCAATATGCTCACTGCACCCCCTAGATGAATTCATTGAGAGGTATAGTTTGTAAAATGGGGTCACTTAAGGTAGGTTCTGCTGTTCATCTCAAGGTCTCTGCCAATGTGACATGGCACCCTCAAACTATTCTAGCAAAATCTCAACTCCAATGATGCTTCTACCCTTCTAGGTTTGCATTGTTCATCCAAAATAGTTTTCAAAGCGAAATTGACGCACGAAACATTGAGTAACAAGTTACACCATTAATTTTCTTCTATTATCACTTTTGAAAATTAAAAACTCGAGGCCAAAGCAACATTTTAGTGGAAAAATTATAATTTTCTATTTACGCAGCCTAATGTTATACACATCTGTGAATCGCCTGAAGGTTAAAAATTCTCACTACACCCCTAGATGAATTCTTTACGAAGTGTAATTTCCAAAATGGGACCATTTGTTGGGGTTTCTGCTGTTTTGAAATGTCAGGGTATCAGGACTAAGGAAGTGGACCCTCTGGGTCACGGCTTCAGAGCCCCCGAGGACGAGTGAACCAGATGATGCCCCTGTACAGGGAGCGTTAGGGACAGGCCCAAGGAGGGTGCCTTCTGAGCTTTGCCCTGTGTCTGAAAAATATTTCCCGATTACATGTAGGGTATTGTCGCACTCAGGAAAAATGGAACTCAGTTTGTTGTAAAAAAAAATCCTATTAGCCCTTAGAAAAATTAAAAACTTGGCGCTAAAACAAAATTTTTGTGAGGAATATGTGATATTATTTTCTTGGCTCAATGGTATATACTTCTGTGAAGCACCTGTGGGTTCAATATGCTTACCACACATCTAGATCAGTTCCCTGACAGACTTGTTTCCAAAATGGTGCCCTATGTGGAGGATTTTCACTGTTTAACCAGAATAAATCAGTGTGGTCTTTCATATAGTGTTTTATCATAGAAAAAGACCAAAAATAATCTTTACTGAATATATATTAACCCCTTAATGACCGCCGATACGCCTTTTAACGGCGGCAGTTAAGGGTACTTAAACCACAGTGCCGTTAATTAACGGCGCTGTGGAAAAAGTGAATAGCGCCCCCCAGAGTCGGATTTTCTCTGGGGTCTCGGTTGCCGGGGGTAGCCGAGACCCCAGAGAACATGATTCAGGGGGGTTTTACCGCCCCCGAGATGTGATCGCCGGTAATTAACTGTTTACCGGCGATCGCAGAAAAAACCCCGCAATTTCCCTTTTAATTTCTCTGTCCTCCGATGTGATCGCACATCGGAGGACAGAGAAATGGGATCCCAGATCGCCCCCCGATACTTACCCGTCTCCCCCGGTGCTCCTCGTGGCTCCCGATGGGCGCCGCCATCTTTTTTCGGCAAAAAAAATGGCGGGTGCATGCGCAGTGCGCCCGCCGGCCGGCACCGGGAGGATCTTTGGGGTCTCGGCTGCCGGGGGTAGCCGAGACCCCAAAGAACATGATCGAAGTCGGCTTTACTGACCCCTGTTTTGCGATCGCCGGTAATTAACTGTTTACTGGCGGTCGCAAAAAAAAAAAGATGTGTTATTCTCTGTCCTCTGATGTGATCGCACATCAGAGGACAGAGAAATAGGGGGATTCGGGGACCCTATTATACTTACCGGTGTCCCTGGGTCCGCCTGCGTCCTCTCCTGCCCGCCGGCGTCTTCTTTGGGAAACAAAATGGCGGGCACATGCGCAGTGCGCCCGCCATCTGTCGCCATCTGCCGGCCGGCAGGAGAAAGCAGTTGGGGCTAAAATTAGGGTTAGGGTTAGGGTTGGGGCTAAATTTAGGGTTAAGGTTAGGGTTGGGGCTAAATTTAGGGTTAGGGTTGGGGCTAAATTTAGGGTTAGGGTCGGGGCTAAATTTAGGGTTAGGGTTAGGGTTGAGGCTAAATTTAGGGTTAGGGTTGGGACTAAATATAGGGTTAGGGTTGGGGCTAAATTTAGGGTTAGGCTTTCACACTTGCGTCAGCACGGGGCCGTCGCAATGCGTCGGCCCGACATACCGATGCACGTTGTGAAAATTGTGCACAACATGGGCAGCGGATGCAGTTTTTCAATGCATCAGCTGCCCAGTCTATGTCCTGGGGAGGAGGGGGCGGAGTTACGGCCACGCATGCGCGGTCGGAAATGGCGGACGCAACGTACAAAAAACGTTACATTGAACGTTTTTTGGTGCCGACGGTCCGCCAAAACACAACTGATCCAGTGCACGACGGACACGACGTGTGGCCATCCGTCGCGATCCATCGGCAATACAAGTCTATGGGCAAAAAAACGCATCCTGCGGGCACATTTGCAGGATCTGTTTTTTTGTCCAAAACGACGGATTGCGACGGATGCCAAACGACGCAAGTGTGAAAGTAGCCTTAGGGCTAGGGTTAAGGTTGGGGCTAAAGTTAGGGCTAGGGTTAGGGCTAAAGTTAGGGCTAGGGTTGTGGCTAAAGTTAGGGTTAGAGTTGGGATTAGGTTAGGGTTTGGATTAGGGTTGGGGTTGGCATTAGGGTTATGCTTGGGATTAGGGTTAGGTTTGGGATTAGGGTTAAGCTTAGGGTTGGGATTAGGGGTGTATTAGGATTAGGGTTAGGTTTGAGGTTAGGGTTGAGATTAGGATTAGGGGTGTGTTGGATTTAGGGTTTTGATTAGGGTTATGGTTATGTTGACATTAGGGTTGTTTTGGGGTTAGGGTTGTGATTATCGTTAGGGTTGTGATTAGGATTATGGATCGGGTTGGGATTAGGGTTAGGGGCGTGTTGGGGTTAGGGTTGGAGTTAGAATTGGGGGGTTTCCACTGTTTAGGTACATCAGGGGGTCTCTAAACACGACAGCCAATTTTGCACTCAAAAAGTCAAATGGTGCTACCTCCCTTCTGAGCTCTGCCGTGCGCCCAAACAGTTGGTTACCCCCACATATGGGGCATCAGCGTACTCGGGATAAATTGGACAACAACTTTTGCGGTCCAATTTCTCCTGTTACCCTTGTGAAAATAAAAACTTGGGGGCTACAAAATCTTTTTTGTAGAAAAAAAAATATTTTTTATTTTCACGACTCTGCATTCTAAACTTCTGTGAAGCACTTGGGCATTCAAAGTTCTCACCACACATCTAGATAAGTTCTTTGGGGGGTCTAGTTTCCAAAATGTGGTCACTTGTGGGGGGTTTCTATTGTTTAGGTACATCAGGGGCTCTGCAAACGCAACATAATGCCCACAGACCATTCTATTTAAGTCTGCATTCCAAAACGGCGCTCCTTCCTTCCGAGCTCTGCCGTATGCCCAAACAGTGGTTTACTCCCACATATGGGGCATCAGCGTACTCGGGATAAATTGGACAACTTTTGTGGTCCAATTTCTCCTGTTACCCTTGTGAAAATGAAAACTTGGGGGCTAAAAAATCTTTTTTGTGGAAAAAAAAAAATTTTTTGTTTTCACGACTCTGCATTATATACTTCTGTGAAGCATTTGGGCATTCAAAGTTCTCACCACACATCTAAATAAGTTCCCTGGGGGGTCTAGTTTCCAAAATGGGGTCACTTGTGGGGGGTTTCTATTGTTTAGGTACATCAGGGGCTCTGAAAACGCAACATAACGCCCGCAGACCATTCTATCTAAGTCTGCATTCCAAAACGGCGCTCCTTCCTTCCGAGCTCTGCCGTGTGCCCAAACAGTGGTTTACTCCCACATATGGGGCATCAGCGTACTCGGGATAAATTGGACAACAAATTTTGCGGTCCAATTTCTCCTGTTACCCTTGTGAAAATAAAAACTTGGGGGCTAAAAAATATTTTTTGTGGAAAAAAAATATTTTTTATTTTCATGACTCTGCATTATAAACTTCTGTGAAGCACTTGGGAAGTCAAAGTTCTCACCACACATCTAGGTAAGTTCCATGGGGTTCTAGTTTCCAAAATGGGGTCACTTGTGGGGGGTTTCTACTGTTTAGGCACATCAGGGGCTCTCCAAGCGCGACATGGCGTCCGATCTCAATTCCAGCCAATTCTACATTGAAAAAGTAAAACGGCACTCCATCTCTTCCAAGCTCTGCGGTGCAAACAAACAGTGGTTTACCCCCACATATGGGGTATTGACGTACTCAGGAGAAATTGGACAACAACCTTTATGGTCTAATTTTTCCTGTTACCCTTGTGAAAATAAAAATTTTGGGGCAAAAAGATCATTTTTGTAGAAAAAATTCGATTTTTTATTTTCACGGCTCTTTGTTATAAACTTCTGTGAAGCACCTGGGGGTTTAAACTGCTCACCATACATCTAGAAAAGCTCCTTAAGGGGTTTAGTTTCCAAAATGGTGTCACTTGTAGGGGGTTTCCACTGTTTAGGCACATCAGGGGCTCTCCAAACGCGACATGGCGTCCGATCTCAATTCCAGCCAATTCTACATTGAAAAAGTAAAACGACACTCCTTCTCTTCCAAGCTCTGCGGTGCGCCCAAACAGTGGTTTACCCTCACATATGGGGTATCGACGTACTCAGGAGAAATTGCACAACAATTTTTGTGGTCTAATTTCTCCTGTTACCCTTGTGAAAATAAGAATTTGTGGGCGAAAATATCATTTTTGTGTAAACAAATGCGATTTTTTATTTTCACAGCTCTACGTTATAAACTTCTGTGAAGCACTTGGAGGCTCAAAGTGCTCACCACACATCTAGATAAATTCCTTAATGGGTCTAGTTTCCAAAATGGTGTCACTTGTGGGGGGTTTCCACTGTTTAGGTACATCAGGGGCTCTCTAAACGTGACATGGCATCCAATCTCAATTCCAGCCAATTCTGCATTGAAAAAGTCAAACGGCGCTCCTTCACTTCCAAGTTCTGCGGTGCGCCGAAACAGTGGTTTACCCCCATATATGTGGTATCGACGTATTCAGGAGAAATTGCACAACAAAATATATGGTTTAATTTCTGTTTTTACACTTGTGAAAATAAAAAAAAATGGTTCTGAAGTAAAATGTTTGCAAAAAAAAGTTAAATGTTCATTTTTTCCTTCCACATTGTTTCAGTTCCTGTGAAGCACGTAAAGGGTTAATAAACTTCTTGAATGTGGTTTTGAGCACCTTTAGGGGTGCAGTTTTTAGAATGGTGTCACACTTGGGTATTTTCTATCACATAGACCCCTCAAAATGACTTCAAATGTGATGTGGTCCTTTAAAAAAAATGATGTTGTAAAAATGAGAAATTGCTGGCCAACTTTTAACCCTTATAACTCCCTAACAAAAAAAAAATTTGTTTCCAAAATTGTGCTGATGTAAAGTATACATGTGGAAAATGTTATTTATTAACTATTTTTCATGATATATCTTTCTGATTTAAGGGCATAAAAATACAAATTTTGAAAATTGCAAAATTTTAAAAATTTTCGCCATATTTACGTTTTTTACATAAATAATTGCAATATCGAAGAAATGTTACCACTACCATGAAGTACAATATGTCACGAAAAAACAGTCTCAGAATCAGCGGGATCCGTTAAAGCGGAATAACCTCATAAAGTGACAGTAGTCAGAATTGTAAAAATTGGCTCGGTCATTAAGTACCAAATTGGCTCTATCACTAAGGGGTTAAAAGGACATAATCATCCTAGAGAACAGACAACATACACATAGACAAACTGATAAAATAAAATGGAATATTGCTACCATTGTCCTACACTATGCCCTATATTACCACCTGCCTGTCAGCGTAGGTTGGCACTCTAGGGGACACAACAATAATGGCGCCCCCGCTCCTTGGCAGCTCTCCCTGCTGCTTTAGATGACCCTTCCAAGACTCAAGAAAGAAAAGAAAAGATGAAGGGAGAAGAAGGTATACTTGGTGTATCGCCCAGGCGGCCTACGTAGCAACTGCAATCTAGGCCTGATATATCTAAAACACCCAGTTGAATGACAGCTGGCAGGTTAGTCTAAGCAGGTGTATGATGAAGGGTGACCTGTTACTGATAGGATTATGTTAGTATGAGTATTCCCTTAGTGCAATGCCCAGCTGTATTAACCCTACATGCATCCTGCGGTGAATACCTGCCTATCAGCGGAGGTTGGGACCCTAACCTGAGAGTCAATGGTGCTCCTGCTCCTCGGCGGCTGTTCCTACTGTCCCTATAGAAAAGCCCTAAATGCTTATAAGGTGGGACCCCACACTCTGATATTTTGTAGAGAGAATTTAGACAGCCAAGGTATGAAAAGTTTTAGCCCTACAGAGAAATGTCCCACCACAAACTTTTATCCGATATTTAGAAGACACAAAAGGTAGCAGAAAAAAATCAAATGAACAAATAAATGAAAGTGAATACATAACAACATCAGACAGACGGGAACAAATGATAACTAAATATTCCCTAGTGTACCAGTATTCTATTGATCCATGGCTAAATCACCTGTTTTCTATCAGGGTTTGCCCCTAGATGTGCAGCCCAATACCCCTGTTGACAGGTGAGTATCCTATAATTCAAACCCCGCATCTGAACGTGAGGTCATCCAACCTTCCATACAGTAAATCATTGATAAATCACACTTATAGGGCATAGTGTAGGGCATTGGTAGCAATATCCCATTTTCTTTTATCAATTTGTCTATGTGTATGTTGTCTGTTCTCTAGGATGATTGTCCTTTTAATATATATTCAATAAAGATTATTTTAGGTCTTTTTCTATAATAAAGATTTTCACTGTTTAGGCACATTAGAGGCTCTACAAACGCATCATGGTGTCCGCTAATTGTTGCAGCAGATTTTTCATTCAAAAAGTCAAATGGCACTCCTTCCCTTCCTGAGCTCTGCCGTGTGCCCAAACAGTGGTTTTCTACCTCATATGGGGTATCGGCATGCTCAAGAGAAATTACACAATAAATTTTGTGGTCCATTTTTTTTCTGATACTCCTGTCAAAACAAAAAACATTGGAACTGAAGTCAATTTTTTGTGTAAAAAGTTAAATGTTAATTTTTTTTCTAAAAATTCCTGTGAAGCACCTGAAGGCATAATATACTTCTTGAATGTGGTTTTGAGCACCTTGAGGCATGCAGTTTTTAGAATTGGGTAACTTTTGGGTATCTTCTTTCATACAGACCCCTCAAAGTGACTTCAAATGTGATATGGTCCCTAAACAAAAATGGTTGTGTAAATTTTGTCGGAAAAATGAAAAATCGCTGATCAACTTTTAACCCTTATAACTTCCTAACAAAGAAAAACTGGGGTTCCAAAATTGTGCTTATGTAAAGTAGACATGTGGGAAATGTTATTTGTTAACTATTTTACATGACATATCTTTGTGATTTAAGGACATGAAAATTCAAAATTTGAAAATTGCAAAATTTTCCAAATGTTCGCCAAATTTCTGGTTTTTTTTTTTCACAAATAAACACAAGTCATACTGAAGAAATTTTACCACTATCATGAAGTACAATTTGTCATGAAAAATTATTCTTAGAATCATCGGGATCCGTTGAAGCGTTCCAGAGTCATAACCTCATAAAATGACAGTGGTCAGAATTGCAAAAATTGGCCCGGTCATTATAGTGCAAAACCACCCTCTGGGGTAAAGTGTTTTGGGGGTAAAAGCAGCTTGGATTTAGATTTAGTGCTGACTACAGAATTCATGTCATCTGTAGCGGGTACTTCTGGTTTCCATGAAAACAACATAAACCCGTGTATGTCAACCACATTACTATGACTAACTATAACTGCAATTTTCTGTAGGATTAGAAGAATCTTCATTGAGAGGAATGCATTAATATATGATTGCGCTTTTTAATGAATTGTACTTTGAGTACTACCAGATATCTTTCAGATGCCCATTGCCCATAGCGGGCAAACAGCTGTGCTTAATAATGATAATATCTTTTCAACAGCCATCTGTCAAAATGAATTTCTTATTCCCCTTAGCACTAATTAGAACTCACCTAACTTCGTCCTCTAAATATCTGCATAGGTACAAATGAATTGCATCTGGAGTATCGTGTACCAAGATGTAACCTTACATTTTTCTCATTGACAATATATACTATATGCATATAATAACACACAATGTGGTTTTCACATGGCATTAACCTTCTTTATGGCTAATCATATTTTTACAGTTTATTGTATACTAACATTTTGCATCTAATTGTAAAACCCAAATAATGAAGGAATAAAACAAATGATTTTTCAGCATTTTAGAACATCATATGGTCAGACATCTTCTGTGTGATCGGTGGAAGATAACTGTATCCACTCATTGTGAATGGTTTAATTATTATAACTAATGCTGAATCTTATAGTGTTTTAAAGAATGATATCATGTAAAGCTATCAGGCCCACTTCTGAGGCAAGATAAGTACTGCGCCTTTGGCGTAGGTGTCACACTGGGTAAAGGACAAGTAAGTGCACAGCAAAGGGGAAAGGCAGGGGAACCCATCACTAGGGGAGTTGGGAGTGGAAACCCCTATGCTGATCTTAAATCACTCTTTCTGCTCTAACCATCCCTATATAGGTTCTGCATCTATCACCGAGCAGGAACCTAATCCCTGCCTGACCCTAGCGATAGGCTCTGGTAAGTGAGGGGATGGTGTGAGTGCCCAGTATAACTAAAGACAAAGAGGGTAAACAAACAAGGGGAACTCTTAGCTTGAGAAGACAACGGAGATGTCATGCCAGCAATCCTTCTAGAGTCCTCTGAGAAGGAACTAACCGACTGTTAGTACATTCATCTAGCATAGACAAGTATACTCCCTGACAGAAGTTATGTCACTTATCCATGTTATGTAAATAAAAGCTTATAACCTGACGTTAAATTCATCCATTGGTTGTATAAATTGTTCTTTTGAAAGTCGAACCCCTCCGAAATGTTGATCAGTTAATGGACACAGAATGGTCAGATTTTGGCAAGACAAAAGTTTTGTCGCCTGGTCATATAATGCTCCCAATCCTAGTTTACATCCTCACCTGTGCTCAGTAAATGATCAGTTAATTAGTGTGTGTGTATAAAAAGAAACCCAGCACCCCAGACCTTCACTTGAACTACAACTTGAACTCTGACAACATGCCAAAAATCCACCCTGCAACCAAAGCCTGGATTATCAAGAGGCTGAAGACCAGATCCACTGCAGAGGAAGCTGGCACCTTTAATGTGTCTCAACGTCAAGAACAAAGAATTAAAAAAAGATTTGAAGAGACTAGAGATGTGTTTGACAAGCCCAGGTCCGGTAGACCCCGTAAGACAACTGCTTAAGAGGAACACTTGATGGTTAGAAAATCCAAAGCAATCTCCTCTTCCACTGCAGCAGAGCTCCAACAGGCCTGGTCACCTCAAGTCCCTGTCTCAACTAGAACAGTTTGTAGGATTCTGTCTCAAAATGGTCTCCATGGTCGAATCAGTGCCCAGAAGCCATCACTAAACAAAAGGCAAATAAAAAACCATGTGGCATTTGCAAAGTCCCACAGCCTGCTAAACATCAGTCCTTCAAGCTCATGGAAGTCACAAAATATTAATATTATTATATTATATAATTAATAATATTAAATATGACTGTAATAGCACCACAATGTCATTCACCAATGTTATGCAACATATATTTGTATTTTAGTTAATAATTTGTTTGAATATCACATTACTTTTTGTGGGCGACAAAACTTTTGTCTTGCCAAAATCTGACCATTCTGTGTCCATTAACTGATCAATATTTCTGCATTGATGGCAATTTATTTTCTTAACCTAAACCACATTTTGGAGGGTTTCAGCTTTCAAAAGAATAATTTATAAAACCAATGGATGAATTTAACGTCAGGTTATGAGTAGTGTTGAGCGATACCTTCCGATATCCATAAGTATCGGTATCGGATTGTATCGGCCGATATTCAAAAAATATCGGATATCGCCGTTACCGATACCCGATACCAATGCAAGTCAAAGGAAGGAAAACAACTAAGAATAATGTAGGAGGGGGGAGGTGGAGGAGACATTAAAGGCATAGAGGTTCAGACTGTGCCGCGTCAGCTGATCCCAAATCTTATGCGGCACAGTCTGAAGAAGGCGGAAGGAGATGAGTGAGAGGCCAATATATGCACTGCGCATGCCCATGAATCCCAGGCCTGCAGTGTCTTCACATTTATTCACACTGTGAGCCTGGGATTCGTAGGCATGCACAGTGCATATTTTGGCCTCTCTACCATCTCCTTCCACCTTCTTCAGACTGTGCCGCGTCAGCTGATCCCAATTTGTATGCCATGGCTGTGACGCAGCACAGTCTGAAGAAGGCGGAAGGAGATGAGTGAGAGGCCAAGATATGCACTGCGCATGCCCATGAATCCCAGGCCCGCAGTGTGAATAAATGAGACACTGTGGGGCGTGTTCTCAGGCAGGGCGGCTGCACAGGCACAGCCAGACTGACAACAAATGATGTCAGAAGACGGGCAGCGCTAACTGCGCATGGTCAAGGGATAACATAACAACGCTAGCTCCGGGACAGATTCAAACAACGCTGAGAAGGTGGAGCCCAGCGCCAAGGGGTATGAATGACGGCTGTGCTGCGTCTCATTAAGAAGAAAGTCCTGCCTCCGGGGCGATTTCAGGGTATGTGGGGACACATTTTATAAGTGTTAACTTCAGCGTGTGCAAGGAGAATAACTAAAAGAGCCACCTTGTCCAAATGCAGCATTAGTGCTGCACAAGGTGGCTCCTTAAGTTACAAATGCCTGGTGGGGACAGGTTCCCTTTAATTTCTGTTTTAGTGTCAGCGTGGAGGTCGCAGGGCACATTGCCAGATACACAGCTGGGGAGCAGCTGATGTTACTGAACCCCAATCACATGGCTACAAGTGTTGACTGTGCAGACAGCACTTCCAGGCAGCAACTGGCGGTGTTGGAGACCAGGGACAGTAGGAGGAGCAGGGTGTAGGCCGAAGCCTGCACTCGAGGCAGTTTAATATCTGTTGTTGTGTCAGCGTGGCGGTCGCAGGACACATTGTTGGATACACAGCTGGGGATCAGCTGACGTTACTGAAACCCAATAACACGGCAGCAAGTGTTGACTGTGCAGACAGCACTTCCAGGCAGCAACTGGCGGTGTTGGAGCCCAGGGACAGTAGGAGGAGCAGAGTGTAGGCCGAAGCCTGCACTCGAGGCAGTTTAATATCTGTTGTTGTGTCAGTGTGGCGGTCGCAGGACACATTGCTGGATACACAGCTGGGGATCAGCTGACGTTACTGAAACCCAATAACACGGCAGCAAGTGTTGATTGTGCAGACAGCACTTCCAGGCAGCAACTGGCGGTGTTGGAGCCCAGGGACAGCAGGAGGAGCAGAGTGTAGGCCGAAGCCTGCACTTGAGGCAGTTTTATATCTGTTGTTGTGTCAGCGTGGCGGTTGCAGGACACATTGCCGGATACACAGCAGGAGATGAGCTGACGTTACTGAAACCCAATAACACGGAAGCAAGTGTTGACTGTGCAGACAGCACTTCAAGGCAGCAACTGGCGCTGTTGAAGGCCAGGGACAGCAGGAGGAGCAGAGTGTAGGCCGAAGCCTGCACTCGAGGCAGTTTAATATCTGTTGTTGTGTCAGCGTGGTGGTCGCAGGACACATTGCCGGATACACAGCTGGGGATGAGTTGACGCTACTGAAACCCAATAACATAACAGCAAGTGTTGACTGTGCAAACGGCACTTCTGGGCAGCAACTGGTGGTGTTGGAGCCCAGGGAATGCAGGAGAAGCAGAGTGTAGGCTGAGGCCTAATTGGAGCAACTTGAAAGGAAAATTTTAAAATGAGTCCCCTGTTATGCTGTGCTATCAGGCAACACAGTGTGCAGTAATCAGCGCACATACAGTGATATGGCAATAACCAAAAACAATAGAACAAGCTCTGAGACGTGGAATCTCTGCAGACTGCAATACCTGAACCTATCCTCACACAACTAAAAGCAGCAGTGGATTGCGCCTAACACTACCTATGCAACTCGGCACTGCCTGAGGAGCTGACTAGCCTGAAGATAGAAATACAAGCCTGACTTGCCTCAGAGAAATACCCCAAAGGAATAGGCAGCCCCCCACATATAATGACTGTTAGCAAGATGAAAAGACAAAACGTAGGAATGAAATAGATTCATCAAAGTGAGGCCCGATATTCTAGACAGAGCGAGGATAGCAAAGAGAACTATGCAGTCTACAAAAAACCCTAAAGCAGAACCACGCAAAGGGGGGCAAAAAGACCCACCGTGCCGAACTAACGGCACGGCGGTGCACCCTTTGCGTATCAGAGCTTCCAGCAAAAGAGAATAGCACAGCTGGATAGAAAAAACGGAAACAAAAACAAAGTAACACTTATCTAGCAGAGCAGCAGGCCACAGGAAAGATGCAGTAGCTCAGATCCAACACTGGAACATTGACAAGGAGCAAGGAAGACAGACTCAGGTGGAGTTAAATAGCAAGGCAGCCAACGAGCTCACCAAAACACCTGAGGGAGGAAGCCCAGAGGCTGCAATACCACTTGTGACCACAGGAGTGAATTCAGCCACAGAATTCACAACAGTACCCCCCCCTTGAGGAGGGGTCACCGAACCCTCACCAGAACCCCCAGGCCAACCAGGATGAGCCACATGAAAGGCACGAACAAGATCTGGGGCATGGACATCAGAGGCAAAAACCCAGGAATTATCCTCCTGAGCATAACCCTTCCATTTGACCAGATACTGGAGTTTCCGTCTAGAGACACGAGAATCCAAAATTTTCTCCACAATATACTCCAATTCCCCCTCCACCAAAACTGGGGCAGGAGGCTCCACAGATGGAACCATAGGTGCCACGTATCTTTTCAACAACGACCTATGGAATACATTATGTATGGAAAAGGAGTCTGGGAGGGTCAGACGAAAAGACACCGGATTGAGAATCTCAGAAATCCTATACGGACCAATAAAACGAGGTTTAAATTTAGGAGAGGAAACCTTCATAGGAATATGACGAGAAGATAACCAAACCAGATCCCCAACACGAAGTCGGGGACCCACACGGCGTCTACGATTAGCGAAAAGCTGAGCCTTCTCCTGGGACAAGGTCAAATTGTCCACTACCTGAGTCCAGATCTGCTGCAACCTGTCCACCACAGAATCCACACCAGGACAGTCCGAAGACTCAACCTGTCCTGAAGAGAAACGAGGATGGAACCCAGAATTGCAGAAAAATGGAGAGACCAAGGTAGCCGAGCTGGCCCGATTATTAAGGGCGAACTCAGCCAACGGCAAAAATGACACCCAATCATCCTGGTCAGCAGAAACAAAACATCTCAGATATGTTTCCAAGGTCTGATTGGTTCGTTCGGTCTGGCCATTAGTCTGAGGATGGAAGGCCGAGGAAAAAGATAGGTCAATGCCCATCCTACCACAAAAGGCTCGCCAAAACCTCGAGACAAACTGGGAACCTCTGTCAGAAACAATATTCTCAGGAATGCCATGCAAACGAACCACATGCTGGAAGAACAAAGGCACCAAATGAGAGGAGGAAGGCAATTTAACCAAGGGCACCAGATGGACCATTTTAGAAAAGCGATCACAGACCACCCAAATGACCGACATCTTTTGAGAAACGGGAAGGTCAGAAATGAAATCCATCGAAATATGTGTCCAAGGCCTCTTCAGGACCGGCAAGGGCAAAAGCAACCCACTGGCACGTGAACAGCAGGGCTTAGCCCTAGCACAAATCCCACAGGACTGCACAAAAGCACGCACATCCCGTGACAGAGATGGCCACCAGAAGGATCTAGCCACTAACTCTCTGGTACCAAAGATTCCTGGATGACCAGCCAGCACCGAACAATGAAGTTCAGAGATAACTTTACTAGTCCACCTATCAGGGACGAACAGTTTCTCGGCCGGACAACGATCAGGTTTATTAGCCTGAAATTTCTGCAACACTCTCCGCAAATCAGGAGAGATGGCAGACACAATGACTCCTTCCTTGAGGGTACTCGCCGGCTCAGATAACCCCGGAGAGTCGGGCACAAAACTCCTAGACAGAGCATCCGCCTTCACATTTTTAGAGCCCGAAAGGTACGAAATCACAAAATCAAAACGAGCAAAAAATAACGACCAACGGGCCTGTCTAGGATTCAAGCGCTTGGCAGACTCGAGATAAGTAAGATTCTTATGATCAGTCAATACCACCACGCGATGCTTAGCTCCCTCAAGCCAATGACGCCACTCCTCGAATGCCCACTTCATGGCCAGCAACTCTCGGTTGCCCACATCATAATTACGCTCAGCAGCAGAAAATTTCCTGGAAAAGAAAGCACATGGTTTCAACACTGAGCAACCAGAACCTCTTTGTGACAAAACCGCCCCTGCTCCAATCTCAGAAGCATCAACCTCGACCTGGAACGGAAGAGAAACATCTGGTTGACACAACACAGGGGCACAGCAAAAACGACGCTTCAACTCCTGAAAAGCTTCCACGGCAGCAGAAGACCAATTAACCAAATCAGCACCCTTCTTGGTCAAATCGGTCAATGGTCTGGCAATGCTAGAAAAATTACAGATGAAGCGACGATAAAAATTAGCAAAGCCCAGGAATTTCTGCAGACTTTTCAGAGATGTCGGCTGAGTCCAATCCTGGATGGCCTGGACCTTAACCGGATCCATCTCGATAGTAGAAGGGGAAAAGATGAACCCCAAAAATGAAACTTTCTGCACACCGAAGAGACACTTTGATCCCTTCACGAACAAGGAATTAGCACGCAGTACCTGGAAAACCATTCTGACTTGCTTCACATGAGACTCCCAATCATCAGAGAAGATCAAAATGTCATCCAAGTAAACAATCAGGAATTTATCCAGATACTCACGGAAAATGTCATGCATAAAAGACTGAAAAACAGATGGAGCATTGGCAAGTCCGAACGGCATCACCAGATACTCAAAATGACCCTCGGGCGTATTAAATGCCGTTTTCCATTCATCTCCCTGCCTGATTCTCACCAGATTATACGCACCACGAAGATCAATCTTAGTAAACCAACTAGCCCCCTTAATCCGAGCAAACAAGTCAGATATCAATGGCAAGGGATACTGAAACTTAACAGTGATCTTATTAAGAAAGCGGTAATCAATACACGGTCTTAGCGAACCATCCTTTTTGGCTACAAAAAAGAACCCTGCTCCCAATGGTGATGACGATGGGCGAATATGTCCCTTCTCCAGGGATTCTTTCACATAACTGCGCATAGCGGTGTGTTCAGGCACGGACAAATTAAATAAACGACCCTTAGGGAATTTACTACCAGGAATCAAATTGATAGCACAATCACAATTCCTATGCGGAGGTAGGGCATCAGACTTGGGCTCTTCAAATACATCCTGAAAGTCAGACAAGAACTCTGGGATGTCAGAAGGAATGGATGACGAAATAGATAAAAATGGAACATCACCATGTACACCCTGACAACCCCAGCTGGTTACCGACATAGAGTTCCAATCTAATACTGGATTATGGGTTTGTAGCCATGGCAACCCCAACACGACCACATCATGCAGATTATGCAGTACCAGAAAGCGAATAACTTCCTGATGTGCAGGAGCCATGCACATGGTCAGCTGGGCCCAGTACTGAGGCTTATTCTTGGCCAAAGGTGTAGCATCAATTCCTCTCAACGGAATAGGACACCGCAAAGGCTCCAAGAAAAATCCACAACGTTTAGCATAATCCAAATCCATCAGATTCAGGGCAGCGCCTGTATCCACAAACGCCATGACAGAATACGATGACAAAGAGCATATCAAGGTAATGGACAGAAGGAATTTGGACTGTACAGTACCAATGACGGCAGAGCTATCGAACCGCCTAGTGCGCTTAGGACAATTAGAAATAGCATGAGTGGAATCACCACAGTAGAAACACAGCCTGTTCAGACGTCTGTGTTCTTGCCGTTCAACTTTAGTCATAGTCCTGTCGCACTGCATAGGCTCAGGTTTACTCTCAGACAATACCGCCAGATGGTGCACAGATTTACGCTCGCGCAAGCGACGACCGATCTGAATGGCCAAGGACATAGACTCATTCAAACCAGCAGGCATAGGAAATCCCACCATGACATCCTTAAGAGCTTCAGAGAGACCCTTTCTGAACCAAGCCGCCAGTGCAGATTCATTCCACAGAGTGAGCACTGACCACTTCCTAAATTTCTGACAATATACTTCTACATCATCCTGACCCTGGCATAAAGCCAGCAAATTTTTCTCAGCCTGATCCACTGAATTAGGCTCATCGTAAAGCAATCCAAGCGCCTGGAAAAACGCATCAACATTACTCAATGCAGGGTCTCCTGGCGCAAGAGAAAACGCCCAGTCCTGTGGGTCGCCACGCAAAAAAGAAATAATAATCAAAACCTGTTGAATAGGATTACCAGAAGAATGAGGTTTCAAGGCCAGAAATAGCTTACAATTATTTTTGAAGCTCAGGAACTTAGTTCTGTCACCAAAAAACAAATCAGGAATAGGAATTCTTGGTTCTAGCATAGATTTCTGATCAATTGTATCTTGAATCTTTTGTACATTTATAAGAGATTATCCATTGAGGAGCACAGAGCCTGAATATCCATGTCCACAGCTGTGTCCTGAAGCACTCTAATGTCTAGGGGAAAAAAAACAAACAAAAAAAAAAAAAACTGAAGACAGAGCTGAGGAGAAAAAAATGATGTCAGGACTTCTTTTTTCCCTCTATTGAGAATCATTGGTTTGGCTCCTTGTACTGTTATGCTGTGCTATCAGGTAACACAGTGTGCAGTAATCAGCGCACATACAGTGATATGGCAATAACCAAAAACAATAGAACAAGCTCTGAGACGTGGAATCTCTGCAGACTGCAATACCTGAACCTATCCTCACACAACTAAAAGCAGCAGTGGATTGCGCCTAACACTACCTATGCAACTCGGCACTGCCTGAGGAGCTGACTAGCCTGAAGATAGAAATACAAGCCTGACTTGCCTCAGAGAAATACCCCAAAGGAATAGGCAGCCCCCCACATATAATGACTGTTAGCAAGATGAAAAGACAAAACGTAGGAATGAAATAGATTCAGCAAAGTGAGGCCCGATATTCTAGACAGAGCGAGGATAGCAAAGAGAACTATGCAGTCTACAAAAACCCTAAAGCAGAACCACGCAAAGGGGGGCAAAAAGACCCACCGTGCCGAACTAACGGCACGGCGGTGCACCCTTTGCGTCTCAGAGCTTCCAGCAAAAGAGAATAGCACAGCTGGACAGAAAAAACGGAAACAAAAACAAAGTAACACTTATCTAGCAGAGCAGCAGGCCACAGGAAAGATGCAGTAGCTCAGATCCAACACTGGAACATTGACAAGGAGCAAGGAAGACAGACTCAGGTGGAGTTAAATAGCAAGGCAGCCAACGAGCTCACCAAAACACCTGAGGGAGGAAGCCCAGAGGCTGCAATACCACTTGTGACCACAGGAGTGAATTCAGCCACAGAATTCACAACAGTCCCCGCATACCGTGTAACCATCCCGAAGGTGGGACTTTCCTTCAGAATGACACGCAGAACAGCCGTCATTCCTCCCCCTTGGCACCGTGCGCCACTTCATCAGCGTTGTTTGAATCTGTACCATAGCATGCGCTGTTATGTTAAACCTTGGGCATGCACAGTCAGCGCTGCCCGTCTTCTGACATCATTTGGTGTCAGGCTGACTGCGCCTGTGCGGCCGTGCTGCCAGAGATCCCACCTCACAGTGTCTTCGGATTTAATCACACTGTGGGGCTGGGATTCATGGGCATGCGCAGTGCATATGTTGGCCTCTCACTCATCTCCTTCCACCTTCTTCAGACTGTGCGGCGTCACAGCCGTGGCATGCAGTTAGGGATCAGCTGACGGCGCACAGTGTGAAGAAGGCGAAGGGAGATGAGTGAGAGCCTGAGGTGAAGATATGCAGGCAATTCCCATGCGTATTGCTGCTCTTGCAGCTTCGTCAGAGGAAGTGAGCAGAGTCTCATCCTTCCACTGACTTGCCAGGATAACAACAGCTGAGACTTCAGAGCTTCCAAGACTGACTACCCCACCTGTGGCAAGCACACAAAGAGAAGGTAACAACAAGCTTAGGATAATGACATTCTATTGAGGTACAAGACCAGTTGACTGGAGGGTCACAACCTGGCTTCAGCTTCCAGGGCTGACTACCCCTCCTGTGGCACTCACAGAGAAGAGATAACGACAAGCTTAGGAAGATGACAGTCCATTGAGGTACCGGGCCAGTTGACCGGAGGGTCACAACCTGGCTTCTCCGAACATCTCCTTTGAGCCAGGCAACTGACTGGTCCCATTCCTGGCCCCCACAAATGTATGGGGCTCAGGCAACCGGTGGGTCCAAATCCTGAGTACCCCAAACATATCCATGGATTTGTGATGGACTGGTCAATGGAGCAGATCTGTATTCTTCCAGCCAAAGCTGGTATCCTGTAGAATGACAAATCTGTGTCCCTCGTGATGGAGCCATGATGTCTTGGCTGCTGTCCTGTAAAAAGTCTCTGGTTCTTTGGATCTCTGGATCTCTTGGCTGTCTGGATGTCTGGAGGTATCTCTGATGTTACAAAGGCATATAACCTATTTTTATAGTTAACAACTGTCCTTCATCCAGCATTCACAGGTAAAAGGGAAGAATGGTAATCTATTTGCATAGTTTTTCCTCCTCTGCAAGTCAACAAACTAGTTGGCCTGGACAATGTGTAATCAGCATACCAGCAAGCATCATTGTTCAATGACTCTGCGTGACTGTCTTGCAAAGATAGCAGACAATAATTTGTAAGAGTTGATATACTGTGCAAAACACTATCCATTCATCCATTTAGAAATATGAATTTAACCTACAAGAAGAGTCAACATTTCAGACTCTTGGCCAGCAAGAAAGAAACACATACATTCAAAACTCAACATATAGATAGCAGTTTATTCCTCCTGTTTTGCTGAAAATACACATCTGGTTAATTAAGATAAAATGCTGTGTTGTCACATAAGGTATTCTATTTTTTAGCATAAGTGATCACATATTCGAAGGTTTAAGTCCCCTAGGAAGACTAAATAATAATAGTTAATACCATAAAAGCAAAACCCCCAAAACAATGACAGAATTGCATTTTTTTACTGCAGGTTTAAATTGCACTGTTGGGAGGGGCACCATTTCAATTTTCACCTCAAGCAGCAGAAAAGTTAGATTCGGCCCTGAATATTAAAATGATACAGACCAGATAAGTCCAGCTTGTCCATGTATCAGCTTATCCTCTCTTCCCTGCACTGAAGATTTCTAAGAACCTATAAATATATAGAAAGGAAAAAAGTGGAGAATTCGCACTGCTGGTAAATGAAGGCGAATCCAGGTCCAAACTTGGAGACTATGCAGTTTTATTATGTCTACGCATTTTGAAGTATCTTACTTCTTCATCAGGACAAAAACCATCTGGTTTACGCTAAACTGTACATGCCTGGTATTATTTTAGTAGGGACTGCGTCCCCTGCAAAATGCTTTATGCAGTCTAATTATCATTTTGGGGTGACAGATTCCCTTTCAGTAAGCTTAAAATTAATTTCACCCAACAAAATAATGTTTCTCTCGTGCATCGGGTGATTGACAGCCTGCTTAAATAGATTGATAATCAGGTTCCCAGCATCAGCTGCAGTGTTAAAGGGGTTGCCTGGTCTAAACTTACAAATATGCATTCACTCTATTCTCAGATCATGCACTGCTTGCTGAGAGGATACTCTGGTGTCACCATTGGGATGTGCAATCATGTGCCTGCAAGTATGTGATTTCCATACTTCTGTTCACAATCTGAGTATGTAAGTAAATTGAGCGAGGCCATAACCATCTAGTCGGGTTCTGGATAGGAGTATGCATATTGCATACTTCCTGTCACATGACCACTGTTCCTGACGTTGAAACCTGAAAATCTTCAAAACAAGCAGTGCGTGTGGTGAGAGGTTTTGCAACTCTGCAGTCACACAGTGACAACAAATTTGTAGTTTTAGGCCGGACAACCCCTTTAATGCTCATTAAATGGGTTATTTCACGCTTTAAGGTTATCATGTATCCGCAGGTGGTTGAACCTCCAGCGTTTCTGGAAACTGGGGCAGCGGTCGATCACCCGCACTACCGCTCCATTGATTCTTAATGGGAGTGCCGGAGATTACTGAGTAGAGATGAGCGAATATTTTCAGCTCCCACCTTACTTTGCAAGCTATAGCACTTACCGAATAAGCTGCAGAGGGAACCCGGCTAACTGTAGCGCTCCCGATAATCAGCTGTTCCGATCCGCAGCTGCATGTGTCACGGCTGTGTGACAGGCACAACACATGCATGCAGAGCTCAACACACAGGCTCTCCATGCATGCAACTTATTTGATGATTTTTTTTTCTATTGCAAAAGCAATTTAATACAGAACTAATAAACCTTTTGGGCTGCATTGTTTGGTCGCTTAACCCACATTACACAATCATGAGTCAAAAAAGCTCACATATTAGGAATGATTGCCTGTTTATATGGATCTTTGGCTGCAATTAATCCTCAGTGCAAGAACTCAGACATCAAAGTTACCAATATGGTGCACTATGAAAACCTGGTGAGAAAATCATTAGCCAACAATATGCAGAATAAATCACCACAGCTCCTTTCTAGTACATGACAGTAAATGCAGCACATCTTATCAGAAATATTCCCCTTATCAGAGAGATCAGGCTGGGAATTGGATTTCCTCACCTGCTTAATCTTGCATGAACAATATTTGTTAATGGTACAGTTGCGTGCACTAATAAAATCCTTTCATTGTGTCGCTTAGTATAAGTGGCAACAAGGGGCAGAATTTATCTCACAGCCTCCGGCAGAGGAATGACTAGGACCAATCCTGGAAAGAAACAGCTGTTGTTGGCGATTTTATAAGGCAGCGTTCATGCTCCTGACACCGCATGCTGTCCTTGTCAGCACCATTTTGCACCCATAAAGCAGCATCTTCGCTCAATACAAGTTAATGATTTCCCTGCAACCACGACAATTGCCACTCTGCAAATTTTCCCTCGCATTAAGAGGGCTTAAACCCTGGAGACATTTTTCCTTACGTAATTTTGATGCATGCAAATAACAGAATAGTTCATAAAATGAAGTCACCAGAGGATTATTGCAATAAAAATAAATAGAGTGTGTGCCAAAAAGCCAAACAAGCCATTCCCCACTCCTACCTGCTCCATTTATTTTAACTAGTGCGGTATTTATAGAACACAAAACAGCAGGGAGCGGGGGATGGAAATGCATTCTCACTCGTTAGGGAATGACTAAATGACTCATAAACGCACAAATTAAATACACATCTGCCTGGAAGAAGCTCAGACTGCCATCGGATATTCTGCTCCGAGCATCCTGCTCTCCGGGGTTAACATTACGGCACTCATTCATTCTGCAGCATCTCTCTGCTGTTCCTTCCTTCTTGAGGCTGATCTTTTGTCTTGCAGCCTTTGTTTCATTCAGCTTTCATGTGCCTGTTTGTGTCTGTCTATCCTGGCGTGTGTGTGCCTTTCCTTCTCCCTTTGTCTCTGGTTGTCTTTATTTTCTGTGGACAATCATTGTTGTCTGTCTTTTCGACTCTGGATATGCCTCCCGCCCTTTCCTTATTCTCTTTTATTTTCCTCTTGTGAATCCAGATCTTTGTATACAATATCTATTGAAGCCTAGTATTATTTGTACACGTGCTCCTTATTATAATGCTAAAGTGCACAAGAACAAGTCCAATCATGCATTGTACATGGAGAATCCAAGTGTTGGCCAAGGCTGTATCTTCTACCGGAATTACAAGTTGGCATCTTCTGCTAACACCAGAGGTGTTCCTTGCAGATTGCAAGTTAGGTGTGAAAATTAGCTTATATGTGAGTTTGTTTCCACAAGCCCATTATTTCAATAAAACCCCAAAAGGTGTTAAAGAACAATCAGGGACATTCCCACTTTGGCATAGATTTAACAGCACTTTGCTCCGTACATTTTACAATGCTAGAAGCCAAGCGTTATTCTGTTCCTCTGTAGTCTTATAAAATACAGCCTTGTGTGTTTCTCCTTGCTCCAGTAAGCACCAGAACCAGTACCAAGTGCTGATGACCATCTGGGACTGACATGTCCCATGCACCACATGGCACTGTGAGCACCAAAGTCACAGGAGGGTCTACAACTGGACCGTCCTTAAGTAGACTGCACGTCACTGGAATAGATCGCTGCTGTGCTTTCCCCGGTGTTCTTTTTTTAATAGCAACAAACAATTTGTTATTCAATTTTTCTTTATTGAAGAAAGGTATTAATTAACAATGTATCAGAAACAGTTATAAATATGTGTGGCACATTAGTCTTAAAGGGAATCTGTCACCCCCTGGGATCCTTTTAAGTGATTACTATGGGCAAGAAGTTGATAGAATTGTTAAAATAGAAATGTTCCATATTAAACAATTTGTTAACTGCAACACTGATTTTGCGATCTATCTATTAAAGTGCGATTATGTTACAATATGTAGGTCGCACGACCCAAGTGATCAATAGTAGGATGAATGGCCACAGGTAGGACATTAGAAAGGTATAACATGCCACAGTTGGGCCAGGCACTTTCTCCTAGAATACAAACAAGATCCCACAAGCTTAAAACACATTATTAGTGATGAGCGAATATACTCGTTACTCGAGATTTCTCGAGCATGCTCGGGGGTCCTCTGAGATTTACATCTGTTAGCCAGCATAAGTACATGTGGGGGTTGCCTGGTTGCCTGGGAATCCCCACATGTACTTATGCTGGCTAACAGATGTAAATCATTCAGCTGCGGCAAGAAAAACTAAATCTCCGAGCACTAAAAAATACTCAGAGGACCCCCAAGCATGCTCGAGAAATCTAGAGTAACGAGCATATTCGCTCATCACTACACATTATCCTGATGACATACCCGACAGACTGCAAAGATTCATTAAGGCCGGGGTCACACTTGCGAGTTTGATGCAAGAAACTCACGCGAGTCTCACATCAATACCCAGCACTGCCGCTGGCACTGGGACCAGAGTGTGTGGCTGCATGTATTTCTATGCAGCCGCACACTCCGGTCCTGAGAGCTGGCGGCAGTGCCGGGTATTGATGGAAGACTCGCGTGAGTTTCTCGCATCACACTCGCAAGTGTGACCCCGACCTAATAAGGAATCTCATTGGATTTTTAAATTTTCCATGTCAAACCAGATGGTGTAAATGAGTTTATGGAGAATATGGTATATGAATAGGTAGTATGTTATAATATTATAAGAATTTGGATATTTGTAATTTTTCTGCTTGTATACACTGATACTTGTTTTTATAAATTCTTTAATTGTGCTGCATTAGTTGATCCAACCAATCATGAAATTCAGCATTTGCATACCACTGGATCCGCACTGGAAAGAGTAGCAATAATTGGCTATGTTCACATGTGACACTTTTGCTGAATTTTTTTCTTCAGCGAAACCTGCTCTCTTCACAGCAGAGAAGCTGCGGAAAAAAATGCAAGATTTGCTTGATTTTTCTTGTGTTTTTTTGCTGAATTTGTCATGTTACATTTGTCTCTTGTGCATGCTGATATATCCCAGTGATGTTGAGATTTTTCTTGTGACAGATTATATTTTATTTTAATGGTAAATCTTAGTTGCTATGTTTTGCATTTATTCATAAAATATTAAAAATTTGACAAAAAAATTAGCAATTGCCAAACGTTGAATGACTATCCCTTTAACCCCTTTACCCCCAAGGGTGGTTTGCACGTTATGGAGCGGGCCAATTTTTACAATTCTGACCAATGTCCCTTTATGAGGTTATAACTCTGGAACGCTTCAACGGATCCCGGTGATTCTGACATTGTTTTCTCGAGACATATTGTACTTCATGACAGTGGTAAAATTTCTTTGATAATACCTGCGTTTATTTGTGAAAAAAATGGAATTTTGGCGAAAATTTTGAAAATTTAGCAATTTTCCAACTTTGAATTTTTATGCAATTAAATCACAGAGATATGTCACACAAAATACTTAATAAGTAACATTTCCCACATATCTACTTTACAACAGCACAATTTTGGAACCAAAAATTTTTTTTGTTAGGGAGTTATAAGGGTTAAAAGTTGACCAGCAATTTCTCATTTTTACAACACCATTTTGTTTTAGGGACCACATCTCATTTGAAGTCATTTTGAGGGGTCTATATGATAGAAAATACCCAAGTGTGACACCATTCTAAAAACTGCACCCCTCAAGGTGCTCAAAACCACATTCAAGAAGTTTATTAACCCTTCAGGTGTTTCACAGGAATTTTTGGAATGTTTAATTAAAAATGAACATTTAACTTTTTTTTCACAAAAAATTTAATTCAGCTCCAATTTGTTTTATTTTACCAAGGGTAACAGGAGAAAATGGACCACAAACTTTGTTGTACAATTTGTCCTGAGTACGCCGATACCCTACTTGTGGGGGTAAACCACTGTTTGGGCGCATGACAGAGCTCGGAAGCGAAGGAGCGCCATTTGACTTTTCAATGCAAAATTGACTGGAATTGAGATGGGACGCCATGTTGCGTTTGGAGAGCCACTGATGTGCCTAAACATTGAAACCCCCCACAAGTGACACCATTTTGGAAAGTAGACCCCCTGAGGAACTTATCTAGAGGTGTGGTGAGCACTTTGACCCACCAAGTGCTTCACAGAAGTTTATAATGCAGAACCGTAAAAATAAAAAATCGTTTTTTTCACAAAAATTATCTTTTCGCCCCCAATATTTTATTTTCCCAAGGGTAAGAAAAGAAATTGGACACCAAAAGTTGTTGTACAATTTGTCCTGAGTATGCTGATACCCCATATGTGGGAGTAAACCACTGTTTGGGCGCATGGGAGAGCTCGGAAGGGAAGGAGGGCCGTTTGACTTTTCAATGCAAAATTGACAGGAATTGAGATGGGACACCATGTTGCGTTTGGAGAGCCACTGATGTGCTTAAACATTGAAACCCCCCACAAGTGACACCATTTTGGAAAGTAGACCCCCTAAGGAACTTATCTAGAGGTGTAGTGAGCACTTTGACCCACCAGGTGCTTCACAGAAGTTTATAATGCAGAACCGTAAAATTAAAAAATCATTTTTTTTTCACAAAAATTATATTTTCGCCCCCAATTTTTTATTTTCCCAAGGGTAAGAGAAGAAATTGGACCCCAAAAGTTGTTGTACAATTTGTCCTGAGTACGCTGATACCCCATATGTGGGGGTAAACCACTGTTTGTGCGCATGGGAGAGCTCGGAAGGGAAGGAGCGCCGTTTGACTTTTCAATGCAAAATTGACAGGAATTGAGATGGGACGCCATGTTGCATTTGGAAAGCCACTGATGTGCCTAAACATTGAAACCCCCCACAAGTGACACCATTTTGGAAAGTAGACCAACTATGGAATTTATCTAGATGTGTGGTGAGCACTTTGACCCACCAAGGGCTTCACAGAAGTTTATAATGCAGAGCCGTAAAAATAAGACAAAAATTTTTTCCCACAAAAATTATTTTTTAGCCCCCAGTTTTGTATTTTTCCAAGGGTAACAGCAAAAATTGGACCCTAAATATTGTTGACCAATTTGTCCTGAGTACGCTGATACCCGATATGTGGGGGGGAACCACCGTTTGAGCGCATGGCAGAGCTCGGAAGGCACGGAGCATCATTTGGAATGCAGACTTAGATGGAATGGTCTGCAGGCGTCACATTGCGTTTGCAGAGCCCCTAATGTACCTAAACAGTAGAAACCCCCCACAAGTGACACCATTTTGGAAAGTAGACCCCCTAAGGAACTTATCTAGATATGATGTGAGATCTTTGAACCCCCAAGTGTTTCACTACAATTTATAACGCAGAGCCGCGCAAATAAAAAATAATTTTTTTTTCACAAAAATTATTTTTTAGCCCCCAGTTTTGTATTTTTCCAAGGGTAACAGCAAAAATTGGACCCTAAATATTGTTGACCAATTTGTTCTGAGTACGCTGATACCCGATATGTGGGGGGAACCACCGTTTGAGCGCATGGCAGAGCTCGGAAGGGAAGGAGCATCATTTGGAATGCAGACTTAGATGGATTGGTCTGCAGGCGTCACATTGCGTTTGCAGAGCCCCATATGTACCTAAACAGTAGAAACCCCCCACAAGTGACCCCATATTGGAAACTAGACCCCCCAAGGAACTTATCTAGATGTGTTGTGAGAACTTTGAACCCCCAAGTGTTTCACTACAGTTTATATCGCAGAGCCGTGAAAATAAAAAATCCTTTTTTTTTTCACAAAAATTATTTTTTAGCCCCCAGTTTTGTATTTTCCCAAGAGTAACAGGAGAAATTGGACCCCAATAGTTGTTGTCCAATTTTTCCTGAGTACGCTGATACCCCATATGTTGGGGTAAACCCCTGTTTGGGCACACGGGAGAGCTCGGAAGGGAAGGAGCACTGTTTTACTTTTTCAACGCAGAATTGGCTGGAATTGAGATCGGACGCCATGTCGCGTTTGGAGAGCCCCTGATGTGCCTAAATAGTGGAAACCCCACAATTATAACTGAAACCCTAATCCAAACACACCCCTAACCCTAATCCCAACGGTAACCCTAACCACACCTCTAACCCAGACACACCCCTAACCCTAATCCCAACCCTATTCCCAACCGTAAATATAATCCAAACCCTAACCCTAACTTTAGCCCCAACCCTAACTGTAGCCTTAACCCTAGCCCCAACCCTAGCCCTAACCCTAGCCCCAACCCTAACCCTAGCCCTAACCCTAGCCCTAACCCTAGCCCCAACCCTAACCCTAACTCTAGCCCTAACCATAGCCCTAACCCTAGCCCTATCCCTAACCCTAGCCCTAACACTAACCCTAGCCCTAACCCTAACCCTAACCCTAGCCCTAGCCCTAACCCTAACCCTAGACGTAACCCCAACCCTAGCCCCAACCCTAGCCCTAACCCTAGCCCCAACCCTAACCCTAGCCCTAACCCTAGCCCCAACCCTAACCCTAACCCTAGCCCTAACCCTAGCCCTAACCCTAGCCCTATCCCTAACCCTAGCCCTAACACTAACCCTAGCCCTAACCCTAGCCCTAGCCCTAACCCTAACCCTAGCCCTAACCCTAACCCTAACCCTAGCCCTAACCCTTGCCCTAACCATAGCCCTAACCCTAGCCCTAATGGGAGAATGGAAATAAATACATTTTCTAAATTTTTTAATTTTTCCCTAACTAAGGGGGTGATGAAGGGGGGGTTTGGTTTACTTTTATAGCGGGTTTTTTAGTGGATTTTTATGATTGGCAGCCGTCACACACTAAAAGACGCTTTTTATTGCAAAAAATATTTTTTGCGTTACTACATTTTGAGAGCTATAATTTTTCCATATTTTGGTCCACAGAGTCATGTGAGGTCTTGTTTTTTGCGGGACGAGTTGACATTTTTATTGGTAACATTTTCGGGCACGTGACATTTTTTGATCGCTTTTTATTCCGATATTTGTGACGCAGAATGACCAAAAACTAGCTATTCATGAATTTCTTTTGGGGGAGGCGTTTATACCGTTCCGCGTTTGGTAAAATGGATAAAGCAGTTTTATTCTTCAGGTCAGTACGATTACAGCGATACCTAATTTATATCATTTTTTTATGTTTTGGCGCTTTTATACGATAAAAACTATTTTATAGAAAAAATAAAAATTTTTGCATCGCTTTATTCTGAGGACTTTAACTTTTTTATTTTTTTGCTGATGATGCTGTATGGCAGCTCGTTTTTGCGGGACAAGATGACGCTTTCAGTAGTACCATAGTTTTTTATATTGGTCTTTTTGATCACGTGTTATTCCACTTTTTTATAGTTAAATAAATAGGGCAGCACACTGCAGCGCCAAAACATGCAAACTTGAAAAAACGAAATTTGAACTGCATTACTGTACTAGAAATATGAAAAATGAGAGCTTTTAGCACACAAAAATGGCCAATTTTATGTGTACCTCGTAGCCACGTTAAGGCATCTCTCTTATACGAGGTCCTACGCTTGACCTACCTCACTGAGAATAAACGTCTCCATCTGAATGGGTACATGTAAAAACCTCTTCTTGGACTCAAATTCTCTCTCTATGTGGAGGGGTATTGGACCTACTATAATTAAAACACCTGAAGCTAGGAGGCGGGGAGTGCACGATCAGAAGGCTAGAGAATACATTTCAAAAACCTGACCTGCACATCCAAACATAGACTGAGTGTGAACAGGTGCTGAACCCAGAGTCGCCAACTCGTATATAGTTAAATAAATAGGGCAGCACACTGCAGCGCCAAAACATGCAAACTTGAAAAAACGAAATTTGAACTGCATTACTGCACTAGAAATATGAAAAATGAGAGCTTTTAGCGCACAAAAATGGCCAATTTTATGTGTACCTCGTAGCCACGTTAAGGCATCTCTCTTATACGAGGTCCTACGCTTGACCTACCTCACTGAGAATAAACGTCTCCATCTGAATGGGTACATGTAAAAACCTCTTCTTGGACTCAAATTCTCTCTCTATGTGGAGGGGTATTGGACCTACTATAATTAAAACACCTGAAGCTAGGAGGCGGGGAGTGCACGATCAGAAGGCTAGAGAATACATTTCAAAAACCTGACCTGCACATCCAAACATAGACTGAGTGTGAACAGGTGCTGAACCCAGAGTCGCCAACTCGTATATAGTTAAATAAATAGGGCAGCACACTGCAGCGCCAAAACATGCAAACTTGAAAAAACGAAATTTGAACTGCATTACTGCACTAGAAATATGAAAAATGAGAGCTTTTAGCGCACAAAAATGGCCAATTTTATGTGTACCTCGTAGCCACGTTAAGGCATCTCTCTTATACGAGGTCCTACGCTTGACCTACCTCACTGAGAATAAACATCTCCATCTGAATGGGTACATGTAAAAACCTCTTCTTGGACTCAAATTCTCTCTCTATGTGGAGGGGTATTGGACCTACTATAATTAAAACACCTGAAGCTAGGAGGCGGGGAGTGCACGATCAGAAGGCTAGAGAATACATTTCAAAAACCTGACCTGCACATCCAAACATAGACTGAGTGTGAACAGGTGCTGAACCCAGAGTCGCCAACTCGTATATAGTTAAATAAATAGGGCAGCACACTGCAGCGCCAAAACATGCAAACTTGAAAAAACGAAATTTGAACTGCATTACTGCACTAGAAATATGAAAAATGAGAGCTTTTAGCGCACAAAAATGGCCAATTTTATGTGTACCTCGTAGCCACGTTAAGGCATCTCTCTTATACGAGGTCCTACGCTTGACCTACCTCACTGAGAATAAACGTCTCCATCTGAATGGGTACATGTAAAAACCTCTTCTTGGACTCAAATTCTCTCTCTATGTGGAGGGGTATTGGACCTACTATAATTAAAACACCTGAAGCTAGGAGGCGGGGAGTGCACGATCAGAAGGCTAGAGAATACATTTCAAAAACCTGACCTGCACATCCAAACATAGACTGAGTGTGAACAGGTGCTGAACCCAGAGTCGCCAACTCGTATATAGTTAAATAAATAGGGCAGCACACTGCAGCGCCAAAACATGCAAACTTGAAAAAGCGAAATTTGAACTGCATTACTGCACTAGAAATATGAAAAATGAGAGCTTTTAGTCCACAAAAATGGCCAATTTTATGTGTACCTCGTAGCCACGTTAAGGCATCTCTCTTATACGAGGTCCTACGCTTGACCTACCTCACTGAGAATAAACGTCTCCATCTGAATGGGTACATGTAAAAACCTCTTCTTGGACTCAAATTCTCTCTCTATGTGGAGGGGTATTGGACCTACTATAATTAAAACACCTGAAGCTAGGAGGCGGGGAGTGCACGATCAGAAGGCTAGAGAATACATTTCAAAAACCTGACCTGCACATCCAAACATAGACTGAGTGTGAACAGGTGCTGAACCCAGAGTCGCCAACTCGTATATAGTTAAATAAATAGGGCAGCACACTGCAGCGCCAAAACATGCAAACTTGAAAAAACGAAATTTGAACTGCATTACTGCACTAGAAATATGAAAAATGAGAGCTTTTAGCGCACAAAAATGGCCAATTTTATGTGTACCTCGTAGCCACGTTAAGGCATCTCTCTTATACGAGGTCCTACGCTTGACCTACCTCACTGAGAATAAACGTCTCCATCTGAATGGGTACATGTAAAAACCTCTTCTTGGACTCAAATTCTCTCTCTATGTGGAGGGGTATTGGACCTACTATAATTAAAACACCTGAAGCTAGGAGGCGGGGAGTGCACGATCAGAAGGCTAGAGAATACATTTCAAAAACCTGACCTGCACATCCAAACATAGACTGAGTGTGAACAGGTGCTGAACCCAGAGTCGCCAACTCGTATATAGTTAAATAAATAGGGCAGCACACTGCAGCGCCAAAACATGCAAACTTGAAAAAACGAAATTTGAACTGCATTACTGCACTAGAAATATGAAAAATGAGAGCTTTTAGCGCACAAAAATGGCCAATTTTATGTGTACCTCGTAGCCACGTTAAGGCATCTCTCTTATACGAGGTCCTACGCTTGACCTACCTCACTGAGAATAAACGTCTCCATCTGAATGGGTACATGTAAAAACCTCTTCTTGGACTCAAATTCTCTCTCTATGTGGAGGGGTATTGGACCTACTATAATTAAAACACCTGAAGCTAGGAGGCGGGGAGTGCACGATCAGAAGGCTAGAGAATACATTTCAAAAACCTGACCTGCACATCCAAACATAGACTGAGTGTGAACAGGTGCTGAACCCAGAGTCGCCAACTCGTATATAGTTAAATAAATAGGGCAGCACACTGCAGCGCCAAAACATGCAAACTTGAAAAAACGAAATTTGAACTGCATTACTGCACTAGAAATATGAAAAATGAGAGCTTTTAGCGCACAAAAATGGCCAATTTTATGTGTACCTCGTAGCCACGTTAAGGCATCTCTCTTATACGAGGTCCTACGCTTGACCTACCTCACTGAGAATAAACGTCTCCATCTGAATGGGTACATGTAAAAACCTCTTCTTGGACTCAAATTCTCTCTCTATGTGGAGGGGTATTGGACCTACTATAATTAAAACACCTGAAGCTAGGAGGCGGGGAGTGCACGATCAGAAGGCTAGAGAATACATTTCAAAAACCTGACCTGCACATCCAAACATAGACTGAGTGTGAACAGGTGCTGAACCCAGAGTCGCCAACTCGTATATAGTTAAATAAATAGGGCAGCACACTGCAGCGCCAAAATATGCAAACTTGAAAAAACGAAATTTGAACTGCATTACTGCACTAGAAATATGAAAAATGAGAGCTTTTAGCACACAAAAATGGCCAATTTTATGTGTACCTCGTAGCCACGTTAAGGCATCTCTCTTATACGAGGTCCTACGCTTGACCTACCTCACTGAGAATAAACGTCTCCATCTGAATGGGTACATGTAAAAACCTCTTCTTGGACTCAAATTCTCTCTCTATGTGGAGGGGTATTGGACCTACTATAATTAAAACACCTGAAGCTAGGAGGCGGGGAGTGCACGATCAGAAGGCTAGAGAATACATTTCAAAAACCTGACCTGCACATCCAAACATAGACTGAGTGTGAACAGGTGCTGAACCCAGAGTCGCCAACTCGTATATAGTTAAATAAATAGGGCAGCACACTGCAGCGCCAAAACATGCAAACTTGAAAAAACGAAATTTGAACTGCATTACTGCACTAGAAATATGAAAAATGAGAGCTTTTAGCGCACAAAAATGGCCAATTTTATGTGTACCTCGTAGCCACGTTAAGGCATCTCTCTTATACGAGGTCCTACGCTTGACCTACCTCACTGAGAATAAACGTCTCCATCTGAATGGGTACATGTAAAAACCTCTTCTTGGACTCAAATTCTCTCTCTATGTGGAGGGGTATTGGACCTACTATAATTAAAACACCTGAAGCTAGGAGGCGGGGAGTGCACGATCAGAAGGCTAGAGAATACATTTCAAAAACCTGACCTGCACATCCAAACATAGACTGAGTGTGAACAGGTGCTGAACCCAGAGTCGCCAACTCGTATATAGTTAAATAAATAGGGCAGCACACTGCAGCGCCAAAACATGCAAACTTGAAAAAACGAAATTTGAACTGCATTACTGCACTAGAAATATGAAAAATGAGAGCTTTTAGCGCACAAAAATGGCCAATTTTATGTTTACCTCGTAGCCACGTTAAGGCATCTCTCTTATACGAGGTCCTACGCTTGACCTACCTCACTGAGAATAAACATCTCCATCTGAATGGGTACATGTAAAAACCTCTTCTTGGACTCAAATTCTCTCTCTATGTGGAGGGGTATTGGACCTACTATAATTAAAACACCTGAAGCTAGGAGGCGGGGAGTGCACGATCAGAAGGCTAGAGAATACATTTCAAAAACCTGACCTGCACATCCAAACATAGACTGAGTGTGAACAGGTGCTGAACCCAGAGTCGCCAACTCGTATATAGTTAAATAAATAGGGCAGCACACTGCAGCGCCAAAACATGCAAACTTGAAAAAACGAAATTTGAACTGCATTACTGCACTAGAAATATGAAAAATGAGAGCTTTTAGCGCACAAAAATGGCCAATTTTATGTGTACCTCGTAGCCACGTTAAGGCATCTCTCTTATACGAGGTCCTACGCTTGACCTACCTCACTGAGAATAAACGTCTCCATCTGAATGGGTACATGTAAAAACCTCTTCTTGGACTCAAATTCTCTCTCTATGTGGAGGGGTATTGGACCTACTATAATTAAAACACCTGAAGCTAGGAGGCGGGGAGTGCACGATCAGAAGGCTAGAGAATACATTTCAAAAACCTGACCTGCACATCCAAACATAGACTGAGTGTGAACAGGTGCTGAACCCAGAGTCGCCAACTCGTATATAGTTAAATAAATAGGGCAGCACACTGCAGCGCCAAAACATGCAAACTTGAAAAAGCGAAATTTGAACTGCATTACTGCACTAGAAATATGAAAAATGAGAGCTTTTAGTCCACAAAAATGGCCAATTTTATGTGTACCTCGTAGCCACGTTAAGGCATCTCTCTTATACGAGGTCCTACGCTTGACCTACCTCACTGAGAATAAACGTCTCCATCTGAATGGGTACATGTAAAAACCTCTTCTTGGACTCAAATTCTCTCTCTATGTGGAGGGGTATTGGACCTACTATAATTAAAACACCTGAAGCTAGGAGGCGGGGAGTGCACGATCAGAAGGCTAGAGAATACATTTCAAAAACCTGACCTGCACATCCAAACATAGACTGAGTGTGAACAGGTGCTGAACCCAGAGTCGCCAACTCGTATATAGTTAAATAAATAGGGCAGCACACTGCAGCGCCAAAACATGCAAACTTGAAAAAACGAAATTTGAACTGCATTACTGCACTAGAAATATGAAAAATGAGAGCTTTTAGCGCACAAAAATGGCCAATTTTATGTGTACCTCGTAGCCACGTTAAGGCATCTCTCTTATACGAGGTCCTACGCTTGACCTACCTCACTGAGAATAAACGTCTCCATCTGAATGGGTACATGTAAAAACCTCTTCTTGGACTCAAATTCTCTCTCTATGTGGAGGGGTATTGGACCTACTATAATTAAAACACCTGAAGCTAGGAGGCGGGGAGTGCACGATCAGAAGGCTAGAGAATACATTTCAAAAACCTGACCTGCACATCCAAACATAGACTGAGTGTGAACAGGTGCTGAACCCAGAGTCGCCAACTCGTATATAGTTAAATAAATAGGGCAGCACACTGCAGCGCCAAAACATGCAAACTTGAAAAAACGAAATTTGAACTGCATTACTGCACTAGAAATATGAAAAATGAGAGCTTTTAGCGCACAAAAATGGCCAATTTTATGTGTACCTCGTAGCCACGTTAAGGCATCTCTCTTATACGAGGTCCTACGCTTGACCTACCTCACTGAGAATAAACGTCTCCATCTGAATGGGTACATGTAAAAACCTCTTCTTGGACTCAAATTCTCTCTCTATGTGGAGGGGTATTGGACCTACTATAATTAAAACACCTGAAGCTAGGAGGCGGGGAGTGCACGATCAGAAGGCTAGAGAATACATTTCAAAAACCTGACCTGCACATCCAAACATAGACTGAGTGTGAACAGGTGCTGAACCCAGAGTCGCCAACTCGTATATAGTTAAATAAATAGGGCAGCACACTGCAGCGCCAAAACATGCAAACTTGAAAAAACGAAATTTGAACTGCATTACTGCACTAGAAATATGAAAAATGAGAGCTTTTAGCGCACAAAAATGGCCAATTTTATGTGTACCTCGTAGCCACGTTAAGGCATCTCTCTTATACGAGGTCCTACGCTTGACCTACCTCACTGAGAATAAACGTCTCCATCTGAATGGGTACATGTAAAAACCTCTTCTTGGACTCAAATTCTCTCTCTATGTGGAGGGGTATTGGACCTACTATAATTAAAACACCTGAAGCTAGGAGGCGGGGAGTGCACGATCAGAAGGCTAGAGAATACATTTCAAAAACCTGACCTGCACATCCAAACATAGACTGAGTGTGAACAGGTGCTGAACCCAGAGTCGCCAACTCGTATATAGTTAAATAAATAGGGCAGCACACTGCAGCGCCAAAATATGCAAACTTGAAAAAACGAAATTTGAACTGCATTACTGCACTAGAAATATGAAAAATGAGAGCTTTTAGCGCACAAAAATGGCCAATTTTATGTGTACCTCGTAGCCACGTTAAGGCATCTCTCTTATACGAGGTCCTACGCTTGACCTACCTCACTGAGAATAAACGTCTCCATCTGAATGGGTACATGTAAAAACCTCTTCTTGGACTCAAATTCTCTCTCTATGTGGAGGGGTATTGGACCTACTATAATTAAAACACCTGAAGCTAGGAGGCGGGGAGTGCACGATCAGAAGGCTAGAGAATACATTTCAAAAACCTGACCTGCACATCCAAACATAGACTGAGTGTGAACAGGTGCTGAACCCAGAGTCGCCAACTCGTATATAGTTAAATAAATAGGGCAGCACACTGCAGCGCCAAAACATGCAAACTTGAAAAAACGAAATTTGAACTGCATTACTGCACTAGAAATATGAAAAATGAGAGCTTTTAGCGCACAAAAATGGCCAATTTTATGTGTACCTCGTAGCCACGTTAAGGCATCTCTCTTATACGAGGTCCTACGCTTGACCTACCTCACTGAGAATAAACGTCTCCATCTGAATGGGTACATGTAAAAACCTCTTCTTGGACTCAAATTCTCTCTCTATGTGGAGGGGTATTGGACCTACTATAATTAAAACACCTGAAGCTAGGAGGCGGGGAGTGCACAATCAGAAGGCTAGAGAATACATTTCAAAAACCTGACCTGCACATCCAAACATAGACTGAGTGTGAACAGGTGCTGAACCCAGAGTCGCCAACTCGTATATAGTTAAATAAATAGGGCAGCACACTGCAGCGCCAAAACATGCAAACTTGAAAAAACGAAATTTGAACTGCATTACTGCACTAGAAATATGAAAAATGAGAGCTTTTAGCGCACAAAAATGGCCAATTTTATGTGTACCTCGTAGCCACGTTAAGGCATCTCTCTTATACGAGGTCCTACGCTTGACCTACCTCACTGAGAATAAACGTCTCCATCTGAATGGGTACATGTAAAAACCTCTTCTTGGACTCAAATTCTCTCTCTATGTGGAGGGGTATTGGACCTACTATAATTAAAACACCTGAAGCTAGGAGGCGGGGAGTGCACGATCAGAAGGCTAGAGAATACATTTCAAAAACCTGACCTGCACATCCAAACATAGACTGAGTGTGAACAGGTGCTGAACCCAGAGTCGCCAACTCGTATATAGTTAAATAAATAGGGCAGCACACTGCAGCGCCAAAACATGCAAACTTGAAAAAACGAAATTTGAACTGCATTACTGCACTAGAAATATGAAAAATGAGAGCTTTTAGCGCACAAAAATGGCCAATTTTATGTGTACCTCGTAGCCACGTTAAGGCATCTCTCTTATACGAGGTCCTACGCTTGACCTACCTCACTGAGAATAAACGTCTCCATCTGAATGGGTACATGTAAAAACCTCTTCTTGGACTCAAATTCTCTCTCTATGTGGAGGGGTATTGGACCTACTATAATTAAAACACCTGAAGCTAGGAGGCGGGGAGTGCACGATCAGAAGGCTAGAGAATACATTTCAAAAACCTGACCTGCACATCCAAACATAGACTGAGTGTGAACAGGTGCTGAACCCAGAGTCGCCAACTCGTATATAGTTAAATAAATAGGGCAGCACACTGCAGCGCCAAAACATGCAAACTTGAAAAAACGAAATTTGAACTGCATTACTGCACTAGAAATATGAAAAATGAGAGCTTTTAGCGCACAAAAATGGCCAATTTTATGTGTACCTCGTAGCCACGTTAAGGCATCTCTCTTATACGAGGTCCTACGCTTGACCTACCTCACTGAGAATAAACGTCTCCATCTGAATGGGTACATGTAAAAACCTCTTCTTGGACTCAAATTCTCTCTCTATGTGGAGGGGTATTGGACCTACTATAATTAAAACACCTGAAGCTAGGAGGCGGGGAGTGCACGATCAGAAGGCTAGAGAATACATTTCAAAAACCTGACCTGCACATCCAAACATAGACTGAGTGTGAACAGGTGCTGAACCCAGAGTCGCCAACTCGTACATAGTTAAATAAATAGGGCAGCACACTGCAGCGCCAAAACATGCAAACTTGAAAAAACGAAATTTGAACTGCATTACTGCACTAGAAATATGAAAAATGAGAGCTTTTAGCGCACAAAAATGGCCAATTTTATGTGTACCTCGTAGCCACGTTAAGGCATCTCTCTTATACGAGGTCCTACGCTTGACCTACCTCAATGAGAATAAACGTCTCCATCTGAATGGGTACATGTAAAAACCTCTTCTTGGACTCAAATTCTCTCTCTATGTGGAGGGGTATTGGACCTACTATAATTAAAACACCTGAAGCTAGGAGGCGGGGAGTGCACGATCAGAAGGCTAGAGAATACATTTCAAAAACCTGACCTGCACATCCAAACATAGACTGAGTGTGAACAGGTGCTGAACCCAGAGTCGCCAACTCGTATATAGTTAAATAAATAGGGCAGCACACTGCAGCGCCAAAACATGCAAACTTGAAAAAACGAAATTTGAACTGCATTACTGCACTAGAAATATGAAAAATGAGAGCTTTTAGCGCACAAAAATGGCCAATTTTATGTGTACCTCGTAGCCACGTTAAGGCATCTCTCTTATACGAGGTCCTACGCTTGACCTACCTCACTGAGAATAAACGTCTCCATCTGAATGGGTACATGTAAAAACCTCTTCTTGGACTCAAATTCTCTCTCTATATGGAGGGGTATTGGACCTACTATAATTAAAACACCTGAAGCTAGGAGGCGGGGAGTGCACGATCAGAAGGCTAGAGAATACATTTCAAAAACCTGACCTGCACATCCAAACATAGACTGAGTGTGAACAGGTGCTGAACTGTCTGTACCCATTCAGATGGAGACGTTTATTCTCAGTGAGGTAGGTCAAGCGTAGGACCTCGTATAAGAGAGATGCCTTAACGTGGCTACGAGGTACACATAAAATTGGCCATTTTTGTGCGCTAAAAGCTCTCATTTTTCATATTTCTAGTGCAGTAATGCAGTTCAAATTTCGTTTTTTCAAGTTTGCATGTTTTGGCGCTGCAGTGTGCTGCCCTATTTATTTAACTATATACGAGTTGGCGACTCTGGGTTCAGCACCTGTTCACACTCAGTCTATGTTTGGATGTGCAGGTCAGGTTTTTGAAATGTATTCTCTAGCCTTCTGATCGTGCACTCCCCGCCTCCTAGCTTCAGGTGTTTTAATTATAGTAGGTCCAATACCCCTCCACATAGAGAGAGAATTTGAGTCCAAGAAGAGGTTTTTACATGTACCCATTCAGATGGAGACGTTTATTCTCAGTGAGGTAGGTCAAGCGTAGGACCTCGTATAAGAGAGATGCCTTAACGTGGCTACGAGGTACACATAAAATTGGCCATTTTTGTGCGCTAAAAGCTCTCATTTTTCATATTTCTAGTGCAGTAATGCAGTTCAAATTTCGTTTTTTCAAGTTTGCATGTTTTGGCGCTGCAGTGTGCTGCCCTATTTATTTAACTATATACGAGTTGGCGACTCTGGGTTCAGCACCTGTTCACACTCAGTCTATGTTTGGATGTGCAGGTCAGGTTTTTGAAATGTATTCTCTAGCCTTCTGATCGTGCACTCCCCGCCTCCTAGCTTCAGGTGTTTTAATTATAGTAGGTCCAATACCCCTCCACATAGAGAGAGAATTTGAGTCCAAGAAGAGGTTTTTACATGTACCCATTCAGATGGAGACGTTTATTCTCAGTGAGGTAGGTCAAGCGTAGGACCTCGTATAAGAGAGATGCCTTAACGTGGCTACGAGGTACACATAAAATTGGCCATTTTTGTGCGCTAAAAGCTCTCATTTTTCATATTTCTAGTGCAGTAATGCAGTTCAAATTTCGTTTTTTCAAGTTTGCATGTTTTGGCGCTGCAGTGTGCTGCCCTATTTATTTAACTATATACGAGTTGGCGACTCTGGGTTCAGCACCTGTTCACACTCAGTCTATGTTTGGATGTGCAGGTCAGGTTTTTGAAATGTATTCTCTAGCCTTCTGATCGTGCACTCCCCGCCTCCTAGCTTCAGGTGTTTTAATTATAGTAGGTCCAATACCCCTCCACATAGAGAGAGAATTTGAGTCCAAGAAGAGGTTTTTACATGTACCCATTCAGATGGAGACGTTTATTCTCAGTGAGGTAGGTCAAGCGTAGGACCTCGTATAAGAGAGATGCCTTAACGTGGCTACGAGGTACACATAAAATTGGCCATTTTTGTGCGCTAAAAGCTCTCATTTTTCATATTTCTAGTGCAGTAATGCAGTTCAAATTTCGTTTTTTCAAGTTTGCATGTTTTGGCGCTGCAGTGTGCTGCCCTATTTATTTAACTATATACGAGTTGGCGACTCTGGGTTCAGCACCTGTTCACACTCAGTCTATGTTTGGATGTGCAGGTCAGGTTTTTGAAATGTATTCTCTAGCCTTCTGATCGTGCACTCCCCGCCTCCTAGCTTCAGGTGTTTTGATTATAGTAGGTCCAATACCCCTCCACATAGAGAGAGAATTTGAGTCCAAGAAGAGGTTTTTACATGTACCCATTCAGATGGAGACGTTTATTCTCAGTGAGGTAGGTCAAGCGTAGGACCTCGTATAAGAGAGATGCCTTAACGTGGCTACGAGGTACACATAATATTGGCCATTTTTGTGCGCTAAAAGCTCTCATTTTTCATATTTCTAGTGCAGTAATGCAGTTCAAATTTCGTTTTTTCAAGTTTGCATGTTTTGGCGCTGCAGTGTGCTGCCCTATTTATTTAACTATATACGAGTTGGCGACTCTGGGTTCAGCACCTGTTCACACTCAGTCTATGTTTGGATGTGCAGGTCAGGTTTTTGAAATGTATTCTCTAGCCTTCTGATCGTGCACTCCCCGCCTCCTAGCTTCAGGTGTTTTAATTATAGTAGGTCCAATACCCCTCCACATAGAGAGAGAATTTGAGTCCAAGAAGAGGTTTTTACATGTACCCATTCAGATGGAGACGTTTATTCTCAGTGAGGTAGGTCAAGCGTAGGACCTCGTATAAGAGAGATGCCTTAACGTGGCTACGAGGTACACATAAAATTGGCCATTTTTGTGCGCTAAAAGCTCTCATTTTTCATATTTCTAGTGCAGTAATGCAGTTCAAATTTCGTTTTTTCAAGTTTGCATGTTTTGGCGCTGCAGTGTGCTGCCCTATTTATTTAACTATATACGAGTTGGCGACTCTGGGTTCAGCACCTGTTCACACTCAGTCTATGTTTGGATGTGCAGGTCAGGTTTTTGAAATGTATTCTCTAGCCTTCTGATCGTGCACTCCCCGCCTCCTAGCTTCAGGTGTTTTGATTATAGTAGGTCCAATACCCCTCCACATAGAGAGAGAATTTGAGTCCAAGAAGAGGTTTTTACATGTACCCATTCAGATGGAGACGTTTATTCTCAGTGAGGTAGGTCAAGCGTAGGACCTCGTATAAGAGAGATGCCTTAACGTGGCTACGAGGTACACATAATATTGGCCATTTTTGTGCGCTAAAAGCTCTCATTTTTCATATTTCTAGTGCAGTAATGCAGTTCAAATTTCGTTTTTTCAAGTTTGCATGTTTTGGCGCTGCAGTGTGCTGCCCTATTTATTTAACTATATACGAGTTGGCGACTCTGGGTTCAGCACCTGTTCACACTCAGTCTATGTTTGGATGTGCAGGTCAGGTTTTTGAAATGTATTCTCTAGCCTTCTGATCGTGCACTCCCCGCCTCCTAGCTTCAGGTGTTTTAATTATAGTAGGTCCAATACCCCTCCACATAGAGAGAGAATTTGAGTCCAAGAAGAGGTTTTTACATGTACCCATTCAGATGGAGACGTTTATTCTCAGTGAGGTAGGTCAAGCGTAGGACCTCGTATAAGAGAGATGCCTTAACGTGGCTACGAGGTACACATAAAATTGGCCATTTTTGTGCGCTAAAAGCTCTCATTTTTCATATTTCTAGTGCAGTAATGCAGTTCAAATTTCGTTTTTTCAAGTTTGCATGTTTTGGCGCTGCAGTGTGCTGCCCTATTTATTTAACTATATACGAGTTGGCGACTCTGGGTTCAGCACCTGTTCACACTCAGTCTATGTTTGGATGTGCAGGTCAGGTTTTTGAAATGTATTCTCTAGCCTTCTGATCGTGCACTCCCCGCCTCCTAGCTTCAGGTGTTTTAATTATAGTAGGTCCAATACTCCTCCACATAGAGAGAGAATTTGAGTCCAAGAAGAGGTTTTTACATGTACCCATTCAGATGGAGACGTTTATTCTCAGTGAGGTAGGTCAAGCGTAGGACCTCGTATAAGAGAGATGCCTTAACGTGGCTACGAGGTACACATAAAATTGGCCATTTTTGTGCGCTAAAAGCTCTCATTTTTCATATTTCTAGTGCAGTAATGCAGTTCAAATTTCGTTTTTTCAAGTTTGCATGTTTTGGCGCTGCAGTGTGCTGCCCTATTTATTTAACTATATACGAGTTGGCGACTCTGGGTTCAGCACCTGTTCACACTCAGTCTATGTTTGGATGTGCAGGTCAGGTTTTTGAAATGTATTCTCTAGCCTTCTGATCGTGCACTCCCCGCCTCCTAGCTTCAGGTGTTTTGATTATAGTAGGTCCAATACCCCTCCACATAGAGAGAGAATTTGAGTCCAAGAAGAGGTTTTTACATGTACCCATTCAGATGGAGACGTTTATTCTCAGTGAGGTAGGTCAAGCGTAGGACCTCGTATAAGAGAGATGCCTTAACGTGGCTACGAGGTACACATAATATTGGCCATTTTTGTGCGCTAAAAGCTCTCATTTTTCATATTTCTAGTGCAGTAATGCAGTTCAAATTTCGTTTTTTCAAGTTTGCATGTTTTGGCGCTGCAGTGTGCTGCCCTATTTATTTAACTATATACGAGTTGGCGACTCTGGGTTCAGCACCTGTTCACACTCAGTCTATGTTTGGATGTGCAGGTCAGGTTTTTGAAATGTATTCTCTAGCCTTCTGATCGTGCACTCCCCGCCTCCTAGCTTCAGGTGTTTTAATTATAGTAGGTCCAATACCCCTCCACATAGAGAGAGAATTTGAGTCCAAGAAGAGGTTTTTACATGTACCCATTCAGATGGAGACGTTTATTCTCAGTGAGGTAGGTCAAGCGTAGGACCTCGTATAAGAGAGATGCCTTAACGTGGCTACGAGGTACACATAAAATTGGCCATTTTTGTGCGCTAAAAGCTCTCATTTTTCATATTTCTAGTGCAGTAATGCAGTTCAAATTTCGTTTTTTCAAGTTTGCATGTTTTGGCGCTGCAGTGTGCTGCCCTATTTATTTAACTATATACGAGTTGGCGACTCTGGGTTCAGCACCTGTTCACACTCAGTCTATGTTTGGATGTGCAGGTCAGGTTTTTGAAATGTATTCTCTAGCCTTCTGATCGTGCACTCCCCGCCTCCTAGCTTCAGGTGTTTTAATTATAGTAGGTCCAATACCCCTCCACATAGAGAGAGAATTTGAGTCCAAGAAGAGGTTTTTACATGTACCCATTCAGATGGAGACGTTTATTCTCAGTGAGGTAGGTCAAGCGTAGGACCTCGTATAAGAGAGATGCCTTAACGTGGCTACGAGGTACACATAAAATTGGCCATTTTTGTGCGCTAAAAGCTCTCATTTTTCATATTTCTAGTGCAGTAATGCAGTTCAAATTTCGTTTTTTCAAGTTTGCATGTTTTGGCGCTGCAGTGTGCTGCCCTATTTATTTAACTATATACGAGTTGGCGACTCTGGGTTCAGCACCTGTTCACACTCAGTCTATGTTTGGATGTGCAGGTCAGGTTTTTGAAATGTATTCTCTAGCCTTCTGATCGTGCACTCCCCGCCTCCTAGCTTCAGGTGTTTTAATTATAGTAGGTCCAATACCCCTCCACATAGAGAGAGAATTTGAGTCCAAGAAGAGGTTTTTACATGTACCCATTCAGATGGAGACGTTTATTCTCAGTGAGGTAGGTCAAGCGTAGGACCTCGTATAAGAGAGATGCCTTAACGTGGCTACGAGGTACACATAAAATTGGCCATTTTTGTGCGCTAAAAGCTCTCATTTTTCATATTTCTAGTGCAGTAATGCAGTTCAAATTTTGTTTTTTCAAGTTTGCATGTTTTGGCGCTGCAGTGTGCTGCCCTATTTATTTAACTATATACGAGTTGGCGACTCTGGGTTCAGCACCTGTTCACACTCAGTCTATGTTTGGATGTGCAGGTCAGGTTTTTGAAATGTATTCTCTAGCCTTCTGATCGTGCACTCCCCGCCTCCTAGCTTCAGGTGTTTTAATTATAGTAGGTCCAATACCCCTCCACATAGAGAGAGAATTTGAGTCCAAGAAGAGGTTTTTACATGTACCCATTCAGATGGAGACGTTTATTCTCAGTGAGGTAGGTCAAGCGTAGGACCTCGTATAAGAGAGATGCCTTAACGTGGCTACGAGGTACACATAAAATTGGCCATTTTTGTGCGCTAAAAGCTCTCATTTTTCATATTTCTAGTGCAGTAATGCAGTTCAAATTTCGTTTTTTCAAGTTTGCATGTTTTGGCGCTGCAGTGTGCTGCCCTATTTATTTAACTATATACGAGTTGGCGACTCTGGGTTCAGCACCTGTTCACACTCAGTCTATGTTTGGATGTGCAGGTCAGGTTTTTGAAATGTATTCTCTAGCCTTCTGATCGTGCACTCCCCGCCTCCTAGCTTCAGGTGTTTTAATTATAGTAGGTCCAATACCCCTCCACATAGAGAGAGAATTTGAGTCCAAGAAGAGGTTTTTACATGTACCCATTCAGATGGAGACGTTTATTCTCAGTGAGGTAGGTCAAGCGTAGGACCTCGTATAAGAGAGATGCCTTAACGTGGCTACGAGGTACACATAAAATTGGCCATTTTTGTGCGCTAAAAGCTCTCATTTTTCATATTTCTAGTGCAGTAATGCAGTTCAAATTTCGTTTTTTCAAGTTTGCATGTTTTGGCGCTGCAGTGTGCTGCCCTATTTATTTAACTATATATGAGTTGGCGACTCTGGGTTCAGCACCTGTTCACACTCAGTCTATGTTTGGATGTGCAGGTCAGGTTTTTGAAATGTATTCTCTAGCCTTCTGATCGTGCACTCCCCGCCTCCTAGCTTCAGGTGTTTTAATTATAGTAGGTCCAATACCCCTCCACATAGAGAGAGAATTTGAGTCCAAGAAGAGGTTTTTACATGTACCCATTCAGATGGAGACGTTTATTCTCAGTGAGGTAGGTCAAGCGTAGGACCTCGTATAAGAGAGATGCCTTAACGTGGCTACGAGGTACACATAAAATTGGCCATTTTTGTGCGCTAAAAGCTCTCATTTTTCATATTTCTAGTGCAGTAATGCAGTTCAAATTTCGTTTTTTCAAGTTTGCATGTTTTGGCGCTGCAGTGTGCTGCCCTATTTATTTAACTATATACGAGTTGGCGACTCTGGGTTCAGCACCTGTTCACACTCAGTCTATGTTTGGATGTGCAGGTCAGGTTTTTGAAATTTATTCCACTTTTTGTTCGGCGGTTTGATAATAAAGCGTTGTTTTTTGCCTCGTTTTTTTTTTTTCTTACGGTGTTTACTGAAGGGGTTAACTAGTGATATAGTTTTATAGGTGGGGTCATTACGGACGCGGCGATACTAAATATGTGTACTTTTATTGTTTTTTTTTTATTTAGATAAAGAAATGAATTTATGGGAATAATATTTTTTTTTTTCATTATTTAGGATTTTTTTTTTTTCACACGTGTGGAAATTTTTTTTTTTTTACGTTTTTACTTTGTCCCAGGGGGGGACATCACAGATCAGTGATCTGACAGTTTGCACAGCACTCTGTCAGATCACCGATCTGACTTGCAGCACTACAGGCTTCACAGTGCCTGCTCTGAGCAGGCTCTGTGAAGCCACCTCCCTCCCTGCAGGACCCGGATGCCGCGGCCATCTTGGATCCGGGTCTGGAGCAGGGAGGGAGGTAGGGAGACCCTCGCAGCAACGCGATCACATCGTGTTGCTGCGGGGGGCTCAGGGAAGCCCGCAGGGAGCCCCCTCCCTGCGCGATGCTTCCCTGTACCGCCAACACACCGCGATCATGTTTGATCGCGGTGTGCTGGGGGTTAATGTGCTGGGGGTGGTCCGTGACCGCTCCTGTTACATAGTGCCGGATGTCAGCTGCGATAGGCAGCTGACACCCGGCCGCGATCGGCCGCGCTCCCCCTGTGAGCGCGGCCGATCGCGCTGGACGTACTATTCCGTCCTTGGGAAGTAGGGCCCACCCCACATGGACGGAATGGTACTTACATTGGCAGAAAGGGGTTAATCCAGACTGTCATAATAATACACAAATTAGTCAATGAATCGCCTTCCCCTTATCTCTGCTTTACATCAGCACCATTTGCAATATGTTCTTTTATTTTAAGATGTTAGAAGCTTTAAAATTGTAGCAGGAATTTTTCATTTTCTCAAGAAATTTAACAAAACGTTTTGTTTTTAGGGACATATTCAGTTTTGAAGTGACTTTGGGGGACCTATATATTGGAAACTCCCTCAAAATTAAAAACCATTTAAAAATCCGCACCCCATATTTAAAACTGCTGTCAGGTAGTTTGTTAACCATTCAGGTGATTTTCTGAAATTAACACAAAGTGTCATAACAGAAATTATTTTTTTTATTTTTACTGACTAAATGTAGCTAATTTCTGAACAGGTTACTATAGCAGGCAGACTGTAAGGCTGCCGTCACACTAGCAGTATTTGGTCAGTATTTTACATCCGTATTTGTAAGCCAAAACCAGGAGTGGAATAGAAACATATGCACCACTTCTGCATTTATCACCCAAATGGCTTTGGCTTACAAATACTGATGTAAAATACTGACCAAATACTGCTAGTGTGACGGCAGCCTAAGACTGATATTGGCCGTAAAATTCCATGACATACATCAGGGACACACAATCATTATCTCAAGATTCCAATGGGGTTAAAGAGAGAGCCTCCCCTGTTAACTGTCTGGATGCAGTAGTCACTATCGACAGCAGCATCTAAGGAGTTTAACGGTCATGATCGATGCCAACACTGATTGACAGTGACTGATGCAGCATATTGTCAGCTATAGTTTACAACTGAAAGCTGCAGCATTTTCACTCGATGGGGGATGCTCTTTCCTTATATCTCAGATCCATTTTAAGGCAGTGGTGGTCACTACTGGGATAAACCATGTGATGGAGACAGTGCAGAGGATAGGTTGAGGGACAGGATGGTGTTTCCAGTAGAACATGTAACCTTCTTAATGGAGGCTTGCACAAAATATTGTAAATATGATGGGTCATTGTATTTAATGGATCAGGAAAGCATATCTGCAGATTCAGATTCTCTCCAGATTTCCCAATTTTTATAAAAAAAAAACCTGCCTACATTGATTTTTAGTAAACTTGTATTCATACCAGAGGCTTGGTCGGGGGGCGCGAAACTTCTAAGTGGACCACTAACCATGTAACTTTGATTACAAATATTGTGGTGCACACTAAGGCCGGTTTCACACGTCCTGATATTTCCGGTACCGGAAAAAATGGTACCGGAGATATCAGTGTCCATTTGTCCATCTACGTACTATGTGTGGCACATGTGTGGCAATCATGTGCCACCCGTGTGCCGCATGAGTACCACACGGACGGCCGCCGGGGAAGCAGCGCTATAGTAAGCGCTGTTCCCTTGCCTGTGGTGCTGAAGCTGGCTGTCATCCCTTCTCTCCTGCTACAGCGCAAGTGGGAAGAACCGGGCAAAGCTCCAGAATTTCCGGACAGCTGCGGGCTGCTGTTTTTAGGCTGGGGGGCCCATATCCATGGCCACTTACCAGCCTGAAAATAGCAGCCCCCCTGTGAGTTTTGCCTGGTTGGTTTAAAAACATAGGAGGACCCCACAACGGGTTTTTCTTTCATTCATTCTCCCCTGCTTGTATTGGTTTGTTATTTTTACTTTTTTACAGGAGATCGAGGGCTTCACTTGGATTGGCAGACTAATAAAGATGGTCAACTTTGTGATGTATGATTTCATTAAAAGACTTTATTCTTACTGTGTGGTGTTTTATTAACCCTTTAACAACTTTCATTCATTCTCCCCTGCTCGCTCTGCTCGCCGGCAGAACAGAGGAGATGGGATGACAGCCGGTTTCAGCACCACATGCAGGTGAACTGCACTTACAGTAGCGATTCTTCCCCAGTGGCTGTCCATGCCCATGGAGGACAGTGTGCATTGTTCTCCATGTGCACGTGTGTGGCATATGACAGAGCTGTTACTAAAAAAATCTCTAAACAAAGACCAACATTGATATTACCGCCATATGGTGACATATAGTGGTAGATATCAGTACTGCAGAACAAGAGATTACAGTACAGTTACTGATGGTGACAGACAGCTGACGATCTTTCTGGTGGAATCGTTAACTTTTCCTGTTTTGTACTCTGGCCCAGATAGGAGTGGCTAACAGTGAACAAATGGGAGCCTTAATGCAGAAAAACTTAATTTGGTCAGTTGAGAGGTCTTGGGAGTTTTCCTGCATTGAGGCCCCCAGCTGTTATGATCTGGTGGCCTAGGAGCAGCATGAGACGGACTCTGGAGAAGGTGGTCCCTGTACTGACCGCAAACCCTGAACCTAGCAGCGCAACTAGAAGTAGCCGTGGGGGGTACCTAACACTCCCTAGACCCCTCGGCACAGTCTAAGATCTAACTACCCCTAAAGACAGAAACAGGAAACCTATCTTGCCTCAGAGAAAATCCCCAAAGGATAGATAGCCCCCCACAAATATTGACTGTGAGAGGAGAGGGAAATAACATACGCAGATATGAAATCAGATTTTAGCATAGGAGGCCATACTTGCTAAAAAGAAAGAATAGATCAGAGTACTATGCAGTCAGTATAAAAACACTAGAAAATATCCACAGCAGAAAATACGGATCACCACATCTGACTAAAGACATGGGGGGTATATCTGCATCTCCAGAGAAATAGCTAGGCTGCAAAAAATCCTTCACAGACTAAGCTGGACAAGACAAAAACATGAATATGCACAAAACTATAGGTCCACAGCAGGTGGACAGCAAAAACAAAGCCAGGACTTATCTTTGTAGAAAAGCACAGCAAACTGGAGAGACCAGCAGGGAAGTGAATCCTTCCAGAACAATGGACAACTGGCACTGACCAAAGGATCCTGCAAAGCTATATACCCCAGTCAGTTTTGCAATTAGTAGATACATCTGTCCACTCCTGCAGTCCAGGCACAACTGCATTACCCTCTACAACCAACGGAGGGAGCCAAAAAGCTGAATTCACAACAGTACCCTCACCAGAGCCCCAGGCAGATCAGTATAAGCCCGATGAAAGGCACGAACCAAATCAACGGCATGGACATCAGAGGCAGAAACCCAAGAATTATCCTCCTGGCCATAACCCTTCCACTTGACAAGGTACTGAAGCTTCCGCCTCGAAAAACGGGAATCCAAAATCTTCTCAACAATATATTCCAACTCCCCATCGACCAATACAGGGGCCGGAGGATCAACAGAGGGAACAACGGGCTCCACATATTTCCGCAACAAAGATCATGGAAGACATTATGAATAGCAAAAGAGGCTGGAAGCACCAGGCGAAAGGACACCGGATTAATAATCACAGAAATCCTATAAGGACCAATAAATCGAGGCTTAAACTTAGGGGAAGAAACCTTAATAGGAACATGACTGGAAGATAACCAAACTAGATCACCAACCCGAAGCCGGGAACCAACACACCGATGACGGTTAACAAAACGCTGAGCCTCCTCCTGAGAAAACACCAAATTGTCCACCACATGAGCCCAAATCTGCTGCAACCTGTCAACCACAGAATCCACAACAGGACAGTCAGAAGGCTCAACCTGCCCAGAAGAAAAACGAGGATGAAAACCAAAATTACAAAAAAAAGGCGAAACCAAAGTAACCGAACTAGCCCGATTATTAAGGGCAAACTCGGCCAATGGCAAAAAAGCCACCCAATCATCCTGATCAGCAGACACAAAGCATCTCAAATAGGTCTCCAAGGTCTGATTAGTTCGCTCAGTCTGGCCATTTGTCTGAGGATGAAATGCAGAGGAAAAAGACAAATCAATGCCCAGCTTGGTACAAAAGGCCCGCCAAAACCTGGAAACAAACTGGGAACCTCTGTGGGACACAATATTCTCTGGAATACCATGCAAAAGCACCACATGCTGAAAAAACAACGGAACCAAATCAGAAGAAGAAGGCAATTTAGGCAAAGGCACCAAATGAACCATCTTAGAAAATCGGTCACAGACAACCCAGATAACCGACATTCTTTGGGAAACAGGAAGATCGGAAATAAAATCCATAGAAATATGCGTGCAAGGTCTCTCAGGGACCGGCAATGGCAAAAGCAACCCACTAGCGCGGGAACAGCAAGGCTTAGCCCACGCACAAATCCCACAGGACTGCACAAAAGAACGCACATCCCGTGACAAAGAAGGCCACCAAAAGGACCTACTAACCAAATCTCCGGTACCAAAAATCCCAGGATGGCCAGCCAACACAGAACAATGAACCTCAGAAATCACTTTACTAGTCCATCTATCAGGAACAAACAGTTTCCCCACAGGACAGCGGTCAGGCTTATCAGCCTGAAATTCCTGAAGAACCCGTCGCAAATCTGGGGAGATGGCAGAAAGAATCACCCCTTCCTTCAAAATGCCGACCAGCTCAAAAACCCCAGGGGAATCAGGAAAAAAACTCCTAGAGAGGGCATCCGCCTTAACATTCTTAGTACCAGGAATGTACGAGACCACAGAATCAAAACGGGAGAAAAACGGGGACCATCGAGCCTGTCTAGGATTCAGCCGTTTGGCAGACTCGAGGTAAATCAGATTCTTATGATCGGTCAGGACCACAATACGGTGCTTGGCCCCCTCAAGCCAATGTCGCCACTCCTCAAATACCCACTTCATAGCCAACAACTCCCGATTGCCGACATCATAATTGCGTTCCGCAGGCGAAAACTTCCGAGAAAAGAAGTCACACGGTTTCATCAAGGAACCATCAGAATTCCTCTGAGACAAAATGGCCCCTGCCCCAATCTCAGACGCGTCAACCTCAACCTGAAATGGAAGAGAAACATCTGGCTGACGCAACACAGGGCAGAAGTAAATTGGCGTTTAAGCTCCTGAAAGGCAGAAACAGCCGCGGAGGACCAATTCGTCACATCAGCGCCTTTCTTGGTCAAATCGGTTAGAGGTTTAACCACACTGGAGAAGTTGGCAATGAAACGACAATAAAAATTAGCAAAGCCCAAGAATTTCTGAAGGCTCTTCACAGATGTGGGCTGAATCCAATCATGAATGGCCTGAACCTTAACCGGATCCATTTCTATAGATGAGGGAGAAAAAATGAAACCCAAAAAAGAAACCTTCTGCACTCCAAAGAGGCACTTTGACCCCTTCACAAATAAAGCATTATTACGGAGGATCTGAAATACCATCCTGACCTGTTTCACATGAGACTCCCAATCATTGGAAAAAATCAAAATATCATCCAAATATACAACCATGAATTTATCAAGATAACTCCGAAAGATATCATGCATGAAGGATTGGAACACAGATGGGGCATTAGAGAGTCCGAATGGCATCACAAGGTATTCAAAATGGCCTTCGGGCGTATTAAATGCAGTTTTCCATTCGTGACCCTGCTTGATACGAATAAGATTATATGCCCCTCGAAGGTCAATGTTAGTAAACCAGCTAGACTCCTTAATCCTAGCAAACAAATCAGTAAGCAAAGGCAAGGGGTATTGAAATTTAACCGTGATCTTATTCAAGAGGCGATAATCAATACAGGGTCTCAAGGAGCCATCCTTCTTGGCAACAAAAAAGAACCCCGCTCCCAACGGTGAAGAAGATGGCCGAATATGCCCTTTCTCCAAAGACTCCTTAATATAGCTCCGCATGGCGGTATGTTCAGGCACAGACAGGTTGAAAAGTCGGCCCTTAGGGAACTTACAACCTGGAATCAAGTCAATAGCACAATCACAGTCCCTATGCGATGGAAGGGAACTGGATTTGGGCTCATCGAATACATCCTGGAAGTCAGACGAAAACTCAGGAACTTCAGAAGAGGGGGAAGAGGAAATTGACATCAAAGGAACCTGATCATGAACCCCCTGACAACCCCAACTAGTCACAGACATGGATTTCCAATCTAACACCGGATTATGTAGCTGCAACCATGGAAAACCCAGCACAATATCATCATGCAAATTATGCAACACCAGAAAATGACAATCTTCCTGATGGGCTGGCGCCATGCGCATGGTCAGCTGTGTCCAAAACTGAGGTTTATTTTTAGCCAACGGTGTAGCATCAATGCCCCTCAAGGGAATAGGGTTCTGCAAAGGCTGCAAGGGAAAACCACAACGTCTGGCAAATTCTAAGTCCATTAAGTTCAGAGCGGCGCCTGAATCCACAAATGCCATGACAGAAAATGATGATAATGAGCAGATTAAGGTCACGGATAACAGAAATTTAGGTTGTATAGTACTGATGGCAACAGAACTAGCGATTCTCTTAGTACGCTTAGGGCAATCAGAAATAACATGAGCAGAATCGCCGCAGTAAAAACACAACCTATTCTGACGCCTGAATGTTTGACGTTCAGCTCTAGACAAAATCCTATCACACTGCATAGGCTCAGGGCTCCGCTCAGAGGGCAACTCAGAGGGCAACGCCACAGTGTGCACAACTCTGCGCTCGCGCAAGCGCCGATCAATCTGAATGGCCAGAGACATAGAATCACTCAGACCAGCAGGCGTGGGGAACCCACTCATCCTCATTCCATTTAGTCAGTACAGACCATTTTCTAAATTTTTGGCAATACAATTCTGCCGCTTCTTGACCTTGACACAGGGCTAACAAGATTTTCTCAGCCTGATCCACAGAATTAGGCTCATCATACAACAACCCCAATGCCTGAAAGAACGAATCAACAGGATTGCCAGATTCCAGGGAAAATGCCCAATCCTGTGGGTCACCACGCAGCAGAGATATGATGATTTTAACCTGCTGAATAGGATCACCAGAAGACCGGGGTCTTAATGCAAAAAACAGTTTACAGTTATTTTTGAAACTCAAAAATTTGGATCTGTCACCAAAGAATAAATCAGGAGTGGGAATCGTAGGCTCTAAGGCAGGAGTTTGAACAATGAAATCTGAAATACCCTGTACCCTAGCAGCAAGCTGATCCACCCGAGAAACTAACTCCTGAACATTCATGTTAATACTAGACTCCGTAGCCACCCAGAGGTAAAGAGGGAGGAAAATACCAAACAGGTTAAGGAAAAAAAAATGGCTCAAAAGCTTCCCGCCCTTCTTCTGAGATGCAATTAACTCACTGTTGGCCAGTTGTACTGTTATGATCTGGTGGCCTAGGAGCAGCATGAGACGGACTCTGGAGAAGGTGGTCCCTGTACTGACCGCAAAACCTGAACCTAGCAGCACAACTAGAAGTAGCCGTGGGGGGTACCTAACACTCCCTAGACCCCTCGGCACAGCCTAAGATCTAACTACTCCTAAAGACAGAAACAGGAAACCTATCTTGCCTCAGAGAAAATCCCCAAAGGATAGATAGCCCCCCACAAATATTGACTGTGAGAGGAGAGGGAAATAACATATGCAGATATGAAATCAGATTTTAGCATAGGAGGACATACTAGCTAAAAAGAAAGAATAGAACAGAGTACTATGCAGTCAGTATAAAAACACTAGAAAATATCCACCGCAGAAAATACGGATCACCACCTTCCAGAACAATGGACAACTGGCACTGACCAAAGGATCCTGCAAAGCTATATACCTCAGTCAGTTTTGCAATTAGTAGATACACCTATCCACTCCTGCAGTCCAGGCACAACTGCATTACCCTCTACAACCACCGGAGGGAGCCAAAAAGCTGAATTCACAACACCCAGCTGTTCACTGTTAGCCACTCCCATCTCCTATATATTCAGGGGCCCTGGCAAGCACTAATTGCCAGAAAGGCTTCATGCTGCATGGTTTTGGAAATGGTGGTTTGTTGTTGTTTGGTGAATTTATCTAGCACTGCTGTAAGGTTTTGGTTGTGTGATAATCCACTTATTCTCCTACTTTGGCTTTTTCCCCATCCTCCACTCTCTGGTGTTAACCTCTGTTGTTTGTGTGAGTATATTTGTATGATTGGCATTTTACCTTATCCCTGCTTGTATTACCTTGTTTCTGATTGGTGTATTATGGTCCCCTCTTCCCTGGGTGGGGAAAGGGTACAGACTTGGCTCGGATTCAAGAGCTAAAGCAAGCTATGTGGCCCTGGCATCTTCACCATCACAAGTCATCTGGGGAACAGGGCAAGCTAGGATGTTCCAACCCAATTTTAAGTCGCTGCAGCCATATACAGTGGGGAAAAAAGTACTTAGTCAGTCACCAATTGTGCAAGTTCTCCCACTTACGGTGGAACCCAATTATGATGGAAAATAAGTATTTGGTCACCTAGAGACATGCAAGATTTCTGTCTCTCACAGACCTGTAACTTCTTCTTTAAGAGACTCCTCTGTTCTCCACTCATTACCTGTAGAAATGGCACCTGTTTGAACTTGTTATCAGTATAAAAGACACCTGTCCACAACCTCAAACAGTCACACTACAAATTCCACTATGGTGAAGACCAAAGAGCTGTCGAAGAACACCAGAAAAAAAATTGTAGCACTGTACCAGGCTGGGAAGACTGGACCTGAAATTGGCAAGCAGCATGATGTGATGAAATCAACTGTGGGAGCAATAATAAGAAAATGGAAGACATACAAGACCACTGATAATCTCCCTCGATCTGGGGCTCCACGCAAGATTTCACCCCGTGGGGTCAAAATGATCACAAGGATGATGAGCAAAGATCCCAGAACCACATGGGTTGACCTAGTGAATGACCTGCTTAGAGCTGGAACCACCGTAACAAAGGCTACCATCAGTAACACACTACGCCGCCATGGACTCAGATCCTGCAGTGCCAGACGTGTCCCCCTGCTTAAGCCAGTACATGTCCGGGCCCGTCTGAACTTTGCATTTGTATTATACAAAAAGGTATTGGAGAATGTCATATGGTCTGATGAAACCAAAGTAGAACTGTTTGGTAGAAGCAAAGCTCGTCATGTTTGGAGAAGACAGAACGCTGAGTTGCATCCAAAGAACACCATAACACCATACCTACTGTTGCCCAGCGACAGGTCCAAAACATCACTGCTCTAGAGATCTGCCCCCATATTTTGGTTTATATGGTGTGTACAATTGTTTTTTATTTGCACTATTTTCTTGGCACCAGCACTTTTTGAACTTCTTTGCACTTTTTCAAAAAAATTTTAATGAATACATTAAAAGGTAATTGTCACGGATCCCTTCTCTGTGGTGTAACTAATTTGGCACGCGACTTGGGTTGTGTCTGCAAGGGTTAATCTATCTCCCCACTCTCAGTCCAGCATTAAACCTCTGTCCTATGCTGTAATGGGAGCACAAATCACACACTGACCCAGGCCACACACCCGCTCATACACGCTGCCACCACTCATCGAACACACGGGCGATGAGTCCTGGAAATATTAATACTAATAATGTCTACCACTCATAAGGCTCACACACCTTAGGCTATGGATTCTTTTAGAACATTCAAGGTTCAGCTTGTTAAAGTTTTATACGTGAATACAAAAGGGTCAGTGCTTACAGTAAGAAAAGGTATATAAATATGATAATAAAAAGACATACAACTTATGCAAAACAGTATAAAAATAAACAGGAGAAAACGTACAGAAATCATCTAACTGGTAGTTTGCTTTCTGCTCCCTGATCGGGGGTGAATGGAGTTGGTGGAACACATTAGCGTCTCCGGCTGCCTTTACATGTGAACGCGTTTTTAGGTATACAGGTCTAATTTATAGCTTTGGTCTGGAGGTCAGGTTTCTAGACCAGCCCCTCAGGTTAATATCATAATTGCCTGTTTTTTTATTGGACCACGGCCGCGCCCCCCAATGAATATATTATTTTCTCTTGAGATCCTTTGTGTAAAAGTTCTCACAGAGATACTATCAGGCCATAATTAACATCTCTCTTCCAAGAGCTAGGAGGTGTCAAATGTTACCTTTCTTCTTGGCTTCCAGCAGGACCCCCAGGTGAGATTGGAGACAGAAGTCTACTTGTCTCAGGAAAATACATATTAACACCTGGGTGCGACCTTCAGCTTTTCAGGACAGATGTTACATTATTGCCAGTAACACAATAAATCTTCACATAGTCCACTGTATATATATATATATATATATATACATATATATATATATATATATATACACACATATTTCACCACAGTAAAAGTTTTAAGTATATTTTCTAACAGCTGCAAATATAGAATTTAGGTTGGATTTGAGTATTGTCCTGCTGAAAAACCCTTTCATTGCACTTGCAAAGTATGATGTCAACAAAAGTGACCCCACTAAGATATCCCTACAGTTAATTCCTTCACAGTATCCTCCACATGCACAGTATGATGACCCTACAGTACCCTACCCCTCATCTTCCCTGGAAAAATATGGTGACCACAGCACAGTATGTTTTCCACACAGCCCCACATGCAATATAATGGGCCTACATACAATTTAATGGCTCCCACTCAACCGTTCACAGAGTATGATGGACCCCACACAAACCCTCACACTGTATAATTGCTTGCATACAGTTTAAAGGCTCCCACGTAAGCCTAGAAATATTATAATAGCCCTCACATAGTCATCCATACAGTATAATGCACCCCATAGCCCATACACTGTAATGCACCCCACAGCTCATACAGTATAATGCATCCCACAGTCTATACAACATAATGCACCACATCGTCCATACAGTATAATGCACCGCGTAGTCTGAACAGTATAATGCACCCCATAGTCTATACAGTATAATGCACCATATGGTCCATTTAGTATAATGCACCCCTTAGTCCATACAGCATAATGCACCCCATAGTTCTGTATATACAACATAATGCGCTCTATAGCCTATACCGTATAATGCATCCCATAGCTCATACAGTATAATACAGGGTGGGCCATTTATATGGATACACCTAAATAAAATGGGAATGGTTGGTGATATCAATTTCCTGTTTGTGGCACATTAGTGTATGGGAGGGCGAAAACTTTTCAAGATGGGTGGTGACCATGGCAGCCATTTTGAAGTTGGACATTTTGGATCCAACTTTATTTTTTCCAATGGGAAGAGGATCATTTGACACAGCAAACTTATTGGGAATTTCACCAGAAAAGCAATGGTGTGCTTGGTTTTAACATTACTTTGTTCATTCAGGAGTTATTTACAAGTTTATGACCACATATAAAATGTGTTCAAAGTGCTGCCCGTTGTGTTGGATTGTTAATGCAACCCTCTTCTCCCACTCTTGACACACTGAGAGCAACACCACAGAAGAAATGCTAGCACAAGCTTCCAGTATCCGTTGTTTCAGAAGCTGCGCATCTCGTATCTTCACAGCACAGACAATTGCCTTCAGACGACCCTAAAGATAAAAGGGGGTCAGATCGGGAGACATTGGTGGCCATTCAACTGACCCATGATGACTAATCCACTTTTCCAGAAAACTGTTCATGTAGGAATGCTCGGACCTCTCACCCATAATATGGTGCACCACCACATTATGGGTGTCAGGTTCATGCCTCAATACAGTTTTATGGCTACCACAATAATCTAAAAAAAATATAATAAAATACAATACTCACCTCTCCTCCTCATTCCTACACTGCTTCCGCCTCGGCAGTTTATCTTCTGAAGTGTTGCACATCTCAGCATAGAGGACACCATGTAGTGACATCATCGCACTTCCACAATGGAAGTGCAGGGAGATTCTATCTTCCAAAATGGTGTCTGTTATGGGCTGTTTCCACTGTTCAGGCACATCAGGGGCTCTCCAAACCCGACAGGGCAAATTATTCCAGCAAATTTTACATTCAAAAGTCAAATAACGCTCCTTCCCTTCCAAGCCCTGCACCCAAACAGAATTTTCCCTGACATGTGGAGTATTAGCGCACTGAGGAGAAATTGAAAAACTAATTGTATGGTGCAAATTTTTCTTTTTCTCTTGTGAAAGAATATACTAAACACCATTAGCTCACACCAGTATCATGTATGCTAAAACCAGCTACTATTGTATTAGTTTACAGTCCTTGGCCAGTACATTTTTATAGGTGCTGTATGTTTGCAATTTTAGCTGTTAGTGCTGTTTTGATTTTGCGATTCAGGCTTATCCTGGTTACATAGTTGGCAATAGGCATAGTGCAGGGCATATGTTTCATGTATCGTTTCATATATTGGTGATTTTTTAAACATTATTTACCTGCAGAGAACCACTATGTGACCAGAGAACTTATGTTTTTTAGCTGATAGATATACATTCTAAGTGGCAGTGTGATATACACACGTGGTCAAAATTATTGGAACCCCTCGTATAATGACAGAAAAACCCACAATGGTCACATTCATAACTTGAATCTGACAAAAGTAATAAATAAAAAATCTATGAAAATGAACAAATGAAAGTCAGACATTTTTTTTTAACCATGCTTCCACAGAATAAAAAAAATAATACAACTTATGAAATAGGCCTGGACAGAAATGATGGTACCCTTAACTTAATATTTTGCTGCACAAACTTTTGAGGCAATCACTGCAATCAAACGATTCCTGTAACTGTCAATGAGACTTCTGCACCTCTCGACAGGTATTTTTGCCCACTCCTCAAGAACAAACTGCTCCAGCTGTCTCGTGTTTGAAGGTTGCCTTTTCCAGAGAGCATGATTCAGCTCTTCCCAAAGATGCACAATAGGATTTAGGTCAGGGCTCATAGAAGGCCACTTCAGAATAGTCCAATGTTTTCCTTTTAGCCACTCTTGGGTGTTTTTAGCTATGTGTTTTGGGTCATTATACTGTTGCAAGACCCATGACCTGCGACTGAGACGTAGGTTTCTGACACAGGGCAGCACATTTCTCTCTAGAATCCCTTGATAGTCTTGATATTCCATTGTACTCTGCACATATTCTAGACCCTCTGTGCCAGATGCAGCAAAGCAGCCCCAGAACATAACAGAGCCTCCTCCATGTTTCACAGTAGGGACAATATTCTTTTCTGAATATGCTTCATTTTTCCATCTGTGAACATAGAGCTGATGTGACTTGCCAAAAATTTCCATTTTTGTCTCATCTGTACATAGCAAATAGATAAATGGCTGCACTCAATTGTACTAAAGCAAATTAATGTGTGACACATGAAATGTGAATAGCATAATGGCTTGGGAAATCTATGAAAAAACATATGAGATGCTTAGCACAAAATTTGGCCAAAAATGTGAGCCCATCCACCATCGTCAAGTTAATCTCATGAATCGGATGGGTCCCTGACATAATTGCCTAGAGTGAACACTTACCTCTGGCTAATGTTATGGTAAAACCTGTATTTATAGGAAGGTCAGAACTAAATGTGTTTGGATGTAATTAAAATCACAGCATGGTGAAGGGCGGGTTGTTCAAGTCAGAAAAAAATAGTACATAGCAAGTAATGGTAAACTGACTGAACAGAGAACTAGTCTGAACTGGTGCATAACCAAAAATAACTTACATAGCAAATAGATAAATGGCTGCACTCAATTGTACTAAAGCAAATGAATGTGTGATACATAAAATGTGAATAGCATAATGGTTTGGGAAATCTATGAAAAAAAATGTTTTTGGCCAAATTTTGTGCTAAGCATCTCTTGTGTTTTTTCACAGATATCCCTAGTCATTATGCTATTCGTATTTCATGTATCACACATTCATTTGCTTTAGTACAATTGAGTGCAGCCATTTATCTATTTGCTATGTAAGTTGTTTTTGGTTATGCACCAGTTCAGACTAGTTTTCTATTCAGTCAGTTTACCATTATTTTCATCTCTCCATAGGACATTCTCCCAGAAGCTTTTTGGCTTGTCAACATGTAGTATGGCAAATTCCAGTCTGGCTTTTTTATGATTTTTTTTCAACAATGGTATCCTCCTTGGTTGTCTCCCATGAAGTCCACTTTGGCTCATACAACAACGGATGGTGCGATCTGACACTGATGTTCCTTGAGCTTGAAGTTCACCTTTAATCTGTTTAGAAGTTTTTCTGGGCTTTTTTTAAATAATTTGTATTATCCATCTCTTTGATTTGTCATCAACTTTCCTCCTGTGGCCACGTCCAGGGAGGTTGGATACAGTCCCATGGATCTTAAGTTTCTGAAAAATATGTGCAACTGTGGTGACAAGAACATCAAGCTGATTGGAGATGGTCTTATAACTTTTACCTTTAACATGTTTGTCTATAATTTTCTTTGTAATTTCCTGAGAAAACTCTTTCCTTCGCTTCCTCTGGTCCATGTTGAGGGTGATACACACCATGTCACCAAACAGCACAATGAGTATCTGTAGCCCTATATACAGGCCCACTCACTGATTCCAAGATTGTAGACACCTGTGATGTAAGTTAGTGGACACATCTTGATTTAACATGTCCCCTTTTGTCACATTATTTTCAGGGGTACCATTATTTCTGTGCAGGCCTATTTTATTAGTTAATTTAAAAAAAAATTCTCTGGAAGCATGGTTGAAAAGCAATGTCTGACTTTAATTTGTTAGTTTTCATTGATCTTTTATTTATTATTACTTTTGTCACATTCAAGTTATTTCTGTGACCATTGTGGGCTTTTCTGTCATTAAACGAGGGGTACCAACAATTTTGACCACATGTGTATCTCTCTCCCTATGTGGTCTCTGCTATTACCATCACACCTCTGTAATTTTTCATTATAACACTGGTTCTTTGGTTTATCTGATTCAGAGGCACATTTTACAGAAAGTCCTTATACCAAATTGTATGCACTCATGCATTATAGATTTTTTACTTCAGAGTTCCATACAAATCTTTATATTTACAGCATGCACTAGTTTTTAGATTTCATCTGTATTGCCATAAACACTTATAGCACAATTCTGAAAGAATCATAGAAATAGACACTTCTGCAGCACCAAATTCAGCACATCCTATTATTGTATAGATAATTTACAGTGAAACATCTTTAAAAGACCAGCTCTTTGAGAAGACCCCCTCATTATCCAGATCGTACTTTCTCGGAAATATTTTAAGTTCCACCATATATTATGCTTACTGGCTTGTTTCTTTGAGAATACCACTCTCTTAGAAGACTATTTTTCAATACAATTTAGGGTGGTTTCCTCAATAATTCCTCCGCACATGGAAACTTAGCTTTTCACAACTTACATAATGTTAACAGCAAACTAAAGTTTCATTTAAAGCCAAGATACCAATTTCATAAGACCTTACCTTTTCTTGTCTTGGAGTGTAAGCCAGCTTTAATCAACTTTTATTTTATCAAAACCTGGGTGTGGACCTATCTATTAATGAGATGTATAGCACCCTGTTATAACATGAATCCAAATGATGAAATACACCCAACTTGTTTTAAATTGACTGTCAGGAACCCTTCAGGTTGGATAACATTATTAATCTGCAGACACAGGGTTAACAGTGTTATGAATGTGTCTGGCCATAGTACTGAATGTGCAGCACCTGGGAGAAAATTAACTTTATTCCTCCCAGGAGCAACAGGCTTTCAGTCTTTCAGGCATGCTGGGAACAATTAAAGTTACTGCTCACAGCACTAAGGCTGCGTGTCCACGATCAGGATGGCCGGCGTTATCGTCAGAGCGGCTTTGCCGCTCTGCGCTAAGCCCCGCCCCCTTCTGGGACGCGATGATGCCGGATGTGTTCACAGGACACATCCGGCATCATCGCACCCATCGCATAGGGCCCTGTGCTATATCTTGCGGCGACGCAGCGTCGCCGCAAGATATACGGACATGCTGCGATCTGAAAAGACGCGCAGCATGTCCGGAGTCGCAGGGCCGCCGCGTGCGTGTTACCACGCATAGTGGACACGGGATTTCATTAAATCCCCTCCACTATGCTGTAACATCTGGACGCTGCGTGTCTGACGCTGCGGCTCTATGCAGCGTCAGACACGCAGCGTTTCCTGCACGTGGAAACATACCCTAAGAGTCAGCAGTGGAGTTTTTGCTACATTATTGAGATAAAGTTTGAATGGATTTGCAAGTGAGGCTTAAAAACTATTTGTAGATCTGAAGCCTCTGCCACTCCAGCTCTATCACCTTCCCAGTGTTGTTGCCTCCTCCTGCTTGACTTACGGCTCCTTTGCATGAAGCAGGAGGAATATTCTGACTCCATGACTAGGCTGCAAGTGTGGGGCTCTTGAGACTCCGCTTCTATGGATATCTCTGTAAAGCAGTAGCCACATGAAGAGATTTAATCAGGTAGCTTAACTCGGCTGCAGAGGCATGTATGAAGATTCCAGAAGAAGGTTTATTTTCAAGCTGTATTTGTCTAGTTATGCATAAGTACATTAGGTAATACAAGCTATTCTAAACCAGAAATGCAATACATCATTCTTCTTAATATGACTGACATACACACCATGAGGAAGACTAAGGGAGGGGTTACTGACATCAGAGCTAGGGGGGCAGACAGGGAGAAAGGAAGGACAAAATTCTAAAATGCAATACTTATTTAATTTTACTGCAACAGCAAGAATGCAATACAATACTATATGCAGCGCCCCAGAGATCTGGTTGTTGCAGTATGACACTCTGCCGCTAAGGGGAGTGATGGTACGTCTGATGGCACTGAAGGAATTCTACTGACCAGGTATCACCAGCACACATTACACTTCACTCTCCGGCCACTAGGGGGAGAAAAAGGTTTTATTTATTGGGCCACTCGTCACACTGGTAAAACTAGGGGTTGGATAGGAAGTTAGGCAGAAGCTGACTGGGTTGGATTCAGGCAACATCCCGTGGCAGGGGGTGTTGCAGGGAGAAGACACAGGGGGTCCCTGTCAGGCGTGGGAACCTGGCAGGTGCCTAGCGAACAGAGCAGAACGTTACGGAACTGCGCCATGAGACCGAGGCAACATCCTACTGAGGTGCGTGGCCGGTGGCCGGAACACCGCGGGAGTAACTGACTCTAGGCCTTACTTCGAACTCCGCAGGACAGTTAATTATAGGTTGGCTGTCTACCTTAAATTTCCTACGAAGACATAGGGGAGAGGGGCATCTCTAGGGTCCTGGAAGAGCTCCGAGCCTTCCCATCATACAGGTGCGTCCTAGCCATAACATACCTGGGGGACGAGAAACTAGTAACATCTGGAACTAACGAGAGAGAAATAAAGAGAACTAGAAAGTAAGAACGAACGAGAACAGCAGTTGTGAGGACTATTCCGAATGCTCAGCAGGGTAGCACTACAACACACAGGCGCTAGTGGTAGGCACTGATTTCCACCTGCAAAGGGAACTCTGGATGTGCCCATCGGACCGGCCGGTCTCAGAAAGCCCTGTTAATCGTGCTCTGGATTGAGGATCCTGAAGTCTTCAGTAAAGAGGTAAAGAGACTGCAACCCTGTGTCCTCGTTATTGACTGCACCTCACACCATCACCATCCACCTTACTGGGAAGCCCTGGGGACACACTTCACCTGTGGGAAGGTATACCATCTAGCTGCCATTCCATCACCCCAGCGGACCCCACAGCAGCGTCGGTCACCCTGACCGAATACCACAGGTGGCGTCACGAATCCCTGACAGACTCCTATCACCTTTTATTGGACGCCCCTTAGCAGGGTCACAGACTGGGTCCAGCCACCGTGACAGCCTCAGAACCGAATCAGAGAGACCCGGTACCGAGAACTCATGGCCCTGTGTCTGGGGGCGATCCAACTTGGCGTCACGAACAGGATCGTACTTAAGCCAGAGAAACAGGTCATGTGACAGAAGCATCTCTACTGGTCACAGAAGGTGAAAAAAGTGTCAGAGAACCTCCAAAAGCAGATGAGTGGAAGCATGTGACCAAAAGAAGCAAGAAGACCATGGAGAAATCACCAACCACACAACTGAAGAACCGATATCAAATCTTTGTAGAGGATGAAGATGGCACACCTAAGAATGAAGCAATACCAGCAAGCAAAAAAGAAAAGGGCACACAGCAACAAGTGACAGCAAAAAGTACAGCCAAGAAGCAACGAAGAGTGGTGGTGGTGGGAGACTCACTACTGAGAGGCACAGAAGCAGCCATCTGCAGACCGGACATAACTGCAAGAGAAGTATGCTGCCTTCCAGGTGCGATGATCAAGGATGTGACCGATAGGATACCAAAGCTCTTCAGCTCCAAGGACGTCCACCCATTTCTTCTGATACATGTTGGCACCAATGACACGGCAAGGAAGGACCTACCGACAATCTGCAAGGACTTTGAAGAGTTGGGGAAGAAAGTAAAGGAACTGGATGCACAGGTAGTTTTTTCTTCTATCCTTCCAGTAGACGGGCATGGCACCAGGAGATGGAACAGGATCCTTGATGCAAACAACTGGCTAAGACGATGGTGCAGACAACAAGGATTCGGATTCCTGGACCACGGTGTGAATTACTGGTATGATGGACTCCTCGCCAGAGACGGACTACACCTCAACAAACCTGGGAAACACACATTCGCCAGAAGACTCGCTACACTCATCAGGAGGGCGTTAAACTAGAAGAAGAGGGGACGGGAAGAAAAACATTAGACTCGAACAAAGACGACCCAGGAAAACATACTCTGAAGGGAGGTAAGAACATTTCTAAAACAATCCACAGTGAGGAGATTGGAACAAAACAAAATCCTCTAAACTGCATGCTCGCAAACGCCAGAAGCCTGACAAACAAGATGGAAGAACTAGAAGCAGAAATATCTACAGGTAACTTTGACATAGTGGGAATAACCGAGACATGGTTAGATGAAAGCTATGACTGGGCAGTCAACTTACAGGGTTACAGTCTGTTTAGAAAGGATCGTAAAAATCGGAGAGGAGGAGGGGTTTGTCTCTATGTAAAGTCTTGTCTAAAGTCCACTTTAAGGGAGGATATTAGCGAAGGGAATGAGGATGTCGAGTCCATATGGGTTGAAATTCATGGAGGGAAAAATGGTAACAAAATTCTCATTGGGGTCTGTTACAAACCCCCAAATATAACAGAAAGCATGGAAAGTCTACTTCTAAAGCAGATAGATGAAGCTGCAACCCATAATGAGGTCCTGGTTATGGGGGACTTTAACTACCCGGATATTAACTGGGAAACAGAAACCTGTGAAACCCATAAAGGCAACAGGTTTCTGCTAATAACCAAGAAAAATTATCTGTCACAATTGGTGCAGAATCCAACCAGAGGAGCAGCACTTTTAGACCTAATACTATCTAATAGACCTGACAGAATAACAAATCTGCAGGTGGTCGGGCATTTAGGAAATAGCGACCACAATATTGTGCAGTTTCACCTGTCTTTCACTAGGGGGACTTGTCAGGGAGTCACAAAAACATTGAACTTTAGGAAGGCAAAGTTTGAACAGCTTAGAGATGCCCTTAATCTGGTAGACTGGGACAATATCCTCAGAAATAAGAATACAGATAATAAATGGGAAATGTTTAAGAACATCCTAAATAGGCAGTGTAAGCGGTTTATACCTTGTGGGAATAAAAGGACTAGAAATAGCAAAAACCCAATGTGGCTAAACAAAGAAGTAAGACAGGCAATTAACAGTAAAAAGAAAGCATTTGCACTACTAAAGCAGGATGGCACCATTGAAGCTCTAAAAAACTATAGGGAGAAAAATACTTTATCTAAAAAACTAATTAAAGCTGCCAAAAAGGAAACAGAGAAGCACATTGCTAAGGAGAGTAAAACTAATCCCAAACTGTTCTTCAACTATATCAATAGTAAAAGAATAAAAACTGAAAATGTAGGCCCCTTAAAAAATAGTGAGGAAAGAATGGTTGTAGATGACGAGGAAAAAGCTAACATATTAAACACCTTCTTCTCCACGGTATTCACGGTGGAAAATGAAATGCTAGGTGAAATCCCAAGAAACAATGAAAACCCTATATTAAGGGTCACCAATCTAACCCAAGAAGAGGTGCGAAACCGGCTAAATAAGATTAAAATAGATAAATCTCCGGGTCCGGATGGCATACACCCACGAGTACTAAGAGAACTAAGTAATGTAATAGATAAACCATTATTTCTTATTTTTAGTGACTCTATAGCGACAGGGTCTGTTCCGCAGGACTGGCGCATAGCAAATGTGGTGCCAATATTCAAAAAGGGCTCTAAAAGTGAACCTGGAAATTATAGGCCAGTAAGTCTAACCTCTATTGTTGGTAAAATATTTGAAGGGTTTCTGAGGGATGTTATTCTGGATTATCTCAATGAGAATAACTGTTTAACTCCATATCAGCATGGGTTTATGAGAAATCGCTCCTGTCAAACCAATCTAATCAGTTTTTATGAAGAGGTAAGCTATAGGCTGGACCACGGTGAGTCATTGGACGTGGTATATCTCGATTTTTCCAAAGTGTTTGATACCGTGCCGCACAAGAGGTTGGTACACAAAATGAGAATGCTTGGTCTGGGGGAACATGTGTGTAAATGGGTTAGTAACTGGCTTAGTGATAGAAAGCAGAGGGTGGTTATAAATGGTATAGTCTCTAACTGGGTCGCTGTGACCAGTGGGGTACCGCAGGGGTCAGTATTGGGACCTGTTCTCTTCAACATATTCATTAATGATCTGGTAAAAGGTTTACACAGTAAAATATCGATATTTGCAGATGATACAAAACTATGTAAAGCAGTTAATACAAGAGAAGATAGTATTCTGCTACAGATGGATCTGGATAAGTTGGAAACTTGGGCTGAAAGGTGGCAGATGAGGTTTAACAATGATAAATGTAAGGTTATACACATGGGAAGAGGGAATCAATATCACCATTACACACTGAACGGGAAACCACTGGGTAAATCTGACAGGGAGAAGGACTTGGGGATCCTAGTTAATGATAAACTTACCTGGAGCAGCCAGTGCCAGGCAGCAGCTGCCAAGGCAAACAGGATCATGGGGTGCATTAAAAGAGGTCTGGATACACATGATGAGAGCATTATACTGCCTCTGTACAAATCCCTAGTTAGACCGCACATGGAGTACTGTGTCCAGTTTTGGGCACCGGTGCTCAGGAAGGATATAATGGAACTAGAGGGAGTACAAAGGAGGGCAACAAAATTAATAAAGGGGATGGGAGAACTACAATACCCAGATAGATTAGCGAAATTAGGATTATTTAGTCTAGAAAAAAGACGACTGAGGGGCGATCTAATAACCATGTATAAGTATATAAGGGGACAATACAAATATCTCGCTGAGGATCTGCTAATACCAAGGAAGGTGACGGGCACAAGGGGGCATTCTTTGCGTCTGGAGGAGAGAAGGTTTTTCCACCAACATAGAAGAGGATTCTTTACTGTTAGGGCAGTGAGAATCTGGAATTGCTTGCCTGAGGAGGTGGTGATGGCGAACTCAGTCGAGGGGTTCAAGAGAGGCCTGGATGTCTTCCTGGAGCAGAACAATATTGTATCATACAATTATTAGGTTCTGTAGAAGGACGTAGATCTGGGTATTTATTATGATGGAATATAGGCTGAACTGGATGGACAAATGTCTTTTTTCGGCCTTACTAACTATGTTACTATGTTACTATGTGCCTTGGAACTGTGATTGAAACGTGTTTGGACTGTGATTTATTGCAAAGACTGTATTGCTATCTGCCGCAAGATTTCCCCCAAAACCGCCGCCATTGCCGCGCCACGAGGAGCGCAGGAGAAGAAGGAGGGCATGCCATGGGAGAAGACTACCAAAGTGGTGACCGCCCCCTCCGATTGCTGTTGCAGGAGGACGATCTACCCCGAAGCAGAGGAGAACCGCCCCCTGATTGGCAACGGCGGGAACCAAGACAAGAAGGAGCTCCACCCCCAGGAAATAGAGGAGCAGTGTGTGAGTGCCATCGCAAATCCCGGAGTGGGGATGACGACCAGCGGGTACCCGAACGACGAGGGAGTAACCCTGGCCTGTCCCCGTAAGTCAGAGGAGGATCCGGACTCGAATCTGCCGCGGCTGGAGGACTCGGACTTCTTGGAGGCGCGGGCGGAGGAGCCGAGTCGGCCTATTCCGAGAGTGGAGCCAGCCGATGTGAAGCAATGGAGGTCGGAGCCGTCACCGAGGACCGCATCGGGAGAACCGCGATCCGAACCGCAGCCGACTCTAGTGTCCTCATCAATGGAACCGATCGGCATCGGTGGAACCACATCAGACGGAGGTATGGAAAACGCCCCTGCCCTCCTGACCGATCCGGCTCCCGTGACCGCTCCCCGTCCTGACAGTGACCGAGTCCTTGCTCCTGAACTGGTGGTTATAGCCCCCGGCACCATGAAGAAGCTGGTGCCTCCGCTACCGACGACTATGGGGATACCACTGGATGTAAGCGCAGAGGGGGTGATCTTCCAGTGGGACACCCCAAGGATTGGGCCAGACGGAACCAGGCAGGAGGGTCTCAGCATCACTGCACTCACTTGGGAACAATATAAACAATGCCTAATTTTACACTGGAAAGACCAAAAAGCGACAGAACAAAGTGACCCACCGAAAGTACAAGGACCAAAGACAGAATGCAGTAAAGGAAGTCCGGTAAAGCGGGGAACTGTGCTAGCCTTTCACCCGAAGCGGGGTTGGGGCTATATACAGGAACCGGGGCTACCGACGGAAATCTTTTTTACTAGCTACAATGTGAAGACCCCGCGCCGCGATAGATGTGATAATCGGCTGCTATATAAAGGAGACCAGGTGACGTACACCCGCCATCGGAGTGCGCAAGGGTGGTGTGCTCGAAACGTCTACCGATGCGAGCCGGTAATGGCGCCACCTGCTGTCCTGACTACGACTAACCCTGATTTGACGAATTCCACCCCTGTCACCACAGTGTGCATTATCGCCGCTACTGAACTTGCAACCAAAGCTGACATTCGGATCCAGGCCGCACCTGAGAGACGAACCCATGATACAGACACCGCATCAGGCGAGAACACGGAACCAGAGCTTCCACGGCCGGGAGGTGTTCACTACCGATTGATGCCTTGCAACCTGCTATAGAAATAAACCTCGAAGAACTGAAAAAGATGTAAATAGTTAACTGCTTCCTGCTTTTGCTACTTTAAACCCGTTCAGGGTTATTTCTTAAAGGGATCCGTTTGTTGACTCGGGATCCCTACTGTTTTACATTTCTCTTTTTATTTCCTTTTGCACAAGTTATCATTGTTTCCAAAGACTGCCGGATAATGAACAGTGAATGATTCCAAAACTGTTTTGTACATAGTTTGCACCTTCTTAAAGGCGCCCCCTACTGGTTTTACATCGAAAGAAGACTTTGCGAAGATACTGCTTTTGGACATGACGCAGAAGATCTTGCTTTCATTGGACTTGCAGACGGAGAGAATCTGCACTACCTCATAGAGACTTGGTTCCCTCTTAAAGGGAATGTTCACATGTTGCCTTAGGAAAAGTTGAAATGTTGATAATGTTGTGATTTAGAAAAGTTTGATAATGTTAATAGAGATTGAGGACAGGAAAGATTGAAAGTGAGAGAGAGAGTCCTCCTGAGAACCATAGAACAACAGTTGGTTGCTGAAAGAGAGACAATGACAGTAGGCCCAGCCCGGGAGCTCGGCGGTCCTGCATTGGTGAAGCTAGAAAGGAAAGAAAAGTTGAGTTATTTGTATAGTATTTTATAGTAGGCCTTTAGTGGGTTCAGCTTATACGCCCTTAAAGAAAAAGTTAAATTATTGTTCAGAATTTGCACTTAGTAGAATACCCGGCTGGGTAATGAGAGTTATTGATAGTACGTAGGATAGGATGTTATTTAAAAATATTTAAACTTGTTTTGTTTGTAACGTTCAAGTGTCCTCACCTCCCATAAAGGGAAGCATTGTTCTATTTACTTGTTTTAAGCATTTCAAAATTTTGTATGGCTTTTGCTGAAATGTATTGTTGTTCTTCTTCCCAGTCCAGGAGTACTGGATTTAACCGGGGGGGGGGTAGTGCAGCGCCCCAGAGATCTGGTCGTTGCAGTATGACACTCTGCCATTAAGGGGAGTGATGGTACGTCTGATGGCACTGAAGGAATTCTACTGACCAGGTAACACCAGCACACATTACACTTCACACTCCGGCCACTAGGGGGAGAAAAAGGCTTTATTTATTGGGCCACTCCTCACACTGGTAAAACTAGGGGTTGGATGGGAAGTTAGGTAGAAGCTGACTGGGTTGGATTCAGGCAACATCCCGTGGCAGGGGGTGTTGCAGGGAGAAGACACAGGGGGTCCCTGTCAGGCGTGGGAACCTGGCAGGTGCCTAGCGAACGGAGCAGAACATTACAGAACCGCGCCTGCACACCCCTCGGCGGTATCCTAAGAAAGTGACACGAAGGGAAGGATATTGTGGAACAGTGAGAAACGAGATCAAGCACAAAGGAGAGCCAGTAGGAGTCGTGCCGTGAGACTGAGGCAACATCCTACTGAGGCACGTAGCCGGTGGCCGGAACACCGCGGGAGTAACTGACTCTAGGCCTTACTTCGAACTCCGCAGGACAGTTAATTATAGGTTACATAGTTACATAGTTATTAAGGTTGAAGGAAGACTATAAGTCCATCTAGTTCAACCCATAGCCTAACCTAACATGCCCTAACAGGTTGGCTGTCTACCTTAAATTTCCTACGAAGACATAGGGGGCAACGCGTGGAGAGGGGCGTCTCTAGGGTCCCGGAAGAGCTCCGAGCCTTCCCGTTAAACGGGTGCGTCCTAGCCATAACATACCTGGGGGACGAGAAACTAGTAACATCTGGAACTAACGAGAGAGAAATAAAGAGAACTAGAAAGTACGAATGAACAAGAACAGCAGTTGTGAGGACTATTCCGAATGCTCAGCAGGGTAGCACTACAACACACAGGCGCAAGTGGTAGGCACTGATTTCCACCTGCAAAGGGAACTCTGGATGTGCCCATCGGACCGGCCGGTCTCAGAAAGCCCTGTTAATCGTGCTCTGGATTGAGGATCCTGAAGTCTTCAGTAAAGAGGTAAATAGACTGCAACCCTGTGTCCTCGTTATTGACTGCACCTCACACCATCACCATCCACCTTACTGGGAAGCCCTGGGGACACACTTCACCTGTGGGAAGGTATACCATCTAGCTGCCATTCCATCACCCCAGCAGACCCCACAGCAGCGTCGGTCACCCTGACCGAATACCACAGGTGGCGTCACGAATCCCTGACAGACTCCTATCACCTTTTATTGGACGCCCCTTAGCAGGGTCACGGACCGGGTCCAGCCACCGTGACAGCCTCAGAACCGAATCAGAGAGACCTGGTACCGAGAACTCGTGGCCCTGTGTCTGGTGGCGATCCACTATATGATACCCAAGTCGTGGGACATGACAAGGAAGCTGTACTGGGCAGATTTCTCGGTCACCCTGGAGTCACACACAATGTATAAAAAAACGGTCTGTTTTCCACGGACGACAATTTCATAAATGTTCCCTGAACAGTGATTTGTATGTCATCCGTGTGCAGTGGGAGGATGTGATTTTCTCACAAGCATCCGTGTGACATCCGTATGGTATCGGTATAGCGAGATTTTCTCACCGTCTTACAAAATGGACATATACTTGGTTCCATGGGGTCAAATATTCGTGAAAACACATATACAGTCTATGTACAGTATATATACAGTATTTATATTTCATACAGAGCTAAATAGCAGAATAGCCGGTAATTCATTTGTCGGCTTTTGTTAAATCATTACAGAACCCGACACGATATGAGACATGGTTTACATACAGTAAACCATTGCATATCAGTTAGTTTTTTATGTACCTCACTAATAAAGCTAGTGGTATATGTGTGTAAAATTTTGGAGCTGTAGGTGTTAAATTAAAGAATTAAATTACAGAAAAAAACTTGCGCCAGAGAGGGAAAGCCAGTGACTGAGGGCAGATGTTTATAGCCTAGAGAGGGACCATGGTTATTGCCCCCCCGGGCTAAAAACATCTGCCCCATCCACTCCAGGAAAGGCGCATCTGTAAGATGCGCCTATTCTGGCAATTAGCCTCTCTCTTCCCACTGCCCTGTAGTGGTGGCATATGGAGTAATAAGGAGTTAATGTTACCTTGCTATTGTAAGATGACATTAATCCCGGTTAATATTGGAGAGGTATCAATAAGACACCTCTCCATTATTAATCCACTAGCATGAAAGGGTTAAAAATACACACATGCAGAAAATATTTCAATTAAATAATTAAACACACAGGTTGTTAGGGCTAGTGGAGCGCACCGAGTATAGAAAGGTAGCTACAAGGTGCGTTCGCAGCCCGGGGTCCACCATGCAGAGATATCTGCTGCAAAGTAACAGCGGATAAACTCTGAGCTTACACGTGGGTTAAGCTTCACCCCATGTGAACTGGAAGCAATCTCTATTGCCTCACAAAGTCGCACTGTACACAAAACTATTACCCTAACTAGGGTTGTGCTTGCTCTGGAACTCTTCTGTGCTAACCGTACACATGAAGGAACCAGATGCTAAGCAAAGTGACTATTTGCCCCCACAGACGCTAGCTGCCTGCCTGAGTGTACAGTCCCAAAGCTACAGCCTCACACCACATATATATAGAGTGGCATAGTATCCACTGGCATAAGCCAAACACATTTGATACTAGCGCATGGCTGTGCGGCCATGCAAACCTTTTATAGTTGCAGCTTTTTCAGGACCTTCCTGGTGGACCAATAGGAGCTGCTACAGGGCCTGAGCGTGTGACCATCGACCTCCTATGAGAGGTCCTCCCGTGGGCATGCTCAGTGCTTGAAAAGCAAGACTTAGTCCCAGAAAAGCCTGCTCGCCGCTGACCAGTGCTGGTTAAAAAGGCAGAGCCTGGAAAGGCAGCAGTAACCATTCGCACAGTATTAGGCTGAGCCAGACGCTGGGACCGACGTCTCCGCTGAGCAGGTTCCACTGCAGCTGGAGGAGAATGGGAGACTGCAGCAGTCATGGTTCGAAATTCCCCCTGTGTAGCGGCAGGAACTTGACACCAGGGCTGGACTGGCCATCGGGCCATTCTGGCAAATGCCAGAAGGGCCTGTGCCAGTAGTGGGCCTCTGCGTGCCGACTCATCAGCACCACCGCTGCATTCAACTATACCGGTGTCTATGATGCCGGTACAGTTGAATGCAATGATGGAGGAGAGCGCGTCTGCTGATGCCCCCTCTCCCATCATTCCCCGCTCTGCCTCTGACACTGTGGGGGCGTGCGCACTCACTGTATGCCAGGCAGTGCAGCCGCCGAGACAGGAGCAGGGAGCAATGCGGGCACGAGGAAAGGTGAGGAGTGTTTTTTTTTTACTGGACTGTGGGGGTATTCTCGGGGGGGAGGAGAGATGCGGGCTGTGCTGTATACTACTGTGTGGGCTGTGCTGTATATTACTATGTGGGCAGTGCTGTATACTACTATGTGGGCAGTGCTATATACTACTGTGTTGGCTGTGCTATATACTACTATGTGGGCAGTGCTGTATACTACTGTGTGGGCTGTGCTGTATACTACTATGTGGGCAGTGCTGTATACTACTATGTGGGCTGTGCTGTATACTACTATGTGGGTTGTGCTGTATATTACTATGTGGGCAGTGCTGTATACTGCTATGTGGGCAGTGCTATATACTATTGTGTTGGCTGTGCTATATACTACTATGTGGGCTGTGCTGTATACTACTGTGTGGGCTGTGCTGTATACTACTGTGTGGGCTGTGCTGTATACTACTGTGTGGGCTGTGCTGTATACTACTATGTGGGCTGTGTTATCTGCTATGCGGGTTGTGCTATATGCTATGCGGATTGTGCTATACACTATGCGGGTTGTGCTATATACTATGCGGGCTTTACTATATACTATGGGGGGTATATTATATTCTATGGGGGAGGCCGTGTTGTATACTTTGTGGCTGTGTTATATACTATTGCGGGGGTATATGTTATTCTATGGGGGAGGCTGTGTTATATACTATTGGGGCTATATTATATTATATGGGGGAAGCTGTGTTATATACTATGGAGGGCTGCATTATATTCTATGGGGCTACATTATATATTATGGGGAGGTGGGCTGTATTATATTCTTTGGGGGGCTGTATTAGATTTTATGAGGGATGATTGCATCATACTCTTTGATGGGGCTGCATTATTTTCTATGGGGAAGTGGGCTGTATTATATTCTATTTGGGGCTACATTATATTCTATGGGGGGCTGTATTATATTTATATTCTTTGAGGGGTGATTGCATCATACTCTATGAGGGGGCTGCATTAAACTATAAGGGAGGCAGCATTATACTCTGGAGTGGCTGCATTACACTCTGGGGTGGCTGCATTATATTCTGTAGGTTGGTGGCTGCATTATACTATATGTGGGCTGCATTATACTGTATCGAGGACTATGGGGAATACATTATACTATATGAAGAACTATGGGGTGCATTATAATATGGGAAGTGAATTCTACTACATGGATGACTATGGCGGGGCATTATACTTCATGGAGCACTATGAGGAGTGTATTATGCTATATGGAGGACTGAGCAGTGTATTTTAATATATGGAGGACTATAGGGAGTGTATTATACTATATGGAGGACTGTGGTGCACATTATAATATATGGAGGACTATGGGGTGTATTTTACTAAACAAGTAAAATGCTGCATACTCAGATTGTTTTTGCTGTAACAAAAATCATTGTTCTCAGCAGCACATCGCCGGTGTAAACTGTAGATGTGCTGCTGATAACATGATACTGTATGGTGATCTCTTAGTCAACATTCTGTTCCGTCATTATTCCTCAGCTGGTGGAAAGAGGCCGGGAAACAAGCGTTAAACAACTTCAGTATTGTCGATCAAACTCATTTAGTGGCCTGAACTCAGCGCATGTAGATACAACCGAAATGCTTTTGTGTCATGTACAATATGTTAGCATTTGGGGCCCCATTTTAAACTTTGCCTAAAACCGGCCCTGCCTACAAGTGTACAAAGATATTATACAGTCACCATGTGACAAGTGGGCCTGTGTAACTTCAAATGCCAGGGCTGAATTTTAGTCCCAGTCCGGCCCTGCTCGATGCCTAACATTACCCACCCTCCTAGGGCCCCCTTATCCTTGAGCCTCACTATGCTCAAAGGCTGCAATGAGCAGCGGAGCCTGAATGTGCTCCACAGGTTTCCAGGTTCTGTCCTCTGGGCTGGTGCACTTCCAGTCCACCAGATAGTATTTCTTGCCACATACCTCCTTGCACCCCAAGATAGAGTTCACCTCGTACTCATCCGTGTATGAACCCGATGTCCCGGCAGATGACTTGGAAAACCGAGACATATACATGGGCTTTAGGAGGGAAATATGAAAGGTGTGGGTGACACCAAGGCACGGAGGAATAGCCAAACGATAGACCACAGGGTTAACCTTTTCCAGAACCTTGAAAGGACCAATATAACAAGGCACAAACTTAGTGGACTCAACTCACAGCCTGATGTTACGGGCAGAGAGCCACACTAAGTCGCCAGGAGCGAAGGTCGGAGCGGGGCGCCGATGTGCACTGGCAGAAACCCTCATTCTCTCCTTGGAGGCCTGAATGGCATCCTGTGTGCGGTCCCAAATGTCACGTGCCTCCACTGCCCAGTCTGCCACCCTTGAATCAGTGGATGACAGGACACGCGGATGCTGGCCGTAATTAAGGAGAAATGGAGTCTGCCCAGTGGAGTCGGCTATGGCGTTGTTCAAAACAAATACCGCCCAAGGTACCAAGATGCCCAGTCATCCTGCCTAGCAGAGACAAAATGTTGCAGGTATGTCACCAGAGTCTGGTTGGCCTTCTCTACCAATCTATTCATCTCGGGATGGTATGCAGAAGAGAGATTCAGCTCAATGCAAAGTAAACAACAGAGCTCTCTCCAAAATCGAGATGTGAACTGGGGACCCCGGTCACTGACAATTTTGTCAGGCATGTCATGTAGATGGAAGATATGTTTTATGAACGCCGCCAAGGCCCCTGCAGAAGGTAACCGTGGAAGCGGCACCAAGTGCACCCTTTTAGAAAAATGATCGGTGAGTACCCAGATAACGGTGCAGCTACTAGACTTAGGTAAGCCCACCACGAAGTCCATCCTGACCATCTCCCAGGGCCTGTCTGCCACCAGCAGTGGGTAAAGTAGCCCAGCAGGCTGTTGCAGGGGAGAGCGATTCTTGGCGCAGGAGACACATGCCCGAATGTAATCCCCAACATCATGAGCCATATGCGGCCACCAGTATGTCCTTGCCAGAAGCTCAAATGTCCTCTTGGTCCCAAAATGTCCACCCACCCTGGACGAATGAGCCCAAGAGAGAACCTCCGGACGCAATTTAGATGGTACAAAAGTCTTGCCCTGGGGGCACAGACTCTAACGAAACCGGAGCCACGGTTTTCAGGCTCTCAGAAGAGACAATAAACCGAGGCTCCTCCTCCTCTGATGACACTACGGAGCATGAGAGAGCATTGGCACGAATGCTCTTCTCCCCGGAGAGAAAATAGAGGGTGAAATGGAATCGGCAGAAGAACAGGGACCATCTGGCCTGGTGAGAATTTAGTCGCTGGGCTGTCTGTAAGTACACCAAATTTTTGTGGTCTGTAAAAACTTGGAAGGAAAAGCAAGCTCCCTCCAGGAGGTGTCTCCACTCTGAAAAAGCCAACTTCATGGCTAACAACTCCCTGTCCCCGATGGAATAATTCCTCTCCGCTGGTGAGAAGGTCTTGAAAAAAAAGAAGCAAGGTTGCTTCCGATCTTGAGCATCCTTTTGGAAGAATACTGCTCCAGCACCAACGGAAGTGGCATCCACCTCCATTATAAACGGCTTATCTACATTGGGGCAATGCAGGATAGGAGCGCTAGCGAAGTGTGACTTAATAGCGAGAAAGGCCTTGGAGACCTCCTCCGACCACAATTTGGGGTTTGCTCTCTTCTTGGTGTGGGCAACCAAGGGAACTACCAAAGTTGAGAAGTGCGGAATGAACTGGCGATAGCAATTAATGAACCCCATAAAGCGCTGCACCGCTTTAAGAGAATGGGGTTCCTGCCAGTCCATCACAGCGTGAAGTTTGGCAGGATCCATAGCCAATCCCTGGGCAGAGATGATATAGCCCAGGAAAGGCAAGGACTCCTGCTCAAACACACAATTCTGAATCATGTAGACCCAGAAAAAATCTTTATTAGACTAGATTAAAAATGCCACCAACCTGTGGCTGCACCAGGAAAAAATAATAAAACAAAAACACACAAAAAACACCGTGAAAAAACTAGGGTGGGGGAAAGGACAAATCCCTAGACCATACCTAGGTCAGACCTGCCTAACAGCGGGGGTTGGCACCCTATGGGGAACGATATGGCGCCCCCGCTCAGCGTCGGCTCACCCTAGGGTCCCTGATAAACCCTAATGATCCCCAAGGGGTCCCTCTACCCACACAATAGTGTACTAAAGGTACCCCTGGAAGCTAAACATATATCAACTGAATCTAGGGAAACCTCAAACCCCACACCTGTGTATTAAAAGCAATATGAGAACATGCAGAGGGCTATTTTACGACCGCATTTTGCCATTATCACGTATGATCCGTGACCTTTGGGGCAAAAACTACACTTAGGCAGATGATACTGCCTATGCTTCTATCGATACTGTGGGGGGCATGCACTTGCAAGATTCCACCCCACCACAAACAATGCAGATAAACAAATTATGCCTCATAACCCAAAGTCCAATGCTATTGACAGATGCAGGCATATGTGTATAGCGATACTCATCATGAAGTGCTGCGCCGTCAGCCCACTGTTCCTTAATAGCCTCAACGCGTTTCGCCTCGCTGGCTCATCAGGAGGCCCGATTTCATGTCATGTGTCTCGATGGTGCAAGATATCTAAAGGATTCTGATGTATGTTACCTCAGTTTTAAACAGGGCCCGCCGGAAAACCACGCCACCATCCACTTCCTGTATCGATCTGGAAGGAGAATGGGTACTTGGCCCTAATTGGTGGAGCAGAGAGCTCTCCCTGCGGTTGCGCACAGTGGACCGCAACATGCGTGTCACCCAGTGCCGAAAGCTGGCGATAGATGTATGAGAGTTTAAAGGAAACCCTTTCTTAATCCACTGCGCCTGCGCTCCTCTCAAGGGCGCAGTCCTGATTGGTAGACCGGAAAAATATCACTGCAGTTGCGCAGCTTGAGCCTCAGGCTGCGTACCACCCTGAGCCCTGATAGAAGGTGGGCGTATACAAAAGCAGCAGCGCGGCCCGATTGTCTTACTGCGGCTGCGCAAGCCTGGAGCACACCCTCCTCTCCAGGGCGCAGTCATGATTGGTTGAGCGGAGAAACTATTACTGCGATTGCGCAGCTTGAGCCGCAGGCTGCGTGTCACCCGGAGCCCTGATATGAAGTGGGCGTGTGCGAAGGCCGGAGCGCAGCCCAGATTGTCTTTCTGCGGCTGCGCCGACCTGGAGCAAACCCTCCTCTCAAAAGTGCAGTCCTGATTGGTCAAGTGGAGGAACTATTACTGCGATTGCGCAGCTTGAGCCGCAGGCTGCGTGTCACCCGAAGCCCTGATGTAGGGTGGGCGTGTGATAAGGCAGACACGTAGCCCAGATTGTCTTTCTGCGGCTACGCAAGCATGAAGCACACCCACCTAGCCATCTCCTGTCACTGCATACGTATGGGATCACCCCATACTGTGCATGCGCGATGTTTGAACACTGATGATCAGCGGTGAGACAGGGCATACTCCATACACTGTACAGCAAAAATAGCTGACGAGATATGGCGATACCCTGATCACCAAACTGCACCACTGAACCACATGTATAAGTATTGTCTATCCATGTCTAAAATTGGGCAGCATTTACTACGGATATGCAGTCCGAGTATTCCAAGATCTCAGAACTCCGTACCATTACCAAAAGCATCTGCCATATGTGGTGGGGTGCCACCCACAAACACATAAGGTTACTCCTCTTATCCAGTGTCCACCAGCTAGCAACCTCATGTACTATAGATGGACATATCCTTCCACCACAGACATATTGGAAAACATAATACAGAAGGACATCAACCAATAACTATATCCGGTCCCCATAAAATTCAGAGAATCATTTAGAACCCTCTGAATAGCGAAAAAATATATAAACTCATAAATTCCATCTCACCCCTACAAAGTCAATTCCAGTAAACGAACGCTGAAACTGAGGATTTCTGTTCCAACTATCACACACACTGATCTGTGCATAACCCCCAAGAAACGAGGCGTAGATCTAGGGTAGAGCACGAGAAAGCCTAACTTATGGCAAAGAACATTTCCCATATTTCCCTTATCCAAAGGAGATGATAAAATTTGTACATATTGTGTTGATAAAATTTGTGAAATTTGTGAAGGAAACAGATCCAGGCAAACGGCGGGCACCAAAAGATCATAAACGTACTACAGGAAACATGCAAAGGATTGTTGTTCATTAAGGCCTTTTGGGCTAATTGAGTCCATCCTAAAAATCCACTCACATTCTCTCTGTAAAATAGTTTTGTCGAGGTCCCCTCCCCTCGGGTTGGGCTTGACCACCTCTACCACAGTGAATTTTAGGTTCAGGGTATCATGTGGATGTTTTGATCTCATGTGTCTGGCCAGTGGAGTGTCCCTATCATGTCTTATATCCCCCAGGTGTTCCCCCACATGCCTGCGAAACTCTCTTTTTGTTTTCCCAATATAATCCAGGGGGCAAGGGCACAAAGCCCTATATACCACCCCCGTTGATTTGCAATTGGAAAAATCACGTTGAAAGAAGACCTTCCCTGAGGAGGAGCTACTGAAGGATTTGTTTGGAATCATTAGCCTAAAAAATTGGCAGTTGCCACAACGGTAAAAACCACAAGGTCTTCTCTCTAGCCACGTACCATCCGGTTTTGGTTTCATGTAGTGGCTATGTACTAGCGAGTCTTTCAAAGATCTCCCCTTCCTAAATGTGATGTCCGGACGTGGGCCCAACAGATCCTTCAGGTCTGGGTCCATTCTCAGGATGTCCCAGTGTTTGTTGAGAACCTCTCTCACCCTCTGATGTTGGCAATCGAAGGTGCCTATAATCCTGATGATGTCATTTTCTATTGGGATAACACTGCTTATAATCTCACTAATGTAGAGAGGGAAGCATTGGAAGCTCTTAAAGGGAACGACCAGGTTATAATTAAAGCATCTGATAAGGGTGGTAACCTGGTCATTATGGACCATAAAGTATACCGTGAAATGTGCTACAACATCCTACAAGACAGGAGCACATATGAAATTCTGTGCTCCGATCCAACAGGAGCCTACAAAACGGAATTGAAGGAGGTCCTCGATGAGGCCTTGACCAATGGATTGGTGTCTAGATCCGAATTTGATTTTTTACTCCCTAAGTTTCCCCTACAGGCTACCTTTTACACTCTACCCAAAATACATAAGGGGGTGACCCCCCTGAAGGGACGGCCCATTGTGTCGGGTGTGGACTCCCTCACCCAAAACTGTGGTCTGTATTTAGAGGAGATCCTACGGCCATTTGTGATCGCCATTCCCTCATATCTTAGGGACACTACAGATTTACTACAGAAACTAGAGGGCCTGCAACTAGATGGCAGCTTCCTGTTGGGGTCAATTGACGTGGAGGCCCTCTATAGCAGTATCCCACATGAGGTGGGTTTAAGGGGAGTTAACTACTTTCTCCAACAGAGATCGGTAGCCTGTAGGGAACATAACAATTTCGTGATGTCCTTATTAAAGTACATCCTCACCCACAATGCATTTAAATTTGACGGTAAGTACTACCACCAGCTCAGGGGCACTGCGATGGGGTGCCCATGTGCCCCGTCGTATGCAAATTTGTCCCTGGGCTGGTGGGAGGAAACTGTCGTCTTTGGGGATGAGAAAAAATGGTGGAATTAATTTGTAGCAATATGGCTCAGATTCATAGACGATGTCTTTGTCATCTGGACGGGCATAACTTCATTATCGAGTTGAATTGTAATCAGATCAGCCTAAGGTTCACCTCGGAAATTCAGAAAGAGGAATTGGCTTTTTTGGATGTCCTGATAAAGAAGACACCAAATGGAAGTCTAACGATGAGCATATACCGCAAACCAACGAGTACGAACAGTCTGCTGAACTGGAATAGTCATCACCCTATCCCCCTTAAAAAGGGGATTCCAAAGGGCCAGTTCCTTAGACTGAGGCGGAACTGCTCAGAAACTGGGATGTTTCATAGCCAAGCAAAAGATATGCTTAATAGATTTAGAGAGAAAAACTATCCTCCACATGTGCTGCATACTGCATATACAACTGCGGCGAACATCGATAGACAGCAATTATTACATAAAAAGAAAGACCCAATAGAAAATGACATCATCAGGATTATAGGCACCTTCGATTGCCAACATCAGAGGGTGAGAGAGGTTCTCAACAAACACTGGGACATCCTGAGAATGGACCCAGACCTGAAGGATCTGTTGGGCCCACGTCCGGACATCACATTTAGGAAGGGGAGATCTTTGAAAGACTCGCTAGTACATAGCCACTACATGAAACTAAAACCGGATGGTACGTGGCTAGAGAGAAGACCTTGTGGTTTTTACCGTTGTGGCAACTGCCAATTTTGTAGGATAATGATTCCAAACAAATCCTTCAGTAGCTCCTCCTCAGGGAAGGTCTTCTTTCAACGTGATTTTTCCAATTGCAAATCAACGGGGGTGGTATATAGGACTTCGTGCCCTTGCCCCCTGGATTATATTGGGAAAACAAAAAGAGAGTTTCGCAGGCGTGTGGGGGATCACCTGGGGGATATAAGACATGATAGGGACACTCCACTGGCCAGACACATGAGATCAAAACATCCACATGATACCCTGAACCTAAAATTCACTGTGGTAGAGGTGGTCAAGCCCAACCCGAGGGGAGGGGACCTCGACAAAACTATTTTACAGAGAGAATGTGAGTGGATTTTTAGGATGGACTCAATTAGCCCAAAAGGCTTTAATGAACAACAATCCTTTGCATGTTTCCTGTAGTACGTTTATGATCTTTTGGTGCCCGCTGTTGTGAATTCTGTGGCAGAGCTCCCTCCTGTGGTCACAAGTGGTACTTCGGCTGATTCTCTCTATGAGCTTCCGTTGGTGGAGGAGAGTGGTACTGCGGCTACTGAGTTTCCTTCCTCAGGTGATGTGGTGAAGTCATTAGGTGCTGCTCTATTTAACTCCACCTAGTGCTTTGATCCTGGCCTCCAGTCAATGTTCTTGTATTGGACTTGCTTCCTCCTGGATCGTTCCTGTGGCCTGCTGCTCTGCATTGCTAAGTTCCGCTTTTGTTATTTTGTTTGCTGTTTTTTTCTGTCCAGCTTGCTTATTTGGTTTTTCTTGCTTGCTGGAAGCTCTGGGACGCAGAGGGTGTACCTCTGTGCCGTTAGTCGGTACGGAGGGTCTTTTTGCCCCCTTTGCGTGGTTGTTTGTAGGGTTTTGTGTTGACCGCAAAGTTACCTTTCCTATCCTCGCTCTGTTCAGTAAGTCGGGCCTCACTTTGCTAAATCTATTTCATCTCTACGTTTGTCTTTTCATCTTAACTCACAGTCATTATATGTGGGGGCTGCCTTTTCCTTTGGGGTATTTCTCTGAGGCAAGGTAGGCTTATTTTCTATCTTCAGGCTAGCTAGTTTCTCAGGCTGTGCCGAGTTGCATAGGGAGCGTTAGGCGCAATCAACGGCTGCCTCTAGTGTGGTTGGAGAGGATTAGGGATTGCGGTCAGCAGAGTTCCCACGTCTCAGAGCTCGTTCTATGTTTTTGGGTTATTGTCAGGTCACTGTATGTGCTCTGACTTCTATGTCCATTGTGGTACTGAATTACCTAATCATAACAGTACTGGAGGCCCAAAGTACTAATGATTCTCAATAGAGGGAAAAAAGAAGTTCTGAGACCATTTTTTTTTCTCTGCACTGTGTTTTGCCTCTTTTTTCCCCTAGACATTTGGGTGGTTCAGGGCACAGGTGTAGCGATGGACATTAAAGGTCTGTCTTCATGTGTGGATCAGCTCACGGCAAGAGTACAAAATATTCAAGACTTTGTGGCTCAGAATTCTATGTTAGAATCAAGAATTCCTATTCCTGATTTGTTTTTTGGAGATAGAACTAAATTTCTGAGTTTCAAAAATAATTGTAAACTATTTCTGGCTTTGAAACCTCGCTCCTCTGGTGACCCAGTTCAACAAGTTAGGATCATTATTTCTTTTTTACGTGGCGACCCTCAGGACTGGGCATTTTCTCTTGCGCCAGGAGATCCTGCATTAAGTAATATTGATGCATTTTTCCTGGCGCTAGGATTGCTGTACGATGAACCTAATTCAGTGGATCAGGCAGAAAGAAATTTGCTGGCTCTGTGTCAGGGTCAGGATGAGATAGAGGAATATTGTCAGAAATTTAGAAAGTGGTCCGTACTCACTCAATGGAATGAAGGTGCGCTCGCAGCGATTTTCAGAAAGGGTCTCTCTGAAGCCCTTAAGGATGTCATGGTGGAATTTCCTATGCCTGCTGGTCTGAATGAGTCTATGTCTTTGGCCATTCAGATCGGTCGACGCTTGCGTGAGCGTAAATCTGTGCACCATTTGGCGGTATTATCTGAGCATAAACCTGAGCCTATGCAGTGCGATAGGACTTTGACCAGAGTTGAACGGCAAGAACACAGACGTCAGAATGGGCTGTGTTTCTACTGTGGTGATTCCACTCATGCTATCTCTGATTGTCCTAAGCGCACTAAGCGGTTCGCTAGGTCTGCCACCATTGGTACGGTACAGTCAAAATTTCTTTTGTCCGTTACCTTGATCTGCTCTTATTCTGTCATGGCATTTGTGGATTCAGGCGCTGCCCTGAATTTGATGGACTTGGAGTATGCTAGGCGTTGTGGTTTTTTTTTTGAGCCCTTGCAGTGTCCTATTCCATTGAGAGGAATTGATGCTACGCCTTTGGCCAAGAATAAGCCTCAGTACTGGACCCAGCTTACCATGTGCATGGCTCCTGCACATCAGGAGGTTATTCGCTTTCTGGTGTTGCATAATCTGCATGATGTGGTCGTGTTGGGGTTGCCATGGCTACAAGTCCATAATCCAGTATTAGATTGGAAATCCATGTCTGTGTCCAGCTGGGGTTGTCAGGGGGTACATGGTGATGTCCCATTTCTGTCTATTTCGTCATCCACCCCTTCTGAGGTTCCAGAGTTCTTGTCTGATTACCGGGATGTATTTGATGAGCCCAAGTCCGATACCCTGCCTCCGCATAGGGATTGTCATTGTGCTATCGATTTGATTCCTGGTAGTAAATTCCCAAAAGGTCGACTGTTTAATTTATCTGTGCCTGAGCACGCCGCTATGCGGAGTTACGTGAAGGAGTCCTTGGAGAAGGGGCATATTCGCCCGTCATCGTCGCCATTAGGAGCAGGGTTTTTTTTTGTGGCCAAGAAGGATGGTTCGCTGAGACCTTGTATAGATTACCGTCTTCTAAATAAGATCACGGTTAAATTTCAGTACCCCTTGCCGCTGTTATCCGATTTGTTTGCTCGGATTAAGTGGGCTAGTTGGTTCACCAAGATAGATCTTCGTGGTGCGTATAATCTTGTGCGTATTAAGCGAGGCGATGAATGGAAGACCGCATTTAATACGCCCGAGGGCCATTTTGAGTATCTAGTAATGCCATTCGGACTTGCCAATGCTCCATCAGTGTTTCAGTCCTTTATGCATGACATCTTCCGAGAGTACGTAGATAAATTCCTGATTGTATTCTTGGATGATATTTTTATCTTCTCGGATGATTGGGAGTCTCATGTGAAGCAGGTCAGAAGTGTGTTTCAGGTCCTGCGTGCTAATTCTTTGTTTGTGAAGGGATCAAAGTGTCTCTTTGGTGTTCAGAAGGTTTCATTTTTGGGGTTCATTTTTTCCCCTTCTACTATCGAGATGGACCCTGTTAAGGTCCAAGCCATCCATGATTGGACTCAGCCGACATCTCTGAAAAGTCTGCAAAAGTTCCTGGGCTTTGCTAATTTTTATCGTCGCTTCATCTGCAATTTTTCTAGTATTGCTAAACCATTGACCGATTTGACCAAGAAGGGTGCTGATGTGGTCAATTGGTCTTCTGTTGCTGTGGAAGCTTTTCAAGAGTTAAAGCATCGTTTTTCTTCTGCCCCTGTGTTGTGTCAACCAGATGTTTCGCTTCCGTTCCAGGTCGAGGTTGATGCTTCTGAAATTGGAGCGGGGGCTGTTTTGTCGCAGAGAAGTTCTGATTGCTCGGTGATGAAACCATGCGCCTTCTTTTCCAGGAAGTTTTCGCCTGCTGAGCGAAATTATGATGTTGGCAATCGAGAGTTGTTGGCCATGAAGTGGGCATTCGAGGAGTGGCATCATTGGCTTGAAGGAGCTAAGCATCGCGTGGTGGTCTTGACTGATCATAAGAACTTGACTTATCTCGAGTCTGCCAAGCGGTTGAATCCTAGACAGACTCGTTGGTCGCTGTTTTTTGCCCGTTTTGACTTTGTGGTTTCGTACCTTCCGGGCTCCAAAAATGTGAAGGCGGATGCCCTGTCTAGGAGTTTTGTGCCCGACTCTCCGGGTTTATCTGAGCCGGCGGGTATCCTCAAAGAGGGAGTAATTGTGTCTGCCATCTCCCCTGATTTGCGGAGAGTGCTGCAAAAATTTCAGGCTAATAAACCTGATCGTTGCCCAGCGGAGAAACTGTTTGTCCCTGATAGGTGGACGAATAAAGTTATCTCTGAGGTTCATTGTTCGGTGTTGGCTGGTCATCCTGGAATCTTTGGTACCAGAGAGTTAGTGGCTAGAACCTTTTGGTGGCCATCTCTGTCGCGGGATGTGCGTTCTTTTGTGCAGTCCTGTGGGATTTGTGCTCGGGCTAAGCCCTGCTGTTCTCGTGCCAGTGGGTTGCTTTTGCCCTTGCCGGTCCCGAAGAGGCCTTGGACACATATCTCTATGGATTTTATTTCAGATCTTCCCGTCTCTCAAAAAATGTCAGTCATTTGGGTGGTTTGTGATCGCTTCTCTAAGATGGTCCATTTGGTACCCTTGTCTAAATTACCTTCCTCCTCTGATTTGGTGCCATTGTTCTTCCAGCATGTGGTTCGTTTACATGGCATTCCAGAGAATATCGTTTCTGACAGAGGTTCCCAGTTTGTTTCGAGGTTTTGGCGAGCCTTTTGTGCTAGGATGGGCATTGACTTGTCTTTTTCCTCGGCTTTCCATCCTCAGACTAATGGCCAGACCGAACGAACCAATCAGACCTTGGAAACATATCTGAGATGCTTTGTTTCTGCTGATCAGGATGACTGGGTGTCCTTTTTGCCTTTGGCTGAGTTCGCCCTTAATAATCGGGCCAGCTCGGCTACCTTGGTTTCGCCGTTTTTCTGCAACTCTGGGTTCCATTCTCGTTTCTCTTCGGGGCAGGTTGAGTCTTCGGACTGTCCTGGTGTGGATGCTGTGGTGGACAGGTTGCAGCAGATTTGGACTCATGTAGTGGACAATTTGGCCTTGTCCCAGGAGAAGGCTCAACGTTTCGCTAATCGCAGACGCTGTGTGGGTCCCCGACTTCGTGTTGGGGATTTGGTTTGGTTGTCTTCTCGTCATATTCCTATGAAGGTTTCCTCTCCTAAGTTTAAACCTCGTTTCATTGGTCCGTATAGGATTTCTGAGGTTCTTAATCCTGTGTCTTTTCGTTTGACCCTTCCAGATTCTTTTTCCATCCATAACGTATTCCATAGGTCATTGTTGCGGAGATACGTGGCACCTATGGTTCCATCTGTTGATCCTCCTGCCCCAGTTTTGGTGGAGGGGGAGTTGGAGTATATTGTGGAGAAGATTTTGGATTCTCGTGTTTCAAGACGGAAACTCCAGTATCTGGTTAAGTGGAAGGGTTATGCTCAGGAAGATAATTCCTGGGTCTTTGCCTCTGATGTCCATGCTCCCGATCTGGTTCGTGCCTTTCATATGGCTCATCCTGGTCGTCCTGGGGGCTCTGGTGAGGGTTCGGTGACCCCTCCTCAAGGAGGGGGTACTGTTGTGAATTCTGTGGCAGAGCTCCCTCCTGTGGTCACAAGTGGTACTTCGGCTGATTCTCTCTATGAGCTTCCGTTGGTGGAGGAGAGTGGTACTGCGGCTTCTGAGTTTCCTTCCTCAGGTGATGTGGTGAAGTCATTAGGTGCTGCTCTATTTAACTCCACCTAGTGCTTTGATCCTGGCCTCCAGTCAATGTTCTTGCATTAGACTTGCTTCCTCCTGGATCGTTCCTGTGGCCTGCTGCTCTGCATTGCTAAGTTCCGCTTTTGTTATTTTGTTTGCTGTTTTTTTCTGTCCAGCTTGCTTATTTGGTTTTTCTTGCTTGCTGGAAGCTCTGGGACGCAGAGGGTGTACCTCCGTGCCGTTAGTCAGTATGGAGGGTCTTTTTGCCCCCTTTGCGTGGTTGTTTGTAGGGTTTTGTGTTGACCGCAAAGTTACCTTTTCTTTCCTCGCTCTGTTCAGTAAGTCGGGCCTCACTTTGCTAAATCTATTTCATCTCTACGTTTGTCTTTTCATCTTAACTCACAGTCATTATATGTGGGGGCTGCCTTTTCCTTTGGGGTATTTCTCTGAGGCAAGGTAGGCTTATTTTCTATCTTCAGGCTAGCTAGTTTCTCAGGCTGTGCCGAGTTGCATAGGGAGTGTTAGGCGCAATCCACGGCTGCCTCTAGTGTGGTTGGAGAGGATTAGGGATTGCGGTCAGCAGAGTTCCCACGTCTCAGAGCTCGTTCTATGTTTTTGGGTTATTGTCAGGTCACTGTATGTGCTCTGACTTCTATGTCCATTGTGGTACTGAATTACCTAATCATAACAGCCTGCCGTTTGCCTGGATCTGTTTCCTTCACAAATTTCACAAATTTTATCATCTCCTTTGGATAAGGGAAATATGGGAAATGTTCTTTGCCATAAGTTAGGCTTTCTCGTGCTCTACCCTAGATCTACGCCTCGTTTCTTGGGGGTTATGCACAGATCAGTGTGTGTGATAGTTGGAACAGAAATCCTCAGTTTCAGCATTCGTTTACTGGAATTGACTTTGTAGGGGTGAGATGGAATTTATGAGTTTATATATTTTTTCGCTATTCAGAGGGTTCTAAATGATTCTCTGAATTTTATGGGGACCGGATATAGTTATTGGTTGATGTCCTTCTGTATTATGTTTTCCAATATGTCTGTGGTGGAAGGATATGTCCATCTATAGTACATGAGGTTGCTAGCTGGTGGACACTGGATAAGAGGAGTAACCTTATGTGTTTGTGGGTGGCACCCCACCACATATGGCAGATGCTTTTGGTAATGGTACGGAGTTCTGAGATCTTGGAATACTCGGACTGCATATCCGTAGTAAATGCTGCCCATTTTTAGACATGGATAGACAATACTTATACATGTGGTTCAGTGGTGCAGTTTGGTGATCAGGGGTATCGCCATATCTCGTCAGCTATTTTTGCTGTACAGTGTATGGAGTATGCCCTGTCTCACCGCTGATCATCAGTGTTCAAACATCGCGCATGCACAGTATGGGGTGATCCCATACGTATGCAGTGACAGGAGATGGCTAGGTGGGTGTGCTTCATGCTTGCGTAGCCGCAGAAAGACAATCTGGGCTGCGTGTCTGCCTTATCACACGCCCACCCTACATCAGGGCTTCGGGTGACACGCAGCCTGCGGCTCAAGCTGCGCAATCGCAGTAATAGTTCCTCCGCTTGACCAATCAGGACTGCACTTTTGAGAGGAGGGTTTGCTCCAGGTCTGCGCAGCCGCAGAAAGACAATCTGGGCTGTGCTCCGGCCTTCGCACACACGCCCACTTCATATCAGGGCTCCGGGTGACACGCAGCCTGCAGCTCAAGCTGCACAATCGCAGTAATAGTTTCTCCGCTCAACCAATCAGGACTGCGCCCTGGAGAGGAGGGTGTGCTCCAGGCTTGCGCAGCCGCAGTAAGACAATCGGGCCGCGCTGCTGCTATCAGGGCTCAGGGTGGTACGCAGCCTGCGGCTCAAGCTGCGCAACTGCAGTAATATTTTTCCGGTCTACCAATCAGGACTGCGCCCTTGAGAGGAGCGCAGGCGCAGTGGATTAAGAAAGGGTTTCCTTTAAACTCTCATACATCTATCGCCAGCTTTCGGCACTGGGTGACACGCATGTTGCGGTCCACTGTGCGCAACCGCAGGGAGAGCTCTCTGCTCCACCAATTAGGGCCAAGTACTCATTCTGCTTCCGGATCGATACAGGAAGTGGATGGTGGCGTGGTTTTCCGGCGGGCCCTGTTTAAAACTGAGGTAACATACATCAGAATCCTTTAGATATCTTGCACCATCGAGACACATGACATGAAATCGGGCCTCCTGATGAGCCAGCGAGGCGAAACGCGTTGAGGCTATTAAGGAACAGTGGGCTGACGGCGCAGCACTTCATGATGAGTATCGCTATACACATATGCCTGCATCTGTCAATAGCATTGGACTTTGGGTTATGAGGCATAATTTGTTTATCTGCATTGTTTGTGGTGGGGTGGAATCTTGCAAGTGCATTTTCCCCACAGTATCGATAGAAGCATAGGCAGTATCATCTGCCTAAGTGTAGTTTTTGCCCCAAAGGTCACGGATCATACGTGATAATGGCAAAATGCGGTCGTAAAATAGCCCTCTGCATGTTCTCATATTGCTTTTAATACACAGGTGTGGGGTTTGAGGTTTCCCTAGATTCAGTTGATATATGTTTAGCTTCCAGGGGTACCTTTAGTACACTATTGTGTGGGTAGAGGGACCCCTTGGGGATCATTAGGGTTTATCAGGGACCCTAGGGTCAGCCGACGCTGAGCGGGGGCGCCATATCGTTCCCCATAGGGTGCCAACCCCCGCTGTTAGGCAGGTCTGACCTAGGTATGGTCTATGGATTAGTCCTTTCCCCCACCCTAGTTTTTTCACGGTGTTTTTTGTGTGTTTTTGTTTTTTTATTTTTTCCTGGTGCAGCCACAGGTTGGTGGCATTTTTAATCTAGTCTAATAAAGATTTTTTCTGGGTCTACATGATTCCTAATTGAATAGAAGCCCATTTGCATATACTTTTTGACAAACACACAATTCTCCAACTTGGTGTAGAGGGAGTTTGCCCGTAACAGGTTGAAGACTTTGCAAACATCTCTCCGGTGGGAGTCAATATCTGGAGAGTAGATGAGACTATCATCCAGATAGACTACGACCGAGGTGGTGAGCATATCCCGGAAGATATTGTTCACAAAGTCTTGGAAAATGGCTGGGGCATTACAGAGTCCGAAGGGCATCACCAGATATTCATAGTGCCCATCCCTGGTGTTAAATGCCGTCTTCCATTCGTCCCCCTCACGAAAGCGAATCAGGTTGTAAGCACCCCGCAGATCTACTTTAGTAAATAACCCTCGCTCACTGTAGCCTTTCAAAGAGCTCAGATATCAGAGGTAGTGGGTACTTATTCTTAACGGTGATGGTGTTAAGACCCCTGTAGTCTATGCATGGACGTAGTTCTCCACTCTTCTTCTGCACGAAGAAGAAACCAGCCCCAGCAGGTGACACTGACTTCCTAATGAATTCTCTTGCCAGATTCTCTCAGATGTACTTGGATATTGCCTCCATCTCCGGAAGAGATAACGGAGAGATTCGACTCTGGGGAGGCTCTGCACCAGGCAAGAGGTCAATAGGACAGTCATAGGGGTGGTGAGGCGGAAGGGTCTCTGCAGCCCTTTTGGAGAAAATGTCTGCATAGGGCCAATAGTGCTTGGGGAGAGAGGAAAGCTCTCCGGGTACCTCAGTTGTAGCAACCTGAACGCACTCCCTCTGACATCTGCCCTCACAGGATTTACTCCATCCCAGAATTCTCCCTGAGGACCACTCCATATGAGGAGAGTGGTAGCGTAGCCATGGTATCCCCAACAGGACCTCATCAATTCCCTCGGGAATGACTAGTAGGGAAATAATCTCCTGATGAGATGGAGACATGGAAAGAGTGAATGGAATGGTTTGGTGTGTAATCTATGAGGGTAGTGTCGACCCATTTACCACTCGAACGGTCACGGGTTTGACGAGCATCACCAGGGGTATTGCGTGTCGTTGGGCCATAATGATTGTGCAGTACTATAAGGGGCAGTGTCTGTATGGAGCATCTGTATGGGGCCATAACGATTGTGCAGTACCATAAGGGGCAGTGACTGTATGGAGCATCTCTATGGGGCCATAACGATTGTGCAGTACTATAAGGGGCAGTGACTGTATGGAGCATCTGTATGGGGCCATAATCATTGTGCAGCACTATAAGAGGCAGTGTCTGTAGGGAGCATCTGTATGGGGCCATAACGATTGTGCAGCACTATAAGGGGCAGTGACTGTATGGAGCATCTGTATGGGGCCATAATCATTGTGCAGCACTATAAGAGGCAGTGTCTGTAGGGAGCATCTGTATGGGGCCATAACGATTGTGCAGCACTATAAGGGGCAGTGACTGTATGGAGCATCTGTATGGGGCCATAATCATTGTGCAGCACTATAAGAGGCAGTGTCTGTAGGGAGCATCTGTATGGGGCCATAACGATTGTGCAGCACTATAAGGGGCAGTGACTGTATGGAGCATCTGTATGGGGCCATAACGATTGTGCAGCACTACAAGGGGCAGTGTCTGTATGGAGCATCTGTATGGGGCCATAACGATTGTGCAGCACTATAAGGGGCAGTGACTGTATGGAGCATCTGTATGGGGCCATAACGATTGTGCAGCACTACAAGGGGCAGTGTCTGTATGGAGTATCTGTATGGGGCCATAACGATTGTGCAGCACTATAAGGGGCAGTGTCTGTATGGAGCATCTGTATGGGGCCATAACGATTGTGCAGCACTATAAGGGGCTGTGTCTGTATGGAGCATCTGTATAGGGCCATAACGTTTGTGCAGCACTAAAAGGGGCAGTGTCTGTATGGAGCATCTGTATGGGGCCATAACGATTGTGAAGCACTATAAGGGGCAGTGACTGTATGGAGCATCTGTATGGGACCATAACGATTGTGCAGCACTATAAGGCGCTAGTGTCTGTATGGAGCATCTTATGGGGCCCTTATTACCCTTTATGCAGGATTATATGGGGCATATTTTAATATGGAGCATTTAATGGGGCCCATCAAACTTTATGGAGCATTATATGGGGCTCCTGATTCAATATGGATATTCAAAAACACTTAACCTACTGATGTCTCAATTAATTTTACTTTTATTGGTATCTATTTTTACTTTTGACATTTACCGGTAGCTACTGCATTTTCCACCCTAGGCTTATACTCGAGTCATTAAGTTTTCCCAGTTTTTTGTGGCAAAATTAGGGGGGTCGGCTTATACTCGGGTCGGCTTATACTCGAGTATATATGGTATATATGTTTGTCAATGACATATATACAATACAGACCAAAAGTTTGGACACACCTTCTCATTTAAAGATTTTTCTGTATTTTCATGACTCTGAAAATTGTACATTCACACTGAAGGCATCAAAACTATGAATTAATACATGTGGAATTATATACTTAACAAAAACGTGTGAAACAACTGAAATTATGCCTTATATTCTAGATTCTTCAAAGTAGCCACCTTTTGCTTTGATGACTGCTTTGCACACTCTTGGCATTCTCTTGATGATCTTCAAGAGGTAGTCACCGAGAATGTTTTCCACTTCACAGGGTGTACCCTGTCAGGTTTAATAAGTGGGATTTCTTGCCTTATAAATGGGGTTGGGACCATCAGTTGTGTTGTGCAGAAGTCTGGTGGATACACAGCTGATAGTCCTACTGAATAGACTGTTAGAATTTGTATTATGGCAAGAAAAGAGCAGCTAAGTAAACAAAAACGAGTGGCCCTCATTACTTTAAGAAATGAAGGTCAGTCAGTCCGAAAAATTGGGAAAACTTTGAAAGAGTCCCCAAGTGCAGTGGCAAAAACCATCAAACGCTACAAAGAAACTGGCTCACATGAGGACCGCCCCAGGAAAGGAAGACCAAGAGTCACCTCTGCTTCTGAGGATAAGTTTATCCAAGTCACCAGCCTCAGAAATCGCAGGTTAACAGCAGCTCAGATTAGAGACCAGGTCAATGCCACACAGAGTTCTAGCAGCAGACACATCTCTACAACAACTATTAAGAGGAGACTTTGTGCAGCAGACCTTCATGGTAAAATAGCTGCTTGGAAATAACTGCTAAGGACAGGAAACAAGCAGAAGAGACTTGTTTGGGCTAAAGAACACAAGGAATAGACATTAGACCAGTGGAAATCTGTGCTTTGGTTTGATGAGTCCAAATTTGAGATCTTTGGTTCCAACCACCGTGTCTTTGTGCGACTCAGAAAAGGTGAACGGATGGACTCTACATGCCTGGTTCCCACCGTGAAGCATGGAGGAGGTGTGATGGTGTGGGGGTGCTTTGTTGGTGACACTGTTGTTGATTTATTCAAAATTGAAGGCATACTGAACCAGCATGGCTACCACAGCATCTTGCAGTGGCATGCTATTCCATCCGGTTTGCGTTTAGTTGGACTATCATGTATTTTTCAACAGGACAATGACCCCAAACACACCTCCAGGCTGTGTAAGGGCTATTTGACCAAGAAGGATAGTGATGGGGTGCTACACCAGATGACCTGGCCTCTACAGTCACCAGAGCTGAACCCAATCGAGATGGTTTGGGGTGAGCTGGACCGCAGAGTGAAGGCAAAAGAGCCAACAAGTGCTAAGCATCTCTAGGAACTCCTTCAAGATTGTTGGAAGACCATTCCCAGTGACCTCTTGAAGCTCATCAAGAGAATGCCAAGAGTGGGCAAAGCAGTCATCAAAGAAAATGATGGCTACTTTGAAGTACCTTGAATATAAGACATATTTTCAGTTGTTTCACACTTTTTTGTTAAGTATATAATTCCACGTGTGTTAATTCATAGTTTTGATGCCTTCAGTGTGAATGTACAATTTTCAGAGTCATGAAAATACAGAAAAATCTTTAAATGAGAGGGTGTGTCCAAACGTTTGGTCTTTACTGTATATATATATTGTGAGATAGAACTCACTAACGGGTTGGGGAATACTCGCTTGGCAGCAGGATAAACATAGACAGGCATGGTTTTTCTCATAAACAGTCCATGTGGTTTACTATACACTCAGCATAAACTACTGTAGGCCATGTTACACATCACAGACCTCACATAGTCCTTACCACTTCAAAGTATACGGCTACATCTCGCTGACACTAAACATGCCGGATCTTACTTTGTCCTGTTGCCATGGGTGACCGCATCCCGCACAGTTGAATAGTTCATAGCACACAATAAGCACCAACAGTCTGTGGAGGTACCTTATGGGAGCTCCTGCTCCACCTGCTGACTCCTTGTCAGTCCTCTCTCCCTGGGAAAGCTGCCTTATGGGAATCACAAACTTGCCTGGAAGGCACACCTCAGTCAGTCCAGACCAACTGAAGGATGGTAGCTTCCCCATCGACTCTGCAGGTCCTTGACCTCACCTCGTGCTCTTCAGGAGTCCAGTCGTATTCCCAGGATCTCCCAACACAGGGCCACTCAGGATCACGGCCTCACCTGGTGCTATTCAGGGATCCGGTTCCCACTCTGGACCTCCCAACACCCAGGCCACTCAGGATCACGGCCTCACCAGGTTCTATTCAGGGATCCAGTCCCCACTCTGGAACTCCCAACATCCAGGCCTTTCCTTTTACAGGATCTTCCAGCCCAGAAGCATTCAGATCCATACACAGGAACCATACACAGGAACCCTGCAACCCACACCCTGGTCACATTATATACTTGTAACCACTCCCATAGAGGGGTGGTGTGTGTGTGTGTGTGGCTAGTCCGACCCGCCCAGCTCTCAGAACTAGCCTTGCCAGCCTCCTTCTAAAACAACACAATTTCGCACAGTTATGCCTGTCATTGCCATGCATTCCTATGGCCTCAATACGCCTCCATGCATATTCTGGGGAGACCAGTTTGTAACGCAGAGCCCCCAGTTTTGTATTTTCCCAAGGGTAACAGGAGAAATTGGACCCAAAAAGTTGTTGTCCAATTTGTCCTGAGCTCGGAAGGGAAGGAGCGCCATTTGGATTGCAGACTTAGATGGATTGGTCTGCAGGCTTCACATTGCATTTGCAGAGCCCCTGATGTACCTAAACAGTAGAAACCCCCACAAGTGACCCCATATTGGAAACTAGACCCCCCCAAGGAACTTATCTAGATGTGTTGTGAGAACTTTGAACCCTCAAGTGTTTCACTACAGTTTATAACACAGAGCTGTGAAAATAAAAAATCTTTTTTTTTCACAAAAAAATATTTTTTAGCCCCCAGTTTTGTACTTTCCTAAGGGTAACAGGAGAAATTGGACCCCAAAAATTGTTGTCCAATTTGTCCTGAGTACGCTGTTACCCCATATTTGGGGGGGAACCACCCTTTGGGCGCATGGCAGAGCTCGCAAGGGAAGGAGCGCTGTTTGGAATGCAGACTTAGATAGATTGGTCTCCGGGCATCACGTTGCATTTGCTGAGCCCCTGATGAACCTACACAGTAGAAACCCCCCACAAGTGCCCCCATATTGGAATCTAGACCCCCAAGGAACCTATCTAGATGTGTTGTGAGAGCTTTGAACCCCCAAGTGTTTCACTACAGTTTATAACACAGAGAATATAAAATCCTTTTTTTTCCGCAAAAATTATTTTTTAGCCCCCGGTTTTGTATTTTCCCAAGGGTAACAGGAGAAATTGTACCCCAAAAGGTGTTGTCCAATTTGTCCTGAGTACGCTGATACCCCATATGTTGGGGTAAACCCCAGTTTGGGTGCACAGGAGAGTTCAAAAGGGAAGGAGCACTGTTTTACTTTTTCAACGCAGAATTGGCTAGAAATTAGATTGGACGCCATGTCGCTTTTGGAGAACCCCTGATGTGCCTAAACAGTGGAAACCCCCAAATTCTAACCGAAACCCTAACCCAAACACACCCCTAACCCTAATCCCAACCCTAACCATAACTCTAACCTCACCCCTAACCTGAACATGCCCCTGGCCCTAATCCCAACCACACCCCTAACCCCAACACACCCCTAACCCTAATCCCAACCTTAATTCCAACCGTAAATGTAATCCAAACCCTAACTTTAGCCCCAACCCTAACCCTAACTGTAGCCCCAACCCTAATCCTAACTTTAGCCCCAACCCTAACCCTCATTTTATCCCAACCCTAACCCTAACTGTAGCCCCAACCCTAACTGTAGCCCCAACCCTAACTTTAGCCCCAACCTTTACCCTAACTTTAGCCCCAACCCTAAGCCTAACTTTAGCCCCAACCCTAACCCTGACCCTAACCCTAATGGGAAAATGGAAATAAATACATTTTTTAAAATTTTATTATTTTTCCCTAACTAAGGGGGTGATGAAGGGGGGCTTGATTTACTTTTATAGTGTTTTTTTTTTTGCGGATTTTTATGATTGGCAGCCGTCACACACTAAAGGACGCTTTTTATTGCAAAAATAGTTTTTGCGTCACCACATTTTGAGAGCTATAATTTTTCTATATTTTGGTCCACGGAGTCATGTGAGGTCTTGTTTTTTGCGGGACAAGTTGACATTTTTATTGGTACCATTTTTGGGCATGTGACATTTTTTGATCGCTTTTTATTCTAATTTTTGTGAGGCAGAATGACTAAAAACCAGCTATTCATGAATTTCTTTTGGGGGGGGCGTTTATACCGTTTCACGTTTGGTAAAATTGATAAAGCAGTTTTATTCTTCGGGTCAGTATGATTACAGCGATACCTGGAGGGCAAGCAAGTCCTCTCCAGAGGAAGACAAACTTCAGGATCTCAACAAACACTCCCCCTACACAAGAAACCACATCCTCTGCTAAAATGCAGAGCCTTCAGAGAGAATTCTCAAGGAGACCGCAAAGGTTTCCTCAAAGAAAACATGATACGTTTCAGATGCTGTGCAAGGACCTCACACTTCACCAAGAACTGTGAAACTAGTGTCAAATGCGAAGAATATGGTAGCGTGGAGCACAACACAGTCTTACACCCTGGACCACCCTCAGGGGTATCGTCACAAGTAGAAGAGCGTGGTGAAAGGCAGATGGGCACCGACGTAGACACCACAGTAGTCACTTCTCAGTGTACAGAGATCTGTAAGGAGCTTGTATCAGTAAGATCCTCCTCAAAGATCTGCCTTGTCAGAGTCTACCCAGCGAGCCACCAGGATAAGGCAATCAAGGTATATGCAGTCTTGGATGATCAGAGCAACAGGTCTCTAGCCAACTGCTTTCTCTTCAACACCTTCAACATTGCTGGCCCCGATTCTCCTTACTCCTTGAAGACATGTGCGGGTACTGTCGAGACGGGGAGAAAAGTAACTGGATTAAAGGTAGAATCTATAGACAGTCAAACCTGCATAGCCTTGCTATCAATACTGGAGTGCAACCAGATTCCTGACAATAGGTCCGAGATACCTACACTAGAGATAGCAGCTCACCATTCCCATCTGAAGCGTAGAGCCCATCTGATACCAGAACTGGATCAAGAAGGTCCGATTGTCTTACTCCTCGGAAGAGACATGCTATGAGTCCATAAAGCTAGAGGACAGATTAACAGCTTACATAATGCCCCATATACACAGAGACTTGAGATGGGATGGGTCATTGTAGGAGACATCTGTTTAGCCATCCTCAGTCAGCAGTATGCTCATAAATACTCTTGAAAATGAATGTCCGTCTCTCTTCCAGCCATGTAAGAGTAGCTTCCTGATAAAAGAGTTGTCACGCAATGCTCCTCTACCTTGTCTGTTGGCTGATCCTTCCTGTGAAGACCATGCATGTGATGGTGAAAAAGATCATATAGGGTGCACAGTTTTCCACAGAACAAGAGAAGACAGCAAGGTAGCAATGTCCGTAGAAGAAAAACTGTTTTTGGACATCATGGATCGAGAGATAGTAAGAGATGAGTCAAAGAGTTGGATAGCTCCTCTACCATTTAAAAACCAGAGGCAACACTTACCCAACAATAGAGAACTTGTCTACGGTTGATTTGTCTCCCTCAAATGCAAACTGCAGAAGGCATCTGAAATGAGAGAGCACTTCTTTGCCTTCATGGAGAGAATATTTCAGAATGGCCATGCAGAAATTGCACCTGTACTTCAAGATTCTGAGGAATGTTGGTATTTACCCATTTTCGGCATGCATCATCCTAAGAAACCTTGGTCAAATAAGAGTAGTATTTGACTCAAGCACCAGATATGAAGGTGTCTCACTAAACAACGTCTTTGTCTTGCCCAGACCTCAATAACAGACTACTAGGAGAACTTCTTCGCTTCCGCAGAGATGCAGTGGCATTTATGGCTGACATACAACAGATGTTTCATTGCTTCCTTGTCAAAAAAGAACATAGAAACTATTTGAAGTTCTTCTGGTACTGCGATAATGACCCCTACAAAGACATGGTGGAGTATCGGATGAAAGTACACATCTTCGGGAACAGCCCTTGCCCTGCTGTCGCCATCTAAGGCCTTAGACATTCAGCCAGAGAGGGTGAAGCAAAGTACTGGTCGGATGCTAGATCTTTTGTGGAGAAGGATTTCTACGTAGATGACTGCTTGAAATCCACACCAATGGATGAATCGGCAGTTAGTCTCCTAAAAAGGCACAACAAATGCTCGCTTTGTCCAATTTGAAGCTGCACCAAATCGCTTCCAGCAGCCTAAAAACGATGGCAGCTTTTCCCTCTCAAGATTACTCAACTTATCTGTCAGATTGCACACCGTGTCAACGTGTATGAAAGCAGAACAACTGGTTAACAGACGCGGGTGGCTGTTAAAGGCACTTGATGGCTGAATAAATCAGTCATCATGTGTGGGGAAAGATGCAAGCCCACATCAAAGGCAGGGACACAAACTTTGACGTAAATATACCTCATGAAGCAGTTGTGCCAGAAACACGTCAGGTTTCTTTTAATTCTGTTAACAAGGTTCAATAAATTGATGTTTTACCTGGATGGCCATGCTGGATTGAATCCTCCCTTTTCCACTGTGATGAAGCTTATTTGATTTCTATAACCTCTAAACTGTCAAAAGTGAAAAATGGCCAATACTAATGTGAGATAAACTAATATAGTGCACATAACCCTGTAAATGTCAGCTGTACCTTTACAGGAAACAGGCCTCAAGTTATGATCTGTGGTAATGGTGTAAAAGTGAGGTGCCAGCAGTAAATTTTTACATATCTTTACAGTCTTTCTGGCTCCCGGGATTTACTCCAGAATGTTACAGTATACTGTTTATTGCATTATTGGAAGCAATGAAAAAAAGCAATCTACAGCAGACGGGAGAGGCCCTACAGGCAATTACACTGCTTCTTATATGGCTAATCCCTCATTATGAAATGAGTGGCTTCTGAAGGTAATGAAGATGGTAGCAGATGAAGAACATTGGCACATAAGCAATGCAAGAAAAGAGAGACCAGAACATATAGGATAGTTAATTCATGTGTTGCAATAAAATCCATTGACTTTAAAGATTCGTTCTAAAGGAAGATATTTAGTCAAAGACAATAATGTACGATTTGGGTGGAATAAAGGATTCTACAAATATGATTTACTTCAGTATACATTACATGATAAAACATGATGGAATGTTAAAGTAGTTGAACTCTATCCTTGGAGCTGCCCAAAAGACCACACTAGGTAAATTAAAAAAGAGCAATAACATAATGCAGTCATTGGAAACAATCACTTTAGTACAGCATGACAGCGAGAATTTTCTTTTTATCCATTATCCTGAACATTTGCCTGAAAGGTGAAGGCTGCAATTTACATCTGTTTTTCACTGTAATATGTCCCCATAGAATTGTTAGGGACCCTACATTATTACTGTATCCCTCTGATTTCATATAGATGTAAGGAGAGTTTTTCCTCTTATATTCATTAAGAATCAGACAGGAAACAAACTGTGGCCTGAACTCTTAGATGGCATATTACCGTATATACTCGAGTATAAGCCGACCCGAGTATAAGCCGACCCCCCTAATTTTGCCACAAAAAACTGGGAAAACTTATTGACTCGAGTATAAGCCTAGGGTGGAATGCAGCATTTACCGGTGAATTTCAAAAATAAAAATAGATCATTATTTCCCCATAGCTGTGCCATATAGTGCTCTGCACCGTCCATTATTGTCCCATAGCTGTGCCCCATACAGTGCTCTGCACCGTTCATTATTTCCCCATAGCTGTGCCATATAGTGCTCTGCACCGTTCATTATTGTCCCATAGCTGTGCCCCATACAGTGCTCTGCACCGTTCATTATTTCCCTATAGCTGTGCCCCATATAGTGTTCTGCACCGTTCATTATTGTCCCATAGCTGTGCCCCATACAGTGCTCTGCACCGTTCATTATTTCCCTATAGCTGTGCCCCATATAGTGCTCTGCACCGTTCATAGTTCCCTATAGCTGTGCCCCATATAGTGCTCTGCACCGTTCATTATTTCCCTATAGCTGTGCCCCATACAGTGCTCTGCACCGTTCATTATTTCCCTATAGCTGTGCCTCATATAGTGCTCTGCACCGTTCATTATTGCCCTATAGCTGTGCCTCATATAGTGCTCTGCACCGTTCATGATTGTCCCATAGCTGTGTCCCATATAGTGCTCTGCACCGTTCATGATTGTCCCATAGCTGTGCCCCATATAGTGCTCTGCACCGTTCATAGTTCCCTATAGCTGTGCCCCATATAGTGCTCTGCACCGTTCATGATTGTCCCATAGCTGTGCCCCATATAGTGCTCTGCACCGTTCATAGTTCCCTATAGCTGTGCCCCATATAGTGCTCTGCACCGTTCATGATTGTCCCATAGCTGTGCCTCATATAGTGCTCTGCACCGTTCATAGTTCCCTATAGCTGTGCCCCAAATAGTGCTCTGCACCGTTCATTATTTCCCTATAGCTGTGCCCCATACAGTACTCTGCACCGTACATAGTTCCCTATAGCTGTGCCTCATATAGTGCTCTGCACCGTTCATAGTTCCCCATAGAAAGCTCTGCCATTGCCGCTGCTGCAGTAAAAAAAAAAAAAAAAAGCCATACTCACCTCTCTTGATTGCAGCTCCCGGCGTCTCGTTCCGGCGTCCGGTTCCGGCGTCTCTCTGCTCTGACTGATCAGGCAGGGGGCGCCGCGCACACTAAATGCGTCATCGCGCCCTCTGACCTGCACAGTCAGAGCGCAGACGCCGGGAAGATGGAGCGGCGCCCGGCGGCTGGAACGTGGACAGGTGAATATTACATACTTACCTGGTCCCGACGTCCGGCTCCCTCTGCCTGTCACAGCTGGTCTTCGGTGCCGCAGCCTCTTTCTCTATCAGCGGTCACCGTTACCGCTGATTAGAGAAATGAATAGGCGGCTCCACCCCTATGGGAGGTGGAGCCGCCTATTCATTTCTCTAATGAGCGGTCCCACGTGACCGCTGAAGAGGGGAAGAAGCTGCAGCACAGAAGACTGTGGGATGGCAGGGACAGCGCCAGGATCGCTGGGACTAGGTAAGTATGCCTCAGCGCCCTCACCCCCTCACCCGCCGACCCTGCCACCCACCTTGACTCGAGTATAAGCCGAGAGGGGCACTTTCAGCCCAAAAATTTGGGCTGAAAATCTCGGCTTATACTAGAGTATATACGGTACCTTGGCATTCTGCCATATACTTGCATGTTGCCATACAGATTCCCGAGCCCATACAGTAAATCCATAAAGTGCAGAGCTGAAAGCCTGGTGTCTAAGAGCGGCCGTATGAACCGAGGTAGGAGCACAACGCTAGGACTGGTTGTCGATCTACCTTACCTGAGCTTGAGAGCTGCATAGAAATATATGAATCTGTCACGCTCTGGACGGGGAGCTGCTGACGAGTCTGTCTATTGCGGTCCCAATTTATATGGCCGTCTGACTGCGCCCTAACACTGAGGGTAGGCTACCTGTATCTGCAAACAGGCTTTTCTCACAGGTCTGCAGGTCATTATCTGAATACTTTTATTTGTATTTTCTATCAGTCAAAGTGAATTATTTTTACCAACACAATACTTTAACATTACATGCCAAAACAAGCAACACTGAAGTTGAATATTTTCTATACTCATATTTTCACATGCCTGTTGTTTCTATCAATATTTTAGTTGATTCAGTCAAATTTAAAAGTCATATGCTTGACGATTAAGCAGATTTCAATAGCAGGTTATTACTATTTAACCTAAGGACAGCATAAGGTAGGGGTTAAAATACAGATTTCAAGATGCGGCAAATGTCAGACTGTGTGTTGTTTACCTACACTGAAGGTTTTATCACCTGGTGATCATCATTGCCCAGGCTACAGCTGCTACAGCAGCAGGTGCATTCTAGTCCAACTCCACCCCTCCTCTGTTAAGCAGCTCACTGTCAATAGACTATGTACATAGCCTGGTGTGGGTGGGGTTAGCTTTCTCAGCTCTGCTACATTCTAAATCTAGGATCTTGCATTGTGTAACAACTGCTACACCCAGTAAGCTAAGTAGAATCAGGGTCTCTTTGCCTACATCATACAGCTCTCACATGAGGTAGCAAAAAACTTGCTGGCAGATTCCCTTTAAGCAAAACTCGAATGATAATCGCAGTAATGCATCAATTTCCTTTTGCTAATTTTAGGAATATAAAACAGAAAAAGTAACAAATGGCAAACATATTCAGAACACCAATTAGTAAACAGAGCATGTAAAAATGATTCATTAGTAATTCTGAAGGGCTGGTGAATAATTACAAAGTGAAAAATGAGTTTCCCCTTTAAAGAAACGTGCAGCAGCAGAGAAAGTGTAATATATATAAGTCATATCAGAATAATAGATGGTATATTATATGAGTGTAATGATGACTATCAATATCTCTAAAGCCAAGTATTTTGTTTTGAGCTTTGGCAGATATTTGATCTTTAAACTTAGTTTAGAATTTCCAATACTAGTCAGATGTCTGCAAAGGTAAAGTCAAGTTACGTAGGATCCTCTTTTACTGCAATTACTGCTGCACGTCATTTGGGGTATATCTCTACTAGCTCTGCACATCTAGAGGCTGAATTTTTTTCCCATTCTTCTTTGCAAACTAGCTCTAGCTCAGTGAGATTGGATGGTGAGCATCTGACAACAGCAAGTCTTACCGCAGATTATCAATGGAATTTAGGCCTGGACTGTGACAGGGCTATTCACACATGAGTATGCTTTCATCTAAACCATTTAACTGAAGCTCTGCCAGTATGTTTAGGGTCATTGCCCTGCTGAAGGTTAGCCTATGCCTTAGTCTCGAGTCTTTTATTATTATTATTATTATTATTTATTGTTATAGCGCCATTTATTCCATGGCGCTTTCCATGTGAGGAGGGGTATACATAATAAAAACAAGTACAATAATCTTAAACAATACAAGTCATAACTGGTACAGGAGGAATGAGGACCCTGCCCGCGAAGGCTCACAATCTACACAGCCTCTAACTGGTTTTCCTCCAGGATTGCACTGTATTAAGCTGCATACATCTTTTCATCAACTACTGACCAGCTTCCCTGTCCTTTCCTTGCTGATGAAAAGCATCAGCATCCTCACAGCATGATGTTGCCACCACTATGTTTGACTATGGGGATGGTGTTCTCAGGGTGGTACGCAATGTTAGTTTTACACTACACATAGCGTTTTACCCCAAAAGTTCTACTTTGGACTCATCTAACCAGAGCACCTTCTTCCACTTGTTAGCACTGTCCTCTTCATGTCTTTTTGCAAAGTGCAAACAGAACTTCTTATGGCTTGCTTTCAAAAATAGCTTATTTCTTGCCACTCTTCCATAAATGCCATGTTTGTAAATTTGTGGAGCATGTGACTAACAGTTGTCTTGGGACAGAGTCTCTGATCTGAGCTGAGGATGTCCGCAGGAACTTCAGAGTGAACATGGGCCTACCAGCTGCTTTTCTAATTAGTGATCTCCTTGCTTGGGATGTCAGTTTAGGTGGATGGTCATGTCTTAGTTGGTTTGCATTTGTGCCATACTCCTTCCATTTTTTATAATGGATTGAACAGTGCTCTGTAAGATGTTCAGAGTTTGGCCTATTTTTTCTAGCCTAACTCTTCTTTACTCTTCTGCACAACTTTATCCTTGACCTGTATGGTGTGTTCCTTGGATTTCCTGATGATGCTTGGTCCCTAATATTCTCAAACACACCTCTGAGGCCTTGCCAGAAAAGCTGTAGTTACCGGAAGAATAAATTACACTCAGGTGGATTCAGTTTACTAATTATTGGATTTCTGGAGGCAATTGGTCAGTCAAGATTTTATATAGTGATATCATACTACAAAGGAATGAATACAAATGTATGTCACTATTTCCTTATTTTTCAGACCCTAAGATGCCCTGGATCTTAAGACGCACCCTAATTTTTAGGCGTGGAAAATAGGAAAAAAAAAGATTTTTGTAAGATGGGCGTCCATCTTATAGTCCGAATTTAAGGTATCTAAGGCTACGTTCACATTAGCGTCGCGTCGCCGTTGCGTCGGCGACGCAGCGGCGACGCACGGAAAAACGCGCGCAAACGCGCGCAAAAACGCGCGCGTTTTGCGACGCGTGCGTCGTTTTTGACGAAAATCGGACGCACAGAAAATGCTACATGTAGCGTTTTCTTGCGTCCGACGCTAGCGTCGGAAACGACGCATGTGGCGAAAAACGCCACCAAAACAACGCACGCGTCCCCTATGTTAAACATAGGGGCGCGTCGCCGCTGCGTCGCCGCTGCGTCGCCGACGCAACGGCGACGCGACGCTAATGTGAACGTAGCCTTACTTGGACGGTGGAGTGGGGTCACAGGAGGCATAGTCGCTGCTTCAGGAAGATGGTGGCGGCATGAAAAGGGCAATGCTTCGGGCCCTGGGTGAGAGGAGGGGGTATCCCAGTGGTGTAATGCTGCGGGCTCAGTGTCAGCAATGAGGCACAGCAAAGTGTGTTGTGTGGAGCAGGGTCCCTTCCTCAGGAAGCCAGCGTGGCAGAAGTGTGGCGATGCTGTGGCCTGGTGTCTGCGTTGAGTAGAGCCGAGTGCATCATTGTTTTGTTGAAGGTGTGTGTGCAGATCTCAAACTGCGCATGTGCGGTCTCCAGTAGCCATTTCCCTGAAGCCCACAGCCTTAGGAATATGACCGCTATAGGCGGTGCCTGCGCAGATTGAGATCTCAGCTAGATCACGTTGCTAGAGGTGGACCGTGGCTTCAGGAAAATGGCTGCCGGGAACACCAGGCCGCAGTATCGCCACACTTCTGCAGCTACCAGCACCCTGGGGAATGGACCCTGCTCCACCACCACCGGAACTCCCCGGTAAGACTGCATTTGGACTATAATACGCACCCCCTATTTTCCTCCCAAATTTGGGGGGGGGAGTGCTTCTTATAGTCCGAGAAATATGGTATATTTGTTAAATAATTTTAAAACCATATATCATTTCCTTTACGCTTAGCAAATACTTGCTAGTTTGTGTTGGTAAATCACATAAAATCCCAATAAAATAAACTTAAGTTTGTGGGTATAAAGTGAAAAAAAAATTGGAAAAGTTCACAAGGTATGAATATTTTTTCACGTACATGCGGTTCAACCTAAGGGCAGAATGATCATTTACAAAGTTCCATTGCCTGTTCTCTTCATCCATACTTCACTTGACTATATGTTTCTTCCTCCTTGGTGTTCTGACATCTTTCCTGCCTTAAATTGATCCCATTATCTTTTTTCCTAGTAAAGCTCTTCCTGTTTCCTAAACCTTTTTAGCCATATCAGCTTTGTTGTCTTCTGGATGCAGTAATGACCCGGCAGACTTCAGCATTGAATCAACTCATTTGGCTTTATTAAGCTGTGACTGATTTCTGGCAATACAATTCACATTTTATTAAAGGGAATCAGTCACCTTATTTTTCGCATATAAGCTGCGACCCCTGCCATTAGGGGCTTATCTACATCATTCTGTAATGCTGTTAATAAGCCCCTGATGTAACCTGAAAGATAAGAAAAACAGGTTAGATTATACTCACCCAGGGGCGGTCCCAGTTCGGTTCGGGTCCGATGGGCGTCGCAGGTCCGGGTCTGGCACCTCCCATCTTCATGCGATGATATCCTCTTCCTTGCTTCTGTCGCGGCCCCTCTATGATCTTTCCCGGCGCCTGCACACTGCAGTACTTTGCTCTGAGGGCAGAGAATTACGCCTGCACCGGAGCCGCGACAGAAGCAAGGGAGAGGACGTCATCGTATGAAGATGGGAGGTGCCAGACCCGGACCTGCGACACCCATCGGACCCAAACTGAACCGGGACCGCCCCTGGGTGAGTATAATCTAACTTGTTTTTCTTATCTTTCAGGTTACATCGGGGCTTATCTACAGCATAATCTATAGTGAAATATCAAATGTACTACACATAATGCCTTTTATTGCATATAGATAGCTTTTTTACATGGTGGACAGTGTTTTTTCTCAAAATCTAGAACGGCTCTAACTAGTGTAAGGAAAAAAGGGACAATGTCTGCGAAAACAATTCACTCACTCGTTGGCGGTAGTGCTTCCCTGCTTGGTCTCAGGACGTTGCCAGTGTTCACATGAGCATCCAAATATAGATGACGGAGTCCGGCATCTAGATAAAACATTCAATTTAATTAAAGTGCATAAAATTCCAAGGTCCACAAAGACAGCAGTGGGCTAGGCATCGCCGCGTTCATGGTTCAGGCGCCACTCACCTCCTAATCATGGCAATTAGGCTGGCGCAGGTGCTGCTAAAATACACTTGAGATCATGTTAAAATGACATCATCAAAGCTGCATGCTTGTTAACTAATTCTATGCCTCATGTCAGGAAGCCATTGGTACTATGGATATTGAAAAGGACCTCTAATATAGTAAGGAAAAGGAATCGAAAGAGTTTAATTTTCGCTGACTCATGATCGCTGATTGACGACGTTCACTCCTCTAATTATCTAGTATTAAAAAACCTGTTCTGGTGCTAAATAAAGGCTTGTGCAGATGACTGCAATTTTGGTCTGAATATGATTGGGTTGCACTTGGAACATAAAAAAAAATCACAGCTTGCATGATTTGCCTCTGATAATCGGATGGTACTCGGCCATTTAAAGCTATGGGCCAGACTGCACTCGGATGAAATCTGAGTGCTGTCCAATTTCAGGGACTGACAGAATGGAGAAAACTTTTTTTATTTTCATTCTCCACAGCTGAGAGATTGATCAGAGTCTGATTAACAAAATTGGACAGTTTTTCTCAGATGGAGAACCTACCCTACTGTAAGGCTACATTCCCACGATGACCTTTTGGTGTGTTTTGGATACTGTGTCATTTTGCTCCATTAAAAATGAGCATCTTACAGTTCCAGCAAAGTGGATGGAAATGATAGAAATCTCATGCCTACTGTGCTTTAATATTAGCGTAAACTGACCTGCGGTGCGTGTTTCAAATTAAAGATGCAAATTGCCTCTTCTGAGAAAAAGAGGACTTAAACTCTATAGCGCCACCTATTGGAAGTAGCGATCCTACAAGTCACAATCAACCCTTTAACGAGTCGTGCAATATGACTTAGGATAAAAGCCAAATCAATATCTCAATTCGCAGACACGGTGTTTCGGGCTGTTGGCCCTCGTCAGTGCGTAGCATGAGAACTGATTTGGCTAGGTAAGAGGCTCTGGACTGGGGTCTAAGGGGTATTGTTTCTCCTTATGGAGAGTGACATACCATCTCACTACCAGATACATTGTCAACCATTTAACCTGGTACCCGGATCAGTACTTATGCAGGGTTGCTTTTTTGGAGTACTGGATGATGGAGCAAGCTGGCAGAGAACAGTACGAATGCTGGATATAACCAGGAGGTCGTATTCAGGAACAAAACCAAGAGGCAGTTGGGTAGTCATAACACAAGCCAATGTAAATGATGGCCAAAAACCAAGCTGAGTCAATGCAGAGTAGCAGGTGTGGACCAGATAAAATACAACCTGTAGGGGCGCAGTCAGACAACCATATAAATCGTATCGATAACAGACCACAGTGCTGAACTGACCAGCCGGTGTCCCAACCGGAGAGAGACAGCTTCATAGACATATGTGAAGCTTTCATGCTCAGGTCTGGAGACCCTCCGGACCATCCGTGCACTGTGGTCTGATGTATACGGTCATCTGACTACGCCACTGTGGGAGTTTTAATAGGGAGGATCCTCAATCATGGATCCCAGCAGATAGCTAATTACACTGGTAACCAGCCCTCTGCTCCCAAACACAAATGACCTAGAGAGCCACCAACAGGTCACGTTTTCAGGATTTCCTTAGTATTGCCCACGTGATAATTGTATCAACTGGACAGCAAGAATTCCATCACCTGTGCAGTGCTAAGGAAATCCTGAAAACATGAAGTGCTGGTGGTCTTGGGGAACACTGACCTAGAAAAAGAGAAGGAACTGCTAGATCGATATGTCGTCACAGTAAGCAGGAAAATTGCTGTCAGGAGGGGTCCATGACCACCGTGAGATGGGAGAGATCATCGCACGGCTGGACAGGCACAGCTAGCAGATACCGCCGATAAGTGCTTTATAGTAACATAAAGTCCCGGATAACCTCTAACTCAGAATTCCCTAAACCAAACTGCTGTGGACAATGTTCTAGTAATCCTGCAAATCTCTTTTACTGCATTTTACATACTACATTCTGGGCAAGGGAAACATATCAAGTTTGCAGCAGGGCAAATTCAATCATATCACAACTTTTTTTAGCTGTACCTCTTTTTGATGTAGGGAATACATTTGCCATGTTTCTCAACTGGAGAAAGCTCAGTATATTAACAGGCATTTACATACACAACATAGCTCTCTTATTTATGAAAGCTATTGACTTTTAGTGGAGTCTATCAGGTTGCCATAAGAATTATGGTATTTTTTATGGCATTTTGATGTCATGAACAACACTGCAGCTTACAATATTCTTTCAAGAACAAAAATAGAGCACCAAATGGAAAGTAAAGAGAAGAAGAATGTTGGTCAATGAAACTGGAAGTCAATAGTTTACTTTCATTTGTAGCGATCATTAGAGAGAACGTTTTTGCACAAAAAAAATCATTAATTTCCCCACTTGTCATATACAGCTCTGGCAAAAGTTAAGAGACCACTGCAAAATTTTCAGTTAGTCTGATTTATTTCTTTATAGGTATATTTTTGAGCAAAATGTAAATTGTTCTTTTATTCTGTAAACTACTCACAACATGTCTCCAAAGTTCCAAGCAATACATTTTGTATTTATTTTCTGAAAATGAGAAATGGTCAAAATAACAAAAAATGCATTGCTTGCAGACCTCAAATAATGCAAAAAAAAAAAAAAAAAAACAAGTTCATAGTCATTTAGAAACAGCAATACTAATGTTTTAACTCAGGAAGAGTTCAGAAATCAATGTTTTGTGGAATAACCATGATTTTTAATCACAGATTTCAAGCGTCTTGGAATTCTTTCCACCAGTCTTTCACACTGCTTTTGGGTGACCTTATGCCACTCCTGGTACAAAAATGTTAGCAGTTCTTCTTTGTTTGATGGCTTGTGACTTTCCATCTTCCTGTTGATTACATTCCAGAGGTTTTTAATGAGGTTCAGGTCTGGGGATTGGGCTGGCCATGACAGGGATTTGATGTGGTGGTCCTTCATCCACACCTTGATTGACCTAGCTGTGTGGCATGGCGCATTGTCCTGCTGGAAAAACCAGTCCTCAGAGTTGGGGAACATTGCCTGAGCAGAAGCAATCAAATGTTTTTCCAGGATAACCTTGTATGCGGCTTGATTCATATGTCCTTCGCAAAGAACAACCTGCCCAATTCCAGCCTTGCTGAAGTATCCCCAGATCATCATTGATCCTCCACCAAATATCACAGTGGGTGCAAGACACTGTGGCTTGTAAGCCTCTCCAGGTCTCCGTCTAACCATTAGACGACCAGGTGTTGATCTGTGGTATCAACCTTTCACGCCGTAAGCAGTGATAAAGGGGCAGGACAGTGTACTGGGACCCGCACCTGTCCCTACCACTATAATGGGGCCCTGGCTTTCCCTTATCTTGGGGGTACCTATGATGGTTAGGAGGCCCGAGCTGCCAGCGTATCTCTGTCTCCTGTGCAGGCCCTATTAGTGGCCACCTTTCCCCCCAAAGGAGGTGGACTGCACCAGTGTAAAAATACAACAAATACCAGGGTATACAGACAAGGTAACTAAAAGTCTCAAACTCACCAAATGCTCACACAACCACAGAGGGTACACATAGAAGGGAAGAGAAGGAGAAAAACTAGGAAGGAAAACAGGTTTAACATGCAACCAAAACAGCAGACACCAATGTCTGTTAATAAACCTCCAACACCAACACTATGCTCCTTCAACCTCCAAGCCAGGCAGTGAACGAGGCCCAGAGCGCTGCGGTTCTCTGGAACCTCTCTGTCGCGGTAGCCCCGTGACACAACCACTGAAGACTCTCAATTCTAAATATTATTCTATCTACTGGCTAACAAGGTACAAAGATTTACATATCTTTCCTATATCAAAACTTTGGGAGGCAAGGAGCCATAGAACTTTTCCAGAGTTTTTGTGTTACCAGTAACATGGAAGTTCCCTATATTTCTTGAGTGGGGACTTGCTTTTTATGTGAATTAAGTGGATACATTTTCCATAATATTTGGGATCACATTTATCCTGCACTCTACGCTCAGCACTTACATCATGATTTCCATCTAAATCTACAAATGATACAATTCAGACAAAACCCCTGAGGGATCCATTGACTATAACGAGGAAGCAGAGTTACTCTGGACTCCGTTTGGGCTTTATTCAGCAGTGTCCATCTTTTCAGAGGTGCACAAAACTGTGGCCGACTGCGCTTTTATTGCACTCTTTACTTTTTATGCCTCATTATAGGAATCTTCCATCATGGGTTCCGTCGCGTATTTCAGGGATTTACACCGAAATCCCGGTGTAAGCGCTTAGTGTAAAGCGCAGGATAACTGTGAGCTAAGCCTTACTGCAATCTTAGTGAGGCAGAATGAACAAATCAACAGGTCAAGAATTGGTTCTATTTATTTTTTAGGCCATTTCTCGTGTGGTAGCTCCTATCACACACTAAAAAACACTTTTATTGCAAAAAAAAAGTTTTTGCATCACCATTAGTGTTGAGCGATACCTTCCGATATCGGAAAGTATCGGTATCGGTTTGGATCGGCCGATATTCAAAAAATATCGGATATCGCCGATACCGATACCCGATCCCAATGCAAGTCAATGGGACCAAAATATCGGAATTAAAATAAACCCTTTCTTTCCTTGTAGGTTCATTCTACCTGAAGGAAAACAACTAAGAATAATGTAGGATGTATGGGGGAGGTGGCGGAGACATTAAAGGCAATGAGGATTAGTCCAATCAAATAGAATAGCATGTTTTTTTTTTTTTTTTAAAGAAGTTCGGATTGAAAAAGATATTGAGTATGTAAATTTTTTTTATTTTGTCAGATATTGATGTTTCACTATTCCACGCCCTTCCCCTTCTTTTTTTTCTTTTTTTTTTTTTTCTTTTCCCACACTTTCATCTTCATCATCATCAGCATCCTTGACATCAACTTCTTCACCTTATTCATCTTCTTCTTCATCTTCTACCTATTTTTTTTTTTATTACATTCTTCATATTCATTTTCTTCAACTATTATTATTCTTCCTATTCTACATATTCTTTTTATTCCACTGTTATTATTCTTCCTATTCTACTTCTTCATCATATTCTCATTTGTGACAGGCATTCCCGTAGTTGTTATCTATAAAAGTTGGAAGATTACACCTTCCGTTCTGCCAGTCACAAAAGTTACATTTGTCCGCGTTCAGTTTGGCCTGCAGCATCAGGCTTTATCCAGGGGCACCACGAGGAGGAACGGACTCACCCCCATACACTGCTTAGTCTTCTTCTGCATATAATTTAGATAATATCTTTTGCTCTGATATTAAGTCTTATGCTTAATGTTCTTCTGCTCTTTGTTCTGCAGCCTCTTGTTCTTCTGCTTCTCGGTCTTCCATGTTGTCGTCTCCAGGGTCTTCGTCTCCAGTGTCGTCATCTCCGCCGTCGTCGTCTCAGCCGTCGTCGTCTCCGCCGTCGTCGTCGTCGTCGTCATCGGGGTGGTCTTCCGGGTCGTCGTCATCGGGGTGGTCTTCCGGGTTGTCGACGTTAGGGTCTTCAACTTGGAAATGTAGCAGAAGGTACAAGAAGGCTGAGAAAATGCCAAGAACCAGCTGATGGAACTGGAACTCGGATGGCTACCCGAAGGTTCAAGAGCCTATGGAACTACCGAGGACCAGCTGACGTTACTGGAACCCGGTTACTAAGCAGGAGGTACCCGTGCTAAAAAGCACTACCAAGGACCGCCTGACGTTGGCGGAACTCGGATACCCAGAAGGAGGCACCTAAGCCAAAGGCTCTGCCCGGAACCAGATGACGTTACTGGAACCAGGATGGGGAGCAGAAGGTACAAGAGCAAAAGACACTGCCGAGAACCAGCTGACGGTACTGGAACCCGGATGGGTAGCCGAATGTCCAAGAGCCAATGGAACTACCAAGGACCAGCTGACGTTACTGGAACCCGGTTACTAAGCAGGAGGTACCCGTGCCTGAAAGCACTACCAAGGACCACCTGACATTGGTGGAACTTGGATACCCAGAAGGAGGCACCTAAGCCAAAGGCTCTGCCCGGAACCAGCTGACGGTACTGGAACCAGGATGGGGAGCAGAAGGTACAAGAGCAAAAGACACTGCCGAGAACCAGCTGACGGTGCTGGAACCAGGTGGTGGACCCGAAGGCCCACAGGAGAGGAGAGAACAGCTAGGCCGCGAGGCAGCCGCAGTTACCGAACCCCAACAGTCCTACAGGGGGAGCTGGGCCTACTGGCACTACAGAACCAGCCTTGACTACCAGTTCACGCAGCCCACATAGGAAGCTCCTAAACTGGAGGCACCCTGGAGTTGGCTAACTCGACCGCCCCACGACGGGGCAAGCATAGGCGTCTCAGTGAAGTTGACACAACCCGGAAACAGCTGACGGTGCTGAAACCAGGCTTGGCACGAGGGAGTACCTGTGACAAGAACACTGCCGAGAACCAGCTGGCGGTGCTGGAACCCGGATGCGTTGCCCCAGTGTGCAAGAGCCAATGGCACGACCGAGGACCAGCTGACGGTGCTGGAACCCGGTTACTAAGCTGTAGGTGCCCGCGCTTAAAAGCACTACCAAGGACCGCCTGGCGTTGGCGGAACTCGGATACCCAGGAGGAGGCACCTAAGCCAAAGGCTCGGCCCGGAACCAGCTGACGGTGCTGGAACCAGGTGGTGGACCCCAAGGCCCACAGGAGAGGAGAGAACAGCTAGGCCGCGAGGCAGCCGCAGTTACCGAACCCCAACAGTCCTACAGGGGGAGCTGGGCCTACTGGCACTACAGAACCAGCCTTGACTACCAGTTCACGCAGCCCACATAGGAAGCTCCTAAACTGGAGGCACCCTGGAGTTGGCTAACTCGACCGCCCCACGACGGGGCAAGCATAGGCGTCTCAGTGAAGTTGACACAACCCGGAAACAGCTGACGGTGCTGAAACCAGGCTTGGCACGAGGGAGTACCTGTGACAAGAACACTGCCGAGAACCAGCTGGCGGTGCTGGAACCCGGATGCGTTGCCCCAGTGTGCAAGAGCCAATGGCACGACCGAGGACCAGCTGACGGTGCTGGAACCCGGTTACTAAGCTGTAGGTGCCCGCGCTTAAAAGCACTACCAAGGACCGCCTGGCGTTGGCGGAACTCGGATACCCAGGAGGAGGCACCTTAGCCAAAGGCTCGGCCCGGAACCAGCTGACGGTGCTGGAACCAGGTGGTGGACCCCAAGGCCCACAGGAGAGGAGAGAACAGCTAGGCCGCGAGGCAGCCGCAGTTACCGAACCCCAACAGTCCTACAGGGGGAGCTGGGCCTACTGGCACTACAGAACCAGCCTTGACTACCAGTTCACGCAGCCCACATAGAAAGCTCCTAAACTGGAGGCACCCTGGAGTTGGCTAACTCGACCGCCCCACGACGGGGCAAGCATAGGCGTCTCAGTGAAGTTGACACAACCCGGAAACAGCTGACGGTGCTGAAACCAGGCTTGGCACGAGGGAGTACCTGTGACAAGAACACTGCCGAGAACCAGCTGGCGGTGCTGGAACCCGGATGCGTTGCCCCAGTGTGCAAGAGCCAATGGCACGACCGAGGACCAGCTGACGGTGCTGGAACCCGGTTACTAAGCTGTAGGTGCCCGCGCTTAAAAGCACTACCAAGGACCGCCTGGCGTTGACGGAACTCGGATACCCAGGAGGAGGCACCTAAGCCAAAGGCTCGGCCCGGAACCAGCTGACGGTGCTGGAACCAGGTGGTGGACCCCAAGGCCCACAGGAGAGGAGAGAACAGCTAGGCCGCGAGGCAGCCGCAGTTACCGAACCCCAACAGTCCTACAGGGGGAGCTGGGCCTACTGGCACTACAGAACCAGCCTTGACTACCAGTTCACGCAGCCCACATAGGAAGCTCCTAAACTGGAGGCACCCTGGAGTTGGCTAACTCGACCGCCCCACGACGGGGCAAGCATAGGCGTCTCAGTGAAGTTGACACAACCCGGAAACAGCTGACGGTGCTGAAACCAGGCTTGGCACGAGGGAGTACCTGTGACAAGAACACTGCCGAGAACCAGCTGGCGGTGCTGGAACCCGGATGCGTTGCCCCAGTGTGCAAGAGCCAATGGCACGACCGAGGACCAGCTGACGGTGCTGGAACCCGGTTACTAAGCTGTAGGTGCCCGCGCTTAAAAGCACTACCAAGGACCGCCTGGCGTTGGCGGAACTCGGATACCCAGGAGGAGGCACCTAAGCCAAAGGCTCGGCCCGGAACCAGCTGACGGTGCTGGAACCAGGTGGTGGACCCCAAGGCCCACAGGAGAGGAGAGAACAGCTAGGCCGCGAGGCAGCCGCAGTTACCGAACCCCAACAGTCCTACAGGGGGAGCTGGGCCTACTGGCACTACAGAACCAGCCTTGACTACCAGTTCACGCAGCCCACATAGGAAGCTCCTAAACTGGAGGCACCCTGGAGTTGGCTAACTCGACCGCCCCACGACGGGGCAAGCATAGGCGTCTCAGTGAAGTTGACACAACCCGGAAACAGCTGACGGTGCTGAAACCAGGCTTGGCACGAGGGAGTACCTGTGACAAGAACACTGCCGAGAACCAGCTGGCGGTGCTGGAACCCGGATGCGTTGCCCCAGTGTGCAAGAGCCAATGGCACGACCGAGGACCAGCTGACGGTGCTGGAACCCGGTTACTAAGCTGTAGGTGCCCGCGCTTAAAAGCACTACCAAGGACCGCCTGGCGTTGGCGGAACTCGGATACCCAGGAGGAGGCACCTAAGCCAAAGGCTCGGCCCGGAACCAGCTGACGGTGCTGGAACCAGGTGGTGGACCCGAAGGCCCACAGGAGAGGAGAGAACAGCTAGGCCGCGAGGCAGCCGCAGTTACCGAACCCCAACAGTCCTACAGGGGGAGCTGGGCCTACTGGCACTACAGAACCAGCCTTGACTACCAGTTCACGCAGCCCACATAGGAAGCTCCTAAACTGGAGGCACCCTGGAGTTGGCTAACTCGACCGCCCCACGACGGGGCAAGCATAGGCGTCTCAGTGAAGTTGACACAACCCGGAAACAGCTGACGGTGCTGAAACCAGGCTTGGCACGAGGGAGTACCTGTGACAAGAACACTGCCGAGAACCAGCTGGCGGTGCTGGAACCCGGATGCGTTGCCCCAGTGTGCAAGAGCCAATGGCACGACCGAGGACCAGCTGACGGTGCTGGAACCCGGTTACTAAGCTGTAGGTGCCCGCGCTTAAAAGCACTACCAAGGACCGCCTGGCGTTGGCGGAACTCGGATACCCAGGAGGAGGCACCTTAGCCAAAGGCTCGGCCCGGAACCAGCTGACGGTGCTGGAACCAGGTGGTGGACCCCAAGGCCCACAGGAGAGGAGAGAACAGCTAGGCCGCGAGGCAGCCGCAGTTACCGAACCCCAACAGTCCTACAGGGGGAGCTGGGCCTACTGGCACTACAGAACCAGCCTTGACTACCAGTTCACGCAGCCCACATAGAAAGCTCCTAAACTGGAGGCACCCTGGAGTTGGCTAACTCGACCGCCCCACGACGGGGCAAGCATAGGCGTCTCAGTGAAGTTGACACAACCCGGAAACAGCTGACGGTGCTGAAACCAGGCTTGGCACGAGGGAGTACCTGTGACAAGAACACTGCCGAGAACCAGCTGGCGGTGCTGGAACCCGGATGCGTTGCCCCAGTGTGCAAGAGCCAATGGCACGACCGAGGACCAGCTGACGGTGCTGGAACCCGGTTACTAAGCTGTAGGTGCCCGCGCTTAAAAGCACTACCAAGGACCGCCTGGCGTTGACGGAACTCGGATACCCAGGAGGAGGCACCTAAGCCAAAGGCTCGGCCCGGAACCAGCTGACGGTGCTGGAACCAGGTGGTGGACCCCAAGGCCCACAGGAGAGGAGAGAACAGCTAGGCCGCGAGGCAGCCGCAGTTACCGAACCCCAACAGTCCTACAGGGGGAGCTGGGCCTACTGGCACTACAGAACCAGCCTTGACTACCAGTTCACGCAGCCCACATAGGAAGCTCCTAAACTGGAGGCACCCTGGAGTTGGCTAACTCGACCGCCCCACGACGGGGCAAGCATAGGCGTCTCAGTGAAGTTGACACAACCCGGAAACAGCTGACGGTGCTGAAACCAGGCTTGGCACGAGGGAGTACCTGTGACAAGAACACTGCCGAGAACCAGCTGGCGGTGCTGGAACCCGGATGCGTTGCCCCAGTGTGCAAGAGCCAATGGCACGACCGAGGACCAGCTGACGGTGCTGGAACCCGGTTACTAAGCTGTAGGTGCCCGCGCTTAAAAGCACTACCAAGGACCGCCTGGCGTTGGCGGAACTCGGATACCCAGGAGGAGGCACCTAAGCCAAAGGCTCGGCCCGGAACCAGCTGACGGTGCTGGAACCAGGTGGTGGACCCCAAGGCCCACAGGAGAGGAGAGAACAGCTAGGCCGCGAGGCAGCCGCAGTTACCGAACCCCAACAGTCCTACAGGGGGAGCTGGGCCTACTGGCACTACAGAACCAGCCTTGACTACCAGTTCACGCAGCCCACATAGGAAGCTCCTAAACTGGAGGCACCCTGGAGTTGGCTAACTCGACCGCCCCACGACGGGGCAAGCATAGGCGTCTCAGTGAAGTTGACACAACCCGGAAACAGCTGACGGTGCTGAAACCAGGCTTGGCACGAGGGAGTACCTGTGACAAGAACACTGCCGAGAACCAGCTGGCGGTGCTGGAACCCGGATGCGTTGCCCCAGTGTGCAAGAGCCAATGGCACGACCGAGGACCAGCTGACGGTGCTGGAACCCGGTTACTAAGCTGTAGGTGCCCGCGCTTAAAAGCACTACCAAGGACCGCCTGGCGTTGGCGGAACTCGGATACCCAGGAGGAGGCACCTAAGCCAAAGGCTCGGCCCGGAACCAGCTGACGGTGCTGGAACCAGGTGGTGGACCCCAAGGCCCACAGGAGAGGAGAGAACAGCTAGGCCGCGAGGCAGCCGCAGTTACCGAACCCCAACAGTCCTACAGGGGGAGCTGGGCCTACTGGCACTACAGAACCAGCCTTGACTACCAGTTCATGCAGCCCACATAGGAAGCTCCTAAACTGGAGGCACCCTGGAGTTGGCTAACTCGACCGCCCCACGACGGGGCAAGCATAGGCGTCTCAGTGAAGTTGACACAACCCGGAAACAGCTGACGGTGCTGAAACCAGGCTTGGCACGAGGGAGTACCTGTGACAAGAACACTGCCGAGAACCAGCTGGCGGTGCTGGAACCCGGATGCGTTGCCCCAGTGTGCAAGAGCCAATGGCACGACCGAGGACCAGCTGACGGTGCTGGAACCCGGTTACTAAGCTGTAGGTGCCCGCGCTTAAAAGCACTACCAAGGACCGCCTGGCGTTGGCGGAACTCGGATACCCAGGAGGAGGCACCTAAGCCAAAGGCTCGGCCCGGAACCAGCTGACGGTGCTGGAACCAGGTGGTGGACCCGAAGGCCCACAGGAGAGGAGAGAACAGCTAGGCCGCGAGGCAGCCGCAGTTACCGAACCCCAACAGTCCTACAGGGGGAGCTGGGCCTACTGGCACTACAGAACCAGCCTTGACTACCAGTTCACGCAGCCCACATAGGAAGCTCCTAAACTGGAGGCACCCTGGAGTTGGCTAACTCGACCGCCCCACGACGGGGCAAGCATAGGCGTCTCAGTGAAGTTGACACAACCCGGAAACAGCTGACGGTGCTGAAACCAGGCTTGGCACGAGGGAGTACCTGTGACAAGAACACTGCCGAGAACCAGCTGGCGGTGCTGGAACCCGGATGCGTTGCCCCAGTGTGCAAGAGCCAATGGCACGACCGAGGACCAGCTGACGGTGCTGGAACCCGGTTACTAAGCTGTAGGTGCCCGCGCTTAAAAGCACTACCAAGGACCGCCTGGCGTTGGCGGAACTCGGATACCCAGGAGGAGGCACCTAAGCCAAAGGCTCGGCCCGGAACCAGCTGACGGTGCTGGAACCAGGTGGTGGACCCCAAGGCCCACAGGAGAGGAGAGAACAGCTAGGCCGCGAGGCAGCCGCAGTTACCGAACCCCAACAGTCCTACAGGGGGAGCTGGGCCTACTGGCACTACAGAACCAGCCTTGACTACCAGTTCACGCAGCCCACATAGGAAGCTCCTAAACTGGAGGCACCCTGGAGTTGGCTAACTCGACCGCCCCACGACGGGGCAAGCATAGGCGTCTCAGTGAAGTTGACACAACCCGGAAACAGCTGACGGTGCTGAAACCAGGCTTGGCACGAGGGAGTACCTGTGACAAGAACACTGCCGAGAACCAGCTGGCGGTGCTGGAACCCGGATGCGTTGCCCCAGTGTGCAAGAGCCAATGGCACGACCGAGGACCAGCTGACGGTGCTGGAACCCGGTTACTAAGCTGTAGGTGCCCGCGCTTAAAAGCACTACCAAGGACCGCCTGGCGTTGGCGGAACTCGGATACCCAGGAGGAGGCACCTAAGCCAAAGGCTCGGCCCGGAACCAGCTGACGGTGCTGGAACCAGGTGGTGGACCCGAAGGCCCACAGGAGAGGAGAGAACAGCTAGGCCGCGAGGCAGCCGCAGTTACCGAACCCCAACAGTCCTACAGGGGGAGCTGGGCCTACTGGCACTACAGAACCAGCCTTGACTACCAGTTCACGCAGCCCACATAGGAAGCTCCTAAACTGGAGGCACCCTGGAGTTGGCTAACTCGACCGCCCCACGACGGGGCAAGCATAGGCGTCTCAGTGAAGTTGACACAACCCGGAAACAGCTGACGGTGCTGAAACCAGGCTTGGCACGAGGGAGTACCTGTGACAAGAACACTGCCGAGAACCAGCTGGCGGTGCTGGAACCCGGATGCGTTGCCCCAGTGTGCAAGAGCCAATGGCACGACCGAGGACCAGCTGACGGTGCTGGAACCCGGTTACTAAGCTGTAGGTGCCCGCGCTTAAAAGCACTACCAAGGACCGCCTGGCGTTGGCGGAACTCGGATACCCAGGAGGAGGCACCTAAGCCAAAGGCTCGGCCCGGAACCAGCTGACGGTGCTGGAACCAGGTGGTGGACCCCAAGGCCCACAGGAGAGGAGAGAACAGCTAGGCCGCGAGGCAGCCGCAGTTACCGAACCCCAACAGTCCTACAGGGGGAGCTGGGCCTACTGGCACTACAGAACCAGCCTTGACTACCAGTTCACGCAGCCCACATAGGAAGCTCCTAAACTGGAGGCACCCTGGAGTTGGCTAACTCGACCGCCCCACGACGGGGCAAGCATAGGCGTCTCAGTGAAGTTGACACAACCCGGAAACAGCTGACGGTGCTGAAACCAGGCTTGGCACGAGGGAGTACCTGTGACAAGAACACTGCCGAGAACCAGCTGGCGGTGCTGGAACCCGGATGCGTTGCCCCAGTGTGCAAGAGCCAATGGCACGACCGAGGACCAGCTGACGGTGCTGGAACCCGGTTACTAAGCTGTAGGTGCCCGCGCTTAAAAGCACTACCAAGGACCGCCTGGCGTTGGCGGAACTCGGATACCCAGGAGGAGGCACCTTAGCCAAAGGCTCGGCCCGGAACCAGCTGACGGTGCTGGAACCAGGTGGTGGACCCCAAGGCCCACAGGAGAGGAGAGAACAGCTAGGCCGCGAGGCAGCCGCAGTTACCGAACCCCAACAGTCCTACAGGGGGAGCTGGGCCTACTGGCACTACAGAACCAGCCTTGACTACCAGTTCACGCAGCCCACGTAGAAAGCTCCTAAACTGGAGGCACCCTGGAGTTGGCTAACTCGACCGCCCCACGACGGGGCAAGCATAGGCGTCTCAGTGAAGTTGACACAACCCGGAAACAGCTGACGGTGCTGAAACCAGGCTTGGCACGAGGGAGTACCTGTGACAAGAACACTGCCGAGAACCAGCTGGCGGTGCTGGAACCCGGATGCGTTGCCTTGCCTATTAAAGATTGTCTTCCTAGAGCCCCAACTAGCGGTGTTGGAGCAAAGGGTAAGCAGGGGGAGATGAGTGTAGGCCGAAGCCTGCACTGGAGGCAGCTTTGTGTCTGCGTTGCGTTTGCAGGACACTTTGCCGGCTACACACTGGGGGAACAGCTGGCGTTGCTGAACCCCACTAACACAATGGCGTGTGTTTTTATCTGTGCAGCTAGCACTTGCGGGCAAAAACTTGCGATGTTAGAGCCCGTGTTGAAGCAGGAGGAGGAGGAGAGGAGCAGAGTGTAGGCCGAAGCCTAGTTGAACCAATTTCAAAGGAAACCTTTAACCCCCCCCTCAGGTGTTACAAAGTACAAGAGACACACCTTGTGCAGTATTAATGCTGCACAAGTGAAAGGTTGCTCTATTAATTTGTCTACTTGCACACGCTGAATGAAAGACATACACAATTTACCCCATTCTACAGTCAAACTGTAGTGGATGCGTGACTTGGTTTTTTGATGAGACGCAGCACAGGTGTCCAAAATAACGCCTTGGTGCTTGGCGCAGCTTCCTGAGCGTTGTTATTTGCTGTACAGGAGTCTGCGCTCTTGTGTTATCCCTTGGCAATGCCCTGTTAGCGCTGCCCATCTTATGACCTCATTTCATGTTGGCCGGTGCGGTTAACGATGGCCATAAATCCCAGACCCACAGTGTCTTTTCATAAAGCCACACTGCGGTGCTGGGATTCGTGGCCTTGAGCAGTAAATATTTTGGCCGCTCACACACGTCCTTACACCTGCTTCAGACTGGGCGGCCTCTGCTGATCCCTTCTCGCATGCCGCGGCCATGAGGCTGCACAGTCTGAAGAAGGCGGAAGGAGATGAGTTAAGACAGGCGAAGATATGCACTGCTCGTGCCCATCAATCACACCCTCGCAGTCAAAATAATTAAGACAACGAGGAGCATTTTATTCAGGCAGGGCGGACGAACAGGCGCAAGTAGCCAACCAATGATGTCAGAAGACGGGAAGCGCTACCAAGGGGGGTGCTGCGTATCATTAGAAAGGAAAGTCACACCTCAGGGACAGTGGAATGGTCTCAAAGAGACACATTTTGTACGTGTTGAGTTCCACGTGGGCAAGGAGAAAACGTCAGCCACCTTGTACAAATGCAGCAGTACTGCTGTACAAGGTGGCTGTTATACATAGAAACACCTGGGGGTGGTGGCCAGGCTCCCTTCAATTTCAGTTCATGTGCCTGCGTGGCGTTTGCAGGTCACGTTGCAAGCTGCACAGCAGGGGAACAGCTGGCGGTGCTGAACCCCACTAACACATTGGCTGGTGTTTTTCTCTGTGCAGCTAGCATGTCCGGGCAGAAACTGGCGTTGTTTGAGCCCAGGGTCAGCAGGAGGAGGAGAGGAGCAAAGTGTAGGCCGAAGCCTGCACTGGTGGCAGCTTTTGTTCTGTTGTGCCAGCGTGGCTTGTGCTGGACACGTTGCCGACTACACAGCAGGGGAACAGCTGGCGGTGCTGAACCCCACTAACACATTGGCTGGTGTTTTTCTCTGTGCAGCTAGCATTTCCGGGCAAAAACTAGCGGTGTTTGAGCCCAGGGTCAGCAGGAGGAGTAGAGGAGCAGAGTGTTGGCCAAAGCCTAGTTGAACCAATTTCAAAGGTTACCTTTAACCCCCCCCTCAGGTGTTGCAAGGTACAAGAGCCACACCTTGAACAGCATTATTGATGCACAAGTCAAAGGTTGCTCTATTTAATTTTGCTCCTTGCACACGCTGAATTAAACACGTACACTATTTAGCCCATTATACTGTCAAACAGTAGTGGAGGCGTGACTACTAGTCTTTTTAAGGAGACGCAGCACAGGTGTACAAATTTACACCTAGGTGCTGTGCGCAGATTCCTTACCGTTGTTATTTGCAGTACAGGAAACTGCGCTCTTGTGTTATCCCTTGGCAATACCCTGTTAGTGCAGGCCGTCTCATGACCTCATTTCATGTTGGCCGGTGCGGATAACGATGGCCATAAATCCCAGACCCACAGTGGCTTTTCCTAAAGTCACACTGCGGTGCTGGGATTCGTGGCCTTGTGCAGTAAATATGTTCGCCGCTCACACATGTCCTTACACCTGCTTCAGACTGGGCGGCCTCAGCTGATCCCTTATCGCATGCCGCGGCCATGAGGCCGCACAGTCAGAAGAAGGCGGAAGGAGGGGAGTGAAAACAGGGGAACATATGCACTGCTCGTGCCCATCAATCACACCCTCGCAGTCAAAATATATGAGACAACGGGGGGCGTTGTGTCGGGCAGGGGGGACGCACAGGCACAGCCAGCCAACCAATGATGTCAGGAGACGGGCAGCGCTAACAATGGGGGTGCTGCGTGTCATTAAAAAGGAAAGTCACACCTCAGGGACATTGTAATGGTCTGTAATGAGACACATTTTGTACTTGTTGAGTTCCACGTGTGCAAGGAGAAAAAGTCAGCCACCTTGTACAAATGCAGCAGTACTGCTGTACAAGGTGGCTGTTATACATAGAAACACCTGGGGGGGTGGGGGGCAGGCTCCCTTCAATTTCAGTTCATGTGCCTGCGTGGCGTTTGCAGGTCACGTTGCAAGCTACACAGCAGGGGAACAGCTGGCGTTGCTGAACCCCACTGACACATTGACTGGTGTTTTTCTCTGTGCAGATTGCATGTCCGGGCAAAAACTAGCGGTGTTAGAGCCCAGGGTCAGCAGGAGGAGGAGGAGAGGAGCAAAGTGTAGGCCGAAGCCTGCACTGGTGGCAGCTTTTGGTCGGTTGTGCCAGCGTGGCTTGTGCTGGACACGATGCCGGCTACACAGCGGGGGAACAGCTGGCGGTGCTGAACCCCACTAACACATTGGCTGGTGTTTTTCTCTGTGCAGCTAGCATGTCCGGGCAGAAACTGGCGTTGTTTGAGCCCAGGGTCAGCAGGAGGAGGAGAGGAGCAAAGTGTAGGCCGAAGCCTGCACTGGTGGCAGCTTTTGTTCTGTTGTGCCAGCGTGGCTTGTGCTGGACACGTTGCCGACTACACAGCAGGGGAACAGCTGGCGGTGCTGAACCCCACTAACACATTGGCTGGTGTTTTTCTCTGTGCAGCTAGCATTTCCGGGCAAAAAATAGCGGTGTTTGAGCCCAGGGTCAGCAGGAGGAGTAGAGGAGCAGAGTGTAGGCCGAAGCCTAGTTGAACCAATTTCAAAGGTTACCTTTAACCCCCCCCTCAGGTGTTGCAAGGTACAAGAGCCACACCTTGAACAGCATTAATGATGCACAAGTCAAAGGTTGCTCTATTTAATTTTGCTCCTTGCACACGCTGAATTAAACACGTACACTATTTAGCCCATTATACTGTCAAACAGTTGTGGAGGCGTGACTTGTCTTTTTAACGAGACGCAGCACAGGTGTCAAAATTTGCACCTAGGTACTGGGCGCAGATTCCTGAGCGTTGTTATTTGCTGTACAGGAGTCTGCGCTATTGTGATCCCTTGGCCATGCGCTGTGAGCGCTTCCTGTCTTCTGACCTCATTTCATGTCGGCCGTTGCGGTTAGCGATGGACATGAATCCCAGACCCACAGTGTGTTTTTAAAAAATCACACTGCGGTGCTGGGATTTGTGCCCTGGTGCACTAAATATGTTTGCCGCTCACACATGTCCTTACACCTGCTTCAGACTGGGCGGCCTCATCTGATCCCTTATCGCCTGCCGCGGCCATGAGGACACCCAGTCTGAAGAAGGCGGAAGGAGATGAGTGAACACAGGCAAACATATGCACTGCACATGCCCATCAATCACACCCTCGCTGTCCAAAAAAATAAGACACCGAGGGCCGTTGTTTCGAGCAGGGGAGATGCACAGGCGCAGCCAGCTAACCAATGATGTCAAAAGACGGGCAGCGCTAACAAGGGTGGTGCTGCGTGTCATTACAAAGGAAAGTCACACCTCAGGGACATTGTAATGGTCTCTAATGAGACACATTTTGTACGTGTTGAGTTCCACGTGGGCAAGGAGAAAAAGTCAGCCACCTCGTACAAATGCAGCAGTACTGCTGTACAAGGTGGCTGATATACATAGAAACACCTGTGGGTGGGGGGCAGGCTCCCTTCAATTTCAGTTCATGTGCCTGCGTGGCGTTTGCAGGTCACGTTGCAAGCTACACAGCAGGGGAACAGCTGGCGTTGCTGAACCCCACTGACACATTGACTGGTGTTTTTCTCTGTGCAGATTGCATGTCCGGGCAAAAACTAGCGGTGTTAGAGCCCAGGGTCAGCAGGAGGAGGAGGAGAGGAGCAAAGTGTAGGCCGAAGCCTGCACTGGTGGCAGCTTTTGGTCGGTTGTGCCAGCGTGGCTTGTGCTGGACACGATGCCGGCTACACAGCGGGGGAACAGCAGGCGGTGCTGAACCCCACTAACACATTGGCTGGTGTTTTTCTCTGTGCAGCTAGCATGTCCGGGCAGAAACTGGCGTTGTTTGAGCCCAGGGTCAGCAGGAGGAGGAGAGGAGCAAAGTGTAGGCCGAAGCCTGCACTGGTGGCAGCTTTTGTTCTGTTGTGCCAGCGTGGCTTGTGCTGGACACGTTGCCGACTACACAGCAGGGGAACAGCTGGCGGTGCTGAACCCCACTAACACATTGGCTGGTGTTTTTCTCTGTGCAGCTAGCATTTCCGGGCAAAAACTAGCGGTGTTTGAGCCCAGGGTCAGCAGGAGGAGTAGAGGAGCAGAGTGTAGGCCGAAGCCTAGTTGAACCAATTTCAAAGGTTACCTTTAACCCCCCCCTCAGGTGTTGCAAGGTACAAGAGCCACACCTTGTGCAGCATTAATGCTGCACAAGTAAAAGGTTGCTCTATTTGTTTTGCTCCTTGCACACGCTGACTAAAACAAGTACACTATTTAGCCCATTATACTGTCAAACAGTTGTGGAGGCGTGACTTGTCTTTTTAACGAGACGCAGCACAGGTGTCAAAATTTGCACCTAGGTACTGGGCGCAGATTCCTGAGCGTTGTTATTTGCTGTACAGGAGTCTGCGCTATTGTGATCCCTTGGCCATGCGCTGTGAGCGCTTCCTGTCTTCTGACCTCATTTCATGTCGGCCGTTGCGGTTAGCGATGGACATGAATCCCAGACCCACAGTGTGTTTTCAAAAAATCACACTGCGTGGCTGGGATTCGTGGCCTTGTGCAGTAAATAGGTTTGCCGCTTACACATGTCCTTACACCTGCTCCAGACTGGGCGGCCTCAGCTGATCCCTTATCGCCTACCACGGCCAGGAGGCCGCACAGTCTGAAGAAGGCGGAAGGAGATGAGTTAAGACAGGCGAACATATGCACTGCTCGTGCCCATAAACCACACCCTCGCTGACAAAATAAATATGACAACGAGGGGCGTTGTTTCTAGCAGGGCGGATGCACAGGCGCAGCCAGCTAACCATGATGACAAAAGACGGGAAACGCTACCAAGGGGGGTGCTGCGTATCATTACAAAGGAAAGTCACACCTCAGGGACAGTGGAATGGTCTCAATGAGACACATTTTGTACGTGTTGAGTTCCACGTGGGCAAGGAGAAAAAGTCAGCCACCTTGTACAAATGCAGCAGTACTGCTGTACTAGGTGGCTGTTATACATAGAAACACCTGGGGGGGTGGGGCCAGGTTCCCTTTTAATTTCAGTTCCTGTGCCTGCATGGCGTTTGCAGGTCACGTTGCCGGCTACACAGCAGGGGAACAGCTGGCGTTGCTGAACCCCACTAACACATTGGCTGGTGTTTTTCTCTGTGCAGCTAGCACTTCCGGGCAAAAACTAGCGGTGTTTGAGCCCAGGGTCAGCAGGAGGAGGAGAGGAGCAGAGTGTAGGCCGAAGCCTGCACTGGTGGCAGCTTTTGTTCTGTTGTGCCAGCGTGGCTTGTGCTGGACACGTTGCCGACTACACAGCAGGGGAACAGCTGGCGGTGCTGAACCCCACTGACACATCACCTAGTGTTTTTTTCTGTGTAGACAACACTTCCAGGTGGCAACTGACAGTGTTGAAACCCAGGGAATCAAAGAGGAGCAGAGTGTAGGCCGAAGCCTGCAGTGGAGCAAGTTGAAAGGGAACCTTTAACCCCCCCCCCCAGGCATTTGTTGCTGAAAGAGCCATCTTGTACAGCAGTAATACTGCACATGGAAAATGGTGGCTCCGAAAATTATGCTCCTTGCAAACGCTGAAGTACACACTCATATAATGTGTCCCCTCACACCGTCAAACCATCCCGGAAGTGGGACTTTCCTTTGTAATGTGACACAGCACAGCCGTCATTCCAACCCCCTTGGTGCCGGGCACCACCTCCTCAACGTTGTTTGGTTCTGTCACGGAGCCCGCACTGTAATGTTATCCCTTGGCCATGCACAGTTAGCGGTGCCCGTCTTCTGACATCATGTAGGTGTCAGGCTGGCAGTGCCTGTGCGTCCAAGCTGCCCGAGATCCAACCTTGCAGTGTCATCTAATGTAGTCCCACTGCGGGCCAGGGATCCATGGGCATGCGCAGTGCATATCATCGCCTCTCACTCACCTCCTTCCTGCTTCTTCAGACTGTGCGGCGTCACGGCCGTGGCATGCTATTAGGGATCAGCTGACGCCGCCTAGTCTGAAGAAGCGTGAAGAAGGGGAGTGAGAGGCTAGTATATGCACTGCGCATGGCCATGGATACCAGGCCCACTGTGGGATCACATTAGACGACACTGCGAGGTGTGATTTCGGGCAGCGTGGACGCACAGGCGCAGCCAGGACGACAACAAATGATGTCAGAGGACGGGCAGCGCAAACTGTGCATGGCCAAGGGATAACATAACAGCGCAGGGTCCATGACGGAATCAAACAACGCTAAGGAGGCAGCGCACGGTGCCAAGGGGGTAGCAATGACGGCTGTGCTGCGTCACATTACAAAGGAAAGTCCCACCTCCGGGACGGTTGGACGGTGTGAGGGGACACATTACATGAGTGTGTAGTTCAGCGTTTGCAAGGAGCATAATTTCAAGAGCGACCTTTCCCTTGTGCAGTATTAGTGCTGCACATGGTGGCTCTTTCAGTAACAAACGCCTAGGGGGGGGGGGGGGACAGGTCCCCTTACATTTTAGTTGTGCCAGCGTGGCGGTCGCATGACACGTTGCCGGATACACAGCTGGGGATCAGCTGACGTTACTGAACCCCAATAACAGAGGAGCGACTGTTGACTGTGCACACAGCACTTCCAGGCACCAACTGGCGGTGTTAGAGCCCAGGGACAGCAGGAGGAGCAGATTGGAGGTATTGCCGCACACACAGCTGGGGATCAGCTGACGTTACTGAACCCCAATAACAGAGGAGCGACTGTTGACTGTGCACACAGCACTTCCAGGCACCAACTGGCGGTGTTAGAGCCCAGGGACAGCAGGAGGAGCAGATTGGAGGTATTGCCGCACACACAGCTGGGGATCAGCTGACGTTACTGAACCCCAATAACAGAGGAGCGACTGTTGACTGTGCACACAGCACTTCCAGGCACCAACTGGCGGTGTTAGAGCCCAGGGACAGCAGGAGGAGCAGATTGGAGGTATTGCCGCACACACAGCTGGGGATCAGCTGACGTTACTGAACCCCAATAACAGAGGAGCGACTGTTGACTGTGCACACAGCACTTCCAGGCACCAACTGGCGGTGTTAGAGCCCAGGGACAGCAGGAGGAGCAGAGGAACAGAGTGTAGGCCGAAGCCTGATTGGAGCAAGTTGAAAGGAAACCTTTAACCCCCCCCCCAAGACGTTTGTAGCTGAAAGAGCCATGTTGTGCAGCACTAAGGATGCAAAAGGAAAAGGTTGCTCTTTTAATTATGCTCCTTGCAAACACCGAAGTAAACACTAAAAATGTGTCCCTTTATACCGTTAAACCGTTCCGGAGGTGCGAATTTCCTTCGTAATGGGACACAGCACAGCTGTCATTCCTATCCCCTTGATGCCGTGCGCTGCCTCCTCAGCGTTGTTTTAAGCTGCCACGGAGCCTCCGCTGTTCTGTTAGCCCTTGGCCATGCCCAATTAGCGCTGCCTGTCTTCTGACATAATTTGGTGTCAGGCTGTCAGTGCCTGTGCGTCCACGCTGCTCCAGATCCCACCTCGCAGTCTCATCTAACGTAATCCCACTGCGGGCCTTGGAACCATGGGCATGCACAGTGCATAACCTCGACTCTCACTCCCCTCCTTCCCTCTTCTTCAGACTGTGCGGTGTCACGGCCGTGGCATGCTAGGGATCAGCTGACGGCGCACAGTCTAAAGAAGGCGGAGGGAAATGAGCGAGAGCCCGAGGGGAAGATATGCACTGCGCATGCCCATGGATCCCAGGCCCGCAGTGTGACTCAATCAGAAGACACTGCGAGGCGGGATCTCGGGCACCGCGGCCGCACAGGCGCAGCCAGCCTGACACCAAATTATGTCAGAAGACAGGCAGCGCAAATAGGGCATGCCCAAGGGATAACAGAACAGCGCAGGCTCCGTGACAGCTTAAAACAACGCTGAGGAGGCAGCGCATGGCACCAAGGGGGTAGGAATGACGGCTGTGCTGCGTCACATTACGAAGGAAAGTCCCAGCTCCGGGACGGTATAACGGTATCAGTGAACACATTTTATAAGTGTTAAGTTCTGCGTGTGCAAAGAGCTAAAAAAAAAGAGCTACCTTTTCCTTGCGCAGCATTACTGCTGCACAAGATGGCTCTTTCAGTAACAAACGACGGGGGGGGGGGGGGGGAGAGGTTCCCTTACATTTAGGTTGTTGTGCCAGCGTGGCGGTCGCAGGACACATTGCCGGCTACACAGCTGGGGATCAGCTGACGTTACTGAAACCCAATAACACTGGGTCGTATGTTTTTACTGTGCAGCCTGCACTTCTGAGCCGCAACTGGCGGTGTTGGAGCCCAGGAATAGCAGTTCAGGTGGTAGAAAGATGAACACAGCAGGAGACCTGGATGACACCCAATTACTTAATCAGGCAGAGGAGTGGCAAATTCCTGCGAGATCCAGGCCTGGTTCATTTTCAGGAAAGTAAGCCGGTCAACGTTATCGGAGGATAGTCGCATGCGACGGTCTGTTAGTACACCACCTGCGGCACTAAAGACACGTTCCGATAAGACACTAGCCGCAGGGCAAGCCAGCACCTCCAATGCATACTGGCTTAGCTCTGGCCATGTATCCAGCTTAGAGACCCAAAACTTGAACGGGGAAGAGCCGTCTGGGAGTACAGTAAGAGGGCAAGCCATGTAGTCTGTCACCATCTGACGGAACCGTTGCCTCCTGCTGACTGGAGCCGCCGGTGATGGTGTAGACATTTGGGGCGGGCACACAAAAGTGTGCCAGAGTTGTGCCATACTGGGCTTGCCTTGGGCAGAGGCACTGCTTCTGCTCCCTCTTTGGGCAGAGCCTCCCCCACTGCCTCGACGCACTGAGCTGCTTTGTAAAGCACTAGCAGCACTCCTCTCAGTTGGACAGGAGAAGATGATGGAATTCACCAGTGTGTCGTGGTACTCCCGCAATTTACGCTCCCGGGTCAACGCAGGGATGAGGTTTTGGACGTTGTCCCGGTAGCGAGGATCGAGGAGGGTGAACACCCAATAATCAGGCATGTTGAGAATGTGGTCGATGCGGCGGTCGTTTCTCAGGCACTGCAGCATGAAATCCACCATGTGCTGCAGAGTGCCAACCGGCCCAGAAACGCTGTCCCCTGCTTGAGACATGATCTCTGCCCGCTCGTCATCACCCCACCCTCGCTGTACACACTGACCACTGGACAATTGTGTCGCTCCCTCCTCTGGACGGAGCTCTTCCTCCTCCATTGACTCCTCCTCATCCTCCTCACAAATTGGCCCCTGCGTACCCCTTTGTGAGGAACCACGTGGCGCTGACTCTCCAGAAGCTGATGGAAAAGGTGACTCCTCATCCTCCACCTCTTCCACCACATCATCCCTTAACCCTTGCAAAGTTTGCTGAAGCAGGCAGATAAGGGGGACAGTCATGCTGACTAGTGCATCATCTGCACTTGCCATCCGCGTGGAATAATCAAAAGGACGCAAAACCTGGCAGACGTCCTTCATAGTGGCCCACTCTGTGGTTGTGAAGTCTGATCGGCGCTGACTGCGACTTCTTTGCGCCTGATGCAGCTGGTACTCCATAACTGCTTGCTGCTGCTCACACAACCGCTCCAACATATGTAACGTGGAATTCCACCGGGTAGGTAGGTCACATATGATGCGGTGTTCCGGAAGGCGGAATCGGCGCTGCAGAGCAGCAATGCGGGATCTGGCCAAGCTGGAACGCCGCAAGTGAGCACACTCTAGGCGGACCTTGTGCAGCAGGGCATCAAGATCCGGATAGTCCCTCAGAAAACTCTGCACAACCAAATTGAGCACATGTGCCAGACATGGGATGTGAGTGAGGTTGCCAAGGGCCAAAGCTGCCACCAGATTTCGGCCATTGTCACACACTACCATGCCTGGCTGGAGATTCGCTGGCAGTAACCACACATCGCTCTCCTGCTTTATGGCATTCCAGAGCTCCTGCGCTGTGTGGCTTCGATGCCCCAATGAAACTAGTTTCAAGACGGCCTGCTGACGTTTGGCCACGGCTGTGCTCATGTCGGTCATAGGTAAACGTTCACGGGTCCATGTGGGGGTGGACTGTGACGGATCCTGCAGAGAGGAATCAGAGGAACTGGTGTAAGAGGAGGAGTCGATGCGTACAGACTGGATTCCTGCAATCCTTGGAGTGGGCAGGACACGTCCTGCGCCACTCGCACGATCTGTACCTGGCTCAACAACATTAACCCAATGGGCAGTGAGGGAAACATATCGCCCCTGTCCATGCTGACTGGTCCACGCATCGGTGGTGAGGTGGACCTTGCTACTGACGGCGTTCAGTAGCGCATGTTTTATGTTTGCCTCAACATGCCTGTGCAGGGCAGGGACAGCCTGCCTGCTGAAGTAAAAGCGGCTGGGCACCTTGTACTGTGGGACTGCCAATGCCATCAAGTCACGGAAGCTGTCAGTCTCCACCAGCCTGAACGAGAGCATTTCCAGGGACAACAGTTTGGCAATGCCTGCATTCAGAGCCTGTGCTCGGGGGTGGTTGGCCGAGAATGCCCGCCTTTTCTCCCATGCCTGTACTACCGATGGCTGTAGAGTAGACTGGGAGTGTGAGGATGACTGGGAAGGTGGTGCTGTGGGTGGAATTACACAAGGTCTCTGGGAGGAAGCCAAACCAGCTGTGCGTGAGCTGGAGGAAGAGGCAACACGAGCTGAAGAGGTGGTAGCTGCCGCTGTTGGTTGGCCTACATCTTCAGTGTGTTTCTGTAACTCCACCGCGTGCCTGGTCCGCACATGTTTCCACATATTTGTGGTATTGAGGTTGCTGACATTTTTCCCTCTTTTTACTTTATGATGACACAGCTTGCATTTGACAAAACAAATGTCATCTGCAACTGTGTCAAAAAAGGACCAGGCACTGCAAGTCTTGGGAGCGCCCTTTTTGGCTTTGGAAAGAGACAGGCTCCTAACGGGTGCCAAAGTGGAGGCTACAGGCTCCGCAGTCTTCCCCCTCCCTCTCCCTCTTTGGCCCGTAAGAGGAAGCTCTTCCTCTGAGCTGCTCCCACCACCTTCCTGTTCCTCACGCCACGATGGGTCAAGGACCTCATCATCTCCACTACCCTCTGCCACCAACTGCTCCTCCTGGGTAGTCTCAGCAGCACAGTACGCACGAGAAAGCGGCACCTGAGTTTCATCATCAGATGCGTACTGCGCTGTGGTCACCGGAGGCACTGGCCCACCTGCCTCTTCAGAGTCAGAGAGAAAAAGGTGTTGGGCATCACTGCACACTGCCTCTTCTTCCATTTCTCCAATGCTGCTTGGCTGGCCCCCTGTTTCCAAGCCAAGAGATTCAGAGAACAGAAGTAGAGACGGCTCCTGTCCTGGGCTCTCTGACTGCCTGGCCAATTTGGCAGGTGGTGAAGAGACAGATGGCTGCTCTCCAGTGCTCTGTGCCTGAGAGGATGTGGCACTAACTGAAGTCGATGCCGAGGCGTTAGCTGCCATCCACCCGACAACGGCTTCAATTTGGTCTTCACGCAGCAGCGGTGCACGGCGCTCTCCGACAAAGCTGCGCATGAAGGACTGTTCCCTGCTGAAACTGAGTGACGACGAGTCACCGGCGCCCGCAGCAGGCACAGAATCACCACGTCCTCTCCCTGCTCCTCTCCCTGCTCCGCGCCCACGCCCACGTGCCTTACTCCCTGCCCTCTTCATCTTGGTTGACAGATAAAGATAAGCAGAAAAGTACTAAGGCCTTAGTGTGCTTATTCCTGTAATGCTCCTCCTAACAGGTGTAAGAAACACTAATGTTGTAAATTGTGGACTAAACTTTATTATTTTTCAAATGTGGCCTACACAAGTGTAAGTTGTGTTTGGTGAACTTAACCTTTTTTTTGGTGCAGATCGGGCTACAGAGCTAGTTTAAATCACACGGAGACCGTGCAGACAGCCGTAAACGGCGCTGCAAGGCCAAGAAACCCTCCTCTAGGTTATCCTATATAGTGTTTTTCCACTATTTAGCTGGATACAAGTGGAAAGACACTAATAGGAATTTTTTTTTTCAAATTTTAAACTGGCTGCACTATTTGAAAAAAAGGAAATTGTTTTTCAAGGTATGAGGCAGTAACGCACCCTGAGCTGAATCCAACCGGCTATGGCTGCACACAGACTACAGGGCGAGCTGCGCTCACACAGAGACCGTGCAGACAGCCGTAAACGGCGCTGCAAGGCGCCCAAAAAAACCTCTAGGTTATCCTATGTAGTGTTTTTCCACAATTGAGCTGGAGACTGGTGGAAAGACACTAATAGGAATTTTTTTTTTTTTCAAATTTTAAACAGGCTGCACTATTTGAAAAAAAGGAAAATTTTTCTCAAGGTATGAGCCAGTAACGAACCCTGAGCTGAATCCAACCGGCTATGGCTGCACACAGACTACAGGGCGAGCTGGGCTCACACGGAGACCGTGCAGACAGCCGTAAACGGCGCTGCAAGGCCCAAAAACCCCCCTCTAGGTTATCCTATGTAGTGTTTTTCCACAATAGAGCTGGAGACTGGTGGAAAAACACTAATAGGAAATTTGAGAAAAAATGTGCAGCAGGCTGCACTAAGAGCAAAAAAGAACAACTGTGTGAGGCAGTGTGAACCCCCCCTGAGCTGAATACAACCGGGTATATGGCTGCACACAGACTACAGAGTGAGCTGCACACACACACACACACAGAGACCTTGCAGAACGCTGTTAAAACAGCGCTGCAAGGCAAGAGCAAGGTGAACAGTGAAGAACACACAGCGTTTTGCTAAATTAGCCTTTGGAAAGGAAAATAAAGCAATTAGCTAGCTCGACTGGCCCTCAGTTAGAACACAGCGTCCTGTCCCTAACTGAAATCACAGCAGAGTGAGCGCAAAATGGCGGCAGCGCTTTTTTATAGTGCAGAGTGACATCATTTCAGCAGCCAATCCCAGCCTTGCCAGTACTTACATGCCCACCATGCTAAACAGGATGTGCCCACACTTTCATTCATTCCTCATTGGCTGCTGCGTTCAATTTGAATTCTGGGAACTTCCGATTCCGGTATCCGATACGCGGGAAGTATCGGAATTCAGTATCGGAATTCCGATACCGCAAATATCGGCCGATACCCGATACTTGCGGTATCGGAATGCTCAACACTAATCACCATATTTTGAGAGCTATAATTTTTGCATATACAGCTCTGGCAAAAATTAAGAGACCACTACAAAATGTTCAGTTTGTCTGATTTTTCTCTTTATAGGTATATTTTTGAGTAAAATGTAAATTTTTCAAATATTCTCTAAACTACTGACAACATGTCTCTGAATTTCCAAGCAATACATTTTGTATTTTTTTCTGAAAAGGAGAAGTGGTCAAAATAAAACAAAAACAGTGCTTTCAGACCTCAAATAATGCAAAGAAAACAAGTTCATAATCATTTAGAAACAACAATACTAATGTTTCTGAAAAGTTCAGAAATCAATATTTTGTGGAATAACCATGATTTTTAATCACAGCTTTCATGCGTCTTGGCATGCTTTCCACCAGTCTTTGACACTGCTTCTGGTACAAAAATGTAAGCAGTTCTTCTTTGTTTGATGGCTTGTGACTATCCATCATCCTCTTGATTACATTCCAGAGGTTTTCTATGGGGTTCAGGTCTGGAGATTGGGCTGCCATGACAGGGTTTTGAGGTGGTGGTCTCTTAATTCTTGCCAGAGCTGTATCTGCCAACAGAGTCATGTGAGGGATTATATTTTGAGGGATGAGTTGACATTATTGTTGATACTATTTTCGGGCACATAACATTTTGGATCGCTTTCTATTTCTATTTTTGGGAGGCAGAATGAACAAGATCCAGCAATTCAGGAATTGTTTTATGGGTGTTTTTTATGCCGTTCACTGTGTGGTAAAAGTGGTAAGACAACTTTGTTCTTCTGGTCAGTACCATTACAGCGATACCATATTTATACAATGTTATAATTTTTTGACGCTTTTACACAATGAAAACTATCTTATAGAAAAAAGAATTGTTTTTGCTAAATTCTGAGAAGTATAACTTTTTATTTCTCCACTGATGGAGCTGTACTGTGGCTTCTTTGGCATTTTCAGCTATACCATTTTTATTTCCATTTGACTTTTTGATCGAGTTTTAATCCACTTTTTATTTGGCGATGTGATGAAAAACCCTAGTTTTTTGCCACTTTTTTTATTGATTTTTTTTTTTACAATGTTCACTGAAGGTGTTAACTAATGTTTATAGGTCGGGTCGTTCCGGATTCAGAAATACCAAATATGAGTACTTTTGTTTATTTTTTTTTTTACAGAAATATGTGAATTTATTGTTATATTTTTTCCCATTCTTCTTGTTCTTTATTTTGTGATTTTTAAAGCAAATATTGCTATTTTTTACTTTTTAACTTAGCCCCTTTATGGAGCATTATTTTTTTTACTCTGATAGCTGGTATAAAGCATGATCTAACAGGCTTACTGTAGCTGGCTGACCCGGATGTCATCATGACGACCTTGGGTTGCCATGGCAATGATCATGCCCTCGAGATGATGTCACGGTGGCGGCGATTCATAGGGAGAGGAAGCCTCCTTCCTCTCCCAGCCTTCTAAATGCTGTGACATCAGTCATGCATTGAGGGGTTTAAATGGCCTATGGTGGAGCGTGCACTGCTCCTGGCAGTGACAGCCGGGTCTGGGCTTTAACTTAAGCCAGGTTCCCAGTGGTGATCGCACAGTCACGGCAATGATAAACCACATACTGCATCTATCACCACATCATGGCTTCACAGAAGACATCGGGTGATGAACCGGCCACCTGCAGTCCAGACCTTTCACTAACAGAAAACATTTGGCGCATTATGAAACAAAACATCCGGAAAAGACCCCAGACTGGAGCAGTGAGAGTCCTACATAGTCAAGAATGGGACACAATTCCTCTCCCAAAATTCCAGCAATTGGTTTTTTCACTTCACAGACATTTAGAGACTGTTTAAAAATAAATGAGGATGCTACACAGTGGTAGACATGACCCTGCCCCATCTATTTTGAGATCTGTTGCTTCCATAAATTTGTAAATATGTAAATAGTTTTCAAATGAAATGGACAAATGCCTAATGTTCACCTTATGATCTGTGATCTATGTTCTGTTGTGAATATGGCTGCACGAGATTTCCAAATCATCACATTCTGCTTTTCTTTACATTTTATGCAACATCCCAATTTTTAGGAATTGGTATTGTAATAAATGATGCTATATTGCCGTGTATAACATCTGCTGTACTATACACTAATTGTTGGAGATGAAACATTGTGCTAGCGTTGTGTCAGCTAAATAAAATGTATTCAGCATTGAATGACTCTACCGCAGCTCCCTCCTTTTCTTGTGTTATATCTCTTACCATCTTGGCCGGCTATAGAAAATCAGTAAGTGCATTATGTAAGTCTCGTGCACGCAGCAATGAAAAGGTTACAGTCTCCTCATAAAGGATCCATATTGGTATCCACAGCCGTCCTACTGTTACCATGGAGCCAGAAGCAGCAATAAAAAGCGAACAGGAAATGTAAGACTCTTTTATCACAGGCATCTCTTCCTTGGGAAGACTTAAGGTTATACAGCCATGTACCATGCTATATGAGTATTTAACCCTCCATGCACTGGAAAGAAATGACGTTCTGACATTGTCACCAGGAAAATGCAACTTTGAGTTTAGATGTCAGCAAAACATCCATTATTAATATTATTATATTTAAGGCACCATTACTTCCATGACGCTGTACATGAGAAGAGGATTTACATACATATAATACATATATAAATTATATGTGTCAGAGTGACCCTAACCCTCTCCTCGTGGCACTCTACATTCATGTGGCCACCATCTTTCTTTCTAGACCATGTAACTATAATTATGTAACTTAGTTATACCCCTTTGGACTCAGTCAATCCTCACACAACTTATTACACCAGGTTTTGTAAAATGGCCCAAGCCCCCAATGAATTGTCAAGTGCTTTGTACCACATTGCATTATGGCATTATTGTTTCCGCAATATGCAAGCCACAATGATTCCATATGCCACGAGCTTGCAGTGAATTCTATCTGAGACATGTGAAGATACATTAAAGCCCAATTGATGACTATGGTCTAGAGCAGGCCCAGCAGGTGATTAGAGGCTATCAGAGAACATATCTTTCCACAGGGACATGGCTAATGGAGACCAACCATTGCATGTTGCCCCAGGTGCTTGGTGCCCGGTGTGCCACCAGCAATCCACTTTGCCTCGGCCAGGGTACAGGGATAAAAGGTGAGGGTAGGGAACTTAACCGAAGCCTACCTACATCTCTGTTTCTTTATATAAAGTCTCGTGAGTTGAACAACGAAAGTCACAAAATATTCTCCATTCTATGTGAAATTGTAAAGGATAAGCCACCAGGTTGTAAAGATGAGATGAACCATGATAAGATCACTGATATCTCAGTTACCAAATTAAATCATTCAGAGGCACATTAGATGCTTTAAGGTAATGCAGGCTTAAAGACAGATTATCTATTTTCCTAAATGCCTCAAATATGGGTCTTACTATGATATAAGAATAATGGGTGAAAAATTGTGTAGGACCATGTACCATATTTAATATGTAATAAAATTGACAGAATGTGCATATACACATAAGCATTCTGTCATTTTTTTTACCCTACATGATTAAAGGCTATGTTTTATCTACCTTACTTTGGTCCTGGAGAACATCCGCTTTTGGACTATTCAGAGCTATTTGACCTGGAAGCCAGACCCGCAAATATTCCACGCACCCCACCCAGACCACAGACTGTCCACCCTGGATGTGTCCTGGGACTCGTATCTCTAACATGAGTGGTGAGCTGCACTGACACCATTTCTACTTTTTGTACATATTTACTATGCCTTAACTGAAGGCCATGAGTGTAATGTGAATGTGGCAACAGAGGCTACGCCACCTTTTATGGTGCATTACTCTGGGCGCCATTATTGAAGCTATTGTACAAATGACTATGGATTCTCTACATTCATAGTTCCGTTCCACATAAACCTCCTAATCATATGCAGAGTTTTACAAGAACTACTACTGCCTGAACCAATGGCACATCTGTCCGAACAACAAATTTTAACAGATGCTTCCAAACATAAATCACTTTAAAAAGGCTGAGCTAATTTTCTAGAACCAAGTTATGAGTGTTCTGGGGAGAAGGAGGTGAGAAGGGTTAATAACACTACTTATTCTACATGATCCCTCTTGAAAGGGTTAGAAGCTTGCACAGCCATTGTAAAATCACCGAGCAGTTTAATGTGCTTGTAACCCACTAACCGTTCCCTTTTCCTTAATTGAGTTCATCCTGACATTGTGGAAGCAATATTACTTAGATGTCAATATTTGCTCTTCCCCTTTATATTGTTATGATGTGCAGATCTTTGGGGATTAGTGCTGTAGGGTTGGAGCACTTTTGGAATGATTGATTATGGAAATCATACTGCCAACCTGACCTCCGTCTGATTGCTGCACAGCAATATTAGCTGCAGCACTTCAGCTCAGATATTGAGATAAATATGAATCTGGCAGCACTGGACTTGTAGACTACATTTCTGCAGCCGGTCTGCTTAATTTCAGACTTGTAAAGTCAAGGTAATATGCCCGTTACATGCTTTTCTACATCATAGTGACGCTTTAATTTTACAAGGAAAAAAGAAAGTATGGGGTAATATAGATTAATATTATGCTTTGCATGGAAGACAGCCTATTTGCCACTGCAGATAAATGAACAATATTATCCTAAACCATTGTTGGCAAGATTTATTATGTCAGGAAAAATCTCAAATTAGTAAGCACCTAATTAACAATGCGCCATTCACACTCATTCAGAATTTGAATCTCAGAAAATGCTAGATCTCATAGAGAAGGCCAAGTGTATTATTATAGTCCATAAGGATATGACCATCATTGCTCTAAGCCCTCAAACATTGCTTCTGCAGGAAAATCTCTAATGCATCCCATAGAACATATAGAATTTATTTTGTGGGCTCCCAACAATGTACTGATACATTGGTAATGGTTCTCCATTGAAATAGTCCTCAACAAAGAAGGAGCAGAACGGCACCAGGTAAGGCGATGAGCAAAATGCTGAACAGGCAGATATCTCATGTGACCATGAAGCGCTGGTGGTTTTAACTCGCAGTGCGGTGCTCGACCAAGAAGTAATCCATAATGAAAATTATAAAGAGAAAAGAAATAGTGGCATTCACCAAGTGATACGTTTAAAAGTCCTTTTATTCTCCCCCTTGGCGGGGTGAGGACATGCCTCTAGGGTGGCGGGTGTTCACGAAGGTGCAAGGAGCAAACAGGACGACGGCCATTTGGCGCCGACTGCACTTCAACGGGTCCAGGTGTGTGATTAGGACTCATGTCAGTTCCTTTATAGGGAAATCTAAACCATCTGTGTAGCACAAATCTCTACATAACAAATTGTGCATGAATATATACAATCTAAAAACATGACCATAATCACATACAAATGCAGAACAAACAAAAAACAATAATCATAAAAAGACGGACATGTCTAACTTATCGTTCAGACCCATTGGACCCTGAGCATTTGTTCTCATAATCCATTTACGGTAGCTTTATGCTGCAAGAGGAGTTTATTGTGGTTTCCTCCCCTCCAAGGGTGCTTAACTATTTCTAAACCTGCAAAGCTCAACAACCTAGGGTTAACATCATGCTTTTCCTGCATATGGCTAATAAGTCGCAAAGAACCGTTTCCTGAGGTTATTGAACTATAATGTTCTCTAAACCTCGTGCACATAGGGCGAATAGTCTTCACTGTATAATAAAAAGAGCAAGGGCAATAGAGGATATACATCACATTTTTACCTCTACATGAAAGAAAGTCTTTAGTTCTATGTTCAAAGGGACCTATTTTGAGAGGACTATGTGTTAAATGAAACCGGCAATAGTTGCAATTCCCGCACCTATAATTTCCTGGGGTGGTTTTTAACCAATTTTTTTCCTCCGGTAAAATGCTATTATGCACCAATAGATCCCCAAAATTTTTTGTGCGTCTATAAGCAAATTGTGGATTGCCAATATTTATTTTAGCTAAATCTCGATCTGATTGCAAGATATGCCAGTTACTTCTGATGGCTGTATGAGCAGCTCTATCCTTTGGACTATGTTTAAATTTA